>NC_141107.1:12228145-12955645 GCF_041138505.1 Cibotium barometz
ACTAACTTACATAAGCATCTGGGTAAATTGAAAGAATGAGTGTGTCCTGAATGAACCAAAGGCTTAAAAGTTTTACCTTGGAAACGGCTAGGGTTTGGATTATTAAGAATTGTTGGTTCTGATTGTAGTGGCTCAACTGCGACATGAATTTTGACTCTTTCATCTTTGTCTTGGTCAACTATTATAATAGCATTAGAGGTGGCTGACTAGGTTGGAACTAGCATAGCTTACTTTATGCATACGCTGGTGATTCCGTACATGCATGAGAGTATGGGTTGCATCCTCTTGATTTATTAAGTTTTGGATGGCTATTTGTATTTTTAATCAATTATTTTATTGTCATAGTTGACGTAAGTGCAGATTCTTGGGTTGGATGATGGAGGCCAACTTGTGTGGTCAGGAAGATTTTGAGACACTTGACTTTGGGTGTTAGAAGATTATTATTATTTGATTTCATACGTGTGCCATTTAGTCTATTTTGGGTAGCATCCAGATTATTATCAATGGTGGATATATTTATTGGGACATGTGAAAGCTTCCTTATGCATATTTAATTTTACAAGAGATATACACATTTATATGGTTTGAGGCTTATACCTGTTTTGAGTAATATGGTTTGAGGTTTATATGGCTTACACGTTCAAAAAAGTAAGCTATTTTTTTTACGTCAATATCTTTCTAAAAGTGGATACTATTTTGAGGCCCACAAGTTATTTCAAGTAATATGATTAAAATACACCAAGAGGAAACATGGGCTCACTCTTGTGTGGGGGAAAATTGGACCCAATCTTGTGTTATGTGCAAATTTTACTCAATGCCATATTAATTATTATTTTACAATTTATTTAGGAGTCTTTATTCTCCAACAGTGGTACTAGAGCCAAGGTTAATTGCAGATCTTGAAGCCGGTGATAAAGAAAGCTAAATTTTCAATAGACAGAGCTGAAGGAAGCTAAGGAAAAGCTAAATTTTCAATAGACAAAGAGGTGAAGGAAGCTAAGGAAAAGCTAAATTTTCAATAGACAAAGAAGCCAAGGAAAAGCTAAATTTTCAATTGCAATTGAAGAGGGAATTCTAAGGTTTAAAAGAAATCTTGCTATTACCCATTGAACAACCAATTTTCATAATTATTTTACCCACAAGGCAAAGAAAGGTGAAAAATTCCGCCACCATAGATGTGTTTTTCTCAATTCATAAGCTCCGAAACCACCTTCATGTTAGCATGCCGATCTTCTTACCAAGGGGCTTGCAGCTTTACTGGCAGCTTTGTAAGGAAGGTGGATGTCGATGGCAGGTCTATTGGTGGTATGGTTTGTTGGTTGTTGGTTTTCTTAGTGACTTACTCCTCCGAGTCTTTGTCATTGTTGGTGGAATTATAGTTGTGGGGTGGTTAGTGGCTTTCATTTCTCGGTCAGTGATGAAGTGCTTAGCCCAGGCCATTACTAGTGAAGAAAATGGAGGATCGGGATTCTTGGGGTTGTAGCGGTGTGGTTGAGAGGCCATTCGTGCTCTTTGACTCTCATATTCTCACAATGGCTCTTTCAATGCCGCTTGCACCCATAAGATCCCTCTTCAACGGGGCTTTGAGAATCAATCTTTCGCTCTATCCTACATGCTCTCATGTTACTCTTCTGGCATGAGAAATCAAAGAATATGCATGGGGTGAGTGAGTGTGCACATCCAAGTAGGTGTGGTTATGCATGCAATGTACAAGAATGAGGGTGAGTGGTGCATGCATGTGAAAGCATGGTTGCACGCTCTCCACAAGTGCATTTATGTGTACAGGAGAGAATGTGTAAGAGTGGGTTTACACATATGAAAATGTGCATGCATGTGCATTGTAAATGGGAGCATGTGTGAACATACAGGAGGTGTGTGCACGTGCAAATTTGCAAATGGGAATGTGTGGGGTTATATTGTGCAAAGGGATGTAACATGTTTGTGAATGCAAGGTGTGTGTGTGACAAAGGTGTGAATGGGTGCATACATACACATGCAGGGCTCATACCTGTCCACGTGTAAGTGAATGTGTGGGCTGATCGTGCATAAAATATGCAAGTGTGTGGGGTGCAATTGTGCATAGGTGTGTGCTGTGTGGGTTGCTTTGCACAGAATATACAAGTGTGTGGGGTGCACGTGAGGTTATGTGTGCAATTGTACAAAGGTGTGTGTGCACATGCATTAGAAAATGAATGTGGGGGGTGCATGTGCATGACTAAGTGAATGTGCACATCCAAGATGCAAATGTTCATGTGAATGTATGTGCACATGGGTGCTCGTGCACACCAAATATATGGGTGCATACATGTGTTCCCAAGCACATGCATTAGAAAATGAATGTGTGGGGTGCATGTGCATGACTAAGTGAATGTGCACATCCAAGATGCAAATGTTCATGTGAATGTATGTGCACATGGGTGCTCGTGCACACCAAATATATGGGTGCATACATGTGTTCCCAAGCACAAGCATTCAAGGATGTCTATGCATGCATACATGTGTGCCCAAGCACAAGGGTTCAAGGGTGTCTGTGCATGCACGTGTGCATAAGCACAAGTGAATGTGTATGTGAAAATGTGTGGGGTGCACTTGCGATATAATTGTGTGTGCATGTGTAAGTGAATGTGTGATGTGTGAATGTGTGTTGTGGGATGCACGTGCAAGTGGGAGTGGGAGTGTAAATGGGTGTGAATGTGTGATGTGTGAATGTGTGTTGTGGGATGCACGTGCAAGTGGGAGTGTAAATGGGTGTGCACATGCATGAAGGTGGTTTCCCAAGGTGCAAGTAGGAGAAGGTGTGTGCACGTGCAATGCAAATATGTCTACACATGTGCATGCATACAAGTTTGTGAATCTATGTGCACATACATGCAAATAAGTGGGGTGCACAAGGTGTAAAGGTGTGAATGTGTGAATGTGTGAATGTGTGAATGTGCAAGAAGTGTAAATGTGAGTGTGTGCACGTGTTTTTAGTTGTTTTTTGACATTTCTTGTTATTTTTTTTGGGTTTTTATGTTTTTAACCTTCTCGATGAAGATAATAATTGTACACTTAAGAAGGGGGCTATGTTACACATGTACACGGGCTTAGGGTTTGAGACTTACCATGTGCACGCTCAAGTGGTGAGAGGGTAGAGAATCACTTGCCCATCCACAACAAAAGCTTGGATGCCACTACCATCGTCAGCTTTTTTGTGCACTTGTTTGAACATTGACCTTTAAACTGGCGAGTTGGTGGTGTAGCAAGGTGCACATGGGTATTGAGAGTGGAGATCTCTCTAGGACTAAGGTGCAACTGTGAGGCACATTAAAACACTAGATACCCTAGGTGGCTCATCTAAAATTAGAACTATCTGGGATGCTCACGGAATCGGTGGCACGTCCAAGGTTTCTTCTGTTGCCTACTTCATTGGTAGAGTTAGCACGCACATCGGGGGTGCTCCTGTTACTCTCCATTCATGCTTAGGCTTTGAGGCTAGTGTTATACGAAGGACCTTGGGTATCCACACCCGCTTGGGTTTCATAGTTGAGTGCATTTGCAAGTCGTGGAGCGTGGTTTTATTTGATCTTGGCACCCAAATGTGGGGATTCCCTTTGTATAATCCTTGTGCTTGTAGTGATTTTATTGGGACCCAACAAAGCATAGGCTTCTAGGGGTGGTACTAGGTTCCTAAGGTCATCACTTTTATCTTTTTTTCTTTTGAGGTTATGTGGACAGTGAGGGTTTTAGAATCCAAATAGAAGATATGCCTTTATAAAAGCCTTGGGGCTCGTTCTAGCAACTTGATGGGGATCCAATGTAGCTCAAAGTTTTGATGATAGAAGTCTATGGCATGGGGCTCCTGTTTGTGGTAGATCTCCACTCATGGTTGGTATTTAAGCCAAATGGTGCTTGCCAAGTCTTTGCTTGAGGCATCGGACCTAGCGAGGGTAATCTTTCTTGAGGCATCAAACCTACCTTGGCTAGTGAGGGTAATCTTTCTTGAGGCATCGAACCTACCTTGGCTAGCGAGGGTAATGTTGGGTACCCACTCCTTCTTTGGTGACCTCGCTAAAGCATATTGTTGTGCAGCCACTCCTTCTTTTGGGTGACCTCCCTAAAGGGTTATTGAGGTTGAGGTTTGGGGGATGGTCTTTTTCGCCTCTATTGGTGAGGTTTTAGTTCTCCCATAGGGTTAGTTCACCCACATGTGGGGGTGGCCAATAGGAGCAAGAGTGTTGTGTAGTTTTAGAGGTTACTTGAGGTAGTAGCTTGTAGGTGGAGGATGGGGCTTGGGATGTTGATAGGTTTGGGATGACCTCATGAACCAAAGGTATGCTAATAATTTGAAAGGAAGCTCAAATGTTGCATTCCTTCTTTGCTAGCTAACGAGATGAAATCCATGGCCACAGTCACTAATGATGCTCTCTCTTCAGGTACCTGGAGGTCACTTAAACTTACAGATCTCTATACATGTAGCCTATCTCCATGATGTGGCTAAAATAGAAACACCTAGCATGGCTAGCCTATGCGGAAGACCATGTGCGGTTGTTCCTCACTATGTGTGACTCAAGAGGTCTCAACCAAGATGATGCACGTTCCCGACAACACTGGAAGAAAGTGTCGGTCGGTGGTATAGTCAATTTCTTGTCAACCACTTCCCGGATTGGGTTACCCTCAAGCTGCAGTTCTTGGCTACCTTTCAGCCTGGGAACTACTTTGACCTCATCACTCAAGAGCTTACCAACTCTCCATGAAGACGGGGGAGTTAGTGGCCCAACTTGTCACAAGAGCTAAAGTTTTGGTCGCTCGGCTTCAAGCACTCTCTACTCAAACGGCGATGAATATGAGAGAGACCCTTCCAACCCAAGGTACCCTACAAGACTTCCAAGGCAAAGGTACACAACTAGAGAATGCTTGCCTCATGGAGGAGCGTAGTACCTCTTGGTCCCCACTTATCCCCGGCAAGTCTTCGGCTCATCCAACTGTTCCTCTGGCCCCAATGGTAGCTTCTACATCCGCTTCCATGGTTAAACTAGCCAAGCTCAAGAAGGAGTTTGAAGATTTTAAAAGGTCACAATAAGAGGGCGCGACCATGGAAGCGCTCAGGAAGAAGATCAAGCAGCTCAAGGTCAAAGTTCCTAAGACAAGCCTGGTATGTAGCTCGCAAGGCCATCTTCCAAATTATTATCCCACCAAGAAATATTGCTCATTTTTCTCAAAGGTGGGCCATGAGGATAAAGGAGTGTTACTACCTCAAGGGACTTCGCCTTATGCAACAACAACTTAAGCAAGGTGCCACCCTGCTTAATCCCTTCACTGCCGAAGACTACATGGTGAACCCAACCAGTAGTGCCCCTAACCACCAACCAAACCCAACACCCTTCTTGAACCTGCAATCAACCGGAGTAGCTACCCCCCAATCCCAAGCTCACCCTTGGCCCCTCCTACTTAGATTCCCCACATACCCTTCCCTCCCCCATGGCTACTTTTGTACAAACCCCTCCATTGCCCTAGGCCACATCATCTCAGGAGCTCAAGTAGCCACAGTAGCATACACCAATACCCCTCATCCTGGAGCAACCCTAACATACAACCCCATGCCTATGCAAATCCCATATCAAGCAAGCACTCTCCCAACCTATCACCCGTACCTCTCACCCATGCCGGTCCCACAAACACCCCAAGTCTATCAAAACCCACCCCCATTGGTCTATACGGCAGCTCCTCTAGTACCTCTCCGGCCACTAACAACACGTATGGGGGTCAGCTAACCAAAGGTTTGCCAATCATCATCCTCCCAAACAACCCCACCCGACCTATTATATGCTACCATTGTGGGGGGAGTGGCCACATGCAAGCTCAATACACTGTACCAAAGGGCTTGCCCCCATGCCTCCATTGCCCAGAGAGCTGACACCACTACACCCGGGATTGTCTTTAGAACCCCAGTGGTTAACATGGTGGATGCAGTGATGCCATCTCTTGTAAGATTCCTCCTCAGCCTGAATAAACAATAAGCCTTTACCTCAATACCGTGTAATCATTCGCTATTTTTGAATACAAGAAAATATTATTTTTCCTTGTTTTTGCCTAGTGAGATGAAAAATTCTAGAGAGTGGTAATTCAATATTGAGATAATTTTTTATATAAAAAATTTACAAATATCAAAAATATGTTTCCCTGAAACAAAAAATCAAAATAAATTTTCCAAGGTGCATTAGGAATCAATTAAAAATGATTTAAAAGACCTTAGCCTAAGGGTCAAGATTTTCTGAAATTATTGGATTATGGTCCAATTAAGGTTCCTAAGGCCAATAAGATTAATCCAAGTGTTGGGATGAGATAAATCCAATGAATAAAAGAAAATACCCAAAAATCAGTAAATGCTCACATAAGATGAAGAGTTGACTGAGTACAAGGTATATTCGTTAAAAATTATGAGATATTACTAAAAAATGAGATATTTTGTAATAATCTTACATTTTTGACACCTTGGTAAGAAGGGGGGAGACTTCAAGGAGGCGCCTATTTCACACATGTGAATGAGTTTTAAATTCAAAAATATTAAGATATTTTTATCTCTCCTCTCTCTCCTAGATCAAACCAAATCAAAAAGGGAGCCAAACTGGTCCAAATCTTGTGCAAATTCAGCCAAACTGAAGCTGGAAAATTCTAGAATGGGCTCAGTTAGTGGCCTCCCTCACCTATAAATAGACCCTCATTCTTTTGTATTCTCATCTGTGACCTAGACCATGCTAGTATTACATTAGAATAAGCATATTTTCTATTATCCCCTAAAAATCCTCTACAATTTGGAGAGATTGGAGCTTCTCTCTCTCTTCAACCTTCCTTGGAGCTTTCCTCTCAACATACTAATCAATTGATTGGTTGGGGGCCTCTCCTAAGAATAGAGAAGCAAGCAAAACAAGAGGTAAGATGTGACTTTATGGTTTTTCTTTAATCTTCTAAATGTTTTTCACTTCTCAATCCCTCTCAAGCTTGAGAAGTATACAAATGAATGGTTTTTCAATGCAAATGAAGCTCTCCAAAGAGTTATAATGATTAATCACAAAAAGTTTACATTTATGCTTAATTAGGATGTTTTTTATGTATATCTCTCTCTCCCCCAAATAATGGTCATTCCCATGACCAATTCTCTATTCAAATGATGCTTCTCATGGAGAAATTCTCAATTCTAAAATCAAACTCTATGCTAGTCAAGCTAGAGGCTAAAGAAATGGCTTTTTAATGCTTTTATGTTACATAAATTATGATAAAGATTATAATTTAGATCCATAAATTAGATTTAGATCTATTGATAATTAATCTATCATAAGTGTATTACTAAGTCATGCGTTTCAAAATTATTAAAAATTATCAATACTAGCAGCAGCGGAGCTATGGCAAAATTTTAAAAAATTAACACATGAATCATTTTTATGCATAATGTGAAAAGAGGACTTTCTACCATATTCTAGGATTAGTCATCCTATGTTAAAAGAATAATTCTCATCATATCCATGAAAATTAATTTTTAATATTTATGTATAAATAATTAATTAGAGAAAAAGAGAAATTTTTAGTAATTTCATTTTTATGACAAAAGAGGGATTCCCATGATAATGGAGATTCATGTATTCCAATGGAGAAAGAGAAAAAATTAAAATATTAAAATAATATATATTTTATTTAAAATTAAAGAGAAATTTTAGATAAATTATTTTATGCATGAATAATTTAATAGATAAAAGAGAAATTTCGATCATATTTGGAATTAAATCATTTAAATGAAAAAATTAGAATTCTTGTCATATTTGGATTAATGGATATTTTTTATTTAATTTAAAGTTTAGTTAAATTTATTTTTATGCATAAGAAAATTTTAAATGATAAAAGCCGAATTTCCATCATATTTGGAATTCAATCATTTAAATGGATAAAAAGAAATTCTTAGTATAATGGAATTAATGGATACTTTTATTTAATTTTAAGAGAAATTTTAGTTAAATTTATTTTTGAATAAATTTAAATGATCAAAGAGGAATTTCCATCATATTTGGAATTCAATCATTTAAATGGTAAAAGTGAAATTCTTGGTATATTTAGAATATTGAATATTTTTATTTAATTTAAAGAGAAATTTTAGATAGATTTATTAGATGACAAAATAGGAATTCCCATGACAATTGGATTGCACTCATTAAATGAGAAAAAGAGGAATTTTAAGCTTATTAAAAAAATAGATATTGGTATTTAGTTAAAAGAAAACTTTTATGATATTTAAGAAAAGAAAGATTTGAATAAATTTTTGGTGTCAAAAGATGAACTTTCACCATAATTCTACCCAGGGAATTAAGGTTGAGAAATTAAGTGGTAGAAAGAATATCTTTAGATATTTTATTTGGTTAAATCAAATTGGTATTTAACCAAAAATAGATGTTTATCTGAAGTAAATCCTTGTTCTAAGCCGAATGAGTTTCGTTATACTACGAGAGGGACGGACAATAAACCTACTTATCCATCTCTCGATTTGAATCAAGCAAAAACTTCGTGACCAATTCCAGTTCCTAAATACAAAGAATAGACTACCGTTGAATTAAACTAGTTTTCCTTTGACCGAAATCACAAAGAATCTAGTTGGACAATCAGTCAAATGATGGGTAGATTACCCTGATGAGAGATCAAGGATTCTCATTATGAAACTGAGAATTATGGAAAAAGGGGTTTTGTGGAACCAATCTCAAACTGGGAATTTTACTTGCATAGAACCACTGTTTTTCATTTAAAGGACTATTTTACGCCAGAATGTTGGCCAAAATGTTGGAGGAAGCATTTGGCATGTGTTTTACTAAGAGGAGGTTCATTGCAACAGCTGGCAAGGAGTCGTCGAGGGACGTCGCTCGCGACAAAGCCTGTCGCGAGGTCTTGACCAGCCTTGGTACAGTTAAAATGGTGCGCTTTCGGTACGATGGGCGGCGAGGACCGACGAAGCAGTCCTGAGTGAAGTGCTAGGACACCTAAGTAGGATCCTAGAGGGTTCTGACCACGTGATGCATGGGCTCGCGGGGGGCGGCTGTTGCTAGGACACCCATGCGTGCATCGAGGAAGATTCGGATGGACTAAAAAGAAAGATTTTTGTCAATCAAATTTTGATATTGGATCTCGTTGGTTGGGTAGCTCGTCTTCAACGAAGAGTCCAGATGACCTATTTTGTAACACAATGGACTTAGAATTTTGGAGGATGATGATCAGTAAGATTATGATTTCTATTGAAGGATTATTTTAAATACAACCAAATATGTTATAAATGGCAATTTCATATTGGGTGTGTATGTGGAATGCCTACCTTAAATTTTGCATGAAACTTCGGCTAGGGGGCTTGGGCTTTTCGTCGGTACCCGGGCAAAACATAACCAAATCTTTATAAAGGAATCCCACCAATACACTGGTCGATGGTTGGCTAACCCATGGGCTAGTTGCTAGATCCGGGGATTCCTGTGAAACAAGATACAATTAGTTACGTTAGTTAGATTAAGTCCTAAGAAGACCCTTGTTGTGTGGGAGGGAATCAGCGGGGTGGCTGTGCCTCGTTAAAGGAGGAAAAAAGCGATGATTCTATGGACCAAGTGCAAGTCTCTTCTTTGATCTGACCATGTGGCTTCAGGTTCGGTTGGATCAGTTTAACTAATTAAGACTTTGACTCGTTAGATTAATTCCCCTGTTAGAAGATTTTCCCATGGCGGAATCGCTCGTGCCTTCCGGGTGCGAGGAAAGTTTTTCCGAGCTCGGTTTCGGAGGAACCGCCGGGCTAGTCTCTCGTTCGGACATCCGCAGGCGAGGCCCCGAGTGTGGATTCCCACCTCGCGCAGGAGACTGATGCTGCTTCTGCCCGCCAGCGCCCTCGGAGGGGGCACCGCGGAGGAGGTGCGGGGGTCACAGCTGGTATTAGAGCTTTGTTGAAAGCTAATAAGGAGAAATTAATTCTTATCAAAAAATTGTAATAAAAACTTAGAACGAGCATTTACGTTGTTGTGCCACGGCATGTCTATGGTGTGAAACCATGCATGTGAGGCCATTAAATGCAAATCTAGATGCATGGGATTAAGTGCCATGACTTGATTTATATGATGCCCATGTACATATGTTCATATTGTAAATGAGGTTCAATAAGACGAGCTGAGACTGAGTCAGGTCTCAAAGCCTGTGTACATAATGGGTTCAGTAGGTGTTTTAACACTTGGATAGTGTGATGTTTTTAGTGGAGGAAAAGGGCAGTCTTTTGCTGTGCAGATGCATGCTTGAAGGCCAGGCAAACAGTGGAGAAATGTGTGAGTTTTTGTGAAGCGCACAGGCTGATAAGGAGCCATTTTAGAGGGCAGATAGCAGGAGCTGGGAGTGCTTGATGGGTATGTGATGAACTGAAGAGTTGTGGTCAGACATGCTATGAACAACTTCCTAGAAGGAAATTTTTGCAGAGGAGCTACAGTTTGAGATCTTTTCAGCACCCAAGGTGGGTACTTTTCATTCGGAATAGCTACAGATGATAGATGGCTAGTTTAAAGCGGCCAAGGTTCCAGCAGCATTAACTGGGAAAAATCTTGAAGTGATGGAAATGCTCCTCGCAAAATCTGAGAATAATCTACCGCCTAGCCTCAAAAACTCAGAGAGAGATAACAAAGTGAGCTGCAGTTCTGAAGCTTCTGAAGAAGAAAGTTCTAAACCATCTAATATAGATAAGGATTTAGTTAAGAAGATACACATTGGGTTCTTGGTTTCATGGTAGTTGCAACAGCCATCTGGCGATTTAAGATGCTCTCTATGATTCTGGGGGTCAGAAAGACCTTCACAAACCCTTTCCAAACGCTTGGAGATGTGCTTACTGATGAGGGATTCAAAGGGGACAATAAAGAGGAGCCCAATGGTGCTAAGGCGCTTCAAAAAGCTCGTACAGTACTACCCTCACTGTTGGGAGGTGAAGAAGAAAAGCAGAGAATAAAGCAAACAGAACATACTACCTCTGAAGATTTCAAAATCGGTGAAGCATTGACATTGTCACTTGACAACATATTGTCTGTAGGAAAGTCGAGCAGTAGCATTACTATTGACAAGGCTCAGGGGAAGGCTCAGGAAGGTGACGCAAGGTGGCAGCTTGCGTGGCATGCGAAAGTTATATATATATATATATATATATATATATATATATATATATATATATATATAAGGAATTTTGGAATATTATGCAGAAAATAAGGTGGCGCAGTATTTCAAACTGGGAAATGGCAATTTTTGGGCTGCAAAAGGTGAGGGAGCTCCGACTCTCTTGCAGCCCAGAAAGGAGAAATAACCAGAAAGTGGCGCATATCGTGAGGGGGTAGGCAGAAAACGGAGAGAAGTGTGAAGAAAAAAATCAAGACCAGAGAGCAGATGAACCAGAGGTTCTAAAAAGTGGAGAATATCTTCTGTTCATGCCATGTAGGGTTTAGAATTACAAAGGAAATCAAGCTGCTTCTACTGATACGCCTTCTGAAGCTTCCGTTAAGTGAAGGTGTCTGCTGTTGAATTCATGCGCTGGCGATTCTCGGACACGGATAAACGGTGTGCAGCTCTGCAGGTATACAAAGGAAAACCGCCTTGGGAAGGGCTCTGAGGTGCAGCTGGCGTGGACGGTTTAAGTAGCCTTTGCAGAAGTGATGAGTGCACAAGAGAGCTGGTGAGGTGACGGGGTGGTTAGCAGATGCCTCGTAGAGCAACGCACTAGGGAGCGTGGAGCGCACGCATGTGTGGGAGGATTAGCGAGCGAAGCAAAATGTCTGGCGCAGCTACAGCCATACGGGAGCTTCTTAGTTTCTTATTCCTCAAGGAAGTATGCATGATGGTGTTGTTGTTGGAGATGAGGCCATGTTCTTTCCTCAATGAAGGACAATTGATAATGTATCTGTGATGACTTTGAGGGCTTGGTGTTGAGGCTCTCCTTTTGATGTTGAGCTCATGTGGGCATATTGAGACGGGCTATTGATCAGTATAGTGGGCTGCTATGGTCAAGCTTTTGGCTGCCAAAATGGCTTTTGTCAGGACTATATTGATGCCTTTGTGGGTTGTGGACCTTGATGCATTCCATGGCTATGTTGATGATTATGATGTTGATGGAAACGCATAAGAAGTGACAGGCTGCGCAAAGCTACTGGGAGGCTCATAGAGGCTAAAATACCATAGGTGTTGTGTTTTTGTGACTTATGTGCACTACTTGTCTCTGGTCTTCACAAAACTCTTTTCCAAAATAATATACTACATGATTGCATTGATGCGGCCATGTGTTGGTGACCTGGTAAGCTTGTACCCATCTGTCTAAATTGAAAAGCTTCTGCTGGTGGTTCCCCTTTGAAGAGTTATATGTTGTGTTTCTTTGCTGGGATTTGGAAGCTACTCTCACAGTCAGAAGTCTCGCACTTTCCTAGCGATACCGCCCACGTCACGAGACAGCTTTGGTGAACCCGACGTGAAACCGCTGGGGTGAGAGTACGTAGAGATGGCTAGCAAAATGGAGCATTTATATGCAGAGATGAAAGAGCTTGAAGAGCGGTTCAGGAAGATTGAAGAAGAAAAGCGAATTTAGGAAGCGGTGGAAATTGCGGTGCAATTGGTATATGACAGGGTCAATATATTTGAAGGTTTCGATCCAGAAAGCTATCTAAGGTGTTACGAGACAGAGATGAAGAATCAAGGGGTTCCAGAAAACATGATGATTGCATCTTTTGCATACCTTATAAGTCCTAATTTAAAAGATGAAGTGCTGGAACTAGCAGAGTATCACTCCAAACGATGGAGTGATTTTGCAGATGCACTTATTTATGCGAGTTCCATGAACCTAAAGCAGGAGCAACTTACTTGGGAAAAGAAAAAGCAAAAGGGTGATGAAATGAGGTATAATGTGAGCTGTGATAGTGTTCCAGCAACGATCCGAGCCAATTTAGAAGCGGTTGTCGATGCATGTCTTATGGAGGATAATCAATTGCTATTCAAGGCTGATACAGAGATTGTGGAGGCTATTTATGCTAAATTGGGACTACAAAAAGCCACTAGTGAGCAACAAGGCCTTCACAGTGCCAAAAGCGATGCTTTGCTACAGCCTCATAAAGATGCAATGGGTGAACTGTGCAAGTATAATCTGTCTTCCTTGTTTGAGGGTGCAGACATACAGGGTCCTATAATCATACCACATGATGTGTGTATGCCTATGCTTGAGGAGACACTTGATTCAGAGAGCTTCAGGACAGGTGCTCAACACCCAATACACGAGGAAGAGGACATCGCTAATAGTTTCCTCTTGGGCTATGAAGCATGTAAGCTGTGTAAACTTGAGGATTCTCATGACGAAAGTGCTCATTTGAAGGGTATTCCTTAGGTGTCGTATCATATGTGTGAAGAACAGCAAGAACCAATGCTTCTTACTGAAAGCATGATTGAAAATTTTGAAGATCTAGGACAAGAAGAAGATGCTATCATTACTGCATTCTTATCTGGTTATGATGCTTATAAGCAGGATGATGTGAGTGGCTTTTGTGATGAAGGTCTGGATCAAGATTTTGAACTTGAAGACGAGGGACCAACTACTTTGCTAATTGAAGAGCAGGTTTTAACAGAGGGTATACATGAATATGCATGTGAGGAAAATCAAATATTACAAGATGGGCCACAAGTATGTGTGATTGACTTTGAGGGCTTGGTGTTGAGGCTCTCCTTTTGATGTTGAGCTCATGTGGGCATATTGACGGGCTGTTGATCAGTATAGTGGGCTGCTATGGTCAAGTTTTTGGCTGCCAATGGCTTTTGTCAGGACTATATTGATGCCTTTGTGGGTTGTGGACCTTGATGCATTCCATGGCTATGTTGATGATTATGATGTTGATGGAAATGCATAAGAAGTGACAGGCTGACGTAGAGCTACTGGGAGGCTCATAGAGGCTAAAATACCATAGGTGTTGTGTTTTGGTGACTTATGTGCACTACTTGTCTCTAGTCTTCACAAAACTCTTTTCCAAAATAATATACTACATGATTGCATTGATGAGGCCATGTGTTGGTGACCTGGTAAGCTTGTACCCATCTGTCTAAATTGAAAAGCTTCTGCTGGTGGTTCCCCTTTGAAGAGTTATATGTTGTGTTTCTTTGCTGGGATTTGGAAGCTACTCTCACAGTCAAAAGTCTCGCACTTTCCCAGCGATACCGCCCACGTCACGACAATGTATTGTATTGTCATTCCTTAAGCTTCATTAACGAAGAATTTTAATCAAAGAATTTGGGTTTATAGATGGAATTTCCATACTTATTTGGTGTTCCTAACCTCACCCAGTCACAAGACATGACTGCGTTCGCCTTCGAGTATCTCATCTCTTGCGCCATTTCGAGGATCTATATTTTCTTGACCCAGCAGCGGAGAGACAGCAGCACAAGTGGTTTGCAGGGTAGTATGTCCACACCTCTTGCCACCAGCGTGCGATGCTGAGCCAGAATCTCTCATTGACCATGATTCTGATGAAGCTGAAAGTAATACATGGTGTTATTTTATATCACTCAAGGCCTCAAAATTTCAGACTTTCCTGCCAAATCTACAGACTCCTTAGTCATTTTATCCCTAAGTAGTAGCTCCCTTGGCAGTAAGGGAACATTTGTATCAGGGCATGTCTATAGCCCAGTACCGTCGTCTTATGTGTCTCCCGAGGAGATTTTGACTTCTGGAGCTGAGCTGCTCTATGTACATATTGCAACCATTCTATAAATAAAAGAAATGTTTTGTGGAAAAATTCCGTGTTGTACAAGTGATTGTTTATAGACAAATTGATGAAGTAAAATCTATTACCGAACATATGTCATAAATCTCCAATAAGATCATTTATCTTGTTTAAGAAATTATTTTTGAACCTCTTAAGTCTTAGGATCTCGTGGATGATATCAAAATAAAAATTTAATAATATATAATTTTTGACAAAAGCATGAGGCGAGGAAACCATGGCCATCAGCCAAATCCTCTCTCTAAAGAAGAAGAGCTTGACCCCGACGTTCGCAAAGCTCTTCATAGAACTCAGCCACCATGACCCTTCAAAGGAGAAGGGGAGAACCTGGGTAAGGCTGTGGAGAAATGGGTGGAAGCTATGGAAGAGTATTTTGATATCACATGCTATAATGAGCAGAGCAAAATGGCTCTTGCCAGGCTGAAAATTGTGGAAATAGCTAGGGTGGCATGGAGGAAGCATTGTGACACCAACCATCTCGATAGGAATACCCAACCCTAGAACGATCTTAAAAACTATTTGAGGAAGAGATTTTGTCCCCCCGGGTTCTTAGAAACCAAAATGAATGAATTTTTAGAGCCAAACCAGGGGAGCAAAACCATCAAAGAATATCACCAGGCATTTGCTATTCTACTCAAGTATTCACCACCTCTACAGGAAGAGCAACTTATGGGCCAGGTTCATTCAGGGAATGAACAAACCCTTAGACACACTGGTTAAGAATGCCAAGCCAGTATCCATGGCAGGAAGCTGTCAGAATGGCGAAGGACTTCGCCAAAGCTTTCATTGTGAAAGTCCCGCCAAAGCCAGCTCCCACATCCTTCAAGAGATTTTAGACACCGGGAAGTTCTTCCAACCTTCCGCCTCCAAAAAGAGACACCAAGGTCCCAACTAGAATTTGAAGACAAGAAGTTTCAGGAATGAAGTAAGACCTTTTCCTCGAAGTTCTTTCTGAGGAACTCCGGCTCTCTCAAGAATGCAAAGGAGGGAAGAGCTTCGAAGCGAGAACACACTGGATTACCTTCAATGCAATCAGGTTGTTACAACTCCATTTTTGTGGTAGTTGACAGACTAACCAAAGTTGCCCATCTGGTTCCAGTGAAAGAAACATACACTATAGTGGATATTGCCAGAGTTTTCCTTAAAGAGATCTTCAGATTGCATGGCTTACCCACCAGGAGGATAGTAAGTGATAGAGATCCCAAATTCACATCGAAATTCTAGACTCCATTCTTCGAAGCAGTAGGAACTTTTTTGGATCTCAGCACAGCCTATCACCCTGAAACAGATGACCAGGCTGAAAGAGTGAATCAGGTAATAGAAGATATCCTTTGATCATGCTATGATGACAGGGAACCCAAGAAGTGGTTAAGCCATTTGCATCTGGTCAAATTTGCTTACAATGCTTCTTACCATCGAAGCATTGGGATGAGTCCTTTCAAAGCTTTGTTTGGACAAGATTCCCTTACACTGTTAACTTGGTCCTACCCATTGATCAGAGTCAAGATGTCCAGACAAATGCTTGATGACATGGACCAGCAAATGTAATCAATCCATAAAGATATAAAGGTAGCCCAAGATAGGCAAAAGCAGTATGCAGATAAAAAGAGATCAGAGAGAGAATTTGAAGAATCAGATATGGTCTTCATTCGAGTACGACCAAAAAGAAGTTCCTTATCTTTAGGGAAGTACAAGAAACTCTCTCCCAGATACTGTGGGCCTTATGCTATTATAAAGAAAGTGGGCGATCTAGCCTATAAACTTCTTCTGCCACCCCATCTCAAGGTACATAATGTATTCCATGTCAGTTTACTTAAGAAATATGTACCCAGCCCGAGTCACATGCTTGATGATGAACAATTGATCTCTCCAACTCAAGGCCAAATGGTACTCCATCCTGAACAAATCCTTGAAATTCGGGAGAAGATTCTTAGGAGCAGATTCCTCAAAAAATTTTTAGTAAAGTGGAAGTTCTTCCCTCTAGAAGATGCACTTGGGAGAAAGAAGAAGAGTTGGTGAAAGATTACCCCCATTTTGCGAGATGAGGACATCTCGCGTTTTTCAAGTGGGAGAAGATGTAAGATTCCTCCTCAGCCTGAATAATAAATAAGCCTTTACCTCAATACCCTGTAATCATTCCCTATTTCTAAATACAAGAAAATATTATTTTTCCTTGTTTTTGCCTAGTGAGATAAAAAATTCTAGAGAGTGATAATTCAATATTGATATATTTTTGGATATAAAAATTCTACAAATATCAAAAATATGTTTCCTTAAAATAAAAAATCAAAATAGATTTTCCAAGGTGCATTAGGAATCAATTAAAAATGATTTAAAAGACCTCAGCCTAAGGATCAAGATTTTCTGAGATTTTTGGATTATAGTCTAATTAAGGTTTCTATGGACCAATAAGATTAATTCAAGTGTTGGGATGAGATAAATCTAATGAATAAAAGAAAATACCCAAAAATGAGTAAATGCTCACATAAGATGAAGAGTTGACTGAGTACAAGGTATATTAGTTAAAAATTATGAGATATTACTAAAAAAATGAGATATTTTGTAATAATCATACATTTTTGACACCTTGGTTAAGGAGGGGGAAGACTTCAAGGAGGTGCCTATTTCACACATGTGAATGAGTTTTAAATTCAAAAATATTAAGATATTTTTATCTCTCCTCTCTCGTGGATCAAACCAAATCAAAAAGGGAGCCAAACTGGTCCAAATCTTATCCAAATTCAACCAAACTAAAGCTTGAAAATTCTAGAACTTAGTTGGACTGAGTTAGTGGCCTCCCTCACCTATAAATAGACCCTCATTCTTTTGTATTCTCATCTGTGAACTAGACCATGCCAGTATTACATTAGAATAAATATATTTTCTACTATCCCCTAAAAATCCTCTACAATTTGGAGAGATTGGAGCTTCTCTCTCTCTTCAACCTTCCTTGGAGCTTTCCTCTCAACATACTAACTAATTGATTGGTTGGGGGCCTCTCCTAAGAATAGAGAAGCAAGCAAAACAAGAGGTAAGATGTGACTTTATGGTTTTTCTTTAATCTTCTAAATGTTTTTCACTTCTCAACTCCTCTCAAGCTTGAGAAGTTTTCAAATGAATGGTTTTTCAATGCAAATAAAACTCTCCAAAGAATTATAATGATTAATCACAAAAAGTTTACATTTATGCTTAATTAGGATATTTTTTATGTTTATCTCTCTCTCCCCCAAATAATGGTCATTCCTATGACCAATTCTCTATTCAAATGATGCTTCTCATGGAGCAATTCTCAATTCTAAAATCAAACTCTATGCTAGTCAAGCTAGAGGCTAAAGAAATGGCTTTTTAATGCTTTTATGTTACATAAATTATGATTTAGATCCATAAATTGGATTTAGATCTATTGATAATTAATCTATCATAAGTGTATTACTAAGTCTTATGCTTTTCAAAATTATTAAAAATTATCAGTAATAGCAGCAGAGCTATGGCAAAAATTTTAGAAATTAACACATAAATCATTTTTATGCATAATATGAAAAGAGAACTTCCTACCATATTCTAGGATTAGTCATCCTATGTTAAAAGAATAATTCTCATCATATCCATGGAAAATTAATTTTTAATATTTATGTATAAATAGTTAATTAGAGAAAAAGAGAAATTTTTAGTAATTTCATTTTATGATAAAAGAGGAATTCCCATGATAATGGAGATTCATGTATTCCAATGGAGAAAGAGAAAAAATTAGAATATTAAAATAATAGATATTTTATTCAAAATTAAAGAGAAGTTTTAGATAAATTATTTTATGCATGAATAAATTTAAATGATAAAAGAGAAATTTCCATCATATTTGGAATTCAATCATTTAAATGGAAAAAGTGGAATTCTTGTCATATTTGGATTAATGGACATTGTTTATTTAATTTTTAAGAAAAATTTTAGTTAAATTTATTTTTATGCATAGGAAAATTTTAAATGATAAAAGAGGAATTCCCATCATATTTGGAATTCAATCATTTAAATGGAAAAAGGGGAATTCTTAGTATAATGCAATTAATGGATATTTTGATTTAATTTTAAGAGGAATTTTAGTTAAATTTATTTTTGAATAAATTTAAATGATGAAAGAGGAATTCCCATCATATTTGGAATTAAATCATTTAAATGGTAAAAGTGAAATTCTTGGTATATTTGGAATATATTGAATATTTTTATTTAATTTAAAGAGGAATTTTAGATAGATTTATTAGATGACAAAAGAGGAATTCCCATGACAATTAGATTGCACTCATTAAATGAGAAAAAGAGAAATTTCAAGCTTATTAAAAAAATAGATATTGGTATTTAGTTAAAAATAAATTTTTATGATATTTAAGAAAAGAAAGATTTGAATAAATTTTTGGTATCAAAAGATGAATTTTCACCATAATTCTTCCTAGGGAATTAAGGTTGAGAAATTAAGTGGTAGAAAGAATATCTTTAGATATTTTATTTGGTTAAATCACTAAATTGGTATTTAACCAAAAATAGATGTTTATCTGAAGTAAATCCTTGTTAGGACTAAACCGAATGATTTTGGTTAGACTACGAGAGAGACGGACTGTAAACCTACTTGTCCATCTCTCGATCTGAATCAAGCAAAAGCTTCATGACCAATTCCAGTTCCTAAATACAAAGAATAGACTACCGTTGAATTAAACTAGTTTTCCTTTGATCGAAATCACCAAGAATCTGTTGGACAATCAGTCAAATGAAGGGTAGATTACAATGATGAGAGATCAAGGATTCTCATTATGAAACTGGAATTATGGAAAAAGGGGTTTTGTGGAACCAATCTCAAACTGGGAATTTTACTTGCATAGAACCTCTGTTTTTCATTTAAAGGACTATTTTACGCCAGAATGTTGGAGGAAGCATTTGGCATGTGTTTTACTAAGAGGAGGTTCGTTGCAACAGCTGGCAACGTCGCTCTTGCGGCAAAGCTTGCCGAGGTCTTGACCAGCCTCAGTATGGTTAAAATGGTGCGCTTTCGGTACGATGGGCGAGGACTGACGAAGCGGTCCCTACATGATTCCCATTCGAGAGGAAGAACCCAGTGACAAGGAAGAGAAAGAGGAATGGCAAGGATTATCTTTTGGCTCAAAAGGAGAGGCAGCATAACCTCTATGGAATTGGTTAAAATCCTAATGGGGTTCCAGTGCAATATGGTGGACATAGTGGACCCATACCCCATTCGAGAGGTGTCCCAAGAAGAAGAGCTCTCAAAAGTAGTAGCAATACGGGATTGGACAGAATCTTTGCTCACTTTGGCCTCCTCCTATGCAATAGTGTCTCAACAGGAAGAGATAGAGGTCATAGATCTAGGGGAACCTGAGTTTTCTCGAAAACCTCGCAAGAAGGTCTCTCAAGAGGAGTCATCAGAGGTACCTATAACCCCTCCTAGATGCACCCGCAAGGAGAGGCGGGCAGAGTACCTCAAGACTAGGTAGGAAGCCTTGCCAATAGAAGAGATATCGGCTAGCTAGACAGAGGAATGCATTAGTGATTTCCCTCTAGACATCACCTTATCTCTCCATCAAGCAGCACTCAGCACTGCTCTTCTTCCACCCACCACTTACACGAGGAGGTGAGAGAGCTCAACCTAGGCACATTAGAGGAGCCATGCCCCATCTTGGTGGCAACTTGGGTCTGGGAGGACCCTTCCACTCTTCTGAGAATCGCCAAATTTTTCAAAGAGCACCAAGATGTGTTTGCATGGATTTACAAGGATCTCCTAGGGATAGACCCAACCATTTGCACTCACAGAATTCCACTAAAAGAAGACTATCATCCAGTCATGAAGGGCATCCACTGCGTGCATCTAAAATATTCTGAAGAGGTGAAGACAGAGCTGGACAAGATGGAAGAGGCAAGTATCATCATTCCCATTGAGCACTCCAAGTGTTTGTCACCTATAGTGGTGATTCCAAAAAAGAAGCCCAACAAGATCAGGATCTGTGTAGACTTTAGAGGACAATCAAAGATGGGTTTCCCTTCCCTTTCATAGAGAGGGTTTTTGAAGATGTGGCCAGCCAAGGGTGGTGGTTTGAGTGGAACACCTACCTCAACTCACTCTGGTGTTCGTGAAGTGCCAGGTATCGAGGGTCTCTGCCTTTCAAAAAAATCTCCCCTCTGAGTTATTTTTTCCATTACTCATTTTTTTTTAGAAACCCAAAAAAAAAAGTTTCTCTCTCACACACCTCACCGTCACCCCCTCTCATCTCTCGCTCTCTCCCTCTTGCACAACTTGCTCTTACTCCCCACCCCCTCTCACCAACCATCCCCCCTTTTTTCTCACCAAGTCAAGCCAAAAAAACCCCTCTTAGTTTTCTTTTTTCTAGTTCAAGGCAAAAAAAACTCCCCGTAGTTTTTTTTTCTTCCAAAAAAAACTCCCCCCTCTTAATTTCCTTTTTCCATTACAAAAAAAAAACAAACAAAAGACAAAAAAAACCCTTGTCATATTTTTTTTCTTCCTTCCCCAAAAAAAAACATCTCCCTCACCCCACCGATCCCACCCCTTTTCCTCACTCCCCAGTGCCACCCCCTCACCTCACCGACCAACCCCCCCAACCCCACCAACCCCCTCTCTCCTCACCCCACCATCTAGCCCCCTTGCATCACCCTCACCCACTAACTGTGCCCCCTGTCACACGTGACCGGCGAAAATGGTCCCGCGATGCCTTTTCCGCACGCGGCCTTCCACGATCCATGCTTCATGAAACGGCTCCATCGGCCCGTCGAGCGCATCTCGCGCGTTTTCCTTGCGGGTCTCACCGATCACTTGTGTTCATGTCCCGCTCGGCTCCCTCGGCCTTGTCTCGGGTCTTCCCTTCCATCCATGATTTGTTAGCACATCGGTAGCACGGCATGGCACGGCACGGCACGCCGGTCCGTCGGTCGACCGTTTTTTCCTTGTTCTCGGTCCCGACTCCACATTCGGCCCGATCATCGTCAAGGCAGGGAAGGCAACCCCTGGGGCACTCGGCACCCACGGAACCTCCCCCACACCCGGGAAGGCCTAACGTGCCTACCCAACGTGCCTACCCACCAGTGCGTGAGTGGGTTCTTAAAGTGCCTACCATGGGTCCGTGCTTTGCCTTTCCTTGCACCTCATCCCCATATAGAGGCAAACTATTCGGGGCAGGCTAGCATACCCTCAAGACACCATGTCCCTTCGGATAGAAATCCCACCTCACACCCCCCCTTCTCATCCACCCCCTTCTCTCCCCACCGTCACCCTCCCCCCTTTCTCACTCACTAACCACCCCCTCACTCTCTTCTCCCCACTGTCCAACCCCCCCCCTCACGGACCCGCCTCCCTCTCTCGTGCACTAACCAGCCCTCCCCTTTCACTCTCTCATGCGCAACACCGGCCACCCCCTCCCCCTCCCCCTCCCCCTCACTCTTCTGTCCGCTGATGCCCCCCCCTCCCCCCCCTTTTTTTTAATCCCTCACCAACCAGATCACCCGCCTCCCCCCCTCTTACGCACCACCCCTCCCTCTCTCACACTTGTGCAGCCTATACTCACCGGCCCCTCCTTCCCCTCTCCACCCTCTCTCTCTCACTCGCTCCCCCTCTCACCCCCTGCTAAGCCTGCATTGCCGCCTGCTGGTGTGATGGCCGTACGGACGCGAGCCCTGTACGAGCGGACGTCCGGCCCACGAAACACCACGACTTTGCCGCACGCGGCCACTTCATGGCTCATGACGGCTCCACCGGCCCGTCGAGCGCGTCTCGCGCGTTTGCCTTGCGGGTCTCACCAAACACTTGCCCTTCATGCCCGACTCGGCTCCAGGGGCCTCACCCGGGACTTGCCTTCCATCCATGCCCTGCCGGCCTAGGGTCCATCGCGGCCCGTCCGCACGGCCCGGCGCGTCGGCCACGACGGCGGCCGTTTTTCCACCATTCTCGGTCCCGTCGACTCATTCGGTCCCGACCCCGTCAAGGTTGGGAGGGCATCCCCCGGGCACACGGCTCCCTAGCAACCCCATCCGCAACGCGCTGCTGCCATTCAAAAAGCACGTATTTATAATCGCCCAAGATTCAGCCTTAGTATCTCCCATGGGGTCATCTCAAGTCACAAGTGTACTGACTCCCCTCGCTTTGCTGCCCCCCTTGCTCAACTCACCGACCACCCCCTCGTTGCTCACTCACCTAACCCCACCGCACCCCTTCTTCACTCCCCACCGATACACCCAGCCCCCCTACTCATCGCCCCCCGCCCCCAGTGGTGGCAGGTTCTAAAGTGTGCATGATGCAAGTGTAGAGAGGGATCAAATCTCAAAAACTTAGCCATGGCCGAAACTGCAACCTCAATGATGATGCTCCCAAGCAAACAAAGGGCCCATACACTTATCATTGGGGGTTACCAAGCATACCTTACAAACTAGGATGCCCCTCTAGAATATGTGGAAGCTATCATCTAATTGAGCAAATACAAAATTTATTCAACTCCATGTCACCGCCCCTCCTTGCTCACCCCACCGACCAAGCCCCCCCTCCCCTTATCTCCCTCACCCCATCGACCATTCCCTCTCTTCACAGGCCACCTTTACTCCCCCTCACCGTCACCCCCTCCCCTTATCTCCCCCACCGACCACCCCCCTCTCTTCACTCCCCCACTCACCCCCCCTTCTCTCCCTCTCACCCGGCCCCCCTCCCGTCACTCCCCACCAGCACCCTCTCTCACAGCCACCTGTCCCCTTTGCATTATGCTCCTCACATGGCTAATTTGAGGTACTTTTGTTATTGTTGGAGAAGGGTGTGTCATTGAATGCAATGAATCATCATAGATAGATGCCTCTCATGCTTGCTTGCAAAAATGGAAGGGTACTTTTTGCATTGAGAGGTTTGTGGACTGGGAGCTGATGTACTCATATTTGATGCATCCCGTGGGAATACTTGCATGCAATACACTACACACAGTGGGCACCTCCACTGCCTTCAAATAATCTTGAAGTCGCCTCAGATTTAGGAGCACACCTTTACATGTTGCAGCCCTAGCTTTCCTCTTTGGCTGCCCTTGGTATGGCCATATTCGTGGTAGTTTATGAGCAGTCTTGAAGCAAATGTTTTGTTGGAAGCTACCTTAGCACATGCTACTGAAGTTTGGGTGCAACCGACCTTTTCTGCTAATGAGAAGTGGATCTTTTATGTATTGGCCAAGGCCAAGTTCATTTTGTATCTTTGTATGCCGGGACTTCATGCCGAAAATTTTGCTTGGACGAAGTGGCTAGTGATTATTGTTTCGATTGGTTTTGTGCTTTTTTTGGTGTCAATGTAACCTTTCTGCTAGATGCTTTGCCCGAGGGATGACAGTGGTAATACAGGTAGCAATAGCTTGCTGGATGAAGTGCCCAGGAGCTCTCAGTTCAATCATTTGTTCTGTAGCTCACTTGCTAGATGAAGTTGCCCAGGAGCCTAGTTGAATCATTTTTATTATTTTTATATCTTTTCATAATGTTTGCATAGAAAGGTCATTGTATGAGGTATATGCTTGGGAGCCCGCCTGCCAGATGTTTTTCCTGGAGTCTAGCTTGCCAGAGAACCACCTATGTTTTTTCTGTGCCATTCACGCCGAGATGGTGAGTTGAGTAGTAGTAGTGGGCGACCAGGTCCTCCACACTCCACCAAGAGCTTTCCACCATCACCTTTAACGTCTCCGATTGCTCCGACCTCCGACCTGTCGGTGCCCTCTAATTGCTCTGACCACCGTCACCGCCTCCGACTGCTCTGACCGCCGGTGCCCTCCGACCATCGTCACCATCAATGCCCTCCGACCCCTCCAACCTCTATCACTGTCGAAGCTCTTCGACCGCTCCGACGTGCCCTCCAACATCTCTGACGTGCATGGCCAACTCCGATGGCACTCATGGAGGAAACACCCTTCTCCCTTTCCCAAGGCAGGGAGAGATCCTCTTCGAGATCCTAAGCACCATCTCCCTCTCCCCTCTCCCTTTCCCAAGGTAGGGAGAGATCCTCTTGAGCACCATCTTCCTTTTCTCAACATAAGATCTTCCCTCTACACTACATGATGAGGGTTGGGACTTCGAGGAGGAGGACACCCAAGGAGGAGATAAGGGGAGCGTGACTCTCTCTCGAGCAGGACACAAATAGTCTCGGACACTCTCACAAACAAGGACACTCTCTCTTGTAGGACATTCATTGTAGCATATTCTCTGTTGTTGGAGCAGAGTCTCTCTTGTATCATTCCTTTCAGTATCTTGATATATAGTGTTACACTCTTGTGGTGTTTGGTCTATCTCTTTGTGTGGGCAAGGTGAGTGAGTGGGTCAGTGGTGTGTGTGGTGTGAGTGAGAGGCCTGTAGGGATACTGTGGTGCTAGGTGGTGGTCGAAGAACATGGTAGATAGTGTAGAGCATAGGTCTTGCATGTCTAGCCCCAATGAGGTCAACTCATCCTTTGGTGGGTATACTTCCTTGAGAGGATCCATGCTCCCTTTTCCCCAACCCTAGTGTTTGTGTCAGTAGTCCTCAAGTTCCCTAACGAGGACCGACGGAGTTATCCACAGATCAACAGTCATGTGCGCTTGAGTTTATGGATGGAGGCGTGGATAGTGGTGAGGATGTGTTGTTAGATGATGCCTTGGAAGGTGTCTATGATTTGTTTGAAGAGACTGTGGATATGGATGATGGGAAGCTGTTTGATGTCCAAGTGAATGCTGAAGTATGTGTTAGGGATGATGAGGTTTTAAATGCCATGAGGAGGTTGTGGATGCTATGTAGAGAGTGTTGCAGGTTGTAGACTTGGGTTGTTTGGAGGATAGTATTGAAGATGGTCTGGTTTGGGGAGGTTTTTTATGATAGTGAGGATGTATTGGGAAGAAATGTGTGTGAAGGTTTGATGGGGGTACCGAATGTTGCAAAATTTTCTAAGTTATGTGAAGAGATCAAGTTTGATAGGGATGGAGAAGACAGAAGGAGGGCTAACAAGATGTATGCATGCATGATGCGGATGTTTGATAGGGGGGAAACCAAGAGGATGTTAATAAAGTATGTGTAGATTTTTGATCCAAGTAGTTGGATCAGTGTAGCAAGATGACTCTGGAGAAGGGGGTTGTTGGGATACTGGATCATGCTTATGTTGTATATAGAGCTGTATAGGGTAGTGTGTGGAAAAGAGGATTTTGAAACAATTTAAAAAAATAGTGAAAACATGAATGTTTTCACTCTAGGGGGGTTGGCTATATATGAGGAGAAAAATGATCCCCTCCAAAACATGATGTATAAATATGGGAAATGTGTATATGATGGTGTGTGAAGGTTCCATGGAGATAAAGATGCGTGGCAGCCAAAGGAAAAAACGTAGGTGCGCGAAATGGAAAAAAAACAATGTGGTGGATCCAAGGAAGACAGGCGGCATAAGTTTCTAGAAGAAAGGAGAATGGCAACGCAGGTTCAAGAAGGAGAATGGAGTTCTTTTGAGGGGACTCTCCAAATCGTGGTGGCTAGAGATCACCAAAAAGAGAGGAGAGCACCGACTGCAGTGGAGTGGGCTCCTGCAGTTCAATATTCTTGATTAAGGTTACAAGTTGGTGATCCTACAGAATTCAAATATGTTAAAGGTCATGGCTAACAGCACAGTGCAGAGGTAGAGTGGTAGTTCGGAGAACTAGCTAGGAGAGTGTTCTCAAGAGTATCTGAGTATCTCCTCTATTAGATACTTGGTTCAATCTATGTCTGCTCAAGTGTAGCAACTACTTGACAATTAGATGTTGGTTCGTTTTGTGAATGAAGATGAAGTTTTGAAGAAATTGTCACCGAGGTCTATCTGTGGAGGACCCTTGAGAGTTCTCTGCGTTTTCTTCTTTTTCCTTGAAGCCCCAAGTCTCACATATGTTGAGACTGTTTTGTTTGTTTCAATGAATAATATGGTGTTTTGAGCTTGATTTCTTTGTGAGTTTGTGAGATTTTGTGCCATGGTGCCTTGTTTGAGTTGTTTTGTGATTGAAATGATGGAGGAGGAATACCTTTTGAAGCTTGGTCTAATAGTCTATGAACTGTCAGCACTTAGCAGAGTCAAAAAGACTAATGGGCTGAAAGTGTTTCTATGGTAGCAATTTATCAACCTGCTGCTATGCTGAGGGCTTGTTGTGTTGGATCTGGGTGAGATCTAAGGTGTCTGAAGGTTTAGAGGTGTCAGAGGATATGGGGAGAAGATTTTTGGATCAATTCTAAGCCGACAGTCAGTTAGGTCAGGTTTGAGTCTATTCTATGTCAGTAGAGGGCTTCTAGCTAGGTTTAGAGAGGGTCGCAGAGGATAAGAGCTTGAGAGGGTTGGAGATCCTGGAGAACATTTGTATAACTGGGGTCAAGTGTCAACATTCTACATCAAAATTTGGATAGTTTTGGGTCAGCTAGTGTTATACACGTCAAAAGGTCAACACAGAGTCAACCAGAGGAGAGCTTACAAGTGCAGTGAGGTTCTGGAGCAAGGTTTTGAGATCTTAGGTTTTGTTGTGTTGGATCTTGGTGAGATCTAAGGTGTCTAAAGGTTAGAGGTGTCAGAGGATATGGGGAGAAGATTTCTGGATCAATTCTAAGTCGACAATCAAGTAGGTCAGGTTTGAGTCTATTCTATGTCAGCAGAGGGCTTCTAGGAAGAGCTTGAGAGGGTTGGATATCCTGGAGAACATTTGTATAACTGGGGTCAAGTGTCAACATTCTACATCGAAATTTGGATAGTTTTGGGTCAGCTAGTGTTATACACGTCAACAGGTCAACACAGAGTCAGCAGGGGAGAGCTTACAAATGCAGTGAGGTTCTGGAGCAAGGTTTTGAGGTCAGCTGACATTGGAGGACGTTTTGGGATCCTAGAGGACAGGTTTCTATCTAGGGACTAGTGGAGGCTTTTGAAGGCATAATCAACAAGTTCTAAGTTAGCTGCGAGCTTTTTTGGTCAGCTAAGACACTTCTAGTCAAGAGAGGCTTTTAAATGAATGTTCAGAGGTTCTAGAGGTGAGTATTGACCTAAGAGGACAGTTTGAGGAGAGGCAGCTAGATCAAAAAGGGAGGTTGGGAGGGTGTTGAAGTGTCCAAAGGCGTTAGTTGGAGGGTTGGGGATAGTTGCAAGTCTAATAAGTGCCCTTGGGGCTGGGATTTCAGCATCCCCCAATTCTAATCCCACTGTGTCTTCTTCTTGTGTGCCTGCTAGTGGTGTATAGAGGCCATCACCCACCCACCATATGACGTTTTGAAAACAAAATTAAAATCAACACCACTCCACCCCTTCTATATCTCCCTCCCTTTCAAAATTTTGTAAACCAAATTTCCCTTCACCTTTTTTCCATGGTGCTCTAACTCTCCATGTGTGGACAGCTCTTGAACTTGTTAGCATTGTCTATTTTTTGACTTCTCTCTCTTTTATCACAATCCTCCAAGTCTACCTTTACCTCAACCTCGCCATGTGCACGCATGTCATTGACTTGTCGACATCGAACTTTTGGATGCTTCATGTCTTGTAATTTTCATGGACTTGTATAGTCGTGCTTTTATAGTTGGGGTTATGATCCGGTTGGTGCATATAAAGTTGGCTTTGGATGTTTGTAAGGATGGGTGGTGTTTAGAAGTAGGAGCTAGGTGGAATGTACAGAGGGGATGAGAGCTTGGTGCGTAGGGGCATGCCACATGACCTAGTAAGGGTTGGTGTGAGGGCCCATTAGGATACATGTTCTCATAAGCACCCTTGATCTACTACTATTTCCACTTATTGGGTGGTATTATCAAAGCCACACCTCTCCAACGCTCACCCTAGTGTCGTCTGTGGTTCCTCTCACCGTGTGTGGATAAGCCTTGAAGGCTAAGCTTTCCATGGAGTCTACTTTTGGTTAAGGTCTCATGCTAGGGATGAGAGCACCCATGTGGGCCCTTCGTGGTGTGAGATCAAGTTTCAGGGTCGCATGTTGTCTTGTATCATCGTCTACATGGAGCCGACCTCGAACAAAGGGGGCGTGTTGGTAGGTCATCCTCCCAGTTGTCATGTGTGCATTAAAAATACCATAATAAAAAATATAAGGTTCCTAAACCTTATTTTATAAGGGGTCAAAAAATATGCTTGGCCTATCTCACACCCTTTGGTGTGAGTGTGTGCATAGGATAGGAGGGAGAGAGAGAGCCTGGCCTCAGGTTGGCCAACCGACTCCTCATGGGTGTTGTTGGTGCTTTTGATGCTACGCTTCTGCTCTAAACTCTGACATAACCTGTTGTTGGAGGTGGTAGATTGTCCTCCTAGGCTACCACATGTGCATTAAATATCCCATAATCCAAAGTACAAGGGTCCCAAATCTTAGTAGTATAAAGGGTCAAAAATACCCTTGGCCTCTCTCATCCCTCCAACACACCCTTTGGTATGAGTAGGTGCACAAGATAGGAGGGAGGGAGAGAGCCTAGCCTCAAGTTAGATGGCCAACCACTCATGGTTATTGCTACTAGTGCTTTTAATGATGTGCTTCTACTCTAAACTTTGACATGGTATTAGAGCCACACCTCTGCTATGCTCACCTTGGTGTTGTTTGGTACCTCTCACCTTGTGTGGTGGATAAGCCTTGAAAGAGAAGTCTCCCATCATGGAGTCTACTTTTGGGTTGAGGTCTCATCTTGGGGCTGAGAGCGCCGAGGTGAGCTTGCTATCGCAGGATGAGATCTAGATGTCGAGGTCGCATGTTGACCTCTGTCATCGCCTGCGTGGAGCCGACTTTAGACAAAGGGGGATGTTAGTAGGTCAGCCTCCTAGCTACCATGGGTGCATTAAATATCTCATAATCAAAAGTATAAGGTTCCCAAATCTTAGTATAAAGGGTCAAAAAATACCCTTGGCCTCTCTTATCCCTTAAACACACCCTTTGGTGTGAGTGGGTGCATGTGATAGGAGGGAGAGAGAGAGCCCGGCCTCAAGTTTGTTGATCAACCCCTCATGGGGGTGTTGATGGTGATTTTGATGCTACACTTTTTCTCTAAACTTTGACATCGGAACAACCCTTAAAACGCAATCTAGAAAGCTATAAAACGTGTGAATAAACTGTATCACGTTTCATAGGTAGTTTTTATTATATAGGCATATTTACAACATTCTCATATTTTTTGGATGCATTTGTTTGTATATATGGTAAGCAAATTACTCATCCACACATGTATATCTCATAAATGAATTTCCTCCTCCTCGTGCATGTATGTCTCACAAATGAATTTATTCCTCTGTGCATTTTTGTTTGGCTAATGAATTTCCTCCTCCCTGGCATGGATGTCTGAGGCACTAAGCATATATTGACTCTATTTAATCTATTTTTTATAAGTAGTCCCTCTTATTTAAGGATGTCCTCCATATATTGACTCTATTTAATCTATTTTTTATAAGTAGTCCCTCTTAAGGATGTCCTCCATATGGAACTTGAATGTTTTGCCTAATGTGATTGCTTACATCACATTTCAGGGAAAACTTTATGGTTGTGTTCATTATCTCTTATGTGTGACACCGAACTAGTCTTTAGGATATAAACTTTTAACCATAGTTTAACTTTTAAATTTATGTAAATATAACTTTTTTGTGTGACACCGAACTAGTCTTTAGGATATAAACTTTTAACCATAGTTTAACTTTTAAATTTATGTAAATTTATGTAAATATAACTTTTTTTTAATGGCTATGCCTTGAAGTGGGTCAGCCTATAGACTATGAAAGTAAGGGCATTTATTCAAGTTTTTTATCAATATGATTTTATGATTATTAATGATAATATTTTAGCACTTAATTGTCAACCCTCGTACATTTCTAGCAATGTTCAAGAGCCATTATTTCTTGTTTGTTAGAAAATATGTGATCTAGCATCCTTCCTTAGTGTGAGATCCTTAGTGGTACCTTAGAGTGTCTTGTTCTAAGGTTAGAAGACTCATTTACTAGAGTAACTGAGTGTAAGTCTAGTAGATACTTTCCCTTGATTAAGGCCATCACTTTTTAGGTGAGTCAGGTGAAAAATCTGAGGGAGGTGGAGAGATGCAAGGGCTCTAGGTGCCCCCCTCTCATGAGCCTATATAAACAGGGCATGCTACTCATTCTCTAGAGAGCTTGTGGAGAGAGTAAAGCAAATGCTTTGTGTACTTAGTGGCTAATATACTAAGTGGTCCTTTGTGTGGAAAGACTCTCTTCTTTGGCATTTCATTAGCATGTGTTTATGTTATGTCTAAATGATGAGTCTTGAGCACATTCCACTACTCATTGGTCACATCTCATTTTATCTAAGTGGTTGCATGTGTTGCTCTATTGGTGTGAGTTTGCTTATGTGATAATAATCATCTTCATTACAATGTGATTCATTTAATCATTGCCAAGCATAAGCTCACATCATGTCTTTTAACATGGTATCAGAGCTACCCTTTGGGATCTTTCTCTATGTGAGAAGTGTGTTGGGTGTATGTGTGAACCATTTCTCTTACCATTAAGTGGCAAATTAATGAGAGTTGTGTCGTATTTTTTTCTTGCATTGGTTGCATATAGGGCTGATTTATTGCACCGTTAAGTGGCATTTGGAGCAAGGAGAAAGCCATCATTTTTCACCGCTTGAGTTGGCGTTGAATGGGGCTCATATTAAAAGGGTTTTAACATAGCTGGATTAACATGGGTCATTGCATTAGATTAGTTGCTCATTAGGACATGATCATGGCTTGCTTGAGCTCCTAAATATTAACTTGATTATGGGATTCTTAGGCTATGATTACGACTACTTCATGGGATGCTTAAGCACGTGACAGGAAAGGGTAATTAGTACTCATTAATGGTTTTCAAATTTAACTTAAAAGGCTTGCGAGATTTCAAAGCTCAAAAGCTTTCAAGAAATTGTTCCTAAAAAAGGCCACATTTATTGGTCTTTTTTGGAGAGAGAGCATGCCAACTCTCCAACCATATGAAAATATGGCATACACATACATACATGGCCAAAAAAGATTATAATCCCCATATATCAATACATGTGGTTTAATACTTGGGCCTCCAACAGTCTTTTTGCCTATATTTACCATGTTGTCAATGATTTAAGGAAGCAAAACTATAAGGAGACCCAAGTGGATAAAATTACAAGTAATAACATGTAAAGTATCTAACCATGTGTACTTCAGCCTCCAATATTCTAACTCTTCAATGAATCTGTGTCTCTGATCAAGGCACCAGGCTGGCAACTTGAGTTCCCACCCAAAGACTGCTTGGGCTTCTGTCTAAAGGCGGTACAATTCTGGCCGCAAACAGCCTGGACACCTGGAGGAACCAACAGTGATTTGAACTTAGGACCTCCACCCTCCCAATCACAAACCCACACCACTAGGCTACACATCTAGAGGCCACTTCCATATCACTTTCCTACATCTAACTATCTACCATTCCCCAGATCACTTTTCCTACTTCTCTTGGGTCATCTCACTCTCTACCATTCCCCAAGATATTTTCAATGCTCCATGACCCCTTCCTTCAATCCATAAAGTCTAACTCTCATTAAAGGCACTTGAAAATGCAAGTCAATACCCCTCGAGTTTTAGCATTTTTCTTCGACTGATGCTTGCAAATGAAGGTCACATCTTGGTTTCAAGAATCTCACAAACCATTATGCCAATCTGTCATATCCTCTAATGAAGCTTCTCTCTCTCTCTCTCTCTCTCTCTCCTCTCTCTCTCTCACACACACACACACACACACACACACACACACACATTTTCATTCATTCATTCATTCATTGACTTGGGTAAGGAACATTTCTGAGAATCTAGACTAACACTCCCAATCAAAAACATTCGTGGTGGCCTGAAAGCAGACCATTTGAGGGCTTGGAGGGCAATGATCACCAAATCTACGGGATTTAGGAGTATATACAAAAAAAGGAAGATGAGGACAGAGGAGGGAGGGGAGAGGAAGGACAGGGAAAGGATAGCCAAACTGTGCCGAAAGCTTTTCCAGAGGCTTCTCGGAAAAAAGACTAGTGCTAGACATACACCATGCATCACATAATTGAATAAACACAACTGAAGATGTACATTGCCATAAGATTAGCAGGACCAGAGTGCAGTACATGACAACAGTATAGGCACAAAAGCCAAGTCTAACTAGACTAAACAGTTTGTTCCATACTGATTGTAGGCATGGTCTGAGATAGTGGATTAAATTTCATGATAAAAGGCAAGTTCCAATGGCAACAGACATGTACATACTCTTACACCATAGGTTGTGGAGTTTACTCATAAAGCTGACTATATCTCAAGCACTGACACTCCTCATAAAGGGAGCCTTACAAACTAGAGCAAGTCAGGACCCAGATACAGCAGATTGACCACATCGAGTAGAGCTTTTCCACGCACCTTATGCCCTCCCTGCTGCTTATTAGGTTTTCCACAGGTAGTAAACTTTGATAATGTCAAAGGAAGGAAACCATCCCATGCAAATACCTCTCATCTCTATGCATCATTATCACTGGACAAATTTTTTGCAAGAATCAAAAGTATCCAAACCAAATGCACCACTAAAGGAAAACACATTATGAAGGTGATCTATGAGTTTAGGCAGCTGGGGCACTTAATGAGACCAGTTCCACTACAATGCCGACAAGACAAGGCTTCTTCTCCCTGTCTGGAAAGCTTGCCTTTGCCCTTGCAAAGTGGGCAAATCAAGAACTTGCCCCCTCTGCAAACGCAGGGCGCATTGGGCTTCAAACCGTGAGGAAGGGTTTCCAGCAACAGAGAGCCCAATATGCCCTTCTTGTACTGTTGCATGATGTTATCCACTCCTGCAACATATCTACCCCTCACATAAACAGTTGGCACCACAGCTGCGGGCATATTGAGTGCATTCTTTAATTCTTGCTCATAGTCTGGATACTGTGAGATGCTCTTTTCATCGAAAGAAGCACCCACAAGGGATATCAGGATGGCCCTCACTGCATTGCTGTCTTCATAAGCATTAATGTCTGCCTGCGAGCTTGTGGAGTACAGCACGGCTTTGAGCCTTGCGTCTGCTACAACTTTCTCTAGTTCCCAACTGCTGGGTCTGTTGATGGTAGGCAGACTCCTCTCTTCGGTGAACTGTTTGTTCCGGTTCCCATTGGAAAAGGAATGCCTGTAATGGCGGACTGGAGCATCTTGAGCCTCCACAATCTTGTTCTGATTTAGTGCAGTAGAGACATGGTTTGCATCACCATTTGCATCACTAGAATCACCAATTCCCTTGTAATTTGACCCACTCACCTTAGCAGGTATAAGGTAAGCTGTTAGAAGCAGGGATCTGCTATTTAATATAAATAAAAACTACTTGTCAAAAAAAAAAGGAGCGGGTATAAGATAAGGTGTTACTTGATGTGGAGGCAGCTTCTTGGATTGAGACTCATGAACGGCTGACTTGGACCCAGCCTTCATATCATTTCGCTGCTTTGATGTGCGGCTGTAGGCTCGGAACCATTTCTTAAGGCTTACTGCACTAGAGAATGACGGGCTCGAAGGAGAGCTGGCAGCCTCACCTTCACGCAACAGCCAACTTGTGGTGAAGCTTGTGGCATCATTAGAAAAATCCCTGGTAGAAGCTTTGCTATGGTAAGAATCAAAGGCATCTTCATAACCTAGAATACCTTTATTGTCAGAAAATTTGAAAGAGAGAGACCTTTGCAAGTTATCAGCTAAAGTTTCAACAGAGGATGTGCTTGATCCATCACCAAAAAGGGCTGAACTGTTAAGGGTAGATCCATCAATGGAGCTGCATTTAATCGGCATATCCCGACATGCTGCCATATCCCTGATTGAGTCTTCTGCAGCATATGTCATGGACCTTCCACGGCCACCATCTACCTTGAGAGGCCACTGAGATTTCACCTTTACATTTGATGGTTCCAATGTAAAGGAATCAGGTAACAGCTTTGCAGCAACAGTGGCGGGAGGGGTCATATGTTTCGATGTCAAGGCAGCCAGAAGATGAGTTGGTCTGAGAGAATTATCATCATCATCATCAAGGCCCAACATGAGCTCCCAGACATTGATGCTTTCAGGTTCATCCCTTTTGCCCTCCATTGATGGGTTCCCTGATGTTAAAATGAGAAAAGATCTACAGGGCCACCTTCTCAAGCATGGCTTGAGATTTCTCCTCGCTTTGACGACCTCTGTATTGTCCAGATGCACACAAAGAAAACAGTTAAAATCAATCTCATGATCTTTATAGAGAACCAAAGTACATATACCTAGCAGTATGTAGGCAGAACCTCACCAGTAAGGGCCAAACATATGTACAAACATAGTAGAAACACAAACATAGCAATAATGTAAAACACACATGAATTGAGAAGTTGGCTCAACCTTAGCTGAAGACATGTAATCCTTGCAATATTTCACAAATAAAGAGAGACTTTAGCTCAAAATTAGCTTGAGATATGTAAGCCTTGATGCTCACACACACACACACACACAAAATTAGCTTGAGATATGTAAGCCTTGATGCTCTCACACACACACACACACACACACACACACACACAAAAGATGAAGAAGATATAAGTAAGCCTTGCATAAATTGAAACATACAAAGAGATACTAGCAGATAATTAATAAAACACACACTGAAACACTATGAAAATGGAAAAAGTAGACTGAAACTATCACCTTACAGATCCCTCTTATCTGTGTGGTGTTGAGCTTGCAAACTGACCCAGAACCTCTAGTACGGAACCCACTTGAGGATTGATCCGGAGGACAAGAATAAAGAGAAAATTAAAAACATTTATTAAGAGAATGATTTCTGCAGGCAACCCATGTGAGACAGGATCAAACCTCGAGAAGCAGGGAAAGCAAGTGTCAGATTACAACAGTGCCTTGTGCTGGAGAAAAACATTGATGATGATGGGAGCCCTCTAGATATACTTTAGAACAAGCATGAATGTAATATAAATAATATAATTGCAGCATTTTATCAGAAGGGGCACATCCATCAATTGGCGATTACAGCATGATTATTGTCAACCTTCCCCATCATTAAACGTGGATTACGCACATGTTTTGTGTGGCCCAGCTCACGTGGTGAACTTTTAATGTGGGGCTCTCCTTCTCGGCTTTTTTATTTATTATCTATACCCTCTTCTTTTCTTTCTTTATATTTTTCATGTCCTTGTGTCCCCACCACTTGCTGCCCACTCCCTAGTCCCAATCATCACTCTCTAATGTGCTTGGAAGTGGGGAATAGTTCCAAAAAATTGTGCAAGAAAGCCTACATTTAGCCTAATCACTAGTAACTACTACTTTTCCCTAGTGAAATTGAGGAATCTCTATCTAAACTCTTTTTCTTCTTCTTTTGGGGATATATTATTAGATCTAAACTCTTCTCTTCTATATCAATACTATATATAAAGGAGAGTCGCGTCTCTTTTGACACGTGTCATCAAAGAATGCGAAGGGTGTGGGGGGAAGGGTGGATAGAGAGCAGGGGAGAGAGAGGGGGAGGGCTTTAAAGAGAGAGAGAGAGAGAGAGAGAGATGTCAACCTCGCCAGAGACGGGTGAGAACTGACTTGTTGTATTTATATATATATGGGCCGCGGTCGAACACATGACCCCTTGGTCTAGGCTGAATTCCCTAGACAACGCCCACTACTACTACTTTTCCCTTGTGAAATTGAGGAATCTCGATCTAAACTCTTCTCTTTGTATTTATATACGGACCGTGGTTGAACACATGACCCCTTGGTCTAGGCAGCAGACATTGTGACAAATTGGCTAGCTAATTCGGCCTAGACCAAGGGGTCATGTGTTCGACCACGGCCCTACACCCCCATCAGTGCTTGTCCCTCACAGCAAAAGAGGGACTAATTCTCACAAAAGAAAAAGAAGAAGAAGAAGAAGAGAAAAGTTTACTATGTTATGTAAAGAGCATTTCCATCACAACAGGTATGAGGCTTGCATAGGGCATTATCTCATAGATTTCACCTATTTGGCTGCTTGGATAATAGATTCCTAGTACTCTTAGTGATAGCATTCTTTCCAAAATCTTTTCTAGTGTGTATTTTAAATTCTTTTTGGATGCATTCGACTTGAACCAACTTGAATTCTCTTTGGATGCATTCTACTTGAATTAACTTCTTGCACATGCTTTTGTTGGGCTACTATGGTAAACATTGTATTGGGTTCAAGTTTTTTACATTGTACAAAGCTTGAAATAGAGTACTTTGATTAAAGTTCCATTGAATGCAAAGGGGCCAACCTTTTCATGCTCTAGTATGTCCCTCGTTTGAATTGAGAACTTACCCTTTTTATTAAACATTTATTGGGTTCAAGTTTTTTACATTGTACAAAGCTTGAAATAGAGTACTTTGATTAAAGTTCCATTGAATGCAAAGGGACCAACCTTTTCATGCTCTAGTATGTCCCTCGTTTGAATTGAGAACTTACCCTTTTTATTAAACATTTATTGGGTTCAAGTTTTTTACATTGTACAAAGCTTGAAATAGAGTACTTTGATTAAAGTTCCATTGAATGCAAAGGGGCCAACCTTTTCATGCTCTAGTATGTCCCTCGTTTGAATTGAGAACTTACCCTTTCTATTAAATGTAAAAGTCAAATGTGCATGACAACATTGGTATGCTATAACTATTATAAAGAACTCACCATCCAAATGAAGAAACCAACCATGTGATTAAGCCTATGCTAATTGGGTCTTAGCGCTCTCTCTCTCTCTCTCTCTCTCTCTCTCTCTCTCTCTCTCTCTCTCTCTCTCTCTCTCTCTCTCTCTCTCTCACACACACACACACACCCACCCACACCCATGCGTGTACACACATGCGTGCATGTGTGCACATGCACACATCCAATACAAAAACATAATAATCGTGTAGTAATCATTTTCAACGATAATGAAGGTAAGTTTGCAATTCTTTGATAATCCCAAACTCTTCAAGGTGGTACGAGCTATAAATAATATAAGAACTCACAAAAACATAAGTCAAGCAAAAGGGAGCAAAGTTAGAAAATATGCAAGCAGCATGCAAAGTGGAAAAATGGGTGGTTCATCTTAAAGGAAAGACTTTCATTCCAAAGCCTCATACATAGATTCTCATTCATCGGCCACATGCATATATACTCTAGGTTATATTTTCTTTGCTATGAACCTCATGGCTCTTGTTACAAGCCATAATCAGTTCATTGCACTGGTATTAGTCTCATAGGTCATATATGGTCTCTTATGGAAGTTAATATCATCATCATCATCATCATCTCTCTCTCTCTCTCTCTCTCTCTCTCTCTCTCTCTCTCTCTCTCTCTCTCTCTCAATATGTGTGTGTGTGTGTGTGTGTGCACGCGCACGTGCGTGCGTACGCGTGCACACACAAGTGTGTGTGTGCGTGCATGTGTGTGTGTGCAAGTGCACGCACACACACACACACATATATATATATATTATGTGTGTGTGTGTATGTGTGCGTGCACGTGCATGTGTGCACGTGTGTGCATGTGTGCATGCATGCATGCACATGCACACACACGAGTGTGTGCGTGTGTGCGTGTGTGTGCACGTGCATGTGTGTCATGAGCACATGTGGGCATACGTGCATGCACGTGCACACAAGTGTGTGTGTGTGTGTGTGTATGTGTGCACGTGCATGTGTGTCATGAGCACATGTGGGCATACGTGCATGCACGTGCACACAAGTGTGTGTGTGTGTGTGTGTGTGTGCACGTGCATGTGTGTCATGAGCACATGTGGGCATACGTGCATGCACGTGCACACAAGTGTGTGTGTGTGTGTGTATGTGTGTATGATAGGTAGGTAGTAAGATATATGACAAGCTCTCTACCACTCTTCATGGTATCCATATTATAGTGTTATTATTAACTTGCATTGGGGTAAGTGTTAGGAACCATTCATTCATTCTTGAAAACAAGCAACTAGTTACAAGTTAGCATTGTATTAATGTAAAAAAAGGCCAAATAAGGTGTATTTGCTAAGGGTTGAGCTTGCCTTGTGTCATCTTCATGATATGAAGCCTCCTATCTACCCAAGATCATGGAGAAAGAGTGCCACACTCTGATATCAGCGTGTTGTAAAAATGACACTTAACACCGTATACCCATACTTGTACATCTCTTCAGATCACTCCACATTCAACCACTTAAATAAACTTAAAATATTTACATTTAATGATAAACCTTAACAAAGTTTGACACTACACATTTTTCACAATGAGGTGTATGGGTAGAGATGCATTTATGAATGATGTACTTATCTTGTGTAATTTGACTTTGATTATTGAAGTGATTTAGTTGCTTGATTCTTTTGTAATCTCTTTCTACCTTCATTTTGAATCAGTAATTATTGTTTTGAGCCCCCTTGAACAAAGTCTATAACTAAGTAGAGAGAGAAGGGGCACATTACTTTAATTAGTTTAGGTGTGAGCTTTCTTGAGGTTTAACAAGGTGGAGGACCACTAGCTTGATTATATTTTCAAGTCTTCTTAATTAAGGTTTAATAAGGTGTAGGATCACTCGCTTGATTACATTTATCTTCTTAATGAAGGCTTAATGGTTGATTACATTTCTCTTCTTAACGAAGGCTTCATAAGGTGTAGGTTCACTTGCTTGATTACGTTTCTCTTCTTCGTCTCTCCTCTAAAGCATTCCAAATTTTTGAAACATGACCTTTTTCCTAGTATACCGTAAAACCATCAAACTCACAAAACATATACAATAATTCATTTCAACACAACTTTTGATAAAAGTATTCAAGAATAAAAGACAAACTTATTGGGTGTGATCTCTCCTCCCCCCCACATGACGTGTGTGGCTCCACTCCCCACATGTGGTACTTAAATCATATTCATAAAATTAGCCCATTGGAGCCATAAAAAATAACATCTTCTCCAAGTTTGGGCTTTCTTTACAAAAAATAACCTTTGTCTAATGTTTTAAGGCAATCAACAAAAAATAATAACTTTTGCCCAACAATTATGTACATGTGTGCCTAACCATAATAAATCAATTTGTACACATACTCACATTACAATAATGTGGGGCTATACAAAAATGTTGAGCTATATAATACCATATAAATTAAATACTCAAATGCCGTTACATGGTCACAAAATATTGTATTAAATATTCGGATCTTAGTTTTCACACCACCACTCAATCTACCATCTATGTGACACCTCAATTGTTAATTCCCTCGCATTGTGCAACACCTCTATCTTGGTACCCTCACACAACTCATAACCTAAAACTTACAAACATAATCCATATTAGTTAAGCAATCAATTGAAGTCACAAGAATCAATCCCAATGAGATCATGAGAAATAGGCACAAAATAATAAAAACACAATACTAAATCACCAAAATGTTAGCTTAAACACATACGAGTCCACCCATGCATGGAAATACATCCATGTACCACTGATCATTTAGCCGGTATCAAAATAATATACGTGCCCATTAGCTCGTTCACCAAGACTAAAAATATAATTTTCAATAAGTAGGAACTCAAAATCCAATCAAGTAGTCATATGTGAAATAAGTCTAAGTGTCCCATATTATAAAGGTACATTTCACATATACAAACACTTGTTAGAACAAGAGAAGAGATAAATGTGTGTAGTGTATTCACATGAAATCAATCGTGTCCCATACCACTAGATTTACTCCATGTAAAGACTCTTTAAGAATAAAAGTTTAAGATGGAAAGGCTAGCTCCCCCTGAAACTTACATCCCCACATAAATTTTCCTTACCTTGAGACTAATGAGAAATATAAATTTTAAACTTATTACTTAAAAATTATTAAGTCGAAAATCCATGCAGGAAATAAATATAATCAAACTACAAGATAATATGCCATGTCAAAACCATGTTGAATAGGCTTAAAATTTGAACATTAAACTTAAGTTTTCAAAAATTACCATTCCAGACATAGCACCAACATAGACGTTTCTTCTTCCTCTTCTTCTTCTTCTCTCTCTCTCTCTCTCTCTCTCTCTCTCTCTCTCTCTCTCTCTCTCTCTCTCTCTCTCTCTCTCTCTCTCTCTCACACACACACACACACACACACACTTGTGGCCATTTCATCATTATCATCATCAACAAAAGTATCAAAATCACCATCTTAATAGACAGCTCCCTCATGCTAGGCATTTATTTTACATCTGTATTAAAGAGTTCCTATTGAATCATCACCCATAACACACATCATGCCTTTTGAAGTCCAGAACACTTGACATAAGTACCACATGTGCATTACTACAATTTGGCTTAGTCAACTACGTTATGCTTCCACAAGATGTACATCATCATCATAATCATCATATTAAGGAAGCAAGGAAAGATCATTATCATGTGTATGTGTGTGTAAATTATGCTCTCACAAGCTATACATGATAATCCTCACCATGTATCTACACACCCTTTAAACTCTTGTAGTCTACTACATCCTCCCACTTGCCAACATCAGCATAGACATTTTAAATTTAAACATAACCATTGCATGTTCACAATCAATAGTTATAAGGTGACCGAAACATTGCTTGCAAAGCCAGATCCCCATGTATTTTGCAATAGCCAAGCAAAGACTTCCACCCAACCATGTTGGTCCCAAAAGGCATACTTTCAAGTAGATTTGCAGCCTCACTAAGGTATCCGACCGATATATGACCAAGAAGTTCAATAATGTAGTTACAATGATCTATTGTTAGCACTATCTTATAGTCATCCCTCATTAACTCGAAATAAAATGGCATCCATTCTCTAATGAGTCCACACGACTGTAGGCAGATAGAAAGGAGGTGAACGTTGAAACACTCAATTGGAATCCCTCTCATTGCATCTCCTCACACCAATGCTTGGCCACTATATAATTGTTATTTTAAGCATATCCTGCATTTCATGCCATTGTTCTTCGCTTTGGCAATGAATGAAAAACTATGCATGCATGCATTTTCCACACTCAATGCACGTGTTAATGAGACTACTTCCAAGAAATAAATCATAGTCGAGAACATTTTTAATAACCTGAGCATGGATCAAATTTCCCTCGTGAAGTGCTTCTATGTCACAATAAGCTTTTAAAACATTATCAAAAGTCACACTATTTGGCAAGATACCAACTTGTTGCATTTGTTAAAACAAATGAATGGACTTATGGCACTTCCCATGTTGAGCATGCAACACGATCAGTGTGTCTCTCATCCCGAAAAAGGGAAGCATAATACTCTATAACTAGTCCCATTACCTCCTCAAGTCTAGTCGTAAGGGTCCCATCACTGTCTCGTAAGGCCTTGACCTACTCTCTAGAACTCCTCTCTGCCCATGGACCTAAAATAAATGTGTTCACCTTGTCACCTTTGGGGGCCCAAATAAGGGAGTGATAATGAAACTCAGAGCATTGCTCCTCCAATGTAGACAAGGCATTCCTAGCTCTTAACTCCTACTCTATAAGGCTTGGTGTCTATGGACTCTACAGCTATAGTTGCTGGATAGAGGTGAGACTCCTCTGTAAGGCACGCTCGTGTTGTTGTGCCTTTGAATAATAGTAACCTAGTGCAAACTCTTGGAAAATCTAGTTGGACTCAACCAAAAAATATGTAACGTGCTTTGTAACATCACCCATATGTACATGACATAAAAAAACTGCCTACAAGAGGCCGCGTGTTGATGCGGCCTCCTATATGCAGATTTTTTATGTCATGTACATCATCATCATAATTGCTGCATCATCATAATTGCTGCATGAGAAACTCTGCCAGCAGTAATATATATGTTTGATAGGGTTATGTATGGTGAAATACCATCTACATCCATCTCGAAAACATGCTTAGCTGCACGTTCTTCACATTCAACATCTATGTGGTACCTACACGAACTTAGCAATGACCAAAACCATGCAGTTGAAGTGTTATTTGGCATGCCATGGATGATGATCTTAGCCTCATTAATACAACCTACTCTCCCAAGGAGATCAATCATGCAAATGCAATGCTCTGTGGTCGGTGAGATGGCATGATCTGATATCATGGATGCAAAGCAGTAATGAGCCTCATCAACAAGGCCAAAATGGCTGCAAGTAGCAGCAAGGATCACAAGTGTGACCTCGTCTGGTTTAACACCTTCCCCTTGCATTTGGTAGAAAAGTGTAACGGCCTCATTGTCTTGGTCTTTGAAGCATAGAGAAGTCTATATCGAGATTTGTATTAGAGATGGATAGAGGTTACCCAATCGATCACACCACTATCGAGTTTTAGGTGTAGTTGTGTTCCATTAAGCCTAGAAGCTTATGATGATTAGTGTCATGGTGATGAGCATTACTTGTAGTTGTGATCCATTAAGCCTAGAAGTTTATGATTCATTAGTGTTTATAAGAGATTGAGTGATTACATAGTGATGAGCATCAACTAGGTCACCCATGCTAGAGAAATTAGTAATAATGAATAACTAAGGCTAGAGTGTTGAGTTGATATATGGATTTATTGAAAAATTAATACAAGCAAACCTGCCGAAAAAAAATACCGGCGGCGTTACCGATTCTTCTTCTTCTTCACTAGTTCTCTATTGTTGAGGTCCTCATCGTCCACGGTTTTGCTATCTTCACTTTCGTCTCCTTGCCCATAGCTAACTTTTCTTAGCTATGCCCTTGCCATGTCTCTTTGATAGCTTCCTCTGAATCTCAAAGCACAACTACCCTTCCATCCTAGCCCTTGCTACTAGACCATGACCATTTTTTCTTGCATTAGATTACATTCTCGACCATCACCGTTTGAACAGATTGAGAATAGCTTCAGTGTGATGCCTTAGCCATGTTCATAGACCAAGACCTTGTGCATTTCCAACATCACCATAAAAAAAATGCCTGTAAGAGGCCGCACCGACATGGCCTGTTGTTGCAGGCAAATTTCTTTGAAGAGTATTTCCAACAAAAAAACATAACCAAAAAATAAGAAATTCGTAGCCTAAAATATCATGGTAGCCATCATCTCTTGTGAAACTTTTGTCATCAAACTTCTAACATCTTTTATTTACCTAGTCATGTTTAGCATTGAAATATCATTATCTATACGTTATAAAAGGTTTCGCTAGGAGCATTTCTTGGGATATATATGGTGTTATACAAAGTTACCTTGCCTAGAGAACACAACAAATGAAGGTGTCGCACAAATTTATATTCCTAGAAAATAACACAAGGTAAATACCATGGTGATATTTGTCTAATTCAGAACAACATACCAATTTGGAAATCTCCCAATTTATGTGCCATAAGGGCTCAAAGACATCTACTTTGCATTAGTAAAAATATGCCTAGAAATCACACACACAACTATTTTCTTGAATAAACTTAGTGCTATCAATCAAAAACTTTAAACTTTCTTTTCTCAAGCAGGTGTCAAGGTTCAAACACACCTCTTCTTATATGGGGTGGGATGTGAGCTAACCTCTCAAGAAAAATCCCACCAACACACGTTAAACTTGACAAGTTATATACCGCAAAATTAAAAAGGGGAGCTCTTTGAATGAGGTCTACCTGCCACATACAGAGGCCCAATTAGCTAAGCTTTTATTTCTATGTAGGCTGGCAATCCGCCTCTTGGTGACCATCTCCAACATCACCATTCAAAACTGTCTACGGGGGAGGCTGCACCGGTGCAGCCTCCCCCGTAGGCAGCCTCTTGGTGACCATCTCCAACATCACCATTCAAAACTGTCTACGGGGGAGGCTGCACCGGTGCAGCCTCCCCCAGTGTGCAGCCTCTAGCATGTAGTTTTTTTATGTGGATCATTTCATGAGCATTTCAACATCTCTCTCTCTCTCTCTCTCTTGATTTTTTTTTTGAAGAGTTTTGTGTGTGTGTGTGTGTGTGTGCGCGCGCGCATGTGCGTGTGCGTGTGCATGTGTGTGTGCACACGCATGCGTGTGTGTGTGTGTGTGTGTGTGTGTGTGTGTGTGTGTGTGTGTGTGTGTGTGTGTGTGTGTGTGTGTGTGTGAGAGAGAGAGAGAGAGAGAGAGAGAGAGAGAGAGATCCCTACCTGGCAAGGGTTTGGATACTCGAACAGATCAGCCCCTCATTTTTGCTAAATGTGTGTGAATCCCGGCAAGGCAGAAAGAGAGACAAGGCTCGCATGTTATGCTATGGTTCTGTAGAAAGAGAGACATGAAGAGGCAGCGTTCGCTCTTTCACATTAGGCATTTAGCTTCATGAGAAGGGCTCTTTCTCATTAGGCCTCTTTTATCCTTTTCCCTTCATAGTTATGTGTGTGTGTGTGTGTTTTTATTTTTTATATAATAAATGTTGAAATATACAAGTGAATAGGGTGTGTGCGGGAACAAGCCCTTAGCAAGAGGCTATAAAAGAGAATCTGTAATGAGTGAGAAGCTGTGAAAAGGTGAGAAGTATACAGGGAGAGAATAAAGGGTAGCATGAGAAGATTTAGGAGGTGTGGAGATATTCTGGGAAGAGGTGGAAAGAATCAAGCAAAAGAGGTGGAAGAATCAAGGAGAGATCAGTGGGATTAGATGCTTGGATATAAACTCTATAAATTGAGGCATTGGCCTAATGAGAATTTGCTAGTTTTTTATTATCCATGCCTACATTAAGCTATCAGTTAATTGCTCACTAATCACATCTTAATTATCATCTAATCTCTTTTTTTAATGATGTTGATTCTAGCATAGCTCATCACATTGCTACAAATTTAACATGGTATCAGAGCCTAGCTTAGAATCCATCAAATTTATGAGCTCATTATCTTGCTAATCACTTAGTTAATCAAGATTAGTAGATAATAAAGTTTTACCTCTTTTTTTCAAGAGCTGATGTATCCCTAGCTGGTGGAGGGGCTTGATCTCCCTCCAATCTTAACAATAAGATTCAAGTCTTTAGCCACACATAGCCACAAGTCCTATGCTCCAGCCCATCTATTCAACACATCAAACTACCGCACAGAGCTGCAGATTTTTGCATTTTCTCAGGTGCCTTTTTTTTAAAGGAAAATGGAGATCTTGTCTGCACCAGATACAATGGGTCTAATTCCTCTTGGCCCCAGGGGTTTTCAAGGGTGCTCTACAAGCTAGTGAAGATAGTTTTTGATTTCATCAAGTCTACAGTGAGATCCAAGCTCTTCATTAAATATGCAGGTGACTTTGGTAAAACAGAGATTAAGCATTCAATGTTTGGCCAAATCTTATGTTTCTTAGCTTAATCCTCTACTAGACTAATTGCTATTGATGGCTTTGAAAGGGGTTGAGCTCATTTGAACTCTAAGGCCCCAGATCTGGGCTCCCCGCATACTCTGTTTTCTACACAAAACAGAGGATTAATTTGCTAATCAGTGATTAATCAATACTAATTACTATATTTTGGTGCAATTGAGGATTCAAATTAACCATTGGGTATCTAATACAAACCCCTATAACTTGAGATTGCAATTCGAAGATGGTTTGATACTCCAACCATTCAGTACAGATTTGTTACCCTTGGTTTTATGTAATTTCTGGTGAATTTATGCTGATAAATCTGTTGTAATCATCACCTAAACACCAGATTGAGTTGTAAAAGGGTAGACACTACCCTTGAATCTTGAAATTGGATCAAGAGGTAAGACACCCTTCACATCATCATGAGCACGGCACAAGAGATAGCCAAATTTAATGGGGAGCAGTTTTATACATAGAAAACAAAAACCATGTATCTACTCATGAGGAAAAATCTATGGGGGCTAGTTGAGGGAAGAGATGAATGCCCAGAGGTGAGTGGGAAAAATGAGTGGAAGAGCAGGAATGAGAAAGCTTTAGGACTTATCACACTCAATTTAAATGATGAAATCATTCATCACATCACAGGGATACAATGGTTAAAAGATGCATGGGATGAACTCAATAAATTGTTTGGAACTCAAGCAAAAAATTCAAAGATAAATCTGTTAATGCAATTCTACAAACTGGATATGAAGAAAAGTGAACCTTTAATCACACACTTGAACAAATATAAAAGCATTAAGCAACAACTGGCAGCAAAAAGGTAGAAGATGATGAGGCACTAGCAGTGCTTCTGAAGAGTGTGGACAAAGGTGAATATGAAAACATTGTAGCAATATCAAAGAATGTACTTGAATTGAAGCTGCACGAGATAGGAGCTCTACTAGAGCAAGAGACCAGGGTCAAAGAGAAGAAATGGCTGGACTCAACAACTGGAGAAGAAAAAGCATTCTTCACCTGAGGATGAGGATGAGGACGAGGACAAGGAAGAGGCAGAGTAGGAGGAAGGACCTTCACTTGCCACAACTATGGAAAGCCAGGACACATGGCAAGAGACTGCTACAAACCCAGTGAAGAAGGAACGACATCGGTAAACTTCATGGAGGCTCCTAAGGAAGTGGAGTCAGATCATCTTTTCTAAGAGAGAGAGAGAGAGAGAGAGAGAGAGAGAGAGAGAGAGAGAGAGAGAGAGAAACCCCACAACCCAATGTAACCTGCCCCAACAAAGTAAAACCACCTCTGAGCCACCGATGATGTAGGCCATATGGTAGATGTATGTGTGAGCACTTTAGTCACAGGCACTTGTAGTAGCCTTGGACACATAGAGAGAGTGTGTGTCAAGGACTATGAGTTTAGGGACTTGAGGCACTAGTTGCAAACTACCAAGTAAGAGGGAAACTTGGTATAGGGTCCAGGTGTGCCAGGATTATTCACTTGAGGGGAGGTGTTGAAATATACAAGTGAATAGGGTGTGTGCGGGAACAAGCCCTTAGCAAGACGCTGTAAAAGAGAATCTGTAAATGAGTGAGAAGCTGTGAAAAGGTGAGAAGTATCTACTGGGAGAGAATAAAGGGTAGCATGAGAAGATTTAGGAGGTGTGGAGATATTCTGGGAAAGTGGAGAGAATTAAGCAAAAGAGGTGGAGTGAATCAAGGAGAGATCAGTGGGATTAGATGCTTGGATGTAAACTCTATAAATTGAGGCAATGGCCTAATGAGAATTTGCTGGTTTTTTATTATCCATGCCTACATTAAGCTATCAGTTAATTGCTCACTAATCACATCTTAATTGCTCACTAATCACGTCTTAATTATCCATGCCTACATTAAGCTATCAGTTAATTACTCACTAATCATGTCTTAATTATCCTCTAATCTCTTTTCTATTGATATTGATTCTAGCATTTGATCCACCATAGCTCATCACATTGCTGCAAATTTAACAAAATATCTACAGTTAAACATTAACAATGTTACTTGCATCCATACAAATAGACAAACAAAGATGTTAGTCCAAATGCGTATTGCAAGTGTCAAAGGACCGTACCACATGCTATAGATTTCACTCAAAAAGAAGGTCTATCATCTTTTGAGAGGTTAAAAAATAATTCAATCCAAAACAAAATCACTACAAGTATGCAGTTATATTCCAAGCATTAAGCTTAGCGAACCCGCCCTTAAAGAGCTTAATTTTATATATAAGCATATTGTGTTCTATGGTTATAAAACCATAGTTTATAAATATCTGAACAAAGAGCTAATCAGGAGGCATCCCTATAAGAGCTAATTAGGAGGCATCCCTATAGAGCAATAAAAAGACATATATTTATGTCTTCCAAAACTGAGATAACAAACTAGGGCTTAAGGGAACAACCATAAAAAATGCTCACTTTGTTGTAGGGTTTGGACTAAAAAACCTATAGTAAGTTAGAGTTTAGGTAAAGAATGCTTATAACATAATTTTTTAAGTAGTTAAAAACCAAGTTTGGGAAAAAGCTAATGGGAAGCCATCCCTATAGCACATCTCGAGAAAAACCTAATTTCCAACTGCCAAAACGGAGGTATACAAACATCATTATATAATGCAAGTCAAAAAATCTGTTATAAATGTAGCATTATTTAAGAACTTTATTTATACCAACCAGCATAAACTTGTCTAGTAAGTTAGAAAAACCTCTTAAAATTTTAGTTATTTAGTGCTCCATGATTCATGAGTAGATAGCCATCTCTTAGGGAGGCCATCAATTAATTTGAAGAAAACAAATGGAATTTTAGATGCTATAGCTTGATGATACACCCCCTCAAGTTGGAGTGAGTTGGCTATGTTTGCCAAACATTCAAGGATGGTGCAGACGGCCATGTGTGGGTTAAGTGGTTCCGAAGGAATATTATGATTCAGTCCATTCTTAATTAATTTCTTCAATGTAGCACTATGAATAATGTCAAGATTAGTTGTACATACATGCATACCAAAATCATCAAATTTTTGTGTATACTTTTTAAATTGATCACAAAAACAAGTGGGAATTTATTCTCCCCGAAGAAATTCAATGCGGTAAAAGATGCGCTTTAGTGATGTAGTATATTTCCATCCAATCTGGATATCTTCAATGCATGTATGATTATGAAGAACTTCATCACAACAAGCAAAGATTACCTCTTTTGGAGAGACAAATTCCACTAGTTGATTTGCGAAGAGACAATGAAAATAGAACTCATCTTTTGATTTATCCGGAATAGTACATAGTGTCCATCGTCTCATAGGACTTTTGTGGATATGTCATAAAAAGTTACATTATAAATCTAGGATATTACGGACGGGGAAACTTTGTCCCCTCCCCCTAGTCGTAAAAGATTTTGTTCTACCCCTATTAGCATTATTACTAGAAGAAGGTGAAAGGAAAGAAGTAAAGGTGCTAGGAGTACACAAAGAAGTTTTTCTTCTAGGTGGAGAGGAGGAAGAGAGATCTCCTTCAATACATGGATTGAGGAGAGAATTGATGAGTTTTATCCCTTTGAACTGACCATAGTTAGTCAGGATAGTCCCAGGCTCGTTACCTTTTAATTCTTTGAGTGTTTCAAGCATGAAATTTCAAAAATGGATAAATGCAGTCTAAGCTAAGACAAGGTTTCTAGCTTGGCCACCTAGCCAGGAGCAAAGCAAGGAAAGGTGAAAACACAACATATATTCATTACCTACTACTACAGGCGAATCACCAATACATCACCAAGGAGAGGTATGAGCCATGTGAAGCCAAAATTATTAGACAGTGCATGCATTTTCCAAAGCAACAACTCGTGTGCAGAATACAACATGCAATACTGAATAGAGAAACATATGGAACCATCTATCATTAATCCTAGATAAACTAAGAGATGTTCAGTATCTACACTATCAACGATTGGTAGTATAAAAATTACATTAAAATCATACGATGGGCTTCCATTATGTCATCAACCCATACTCATATGCAGATTAAAATCACATAATGTGTTTTCACGCTTATCATAAGAAATAGCATATTGCTATGATTTACTTGAGAGGAAGAAGCACACCCAACTATAGAAAGCATAGTACACATGGTGCACATACAAGATTAGACAGGCTAAGTGAGTGACAAAGCACTCACCAGTTGCCGTATTTATAGGTGGAAGCGAGCCGGTGCTGCGATTAGCTGTAATGCAGGCTCTGTCCCAGGTCTCGTCCGTTCTTCACAACCCACCAAATAGCTAGTTAGAGTGCAAAATAGAGCTCATGTCAGTCATGATTGCCATGAACAGTCTGTTAATCCTAATTTAGCCATGGCTAGCTAATAACCAGTGTAAATGGGATGTGAGGCAAGTGAATCAATGCCACATGCAAAGTGTAAGGAAAATGATAGAGGTAGGTGACCCATTCGTAGGTGTAAATCTGACCCTTTCTGTTTTTTCCAAAGTCAAAATGATTTTTGAAAAGGTCTAGGTGTGGTTAGAAGACAATAAACTGTAAATTTTCCACATTACCAAGTAAAATGTGTGTGTCAACCATTCAGAGATCCGAACTACTAAATAAGAAAAATATTTTTCTTTCAAATGAGAGTGCTTGTGTGTGTGTGTGTGTGTGTGTGTGGGGGGGGAGAGAGAGAGAGAGAGAGAGAGAGAGAGAGAGAGAGAGAGAGAGAGAGAGAGAGAGAGAGAGAATTTTATTTAAAAAAAAGCAGAATGTGTAATTTGTGTTTGTGTGTGTGTGTGTGTGTGTGTGTGTGTGTGCCCACCCCTACCTAGGCACCATACCCATAATAGTTTGAGGCAGTAGGCCCCATGACTATGGGCCTACTGCCTTAGAAGATTGATAATCAAAGAAGGATTAAATCTAGCTCCATGCCATTCATTATTAGCTAGAGTTTTAGTGATTACATTAAGTACGTCTTTTTTTCTCAATTATTGATGAGTTTGAATATCTCTTCACAGGCCACAAAAGGGTTAGTGGAAGAATAGGCAACGAGATGAAAAGGCCCCAGAATTGTTTTTAGGCTTTGGATAAAAGAACATTTTCTTTTTCTTTTTACAAACTCAGAAGGTTCAATAAGGAGTTTCTCACATTTCTAGGTAATCTGCTAAGGTCATAAGTATTTCCAAGATTAAGTAAAGTTATTCCCATTAATGTGCATTGAAATATAATTTTATCTAACTAAAATACATATTTCTTTTACAGATTTAGAACAAATCTAAACAACCTAGAGTACCATTGATGCCTTCTTGTTTAGAACATCATTTCATGTTTTGATATTTAGATTCAAAAGCTCCTCTTACACTTAGAGCTTTTAACATTATGGACGTTATCTCAATTTCATTAGTGTAGACATTTGTTATGATCAATCTAGGTTTCTTGCCTTTGTTTATTATGACTAAGAACCTCCTTTTACTATTATAGCTTCTTCAAACATTATGGACATTATCTCAATTTTACTATTGTGGACCTTTGTTATGATTTAAGTAGATTTACGATCTTAAACATTTCTTATTTGTGAAGGTATTGTCAATATTATTACATTTTATGTTATGCCATACAGTTTTCACATTAATGAGAAAAAAATGCTACATAGTTTGTGAATTAATTTGTTGAATACACTATTAACTTTGGAATGTTGCTTAATACTTCTACTGGCACTGTCTCTTTTTTAGGAACTTCATGAGAGAGTGTAATCAATCACAAAACTCAAATATGCTTGCTTAATCATGCTCATAGACCCAAACCATTAAAAAAAAAATCTGGTCGCTCAATTGTACTTGCATTTTGGCAATCCCATACCTACACATTCTTATTGAGATTGGCCATCGGGCCATTCTACCTCTTGTGTCAATAACAACAGCTGAAATTTATAATGGTCCTATGGTCCTATGGCCATCTAGCTCAGCCCTAGGGCCATTCTACCATGCACAATGTCCTTTAGAATGGACCTAGGGCCATTCTACCATGTAGAATTTGCTTTTAAAAGATTAGACCTAAGTCCATTTTGGCATCCATGATGGAGAATTTTAGGATGGCCCTGGGCCAATCTCTACATGTGCATGCATAAAATAGCAAGAGTTTTCATGCTAGAATGGCCCTTGGGCCATTCTTGTAAGAAAAATGTAATTTAGAATGGCCCTTGGGCCATTCTTGCAAGCAAAATGTACTTAAGAATGGCCCTAGGGCCATTCTCCACTCCCTTGTATCAATTTTTGGTAAATTTTAGAATGGTCCTTGTACCATTCTTGTAAGCAAAATGTAATTTAGAATGGCCCTTGGGCCATTCTTGCAACTAAAATGTAATTTAGAATGGCCCTAGGGCCATTCTCCACTCCCATTGTATCAATTTTTGGTAAATTTTAGAATGGTCCTTGTACCAAGCTCTTTAGAGAATGGCCCTAGGTCCATTCTACCATCCATTATGTTCTCTAGAATGGTCCTAGGGCCCTTCTCTTTCAAGCACATTGTGCATGGTGGAATGGCCCTAGGGCCATCATACCTCTTGTGTCAAACAACGGGTGAATTTTAGAATAGTCCTAGGGTAATCTTACCTCTTGTATCAACAATGGGTGAATTTTAGAATGATCCTATGGCCAATCTTTGCACGTGCATAGCAAGAATGGCCATAGGGCTATTCTACCAAGCACAATGTGCTTTAGAATGTTCCAAGGGAAATTCTACCATTCACAACTTGCTTGAAAGATTGGACCTAGGTCCATTCTATGATCCATGATGGGGAATTTTAGGATGGCCGTAGGGCCAATCTCTACGCATGTATAATAGAGTGTGCTTGAAACATTGGATCTATGTCCATACTAGCATCCATGATAGTGAATTTTAGGAAGGTCCTTGGGCCAATCTCTCCATGTGCATCCATAGAATATCAATGTTGTCTATGGTAGAATGGACCTTGGGCCATTGTGTCAACCCCATTGGTAAATTTTAGAATTATCCTTGTGCCAATGTCTTAAGAGAATGGCCCTAGGAACATTCTATAATGTAATCTTGAGAGAATATCCCTAAGAAACACAAGAGAATATATAGTGACCCTTGCAAGAGAATCTAGCTTGGCTCTAAGGCCAAGCTACCATGAACAAATCTACATCATCTTTGCTGATAGATTGGTCATAGAGCCAAGCTACCATCAACAAAGCAACACCATCTTTATTGGTACATCAGTCCTAGGGCCAAGCTACCAATGAAGATGATGTAGATTTGTTCATGGTAGCTTGGCCCTATGGCCAAGCTAGATTCTCTTGTGTGTGGTAGCTTGGTGCAATGGTTTTACTGCAGATTCTCTTGTGTTCCCTAGGGCCATTCCGTAAGATTCCTCCCTATATATTTTGAGATATAAAGTTTTAAGAACCTACCCTTCAGCCTCTATAATCATCCCCTAATTTTGAATGCAAGAAAACATTGTTTTACCCTATTTTAGTCTAGAGAGAGAATATTCTAGAGAGAGATAATATAGTTTTGAAATATGTTTGGATAAGAATTTTCTCCGAGTCAATAGGAAGAGATCCCTTGAAATAGAATCTTAAAAAGAGTTTTCCAATGTGCATTAGAAATTAATTGATTATGTAAATTGGACGTCTTGGCCTAGGGGTATACAATTTCAGAAAAATTCTTATTAAAGTCCAAAGAGTGTCAAGAAGGGCCAATAAGGTTAATCCAAGTGTCGAGAAAAAGGCAAAGAATATAAGAAAATCCCTCAAAAATGAGTAAATTCTCACATAATATGAAGAGTTGACTAGTATAGGGTTTATTAGTAAAAAATAAAATTTTTAAGTAAAATGGGAATGATGTGAATAGATGTGGATTGATGTGAATAGATGTGGATTAATGTGGGAATGATGTGATTAGATGTGGATTGATGTGGAAAGATGTGAATAGATGTGGATTGATGTGAGATGATGTGATTGGATGTGAATTGATGCGGGAATGATGTGATTGGATGTGAATTAATGTGAGATGATGTGATTGGATGTGAGTTGATGTGATTAGATGTGAGTTGATGTGGAAATGATGTGATTGGATGTGAATTGATGTGAGATGATGTGATTGGATTTGAATTGATGTGAGATGATGTGGTTGGATGTAAGTTGATGTGGGAATGATGTGAGTTGATTTGGGAATGATTTTATTGTATGTGAATTGGTGTGAGATGATGTGATTGGATGTGAGATGATGTGATTAGATATGAGATGATGTGATTGGATGTGAATTGATGTGAGATGATGTGATTGGATGTGAGTGATGTGGGAATGATGTGATTGGATGTGAATTGATGTGAGATAATGTGATTGGATGTGAGTTGATGTGGGAGTGATATGATTGGATGTAAATTGATGTGGGATAATGAGAAATGATATGGAATGATGAGAAATGATGGGATGATGAGAAATGATGTGAGAATGTGTAATGATGAGGAAAGATGGAAATTTTGTTGGAACTGTAATTGTATGTGAAACCTGTTTTTTAAAGATTGTTTTATGTCAAGAATGCTGGGGAAGCATTTTGACTATCTTGTGGAATGAGGTCGTTGGTGGGGACCTAAGTGAAAAGGTTGAACAACTGAGAGAGAGTCAATGAAGGACGTCTCGCGTGGCAAGGTCGGCCGACGTCTTGTGACCAGCCTCGGTTTGATTTAAATATGGTGAGCTTCTGGTACGGTGGATGAGGGACCAAGGAAGCAGCCTATGAGTGAAGCGCTAGGTGACCTGCGAAGGAGCCTAGAGGGTGGTGCTGACCATATGGTGCTCGGGCTCTGGGTCGTGCATGCGTCGAGGAAGAAAAATGAGTTGGAGTTTGTTTTCTGAACATGGGCATGGATCTGGTTGATTGGCCTTGCTGGTCTTCAACGGATGAGTTCATGGCTCTTTTACATGGACCTTGTTGGTTGATCTTGCTGGTCTTCAACTGAGAGTCCATATGGATTTTGTGTGATTATATTCCTAGGTACTATGGGCTAGGAACTATTGAAAAGGCCCCTGAGTGAGAAGGCGGTGAGCGTTATGGTTGCCACCAATGATGCCATAGTAGGTATGTTGAGGAAGAAATGAATGGGATACTTGATTATATTCCTGGGTACTATGGGCTAGAAACTATAAAAAAGGCCCCTAAGTGAGCAGGTGGTGAGCGTTCTGGTTGCCAATGATGCCATAGGTATGCCGAGGAAGGAATGACTGGAAATTGGATCCTAGAACTGGAATATTGAGAACTATGATGGAAACTCTGTGGTTTTATTGCAATGCTGTTTTGGAAATAGTTGAGTCTAAGAAAAGGTAATTTTGTATAGGGTGCGTAAGTGGTGTGACTATTTAAGTTTTGCATGAGAGCTGGCTAGGGGGCCTGGGAACTCTTTTCCCTGGTACTTGGGACAAAACATAACCAAATATTTATAATGGATCCTATCAATATAGTGGTTGCGGCGGTTGGCTAACCCATGGGATTGGACGGGGTTAGGCTGGACTGATGGATTCCTATAATAAAATTCAATTCTATTCAAGTTACAATAGTTGAAGTAAGTCCTAGGATAATCCTTATTCTATGGAAAAAGAATCAACGGTTGTGTCTCATTTGATGGGGGAAAAAGCGTTGGTCTCTATAAACCAAGTGCAAGTTCCTCCTTTGATTCGGCCATGTGACCCGCAGGGTCCGTCAGAATACAAAGGATAGTTAAGACTGTTGGCTATGTTAGAAGATTTTTCTTGGAGGAATCACCTATGCTTTCTGGGCGAGGGACATTTTTTCCGGGTTAGGTTTTGGAAGAGTCGCCGGATTAGTCTCTTGTTGTCCGGACATCCATGGGCAAGGCCGCGAGTGGGAAACTCTGCCCTGCGCACAAGGTTGCTACTTCCGCTGCCAGTACTCTAGAGTTCGATGCACAGAGAGTAGGGATCTCACACATCCTCTCAAGATTGCATGGTAGAATGGCCATTGGGCCATTCTACCTACATAATGTGCTTGGGAACGGCCCTAGGGCCATTTTCCACTCCCTTGTATCAAGTGTTGGTAAATGTTAGAATGGTCCTTGGGCCCATGTCTACATGTGCTTGCATAAAATAGTAAAATATTATGACTTACAAGAATGGTCTTGGCTCCGTTCTCTCCACTCCCATTGTGTCAACCACTAGCAAATTTTAGAATTGTCCTTGGGCCAATCTCTTGATAGAATGACCCTAGGGTCATTCTATCATGTAATATTGAGAGAATGGCCCTAGAGAACACAAGAGAATTTAGAGTGACCCTTGCAAGAGATTCTAGTTCACCCTACTAGGGTCAAGCTACCATGAACGAGTCTACATCATCTTTGCTAGAAGATTGGTCATAGGGCCAAGCTACCATGAACAGAGCAACACCATATTTGCTAGTATATTGGTCCTTGGGACAAGATACCGACAAAAATGATGTAGATTTGTTCATGGCAGCTTGGCCCTATGGCCACGCTAGATTCTCTTGTGTATGGTATCTTGGTCCAAGGGTCAATCTAGATTCTCTTGTGTTCCCTAGGGCCCTTCTCTCAAGATTGTATGATAGAATGGCCCTAGCGCAAGACATTGGCCCAAGGACAATTCTAAAATTTACCAGTGGTTGACACAATGGGAGTTGAGAATTGTCCTTGGGCCAATCTCCTGAGACAATGGCCTTAGGGCCAATCTACCATCCATGATGTGCTTTAAAATGGTCCTAGGGCCATTCTACCATCCACAATAGTGCCATTCTACCATGTATAATGTGCTTCAAAGATTGGACCTAGTTCCATTATACCATCCATGATATTCTTTAGGATGGCTAATAGTGCCATTATTTCAAGCACATTATCCATGGTGGAATGACCCTAGGACCATTCTGTACTCCCTTGTGTCAACTTTCTATGGCCAATCTCTACACATGCATGCATAATATTATGTGCTTGAAAGATTGGACCTATGTCCATACTAGCATCCATGATGGTGAATTTTATGAAGCCCCTTGGGCTAATCTCTCCATGTGAATGCATAAAATATCAATATTATGCATGCTAGAATAGCCCTTGGGCCATTCTTGCAGGCACAATGTTCTCTAAAGTGGCCTTGGGGCCATTATACCTACACATTGTGCTTGACATTAGCCATGGGGCCATTCTACCTCTTTTGTCAACAATGGGTGAATTTTAGAATGGTCCTATCGTCCTATGGCCATCTAGTTTAGATCTAGGGCCATTCTACCTTGCACAATTTGCTTGAAAGATTGGACCTAAGTCCATTGTAGCATCCATGATGAGTAATTCTAGGGCCATTCTACCCTGCACAATTTGCTTGAAAGATTGGACCTAAGTCCATTGTAGCATCCATGATCAGGAATTCTAGGATGGCCCAATGTACTTTAGAATGGCCCTAGGGCCATTCTATCTAAATAATGTGCTTGAGAATGTCCCCAGGGCCATTGTTCACTCCCTTGTATGTTGATAAATTTTAGAATGGTCCTTATGCCAATATCTTGAGAGAATGGCCCTAGGTCCATTCTACCATCCATTATGTTCTCTAGAATGGCCCTAGGACCATTCTTTCAAGCATATTGTGCATGGTGGAATGGCCCTAGGGACATTCTACCTCTTGTGTCAAGAATGGGTGAATTTTAGAATGGTCCTATGGACTATCTCTGCATGTGCATGGCAAGAATGTTCATAGGGCCATTCTACCATTCACAAATTGCTTGAAAGATTGGACCTAGGTCCATTCTACCATCCATGATGGGGAGTTTTAGGATGGCCCTAGGTCTAATCTCTACACATGCATGCGTAATACAATGTGCTTGAAAGATTGGACCTATACTAGCATCCATGATGGTGAATTTTAGGAAGGACCTTGGGCCAATCTCTCCACGTGTATGCATTAAATATCAAGATTGTGTCAAATGGAAGAATTGCTCTTAGGCAATTCTTGTTGTAGGCACAATGTGTTGTAGAGTGGCATGTGGGCCATTCTACCTACATATTGCACTTGAGATTGGCCATGGGGCCTTTCTACCATCCATGATGTGCTTGAGAGATTAGCCATGGGGACATTATACCATCCATGATGTGCTTAAGGGAATGGCCCTAGGGCCATTCTACCATGCACACTGTGCTTAAAAGTTTGGGCCTAGGGCCATTTTACCATGCACAATGAGCTTGAGAGAATAGCCCTAGTTCCATTCTACCATCCATTATGTTCTCTAGAATGGCCCTAGGGCTATTCTTTCAAGCACATTGTGTATGGTGGAATGTCCTGAAGGCCAATCTTGATGTATTTTGCATGTATGTGTAGAGATAATGGCCCTAGGCACAATCTTCCTTCCTTGATGTGCTTTGGAATACCATGCTCAAAGTTCTTGAGAGAATGGCCCTAGGGCTAATCTTGATGTATTTTGCATGCATGTGTAGAGAGAATGTCCCTAGGATCTTCCATCCATGATGTTCTTTAGAATGTCCCTAGGGCCATTCTACCATCCACAATGTGATGAATTTTAGGAAATAGGGGCATTCTCCACTCCCTTGTGTCATTTCCCTTCCATCAAATGTTAACATGGTGAATGGCAAGCCAAAGACGTGGTACATAGACTTCTACAATCTCAATGGTCAAACAATACACAAGATGCATCTTTTCCTTCAGTTACATGGCAATGGGTCTTTCAAGGAGAAAGGGCAAATAATGGTTATTGTTGTGTCAAATTTTTTGGATCCCATGGAAGTAGACTAAGAGGACACTATGTTCTCTAGATGATGGAAGCTGGGGATGTTAGTAGTACCTCTGATATCACTGCTGACAAGCTACAAGATGTTATTATACAATTCTTGGGAAAGAAAGTGCCAAAGCCCCATGAAGCTGCATCAAGTTCAAAGAAGGCAAGATCTTTTCCACAAAAAGAGGGTAGTATTTTTGATGTGGATGAAGTAAAGCCTGCCACAAAAAGAGGGTAGTATTTTTGATGTGGATGAAATAAAGCCTGTCATATCAAGAGTTAGAGGTTCTTAATAGGTACCTTCACATTTGAACATTATGAATTCCAAGAATTTGATAAGGAAGGCTAAAAAGGTAAAGGATTCAGCTCTGGGGGGGTATGGAAAGGTATGCAAAATAATTTCCACTTGGTTTGTACATAGAGTTTGAAATTCCAGTAATGAAATGTGTGCAAGCACCCAAACATTATTTATGTCATCCATTGAAAAAGGGCAATGTCAAACTAAGTGTGGATTGGTATGTTGAGTGTGTGACAAATAACCCTAGGTCTTGTGCATATTTGATGCCAATAAAGAAGATTAGAAAAAAGGGAGGGAATGCAATGACCAAAGAAGAGGTGGTAGTGAAAATCTCCAGGATTATGATTATTGGATCATAGATAGGCAACATTCCATCTATGCTTCCAAGGTCATGTTAAGGACTTAATTGCTTAAAATCATGCTTTATTTGAAGAATATTTATGCGGTTCAAAAATCTTGGATTGTCGCACCCCCAAAAGTATGTGTGGCTATCTCAAGAATTGTAAATTTGGAGGCCTAAGCAGTGTTTAAACAACACGCCTGTAGTGATATAATCAAGCACTTAAGGCCCCAAAAGTATGTGTGGCTATCTCAAGAATTGTAAATTTGGAGGCCTAAGCAGTGTTTAAACAACAGGCCTACAGTGATATAATCAAGCACTTAAGGGCCCAATGGGATTTTTATCTCACAAACCCTCAAGGCCGGTACCTAGACTTGTAAAGGGGTATGCATCTCGCTCATATTGAGATGTAAGTAATTATTTCTTATGTTTTCTAGCTTATTTGAATTTTTTAGATAAGTTAGAATTAGGATATTCTTATTGCTTACTTTTTGTTTGTTCATTTATATTTGTAGAAATTCATTGTAAGGTGTAGAATCATCGATGAGTGCCTACTTTGCATAGAAGCAGTCACACATGGTTTCTTGTTTAGATGAGATCTTTAATACATGGCTAGAAATTATAGAAGGTGTTGAAAAAGGATAAATTGAAGGAAGAAATCCCAACCCTTCTCAATTTAGATGCTTGTGCGGGCTAGAAGTCAAGGAGGTGAAGATCATCCAGTCTGAACTAAAATTGGGAACGATCTTGATTTACAAGGATAATTCTAAAGACAAGATTGACATGGTGGACCATGTAACACTAATGAAGCAATATAAAGTCATCCAAGAGAAACTAGTCATCAAATTTAATAAATTGTATGGTGCAAAGAAGTGCCACAATTGGGAAGAGTTGACTGCATCTTATAATGTCAATGCTAATGTCTATCATATGATGCAATGGAAGTGTGAACAATGGAAAAGGCTAAGTTGCAAGTTGGAAAGGCTGTCCCAAAATTCCCATTGGATGTACAAAACTACATTCAATGGATTATCACTATCAGAGCAAATAGGTGTCGGCTTCTAATGGATGGTGCAAAGAAGTGCCACAATTGGGAAGAGTTTACTGCATCTTATATGTCAATGCTAAATGTCTATCATGTGCTACAATGCAAGTGTGAACAATGGATAAAGGCTAAGTTGCAAGTTGGAAAGGTTGTCCCATAATTTCCATTGGATGTAAAAAACTACATTCAATGGATTATTAGTGTCAGCAAATAGGTGTTGCCTTCTAATGATTATCCTTGGTGTGTTCTTGTTGTGGTGAGCTGCTTGAAGATGGAGGGCGAGTACTTTCTTGCTCGATACTACACTAATCCAATGCCAATTGTATTATGTGTTTTGGATAGCACGAAGGGTCCTACAAGGGAGGTGCAATAGAGTTTGGAGAGGCTTTCATAGTTATTAAATGGCATCATGGCTATCATTGGTGGTACTGGTCTCTCACAATATGTATTTCTTTCATTCTTAAAGATCACTGATGTTATGCATCTATAATAAGCCTTAAACAATGTACATGGATGGAACAAAATATTTATAGGCACAATAGATTTTGTGAGAGATGCACCATGCAGTGGTGCAGCCCAACTCTTCAGTGTGCTAGTTTTCTTGAGTAAGGAAGATTCTTTTGAAGGCTATGATCAGTTTGTTGTCTTGGTGAGCCGTTTCTTGGACATAGCTCTTTTAAATCAAGACTATGATAGAGTGAAAGGTTTAGATTCCATAACTTATTTGTGATACAGCAAGGCCATTGCCATTGATCAATGTATTAGGTTGTATTCTATGCAAGATCTCATGCTCATTGATGCTTTTAGCAATGATTTTGTGCCACAATATGGAATCAAATCAAAAAGAGATTTGATATGCTTGGTTGATAGTGCTAAAGGAAGTGAAGAGGTGAAATCAAAGCTTCTAAGCCTTGCAAAGATTGAGAGTGTAGACACTAGGTGGGGATTCCTAATGAACAACCACAATCCAATGCCTCTACCTACATTACACAGTGTAGTTCCCAACCAATTGATACTAATCCTCAACCAGCTACAACAAGGTCTAAACCTTCAGGTGCGATTAAAAGCCTTTTATGCTGGTGGATGAAGAGGATTGACCCATATTTTCTATATTATTGTAAGAAATATTTTAATGGTAAGAAATGACATGATAATGCTCATTATAGTGATGTCAAATTGATAAGTCATGTTTTTTTGGGGATAATTATCATATTTTATGTGTATGTTATCATAACAAGAAATAATTACATACCATTTTTAGCATGCACTTATAGTTGACACAAGGGATTATAGAACGGCCCTGGGGCAATTCTAACATGCATTATAAGTTATACTAGAATGGTCCTAGGGACATTATAACATACACCAAGAGTATAGAATTCTCATAGGGCTATTATTTATAACATATTGTGCACAATAGAATCATTCTAGGCCCATGATACATCATATTGTGCTTGCAATAATGACCCTACCATGCACATTCTTGATATTTGATGCATGCACAGGTAGAGGATAGCCTAAGGACTATTCTAATATTCACCATCATTTGGCACAAGAGGGTAGAGAATTCTTCTTAGGCCATTCTTGCAAAAAGCAAAATTTCCTTTAGAATGGCTCTAGGGCCATACTGTCATGCATAGTGTGCTTGAAAGAATGGCCTTAGGGCCATTCTAAAGCACACCATGGATGGTCCTAGGGCCATTCTAAAACATATTTTCCTTGTCATAACGTCTAAGGGCCATTTTTCCATGCACAATATTGATGTTTTATGCATGGACATTTAGATAATGGCCCTACAATTTCTCTAATATTAGAAAGGAGGTGGCACAAGGAGCATAGAATGGACCTAGGGCCATTCTACCATGCACAATCTTGAAATTCTATGCATGCATGGGTAGAGAATGGCCCTATGGTTACTCTAACATGAACCAATAGTTGGAAAAAGGTGTATAGAATGGCATAGGGCCATTCTACCATGCACAATATTCAAATTCTATGCATGCACGGGTAGAGAATTGCCCTATGGCTACTCTAACATGCACCAATAGTTGGAACAAGGTGTATAGAATGACCTTTGGGACATTCTATCATGAATGATGTGCTTTGGAAGGCCTTATGTCCATTATTTCTAGTAATTTATGCATGGTGAAATGGCTCTAGTGCCATTATAAAATACATTGCGCTTGATATAATGGCCCTTATGGCCATTCTACCATACACAATATTGATATTTTATGCAAGCATGTGTATGATCATTCTAATATTCACTAAAAGTTGGCACAAGAGAGTAGAGAATGTCCCTAAGGCCATTCTACCATCCTTAATGTGATTTAGAATGGCCTTGGGGACATTATTTGAAAGCACATTATGCATGGTATAATGGCCCTAGGGCCATTCTTTCAAGCATATTGTGCTTTTGAATGTCCTTAGGGCCATTCTTTCATGCATAATGTCCCTAGGGCCATTCTTTCATGCATGGTAGAATGGCCCTTGGGCAATTCTTGCAAGCATAATGTACTTTATAATGTCTAGGGCCATTCTTTTAAGCACATTGTGCAAGGGTAGACTGGCCCTAGGGCCTATTCCAAAGCACATTATGCTTGCAAGGGCTATTGTAACATGAAGACTCTTGATATTTTATGGCAAAGCTTGTATAGAATGACCCTAGGAACATGTTCTAATATTGACACCAATCAGAACACGAGGGTAGAGAATCGCCCTAGCGCCATTCTACAATCATTGATATTTTATGGCAAAGCTTGTATAGAATGACCCTAGGAACATGTTCTAATATTGACACCAATCAGAACACGAGGGTAGAGAATCGCCCTAGCGCCATTCTACAATCATTGATATTTTATGGCAAAGCTTGTATAGAATGACCCTAGGAACATGTTCTAATATTGACACCAATCGGAACACGAGGGTAGAGAATCGCCCTAGCGCCATTCTACAATCTATGATGTGCTTTAGAATGGCCCAAGGGCTATTCTTTCAAGACCTACGGGCATACTCCTAAATGACATGTTTGGGAATAGCACTAAGACTTTTTTTTACCATGCATCAATAGTTGATATAAGGTGTTATAGAATGGCCCTAGTGAATGGCCCAAGGGCTATTCTTTCAATACCTATGGGCATACTCCCAAATGACATGTTTGGGAATAGCACTAAGACTTTTTTTTACCATGCATCAATAGTTGATATAAGGTGTTATAGAATGGCCCTAGTGGGGCCATTCTACCAAGCACATTCTTTATATATTATTCATGCATGGGGTAGAGAATGGCCCCATTCCTGCTTGGGGTTTGTTGATCATAGTGTCCAAGGGAAATCTTTAGCCTATACTCATTGGCACATCGAAGAACCTCCTGGCCATTTGTATCTTTTGAAATATAGATGTTGTTTTTAAACTTTTGCTTCATCGAAAGAAGCTTCTTATCTAGCCACTTCTCCACACGGTCTCATCAAAACTAATAAGCAAGATTCCTTGCTTGAGTTTTGGTTTCTTTTTTGTGAGTGTCATGCCTTGCCTTGCACCGTTGTTATGTCACCTCCAAATTTCGAAGTTCGTGAAGCTTCTTCTCATCCAAGGTTGAGCTCAAGTTATACTAGGCATTGGGCTTCTTCATTACACTCAAGAATGCAAAAGATATAGAGGCTTATGATTATAAATTCTATTCGTGGTATGGCTCATCCGTGCGAATTGGGCAATTGGGGCGGAACATTTCCGAATAAAAAAGGGTAGTAAGGACTCATAGATGGACAAGATACATGGGGTTTATGATTTGAAAAAGAGGTTAAGAGATATTAATCATCTTTAAAATAAATAATGATTAAAAATTTAAAAAAACACAAAGCATGAATTTTTTTATACATATGGCTGAACTAAAATTGAACTATGTAGATGTGTAGAACTTAAAGAGAGCTTCATGCCTATATAAAAACGGATACTAAGTAAAAAGTTATGAGCATTTTATTACAGGGGTATAAAACTGGCCAAATCTTTAAAAAACAAAGATAAACAAAGCTTTATTGTTTTTTTATACAAATGAAAATGGACTACATAGGTGCACAGATCTTGAAGAGAGCATCGCACTTAAAAATGTTTCAAAATAGAAAACTAAGCAAAAAGTGATGAGGATTGAAAATTTAAAACATGAATGGAAAGAGAATTAAAAGAGATTCTTGGCTACATAAACACTTTAAGAAAATAATCCTCGAGCATAACTTTAGAGTAATTATCGGTTGAAATTAAGGGTTTGAATTACCAAAAAAATTGCACTCCTCTCCATTAGCATATGAGACTTCATTTTATAATGCATCTTGCTCTTTATCTCATTGATTATTCAAACTAGAGACTAATAGTTAACATTGCTCAATGGACAACCAAAGATTTACCCATGGTTCTCAAAGTCTTTCCATAAGCTCACTACCGTGGTACCTTCAAAGGAGGGTGTGAGAATAAGACAAGCGCCACCTTGAGGAGTCATAGGCTCACCAACATAATAACTCCGTATCCCGCTTACTTTGAATAATCAAGAGGTCTAAGGTTTGTTAAGGAATGAGGAGCTTATGAATCCATTTCATGTAAAGAGAGTTCTTGAATAAGAGCTTATGAATCCATTTCATGTAAAGAGAGTTCTTGAATAAGAGCTTATGAGAGAGTGGCAATGATCCAAGAATACTCTACTATGGAGTCTTCACTCATCATTGTTTGATTTAAAAGGGAGAGGAGGTCTCCTTTCATAGATGGAGAATCACCCTCTCTCACCTTGTTACAAATTATAAAAATAGAAGTCTTCATCCCTCCATGATATAGGACTGGATGTCACTATCAATTATCTTTCTTGGATACTTTTTACATGTATCTCCTTGAACTATTCAAAGAATTCTTGAATTGGGGGATAAGATCTAACCCCACCTTGAGCCCACATAAAGGCTCCTCATGTAAAACTATTGAAAGTCTCCTTAGTCTACATAGGACTTCTAGAAGGATTCTTCTCATGTACACATGTTGAAAGTCTCCTTAGTTCACATAGGACTTCTAGAAGGATTCTTATCTATTTGCATCCTTCCTCACTCATCCACATGCTTTCCACATGCCATCCATAAGCTTGGCATGTGTTTAGCGCTCATTTTAATAGAGTTGCCAAGACATGTAAGTGGAAGGCCTACTTTTATTTTCGGAAAGTGCTCTGATGCAAGCTGCTCTTCCACACCAGCACTCGTACCTAGTGCCTTCAATACCTTGTCATCCCTCAAATACCCTACCAACTGCAATGCAGTGCAATGTAGGCATCTCTACCTCCTCATCTCATGAGGAACACAAAAGTGGTGAGCCACAAGAGGAACCTAGTTCCTAAATTACCCTTCCCCAACCTCTTCACCTCCTGCTTATTGAAGGTACAATAAGCTCCTGCAGGGATGCAGATGTCGATGAAGCATTCACAAGGTGCTGGATGTAGGGGGGGGCATATTGTTGAATGTACTTAAGTAGTGCAACAGGCACCTATTGATCATTGGGGCAATGGGAAAGGAGATGGAGTGAGGAGCCAAGTATTTCTCCATGTATGCAATCTACGTCTCATAATGTTGGGATGCAAGGGCGAGTGACTTTTCAAAGTCGACTTCACGAGCGAACATGGCAAAGAGCTCGCTCTTGCCCACCCACGGGGTGGTGGAGAGGAACTCACAGAAGTTGTCAAAGTGGGTAGCCATGTGAATGCAAAGAGAGTGTGTGAGCTCGTGTTTGGTTTCTATCGCGTGAAAATGAGAAAGAAGGCACCTTTGGCTATTTATAGTTAAAATTTAAAGTTTGGCCTTTTCACACTAGACCGCTAGACGAAAAAATCACAGTTTGCAAAAATATTAAGATTTCAATTAAATAAAGATTGGTTAAAAAAGAGCCTACTACAAAATTATAAGCATGTCATCTAATCTAAAATTGTTATAATGTCTTCATTTTTTGCCTCTCTTGTGACATTTACTTCATGTTGATCTCCATCTGCTTGTTGACTTGAAAGCTCGTCATTGCCTTCACCTCGATACTGAAACTCTTGCCCCTCACGTGCATCAGAACAGAGGCTATTTTCCCATATACCCAGTTCATCTTCAAGCTCTTCCACATGCCTACTATGTGTTGGTAGGGCTATGCACCTTGCTGCTGAAAATTCAAGGTCCCCCATTTGCCATGATTCTGAGACCATGGTTGTCCCCTCCTTATGCTTCCCAATCTGTAAAAATATAGAAAGTGGCACAATAACCAAAAAGTGTAAGGGTTAATTCTAGACATGTAGTGGAATCAGATATACCTTTCTTCTCATCAACTTGAAATTTGACTCTTCCACATTGTCAAAGCCCATGATGCTAAAGTGTTGACGCAGGTTTGCTAGGCTCCAATGCTTGCTTGCTGTCACTCGCTCAATCCATCCATTTTGCATCATCACAACTACCTCAATAGGCACAATTTCTTCTTCTGAGGCTTGAAGTGGGATCCATGCCCCGTGCTTTTGCATCCATCTTTGGTAGTGCAGACGCATGTATAAAATAGAGTGTGCCTTCAAGAACCTGAAAGACACTGTAGAATCTACTACATTGCACTTGTACACATCACCTTGATGTGACCCCTCATTAACCTCCCAACCCTCTCCTAGTAATCCTTGAATGAGGTCAGACCGTACCTCCAAATATACATTGTTTTTGTTTGGTGCATTGGCATGGAATTGAACATATGCATAAAAACATGTAAAGAACAAAACCAATTTAGCCCTACTGACCTAGATGCCTTTGAAAACTTGAGTGATGTCTTGATATCTTTTACCATCTTAAAATTTAAGCATAAGATTGTCCAAGCATCAGGTTTGGGCCATTCGAGATTGTTAAAAGAGGGGGGTTGGGGATCTCTTCTAGCTTGCTAAATAAACCTGGTTTTTTATCTACAAAATATGAGTGAGAAAAGAAAAAGATATTGTTTTGTACAAGATCACTTGGGCTTTGAGATAGAAACATTGCCTCTCCAATGGATGCATGGATAGCATAGAAAACTCTAGTGAGGCTTTGGAGTGGTTCTTCCTCAACATAATTAGAGGGGAAAATATCTGCAGATAGAGACATAAGAAAATGGAGAATCATAAGAAAATTTGAAACAAAAAATCTAATATTAGCATGTTGTTAAAGATGTGTTTATATTACACTGACAATTTGAAGGAAGCCTTGGTCGTTGGCCTTGAATGTACAGGTCTCCAAGGGTATACACATGTTACACTATGGCAACCAGTCCTTCCTTCTTAGTATGCTTGAAGCCTTGTAGCTACCCCTTCCAATGATGTAGCATATTCCCTAGTTGACGTACTCGATGTGGTCCCTTAGAGCTTGGCTACATGTAGACCCAAGCCCCAACCCTGAATCTTATTGGAGCCCAAACACTATTCTCATCTCTTGTGTTATGCAGCACAAGCTCTTCCACCTTCTCCCTAGGTCTTCTCACATTACTGGAAGAGGCCCTAGTGGTAAGAAAAGAGAAGGGAAAAGAAAAGCTTGTTTTACAACAGAGGAGTGGAGAGGAGATAAAGTTCACGGTTTTCAATGCAGCAATGGTGGAAAGCTTAAAAGAGGGTTAGAGTTTGAGAATAAGCTTAAAAGAGGGTTAGAGTTTGAGAATAAGCTTCCTGAACCTAGAGTAGACTAAAGAGGATAGAGTTTCTGGCAGCAATGGAGAGGGAGGGAGTTTGAGAGAGAGAGAGAGAGAGGGAGAGAGAGAGGGAGATTGAGAGAGAGAGGGAGATTGAGAGGGAGGGAGCTTCAGAAGGAGGAAGAGCTTGAGAGGGATGGAGTTTCTGTAGCAATGGAGAGCGTAGAAAAGGAAGAAAGAGGGAGAGGGAGCTTGAGAAGGAGGGAAAGCTTGAGAGGTATGAAGTTTCTGCAGCAAATGGAGAGCTTAGAAGAGGAAGAAAGAGGTTCAAAATGAGCTTTCCAAACCTAGAGTATGTTGGGGGGGAGTTTGAGAGGGAAAACACACTTTTGGGAAAAAATTAAAAATTTTCAATTTTTAAGGTTTTTAATTTGCGCGATTCTAGGTGGGGGGACCTGTAAGTTTGGTCCCAGGAGGTAGGGGGACAAGAGTAGTAATTAGGCCCCATTAGCAAACCAAAGCCTAGGCCCCCTAGGGTCGAATAAGTTAAAAATGTGCACCCAGCCCTCTTCCTATTGGTCCATTCCTAATCAAAAGTTAATCCAAGAGGCCCTCTTTGGGTCCAAAAAATTCCTAATGTACGATTTCATTTGGTGGATACCCAAGATATTGGCTTCACATTGTTGTTGGAGGGGCCTATGAAGTCCGCTACCATGCCCCTAACAAAGTAATGATCTAGAATCCCTAAGAAAGGGACTATTAAGAAAATGTCAAAATTCCCTTGGAGTCGAGCTTTCTCTTTGATCTAGGAGCTATTGCTACATCAATTTTTGGGATCTGTGATGGATACCATGACTATCCATTTGATCCTGGTGGACACACGGCTAGCTTTGACATGGACATTGGTTCTTTACATCTTCCATTTGATCTAGGAGGATGGTTAGCTTCATTGTCGGTGGGGGTCCATCATCCTTTCCATTTGATCTCCTAGGGGCTTTATGACTTTGGTGATTCATGTTCGGCATATCTTCCCATCCTCCGTCCTCAGCATTGACACTATATTTGTGGGAGATTTTGGCTTCCAGATATATCCTTTTTTATATGTTTGATTTTTTCACTCCGGCACCCTTTGATTTCGAGGATGAAATCATTTATAGGAAGGGATGGTTTGTAATGAAGCAACAACTTTTAGATTAGGTCTAGAACCATGGTCATGGGCTCAGGTATACAAGGGGCTCATGGGTTATCATTTGTACGTTTTATGACCTTTTATGATATTTGGACATTATCTCTCTCAGACATTTGTACGCTCTTGGAGACTTTAGCTACCATTGGCTTATGGATGGCTATTTCCATCCTCTTGGTGAGAGGTTAACTCACTTAGGCATCATGGCTCTTTATATGAGGTTATCTTCTTAATCTTACATTAATCCATGGTGATTATCCCATATCTCAGCTTTATGATCACTCCATTACAATCACCATATGAGTAGACACCTATCTCATCTTATTTCTATTGTTTCCACCACACCTTATCACCTTAAGTAGCTAAGTTGAAACTAAGTGGGAGTGATAACATGTTGTAACCAAACCTTACCCACCTAAGAATAGAAAATCAAGCACCCATGGGATATTGGAATGGTAAACCTCACATCCACCAACCACCTTGCGGGTAGCAGCAGTAGCCTAAGAAAATGCACTAAGGGGGGTGTTGAGAAATATGGTTCCATGGAGCACAAGGAAGGTAGGGAGTGTGTCAGTCTAGCAAACAACCACATGCACAAGTATGAAATATCCCACATGAGCTAACAAAGCCAAGTTGTGATCACCTCATATAGAAGGGGTCATTTCCAAGTAATGAATCAAGCAATCACATCTCAAGTCTTTCTATGACTACAAGACTCAATCTTGTAACCTAACTAAACTTAAGTCTAGATATTCATTTTAGCACACACACTCTCTCACGATGATTTCCCTTCACTTCTATCCACCTTAGCTCACCTTCTTCATCATCACCTCCATGGCCATGGAGATCTCTAGATCCATGTTTTCTAACAGGCCCATGCCCCATGTGCATGTGCATACTAAAATTTATTCATTATACCGATTGTACCCAATAGGATAAGAGCTCAGAACATGCTCGAACTAACTTCATCCTAGGGGGGACCTTACGGACGTTAATCCAGAACATGCTCGAACTAACTTCATCCTATTGTACCCAATAGGATAAGAGCTCAGAACATGCTCGAACTAACTTCATCCTAGGGGGGACCTTACGGACGTTAATCCAGAAGGTCCCTAGGGAAAGACAACTAGAGCACAGACCACAATCCATGAAGATTACTACTAGTAGAAACACGCATATAGACTCAACAAAGTGAGAGCATAACAACATTTCATAGACACAACATGACATACTCTAGAATAGTCCATTGCATTGCATTCTAGATAGTACATGTATGGCTCAAGGTGACAAGAGTAACATGAAAACATGAGTTCCTCTAATACCAATCTTATAAGGATTTTTCTACTCCCAATCGTGTCAACCCCTTCCCCTGCCTAACATTGCCTTTTTTCACCCCATACTACCCATTATAAAAGTGGTTACAATCAAGATACCCGATAGCTTAAGCTTAGGATGCTGAAACTTCTTGTTAAGAGAAAAGTTGGCACTCATAGTAGTGAGAACTTGTGGGGCATGTTCTCTCGCTAGCACTTGGAACACTCGGTGGACACGGTGTAGTAGTAATTGAACCCTTCTTTTGGCCCTTAATCTAGAGGAATAATTTTTTAAAACATTGTAGATTTTGAATCAGTTATTTTCTTTGCCATCCTTCCTTAGTCAATTTAGTTTAATCATGACTTCTTCTAAGTTCTACTTCTATTATTCTGGCCTTTGAGACTCTAACTTGTGCTCTTCCCATGGCTGAAAAAACATCCTTTTCGCAAAAGCATGCGGCGGCTTTGAATATTCTAGAGAAATGGCATCATCATAATAGATTTGGCTTTTTGCCAAGTTGATGCCACATATAAATCTATGTGAAGGAGGTGTGATTATGCAAGAGCGTATGCCTAACAATTGGATGTTGAAGTAAGTGCCGTAAAATGCATCATATGGTGGAAAAGATGGTGTGCATGCCATTGGGTCCAAAAAAAAAACAAAATCATGTACATAACCCTCCAAATAGTGCAAGAACTATTTTCCAAGCATACATATCTAGATTATCAAGAAGGGTGATTTGGAAGCATCAAAGTGATGCATGTAGTACCACTTTCGCCTCAAGTGGTAGGGGTAAAACAACATTATAAGAACTATCACATTGGAAAAGTCGAATGGTTGGATTGTCCGAATGGTTGAATTGTCAGATGTGGTCGGGGACTGTCAATAGATGGTTGGATGGTTGGATTGTTGGATTGTCAGACGTGGTCAAATTGTCAATAGATGACTGGATGGTTGGATTATTGGATGGGTAGATTGTCAGGATAGTCTAATGGTTAGACTGCAGACTGTTGGATGGTTAGACCGGTCGGATAGTTAGATGGTTGAACAATTAGATAGTTAGATCATCAGTATGGTTTTAAATCATCATCAAAACTAAAAGCATGTTCCATAGCTTCATAAAAGTACATGTAACAGGATCATAAGTCATCAGAGCTTCAATAGTGAATCATCAAAACCATGGAACATAGTTGGATCCAAATCATGGAACATGGTTGGATCCCATGAAACAATATCAAGTGGTAAGGCTTCACAAATTTAACCATTATCATACATCTGACCATGAATGTGCAAAATTATATCATCCTCATAATCATCAAGATCATCAATACTATATGGATCAATGGGAGCCCTATTTAGTGAACCATCATAAATAACTAGAGCAATGAGATCATGGGCAGTGACATCATCACATATGGAACCATCATAAATAACTAGAGCAATGAGATCATGGGTAGTGACATCATCACATAGTGAACCATCATAAATAATTAGAGCAATGAGATCATGGGCAGTGACATCATCACATATGGAACCATCATCCATGGTTAAGGTACTTTCCAAAGCATCATCACACAGAAAAATATCATCATGAGGAAGCATATCATCATTAGAATCATTATGCATACTATCATGACAAGAGTAAACATCATCAATGGGAGCCTCCAAACCTATGGCATTAATTGAACCATCTAGTTGTGGCATGCTAACATCCACATCGGCATCATATACCATAGCATCCAAACCTACGACATTAATTGAAACATTTGACTGCAGCATGCTATCATCCATATGGGCATTATATAACATAGCATCATTATAAAATAGGGTGGCATCATCAACTATACCACTATATACATTGGAGTCATAAAATCAACGTCACATGGAGCATCCTCTTCATGAGGAACCATGTCATTATTATAGGCATCATCAAAAATCATGTCACTAATTATCACACATAACATCATCGTAAATCATCTCATTCCAATCCATTTTGATTGGATCCTCAACCTATAAAACACTATCACATACATGTGAGAGATTATGCTTCCTGGCATTCCGCAGTCTATTCAAAGACATTGAGTAGCTTGTACAATGGCCTGGCAATTTCAACATAGAAAATTATGACAAGAAAGATTCAATTTGTAGAGAGTGAAGATAAAAATTTCAAAAAGTAAGAGAGAAAGTATGAGAAAAGTCAAAAAGTTAGAGAGTATGAGAATATTCCCTTTAAAAAGTGAAACTAGAGGGTATGGCTGATGTGGCAAGGCAAAAAATAGGGGTCATCATAGCCTTTGTCTCCCTTAAGTCTAGCTTTTTAAGCTCTAATCCCTTAAAATTAGGAATCCTTAGGAGGCCCTTTTTGGGTCTAAAAATTTCCTAATGCCCATAGCGGGAATGTTGAACGATCCTGTTATAAAAGAATCATCATGTAGGCTAAACCCAAAATTTGTCACATGTGCATCTGAGTAATACGCCACATAATCATCTACCATACATCTCAAGTGGCATATGATGCACCCAAAAATAAATGTCCTAGATAGGATCGTGTAAACAATCATGGAAGCCATAGGAGCATAACTCAAAGTCAAGATCATGCAAGATCAAATGTGAATCCATGCCATCGTCCCATGTAGCATTACTAAAAAAATCCAAGGCATGATCCACTGCATTTATAAATGTACAAGCATAATCCAAACCATGTACCATATCCTCATGTGTAAAATCTCCTATGTGTATATAATGATCCCAAGTAGAAGTATGATCATCATAATCATTACACTGAATATCAACAAGGTATCCACACATGAGAGATAAGTGGCATCATCAACCACATCACTAGTCATGGTATCATCAAGGTCACTAAGGTCATCCCCCATAAGTACGATCTACCTCCATCAATGGTACTCCTATATGACCTATATCCTATGATAATCTCTCAATATTGGATCTTTAAAAAATCTCCAAATCAAAAGTAAAACACTCTAGATCCATGTGTATAAATCTGCCTCTCTTGCAAGGTCTCACCTCAACAAACTCATCACTACTCTCATGCACTATGCCTAGCTTCTCAAATACATGAACAATCCCAACACGAAAACTTTCGGCTAAGTTATGATGATAACTAGGAGTAGTGATCATATGAGGACTATCTCCAAACGTGAAATCTCTAGAGGAGTAGCCTAACACATCTAACACCAAGAACTCACGCCCATGCTCCTTATATTCTATCATATGCTCAAGAATATGTTAAGTATCATCAATCCCATGAGCAACAACAGTTTAGACATGTCATTAGTCGAATGCCTATGATCATCTAAAGGACCCTCATGATCAACTAATGCATCTTATGATCCCTAGGAAGGAAGGTAGACATAAGAATATCATCACTCGATGTAAGCGATGCCAAAGTGAGTTAACCTCTCACCAAGAGGATGGAAATAGCCTTCCAATAAGCCTATGGTAGCCAAAGGCTCATACAAATTTCCAAGAGTGATAACGTCAAAAGATCATAAAAGGTACAAATGACAACCCATGAGTCCCTTAGTTACCTGAGCCCATGACCATGGTTCTAGACCTAATCTAAAAGTTGTCTGCTTCATTACAGTGACCCCTTTTTACAATATGTAGGCTGAGAGATAGGCTTGGGTAGTGAGGTTTATTGATGTAGCTCTAAGAAGAGTCTATCTCGGGAATCTCCTCTTTACTCGATGAAGACTCCATGTAATTGGCTTCTTGGTCCTTGAATCTACATTCCTCTTCTTTGTGTCCCAGCTTCTTATAATTTAGCTTGTGCTTGAATCTACATTAGCTTTCGTAATGTCCCATCCTTCCATAATGAAAACATTTATTGGTGGTTTTGTTAAAGAGTGTGTGTTCCTCCACAATTGTGCTTCGGCTTGTTTTAGCTCCTTTTCTTCTTCATCAAGAAGAGAGAAGACACATCCTTCAAAGGTTAGTTTTGGCAAATTCTTTAGTGTAGTCACCAATGCACTGTACTCTTTTGGCATGATTTGAAGAGAATGACTAATGTATCTTTATCTCCTATCTTGGCATTTATGACATCTAATTATGTCATTATGCTTTTCATCTTGCTAACAAATTATGCTAATGACTCACTAAAGTTCATTTCTAGCCCATAGAATTTAATTTTGAGATGAATTTCTTGATTTTTGGATTTAGCCCCAAACACTTAACTCTTTCCATGCATTTTTAGCGTATTCCTTGGAGTCTATGTGATGGATAAAGGTGAGGCCTTAGGTGTAACCCGACGAGTTAAAGTGCTTTCTTATCCTTTTCTACCCATTCATCGTTTTAGGATTAGCAGGTGTATTATCTTTAATGAGTTTCTGTAGCTTTTGTACATGAGAAGATACTTCATTTGTGTAGCACAAGTATGAAACTCTTCCCTGGTAACTTTTCCAAATTGACTTATTGAGCGTGACACGTTCGCAAAGGTCTTACCCAATTTTACACTTAGAGTGTGTCTAGTTACTTACAATACGGTGAAATATGCTTAACATAGTAATAACCAATGCAAAGAAAATAGTTTAAAATACCTAATTGCGAGAAATGTTTGCTTAAATTGACTAATGCAACTAAGTCGAGTGGATTTGAAGATGAGAGAATTCTTTCAGAACCCCAATGGTCCAATTTCGAAGTCACTTCAGCTCAATTTCTACTAATCATAGCTTAATGATTATGATTAGGGCTCAAAATAATGATTGGCAACAATGGAATTTGGAGGCTCAAATTAAGCTCATAGAAAATGAAGTTGAAGGGGCTTTTACTATGCCTTGAAACTCTTGGTGTGAGGACCCTTGGATGAAGGCCAAAAACCAGCTCAAAAATCCCCAAAATGGTTCAAATTGTTAAATCTTCCTGACTAGTTTTTATGCTCTCCTAGCTCGCTTCCTAAACCAAATGAGTAGTTCATAGCATGGCTATGAACTAACACACCCATAGAAGGGTTTGTGTTGATTATGAGCAAGGAGGAGGAATGGCCCAAAAAACCAATGGGTACTATAGCCCGAAATTCAAGCGGATGACAACAAATTTGCCCAAAACCCGTGGTGGAGAGAAATGCCTAGTTGAGGGAAAGGTCACTTAAGTGGCTTGAATAATGGTGGAGGGAATGAGGAGAATGGACCTCAAAAATTTTGGACCACAAGTGGATTAGGGTGGATTAGTGACCTTAATACTACTATTAATGTAGACGAAAGATTAATTAGAGCTATTCCTAAGTTAATATAGCTATGAGAGAGCTTAACCTTACTCTCATACCATCTTAGCAAACATGGATCTAGAGCTCTCCATAGCCATGGAGGTGATGATGAAGAAGGTGAGATAAGGTGAATAGAAGTGAAGGGAACTCATTGAGTGTGTGTGTGTGTCTGTGCTAATGAATCTCTAGACTCAAGTTCAATTAGGTTACAAGATTGAGACTTGTACTCATAGAAAGACTTAAGATGTGATTGCTTGATTCATTGCTTGTTGGAAATGACTCCTTTTATATGAGGGAGTAAAACTTGGCTTTATTACCTTATGTGGTATATTTTATAATTTCTCATGTGGCTGTTTGCTAGACTGACACTCACTCCCTACCTTCCTTGTGCTCCATGGCACCATATTTCTCAACAACAAGGCCTAGGGCTTAGGATAACTTTATGATATGGGACAAGGGCACGTGGCCTTGGGACTATAAAAGGCACACGGCCTATGTACTTTGAACCTTTTTGATATAGTATACATTTGAGCTTTCTTGGAGCTATTAGCTTCTTGCACAAGCTTTCATGACTTTCTTCATGAACCTATGGCTACTCTAGACATTCAGGGAGCAACGTGTGTGGACTTCAGCTATTGAGTCTAGTTATGAGTCTAGTTATGAGTCTAGTTGGATGGGGTATGTCTCTAGCCATTGAGTTTTACCCTATCCAAGATCCCTTTCTTGCATTGGTATCAGAGCTTTGCTTTGATCTTTGGTAGTGATTAAGATAATCATTTTTGGATAAAGTTTTACACAATTTTTTAAGGATTTCTTTTATCTTCATTTGTGTAAATTAGTATATGAGATTAGTGTTAACTATTTTTAAACATGCTAATCACTATTTTTAGAAACCCTATTCTTTGAGTTTTGTACACAATTTCCTTGATTACATCAAATCTTTTCATAAACCCTAGTTTCATTTGCCAAGTTTCGTTAGATTCTTGGTAATTTGGGAGACTAGTGGGTTACTGTGGAAATCTTAGTGAAGAGTTTATAAAGGAAGTATACATATTACAGTTTTGTTATGTAGATTTGAGCATATTTATGTGTAGATTGTAGTTCTGTTAGATTTAAGCAAATTAATGTGCAGTTTTCAATTCGGTTATAGATTTGTGTAGAGTTTGTTGTGCAAAGAGTGGAATTTAGAGAAATCTTGGTGTAGATATATAAAGTTTATAAAAAGTTAAGTGTATAAATTAAATCTTGAGTATACTTAATGTTAGTGAGTGATTCTTGATCAAATTTTTCTTAAACTTGATCATTTCTTACAAGATGGTGTTTTTCTAAAAGAAATTACTACAAACTTCAAGAAACCATGAATATTGTTGAAAACTCAAGCAAGAAAAGCACAATTGTTAGATTCTTGCTGAAATTAATAAAAGAAAAGCAAGATTAGTGAATCTTGTAGAAGTGGTGCAAGATTGACCAAGTTCTTGTAATCATTGGTGACACGTTTTACATCACTTGGTGATTAATTAACATCTAAGAAGTTATTGATCAAGAAAGTGATTAATAGCAAAAAGGAGAACAATGATTTGTGGACTTATACAAGAGCTTTAGCATATGCTTAAAGCTTTAGTCAAGGTTGAGAGTAGTTTTTAGTAAATCTTGGTACATATTAGTATTAACAATGGTGACATCTTGACTTATGCAAAGGCTACAACAAATGCATTAACACAATTAATGGAGGTTTATGACTTGGAAACATCGTAACAACAAGAGTTGTGATTGTATAACCCCATTGAGTGTCGAACCCAACCCTTTTGGTGTAAGCGCAAGTGCACAACCAAAGCTCCGGGTCCCATACTTACATACAAGAGTCAATAATAGTTTGGAGAAAAAAAGGACAAAGCATGAAAGAAAACTGACTCACATTCTTTATAATGGTGAATTAGAAGAGATTAATGAGAGGTTAAATCATTACAATACTTGCCAACTAATACAGATTAATGAGAGGTTAAATCATTACAATACTTGCCAACTAATACAGATTAATGCCATGTAATAGGTTATATAGAATACTAACACAGACACACAGTCATGAAGCTTTTGTGATTAGTGAGGAGGATAAGCCAAAAATTAGCATTTTTAGAGATCATCAAGACAAGTCAGAGTGAAGATCTTGCATATGTGACAAGTTTGGTGTGGAGAGTTGGTGATTAGTGAGGATAAGACAAAGATTAGCATTTTGCAAAGACATCAAGATAAGTTAGAGTGAAGATCTTGTATATGTGACAATTTTGGTGTGGAGAGTTGGTGATTAGTGAGGATAAGACAAAGATTAGCATTTTCAGAGACATCAAGATAAGTTAGAGTGAAGATCTTGTATATGTGACAAGTTTGGTGTGGAGAGTTGAAACAAGAGTGAAGAAGGCTTCAAGAAAAACCCTAACTACATATAATAGAAGCTAACAATAGACTAAAGAGTTGATTAAGCTACATAACTTGATTAACAAGTGTAATAGATTGATTGAAGGCCGTTAAAAGCACCATTGAGACTTGCTTCTTGCAAGTTTGGAGTTTCTACAACAAGTGCTTAAGGCTAATCTCAACAGATTGAGACTTGCTTCTTGCAAGTTTGGAGTTTCTCTACAACAAGTTCTTAAGGCTAATCTCAACAGATAGGCCTGCTTCTTGCAACTTTGCAACTTTGGAGTTCTACAACAGTAAGTGCTTAAGGCTAATCTCAACATATTGAGACTTTCTTCTTACAAGTTTATGATTATAGATCCATGCTCCCATAATGTTAGGTTGAAGAACAAACGTAGACAGACAATGGAGACATTAGTCCTAGATTTGATTTTTAATCCTAAAGAGTTTAGTAGTGCAAAAGCATATTCGATAAGGTGGCACACTTGAAAACCTTGAACATCATTGAGATCTATGGATTTCTACCAACAACAAGCGAGCGCATCATCGAGCTCTGCTAAGAGCTCTCAGGGAAACTGGCCATGCCAGTGTGATGAAAGTGTGGTTGAAGGGGAAAAAATATAGTTTAAATCTCCCTTCATCTTTGTGTTCACATTCTCCATTAGCCCTAAGCTTTTGATCCTTTCATACCTATTTACCTATTCACTCTCTAACCACGTCCTTTAACCTTGTCCTATCCACACTACACATTGAGGCCATTCCATTCCATACCTTTTTGACCTTTCTTTTATCTTAATTTGCATGGATTAGTAATGAAATTAGTGTTAACTATTTTTTATTATATGTTAATCACTATTTTTAGAAACCCTAGTCTCTAATTTTTGTCTACAATTTCCTTGATTATATCAAATCTTTTCATAAACCCTAGTTTCCTTCAACATTTGCCTAGTTTTTTTTAGATTGTTGGTAGTTTGGGAGATACTAGTGGTTTGCTATGGAAATCTTAGTGAAGAGTTTGTCAAGGAAGTACACATATTATATTTTTGTTGTAGATTTGAGCATATTTATGTGTAGATTATAGTTTTGTTGTAGATTTGAGCATATTTATGTGCAGTTTTCAGTTCGATTTATAGATTTGTGTAGGGTTTGTTGTGCAAAGAATGGAGTTTAGAGAAATCTTGGTGTAGATTTATAAAGTTTGTAAAGATTAAGTGTAGAAATTAAATCTTGAGTAGACTTAATATCATTGAGTGATTCTTAATCAAATCTTTCTTAATCTTGATCATTTCTTACAAGCAAAAGGTGTTTTTTTAAGAAATCGCTACAAACTTCAAGAAACCATGAATATTATTGAAAACTCAAGCAAGAAAAGCACAACTCTTAGATTCTTGCTGAAATTAATGCAAGAAAAGCAAGATTAAAGTAAATCTTGTAGAAGCGGTGCAAGACTGATCGAGTTCTTATAATCATTGGTGACACATTTTACATCACTTGGTGATTAATTACCATCTAAGAAGTTATTGATGAAGAAATTGATTAACAGCAAAAAGAAGAATAATGCTTTGAGGACTTATGTAATAGATTAAGCATATGCTTGAAGCTTAATCAAGGTTGAGAGTAGTTTTTAGTAAATCTTGGTACATATTAATATTAATAAACAATGACATCTTGACTTATGCAAATGATACAATAAATGGATTAACACAGTCAATGGAGGTTTATGACTTGAGAACTTTGTAACAATAAGAGTTATTCGCATGGGATGATTACTTTATTGATTCATCGCTTGGCTACCTTGACATAGATGATTCGGCATTATTCCCATGGGATGATTCTTCTTTGGTGACTTACATGAGTGTCCTACACTCTTTAGCCATGATGATTATGTTTCTGAGGATGTAGACTACTTTGACACCTAGTTATGGTCAACTTTTGGCTTTTGTATATAGCCTCTTGTATATGTTGTTTGTGCATAACCCCCCTTTGATTTCAAGGACAAAATCATTGTAGGAGGGGATGGTTTGTAAAATGAAGAAATTTTAGTATACAAATGCACAGGGGGCATGGGGCTTAGGGCATCTTCATGCATATGGGACTAGGGCTTATGTGGCCTTGGGACTATAAGAGGCACATGGCCTATGTACTTTATACCTTTCTGGCATAATATACATTTGACCTTTCTTGGAGCTATTTTCTTACACAAGCTTTCATGGCTTTCTTCATGAACCTATGGCTACTTTGGGCATTCAGGAGCAACCTATGTGGACTCCAGCCATTGAGTCTAGTTGTGAGGACTCCAATCATTGCGTTTTGCCCTATCCAAGATCCTTTTCTTGTAGATAGCCACTGAAGTGTTGAGCCTTGACCGAACGATGACACATACACGCCCAAGGGATTAGGATGTCAATTCATCCGTCCGAACCCACAGAATAGTAAAACAATCCTCTTATGAGAGGTACAAGATATGCCAAATCAAATCATACAAACCATGTAAAACCATAGCTCAATGAGATTTGAACTCAAGAATGTAGGTGTGGAAAAAGTAGCTCTCTAGTCCTACTTCTTTTGCCAGTGCTCAACGCCCATCCATATGAAGGCCTTCCAAAATCGCAAGAGGGGATCCTCATTTTTTCTCTTCTTCCCTTTTTAGTTGGTGAGTGGTATTGGCAGTGTCACCTTTTGCACATGGGCTTCTACCCCCTCACCCTACGACATGCTAGTTAGGACACAGCTTCGCTTCCTCTCTGATAGACCTAGAGCTAGTTTCTTAGGCTTCTCTAGGCATGGTATCTACCAGTCCTAACTCTGTTCTCATGTGTGTTGTTTGAGGCTGCAATGCTGGGTCTTTGTCTAGCTATTCCATGAACTCTCAAATTTTCACTTTTGCGAGGAGGACCGTCAGATCACTCAGCGAACTAGCATGTCTTCTTCATTTCTTTTTTTTTCTCTTCCTTAGCCTTGAATATCTCTTTCTTCGATAGCTAGATTTTATCATGTGCTAGAGTTTTCATGGCCTTGCTCTCTCTTAAGCCCCAACGTTGGAATTCTAGGAGTATGTCCTCCTTGGCTTCCAAGTCCTTTGCATGCCTTCTAGCCCTTTCTTGGATCTCTTCCTGCATCTTTTCCATCTCAATTTTGGAGGAGTTGAGGGCTTTATTAATCTCATCCACCAAAGAGTTTTGTTCTTTGGCTCCTTTACGGGTCCTCTCTCGATCTTAGTACTCACATGCTGCTTCTTCTCAAGTTCTTTTATGGCCTCCTTATGCTTCTTTTGCTACTTCTTGAATTCCTCTATCAGCCCCTCCAACTCTTCAATGTGGGCCTTTAAGTGTAGTTTCTTCAATTGTTTTATCCCCAAGCAGTTGGTGGTGTGGCACAGCACATCTCTCAATTCATGAATAGGGATTGTGTCCATTGTTGTGCTAGTCCAAAACACCAGCTCTTTGTCTTTCCCCCCATTTTCCTACTCTATAGTAGCTTTTTTGCCTTCTACCTTCAAGTTGTGGAACTTGATCTTCCAAATGTCCAGCTCTCCATCTCCTCTCACGCTCCTGGGTTTCACTCGTAGTCACCTTACTTCCTTTTATCATTCCTTCTAGGGTGCTTTCCTGTGGTTGACCCAATCTTCTACTTCCCTCACCTACTTCAACAACTTTTTCTTATTGTCCATTACTCGTCCAAATTATGGTCTTCGTTTTAGGGAGCTAAGTGGCTACAGATGGGCTTCCATGATGTCCCTCAATTTTTGTAGATATTTAACCACACCCCCTTCAGTTCATCATTTGCATGATCTTCCCACTCCTCCATCTTGGTTGCATCTAACTTGTACACTTCAACAAGAGTATGGGCCTCATATATGCTGCCAGTCCTTGTGACTTTGTTTTTATATGCCCTTGTTTGGATGTCTTTGACTACCTCTAGATGCCCTTTTAGCATAGCTTATGCCTTTTGTTGGGTTGCATTTGCAGTGGATTCCTTCAGTCTTTCCTTGATTTACCTTGTCATCACTGTAACCCCTCTAACAACCCTATTTATTTTGTTAGCTCTTTTTTCCTTTCTTGTAATTCTACTACTATTGTAGCTTAGCTTTCAAGAGTAGTAGCTTCTTGTAGTCTTTTTCTAATGATTAAGCAAGATGGAAACCCTAATTATGATTAACACTAAATGAGAACGAGCAAAGAAAGTGAACACAAAAGAGTGAGGCAACAATGATAATTGTCCATTAGTTAAGGAAGCCTTTTATAGGCACCAAAAATTACTCCCATGTGGGATATTATCTTATGTCAAAATGTGTGATCCAGAGCACACTACTACATGTGATGGATAATTGTTTGCTCATTTCTAACACCCCCCCTCTAATAATTATGCATCACCTTAAGAGACACCTATGCATGACCCATGAGAAACTTTGGCTTATAGGTTTTACAATAGTGCTCCTTGTCTAATTTGCATAACCCATGAGCATCTTTGGCTCTTTTAGGTTTTACAAAACAGCTTATGAGTAGGGATACTATGTAAGTATGAGTAGGGATACTATGTAAGTGGCTTTGATTCAACGAAGCCTTTTTAGAAGGCCCATTGTTAAAGCTTTGGTGGTCCTCTTATTGTTTAGCCATCTTTGATATTGAAGCTATAGTTCTCTTTGTTGTTGAATCTCTCTTGAGATCCTCAATGCTTTGTTTCATCTTCTTGATGAGGTCCATAATGATGATAAGAATGATTGCATAGCCTTCAATAATGCAAGTAAAAGGAACCTCGTGAGATGATTGTAGTGTTTGAGAAGGTCTTACTGAAAATAAATTTTCGAAGGTAGTGAAGCTACAGTTCTCTTTGTTGTTGAATCTCTCTTGAGATCCTCAATGCTTTGTTTCATCTTCTTGAGATGAGGTCCATAATGATGACATAGCCTTCAATAATGCAAGTAAAAGGAACCTCGTGATGATTGTAGTGTTTGAGAAGGTCTTACCAACTGAAAATAAATTTTTGAAGGTAGTGCCCAGTCTCTTACAATAGACATTAGTGATTAATGATGCACCTTAATGATGATTAGTACAAATCTCCCCCTAAAAAAGGTAGGCAAAAAACTAGTGATGATTGGAGGGTGTAATTGAGAAACTAAATCAAGGGGGTTTTAGGAAATAAAGTAGAGGAATGCAATAGAATCTCCCTAATGTTAGTTTTCAATCCCCAATGCTGAGAATTAATGAGCAAGTTTAACACTAATTGATGAAAGAATGCTGAAATTTAAGAAAACCTTTGATTCTCACCAACTAGTGGATGAAACCCTTCAATATTTGATATGTGTACTCCTCATAGATCCCATTTATGGACTAAAAGGATTTGGATCAATTTTGATTGCTGTAGGTGCCGAGTCTACGTTTTTGCTTCTATGTTATTGCACTGACGACATATTATTATTTTTTTGTTGCTTCTATTGTGAGTTGGGATGAGCCCTTTTAGGTGATGAAAGATTTATGAAAGGGTTATGTTATTGCACTGATGTGACAGACTTTTTTTTTTTTGTTGCTTCTATTGTGAGTTGGGATGAGCCCTTTTAGGTGATGAAAGATTTATGAAAGGGTTATGTTTTAAAATTTTAGATTTGGTTAAGTATGGAGGGAGACATCATCAAAACACTAAAGGCTATGTTTTTCTAAGAGGGGTAGAAGGGATTTATGCTAAACAATGGCTTAATTGAAGCAGTTATTAATGATGAGATGGAGGCTAATGGGAGATGCCTAGTGTTTGATAGCTAGCTAGGGTTAAGATGATTCTATGAATGTTTAGGGTTTGATAAACCTAGGGTTTGGATAAACAGGGCTATGATACCATGTAAGAGTTTAGGGTGGATGGAAGTAGTGATGATTAGTTATTAGGATGATTAAGAAAGAAACCCTAATTATGATTGACACTAGATGAGAGAAACACACATGAGAGCAAGGGGAGAACAAAAAAGAGAGAGGCAACAATGATGATTATCCACCATTAGTTAAGGAACACACTAAGTGGGAGAAATGCACATGAGAGCAAGGAGAGTGAATAAAAAAGAGAGGAAACAATGATAATTGTCCATTAGTTGAGGAAGCCTTTCATAGGCACAAAATTATTGGAAAAACAAGCATTAAGGTTCAAGGATCCTCTCCTATGCCCCCACATTTATGTGGACAGAGCGGATACGAGGTGAGGGGAGCCGGTGTTGGTGGTGGGCATGCGGTTAAATCATTGTGGCTTCTTGATTCTTTTGCGCCTTGTCCATCTGACCCAACTGTGGTATCGGAGCAGGTCGGTGCTTCTGTTGCATGGTCGGGGTCGCGTCTCCACATGAAGTCTTGTTGTCTTGACACGTGTGAAGCATTTGCGAATATTGTTGCTACCTGGTTGACCTAGTGGGCTGGCATGCCGGATGCACGATTGGCTAGTGGGGCTGTTGATGGATGGGACCAGTGTCAGATGCGATTGGCTGGGGGGGTGCTTGTTGAAGGAGGTTTGGGTGCCGGGTAGCTATGTGTGCATTGCCATAGCTGGCCGCCGCCACTGGTGTCGAGGGAGGGTATTGGAAGAACAAGCATGTCACCAGCTACCACATGATGGTAGGGGACCTATCCCATATATACCCTAAGGTTCAAGGGTCCTCTCCTATCCCCCCACATTTATGTGGTCGGAGGGGATGCGAGTTGGGGGAGCCCATGTTGGTGGGTGATTGCTATAGCTTCTTGAGTCTTGTGGGGCTGTTTGATGGGGTCATTGATGGGACCAATGTCACATGCAATTGGCTGGAGGGGTGCTTTGTTGAAGGAGCTTTGGGTGCCAAGTAGCTATGTGTGCATTTCCATAGCTGGCCGCCGCCACCACTGGTGTCGAGGGAGGGTATTGGAAGAACAAGCATGTCACCAGCTACCACATGGTAGGGGACCTATCCTACATATACACTAAGGTTCAAGGGTCCTCTCCTATCCCCCCACATTTATGTGGACAGAGGGGATGCGAGTTGGGGGAGCCCATGTTGGTGGGTGATCGCTATGGCTTCTTGAGTCTTGTGCACCTTGTCTATCTAGCCCAACAAAAATTACTCCCAAATTATAGGCACTAAAAAGTACATCAAAAGTACTCCCATGTGGAATATTATCTTATATCAAAATTTGTGATCCAGAGCACACTACATATGATGGATAATTGTTTGCTTATTTCTAACAACTACTCTGTTGGGAGTTGGCACATCTTTAGCTGTTGTTTGTTGTGACAAGCGAACAGACACTCCTAATTGCTTGATGGTTTTGAAGGGAATCCTATCCACCTCCATCGTTGTAGCACTCAATGTAAGGAGGTCTTGCATTGTTGGGCACTTCCATTTACTTTATTGGTTGCTTGATTTTCTTGTCTCCAAAATTAAACTTCCTTCTCTAGGGCATTCTGGTACTGGTAGCTATTGTCTGACTTGCAGTTGGCTTGGGTCACAGAGGTTTTATCCTTATAGGCTCAATGGGCTTTTCCAATCCTCCCATGTCTTCTTCTTCACTTTCCCCTCTTGCTCTTATGACTTCTTCTACAGTATGCTTGGTCAACTGTTGTTCCCTTGCTCTTATGTCTTCTTTTGCAATATGCTTGTCCAACTCTTGTTTCTCTATTCTTATATTTTCTTCTGCAATATGCTTTACTAACTCTTTTCCTCTATTCTTATATCTTCTTCAACAATATGCTTTGTCAATTCTTGTTCCTCTCCTTCCCCATGTCTCTCTAGAACTACTACTCCTTGGAACAGAGCCTTGACATATCTTCCAATCTTAGTTTGGATGTTTGGTTTTGTTAGCTTCTCCATCTCATCCCTTAGGTTATTATACAAAATTTCTTACTAGAGTACTTTGGATCCCCCCTCTTCTTCCTTCACTAGTCCTCCATGGTTTTTTCTGGACATGTAGTTTGTGAACTAGGTTTATCATCTCCACCATGAACCTCATATACTTTTTTCTGTCCTTGGGTCGTCAGGGTTACCTGTGATTTTGTACTCCTTAGCCCTTCCTTCCAATGAGCCAAACTAATGGAAGAGATCTTCCTCATTTACTATCTTAATCTCAATCCCACCCTCCATGGGGAGCTTAAACACTTTTGCTACATACGCTGGGAGAACTTCACTTTTTTTATTATGTTTAATTTCTACAACTTGGCTAGCTACCTTTCTGCATGCAAATTGAATTGAAGGTCCTCCCCATGGCAGTTTTGAGCAGTTTTGCAAAATCTTTGAGGCCTACTTTTTGTGGGCATTCTGTATGGCTCTCGACTTCTTTGAGGATAGTAGAGCTGAGGTGTTCGAATTCCACCATCGTGTTGGGTGGGACGATCATTGGGTTGGTTGATAATAGAGAGCAAGGGACACAAATAGCACGGTTGTATAGGGTAGCAATGCTTAGCAGGCTCAAAGTGACAGTGAAGGGTACCGCACTGTTCACCCAACTCAAGAAGAGGTTGCAGTCACTAACAGTCGTTGGCTTCGGGTGCGCTTTTCGATGACTCGGTTGCGTATCGCCAAGATCCTCATGATCCTTTGCTTTTTGGTATTTCTATGAGAAAGGTACACAAAACAATAAAAATCATGAGGGGATAAGGGTTAGCATTTACTGACGTGAACTCCCTACCCTTTTCCAATGCTCACTATTTATGGACATTTCGTTTGGCATTGCTAGCATCACCAACCCCACAACTAACTCTTCTTCTCCCATTATCACATCAATCATGAGCACATCATTCAAGATGTGGACTCCTTCTTGGTCTAGATCTTCTCTTTCTAGATCAAATTTTCTAAGTGGTTTTTTCAAAACAATTCCATGGTATGGCTTTCTAATTCAGCGTAGATCCATTTTCTGCCATCCAAACTTTCTAATTCAAATGTTCATGTACCCAGCTTCGCAAAGATTGTGTCCAACCCATCTCACTTTTTGTTTCCCTAAGTGTAGTCCCATCCTAGAATTAGAACAATAGCACAACATCACTTTCCTCAAAGATTTTAAGTTGCTGTTGACCTGGATCTTTCTTCTCCTCTAAACCACTTCAATTATCCAAGTACTTAATAACCTTTTATCTTCTAGCTTTAAGAGATCCTCTATTCTATGCTTCTCAGATTCCTCTGGAGATAGCCATTTTGCTATAGCTACCGTAAGGCGTGGCACTAGGAATTCCATGGGCACCATAGCTTCCAGCCCATACACCATGCAAAATAGTGTCAGACATATGGTGTTTTTTTAAGCTGTTCTGAATGCCTACACTGCAAAATGTAGCTTTGTGTCCCAATCTATCTAGTTCTCATTTCCCTTCAGAATCCGGTTTATGGATTCATATTGACCATTGGCTTGTGGATAATACACAGTTGACTACTTGTGCATCACCATGTGCCGCTCAAAGAAAGAGATACTTCCAAAATATTATAGTTGTGTGTAGGCATGTGAGTGAAAAGCCAGCACACGGACACTCACATGTTAAAATAACCATCACTCCATATTCCTTTTTAATACTTCTTAATACAAAACCTAGCCACATTGTTGTGCATTGGCGAGGTAGGTTTGTTAAACCTTTCCTTCATATAGAGTTGGGTTATGATTTAAAGTTGGTTAATAGTATTTAAGTATAGAACATGCATCATTTGGATATGCTTTGATTTATTAGGCCCTCATTATATTTTTCCTTAACTTAGGACAAGGCCAAAATAAAAAATTGGCCTTACTTTTTTTCAAAACCCAAAAGAAAACCTCATACCAAATGTCTGCACGCGTGTCTTTTTATCTTTGCCATGCAATAAACCATGGGAGACGTGAGATATCATACCAGTGCCTTGCTGGTGGAGTCATTATGAATCAAGCACAGTCCGTTCACAAAACCAAACGTCCTTTCCCTCCAAGATCCATCCTATTTGCCTGCGATGGCAAATTGAAATCTCGTACATCCTAAAGCGCTCATCTTGTCGTATCTTCTTGTGTGCGCCTGATCTCTTGATCCAATCAAGGTTGTGAAGGTAGATGAAGATAAGGTCCAACTAGGATAGAAATTGTTGTCATCCACAAACAAAACAAGCTTGATGGATGGTCAAAGGGCTTTGTTGAAAAAGCTCATGGGGATGTCCTACTAATGGGAGCAGCTCATATTTGAAGTTGCTTGCTTGCGTGCCCACCTCGAGTTATGTAACCGTGTGCAAAGTGTTATGTTACCCTTGTCCATTGCAAGAGATGGAAGATAGATGGACACATAAAAACTTTTAACACCTACACTAAAGTGCTTTTAATCAATTTGCAAAAACAAATACAAGGCCTAGTCCATGATCATGAAGAAAAACTCTAGAAAGTAGTGGCACACCTAGCACTCAAAGCATTATCAATGAAAGTCCCGAAGATTTAAGGACAGGCACCAACTAACGGGATGATTTGAAAGTATTACACTAGACCAATCGTTCCTATTTCTTGGCTTCAACTTCTTTCTCCCTCTAATGTTGCAAGAGAATTACAAGAACCATTTCAACAATTTCTACTCTTCCAAAGGAGAGCCCATGGCTAATGTGCATGCTCCCTAGCAGTCATTTCTTGCTACTTTGATGAAGAACCATGACAAGCACCTTGTAACCATGCAAATGACGCTAGCGCGATTACCAAGATCTAGAGGAAAAGAAAAACTATGCCAAAGCTTGTAGAAAGATGTACATTACGTGTTGACTTTAGATTTAAACCTTAGTGTAGAAATTTTTGACCCTACATTTGACAAGGTACAAGAAAACACTGTCAGAATACGCAACGGAGATGATGACCAGATCTGGGAACACGAGAGTAAAATGCAGTGCAAAAAATCACAGCACGAGAGAGAGAGAGAGAGAGAGAGAGAGAGAGAGAGAGAGAGAGGCATGAAACTCTGCTCTATATACACAAGGAAATCCCAAAGTTGATACAAAATGGAATGGGGGGCTGGGGCCATTTTATATGGCCCCATATATCCAGTTGGCCTGTGCTAAAGGCAGCCGACTGGTCTTGAAACTCCACGACCAACATATGCAGCCAGTCGGCCAGCTGTGAGCAGTCAACCATAACAAAAATGGAGTCGTGGACCAGTGCCATCAATCGGCCAGCTATTGGGTCCTCCTGCCATCTCAGGGCTGCCTCCCAAGCCACAGAAAAATGGAAAAAAATAGGGAAACAATACGGAGAGTAGAAAAAAATGAGAAAACACCTCATAAGGGCGGGCACACCCACAACAAAGGCCCTGGTGTATAAAAATAGACAACAGATGACTTCTAACACCCCCGGCTGTGAAACCAACCACAGGGAGCTGGGGTGCCGCCTGAGCAAATCCTAAGATAGCGACTTTGTGAAGAGGTCCACTGTACTGTCCTCCGTCGAACATAACTCTAGCAAGATGTCATCAGCAACGATCTGTTCACGAACAAAGTGCCTCCGGATGACCATGGGTTCCTTCGGTGAAAGCCCAATCCTGCAATGCAACCTCTACATCCTCACCACCTCACAAGCAGCATCACAAACAACCCGGTACTCTGCCTCTGTCTGCAAGACAAGGCAAAAGATGACTGCCTCTTACTGCTCCGTAAAACTGCTCCTGGGCCTGAAGTACATCTCCTTGTGTCCGGATCTCCTCCCCAAACTGAGTCACTCCAACCGTGGAGTCGGACTCCATCCAACAATCCCCCTCCTGTGTACAAGAGTCCATGATCCTTCGCATGCCGCAGAAACCACAGGAAACGCAATCCAACCTCCCAAAGAGTCATCCGCAACCATGAGCTCGACTACCTCATCAAGAAGCTCCCGTCCAATCTCGTGTCCATCAACTAGATCAATGAACCATTCTGCTTCTGAGTCAAAGAGGCATCACACTGCTCACAAGGATCAACATCTGTTACGGTGCATAAACAAGTCCTGGAAACCTGCTGAAGACCACGCAAGGCCTTCTGAAACCTGTCAACCACCCCCTCTGAATCCGAAACCACAAAGCCTGGAGTATGCACCTCCTTCTGCAAGTAATCAACTGCCACCTGCCTGGCTTTCCGTAAGGTCCCTGTGGAAAGAACATCCTCATCTACTGGAGGTTCTTTGTCCCAAATACTACGAGACATCAGAGCATAAGTTACCTGTTCAATTTCCTCTGACTGACGAACACAAGAACTACCAACATCAGTACTGGAGAGTTCCTGCCAACTGCTGCCATCTACTGGCAAGCTATCCACCATCTGGTCCCGGAAAGCCTATACCTGCAACGTATCCACACTTAAGTCGCCATTACCAGACTGCCACTCATCACAAACCTGAGGACCTGGGAGAGAGAGTGCTGAAAGCTTGTAAACTCCATTCTCCACTCCGCCTTCCCAAACCACTTGGCCTGGTGCTTTGTCCCGGAGAGCAACAAAATGCTCATCAAACTCCACCCGTACGCCAGTCTTGCAAACCTGATGCACTGACAACAGATGAAAACCAAGTGACGGAACATACAACACCTGGGAGGAGTGCTTCCCCGGGAACTATCTCCATCCTGCCCTCATTGTGAACTGGGATAGTGGATGTATCCCCAGTAAGAATGTGACCAGAAAGCCTGCAGAGATCCTGTAAACCGGAACGAAAAGGAGTCATGTGCCTGGAAGCACAACTATCTAGAATCCACTCCCGAGTATCCGTTGCGGAGAGTCCTCCAATCTCCTCCCTGTCTGAAGAAAATGAAACAACGGTGTCCTCCACCTCTAGGTGCACAAAAGCCGGAGTCTTCATGATTATTGCTGAGAAATCTTCACCCTTCTCGGTCTTCCACTTGGGACACTGCCTCCAATAGTGGCCTTTCTCGCCACAATCACTACAGGTCCTCTCTGCCTTTAGTTTCTCGCGGTCAATAACGGACTTCTTCTCAGAAGACTTCTCCAATGAAGCCTTCCCTTTGCCCGTGTTACGACCTTTCGACCGTTGGCCAGTTAAGGCCTCCGAACCTCCACCCTAAGGAGGGTTCGTGAATCGTTCCTTCTGGTCCAAGACCATGGGCACAAGCTCCTCCCACGTGATGGTGCTGAGTCTGCCACTGGTAATCAAAGACAAGTAAAATGCTGAGTGTACTGAGAGGACAAGTGTGACAGCAACGTTATGGCCATGTCCTCTGACAATATCTCCTTCACAGCCTGAAGAGCTTCCTGCTGAACAGCCTGCAGCTTGTTAATATGCTCCCGCATTGTCGACGACTTTACAGGGTTCATAACCTGCATTTGTACTTCAAAGAAATCCTCTTCATGGACGATACCTTGTTGTAAAGAGAGGCCAAATGCTGCCATATACCTCTGGCCAGCGTCATATGCTTTACATGATTGATTACCTGCGATGTGCAGTTGAGAAAGATAAACGAACAGACCGTGGCGTTGACATGATCCCACATCTGTGTCTGAGCCTCCTGGTCCTTTCGGATCGATGGTAACTCTCCTTCCCCTACTTCCGACCGTGGAATACTAACAATGACAAGATCAACAAGGTCGTAAGACTCCAGAACAAATTCCATCATAACCTTCCATATGCCGTAGTTGCTTCCGTCTGACTGACGGTCTACCAGGAACATGGGGAGTGTCGGGATCTTCACATGCCTCTCGGCCATCTCAAACAAATCTGCCATTGCGGGGATGTACTCTGAAAAGGGTAGGTGGGTGGGAACAAAGAAGAACTAACACCTACAAGTGGCTGTCCAACAAATCAACCCGCCGTCCTCTTGCTTCTCTTCCCGAACAGTCCCGTACGGTCCACCAATCAGTAACACAACAATCCCCCTCTTGCTCACACAAATCCCAAGAACTATCTAGAGCCTAGGCTCTGATACCATGTCAAAATACGCAACGAAGATGATGACTAGATCTGGGAACACGAGCAAAACGCAGTGCAAAAAATCACAGCAAGAGAGAGAGAGAGAGAGAGAGAGAGAGAGAGAGAGGCGTGTAACTCTGCTCTATATACACAAGAAGATCCCGGAGTTGATACAAAATGGAATGGGAGACTGGGGGCCATTTTATATGGCCCCATATACCCAATCGGCCTTTGCTAAAGGCAGCCGATTGGTCCTAAAACTCCACGACCAGCATATGCAACCAGTCGGCCAACTGTGAGCAGTCGGCCATAACATAAATGGAGTCGTGGACCAGTGCCATCAGTCGACCAGCTACTAGGTCCTTATGCCATCTCAAGGTTGCAGAGGAAAAATGAGAAAACACCTCATAAGGGCGGGCACACCCACAACAAACACCCTGGTGTATAAAAATAGACAGGAGATGACTTCTAACAAACACTGGTCGAAAAAAATTATTTTCCCAAAACTTGCAAAACCTTCACCTACAAATCTGAGAAATTATTAATAATGATTATTTTTTTTATTTGAAGGTTTTTGTTCTACAACCTCTCAAAATTTACAGGTAGTCATACTTTTAAATTTTAATTTTGAAGGTATTTTTAAAATTTTAAAGGTGCAATTACACTGTACCCGGGTTATTTCGCATGCTGCAAGAGAGGTCTTTTAAATAGTGAAGGGCTTGTAGCAATTGGCTTATTAACAATTATTTACACAACCAATGGTGCACAGTCAGCAGGTCTCCAAAGCAGCTAGCATCTCTATTTTAGTTATGGCATAACACATACACAAACCAAAGAGTTTACTTGGTCATATCCAGCACTCGGTTATGTAGACCTTTCGTTCACAAGTTTTATCCTATCACTTCCAATGTACTCCTTAAAGCTAATGCAAGCATTTCTTAAGAAGTAATGAGAAGGCCTTCATAAAACAGCTAGCCTAGTGTGACATTCAAAAATAAAAGATTAAATTATTAGAAAGAACAGAACTTGAAGACATTTACTGTTTTAATTTTGAAGTTGAAAATCCAAACCCTTCGATAAGAAAGGACCTGCCTCAAAACAAATGACAATGGGAGTACAAGAATTTGCAGACTAATATGAAGCCCCAAGTTTTACAGAGGCGGAAATAAAAAACAAGTTTTATATTTTTAAAAAAACAGGTTTCAAATCTCTTGAACACCGCAATTTGCATGCGCATCTAGCTTTGACCAGGCCGAACCCAAGAAACCAGAATAAGCTCAGACCTACAGATGATGTGGCCACCATGAGTTACAAATAAGGAGGAGATCTTGCAATGACCTACATCACATGTAATGGGATACAAGTGATAAAAAAGACAGAAAATAGCATTCAAAAAGAAAAGGGGTTTTATGCACTAGACCTGACCCCTCTCAAGTGTCAGAGAATCTGAGGGACGGGTGGGCATATGCACCATAAATGGGCAATACTGCCCGTCCATCTTTTCTTCACCCACCCATCATGTTTAAGACCCCTGAATACTGTATTAAAAGCAAAACTAGAGCTGCTAATAACAGAATTAGAAGCAGCATAACATTGAACCTTGCATACCTCATTTCTTCTTGTTTTCGAGCTCCTTTACTTTCCTTACGAACTCTTTCTTGTCAACTGTTGAAAAGGCATCCTGAACATCTTCGTATATACCATCCCACTTTTCCTGAAACAGGCAACCAAAGAGAGGCTGTAGGACCCACCACTATGAAAAGGCTGAAGAACCTACCACCTCACACATTGACTTTCACCAGAGTCTATACATACCTTGAAATCTTCAAACCAATCCTCGTCATAATCAGCCCTTGTAGTGAAGCCACCAAGGCGTTGACGGTACCATTTCTTACCAAAGGTAACCTTTTCCATAATCTGCTCTACATTGATAACTTCCCAGGGACGAAGCCCAGGAATCACCTCTGCCAATTGTTTCCTGAAGAAAAAACTCAGAACTCATGAATTAGATTAAAAACGACTCCTTCTGAATCACTTTCTCTAACCTCAGCATACAGGACCTTCTGCAACTACAACGCAAACTTTAAAGGTACATGCCAGCCTGTTTCTATGCGTACAAATATGAAATCATCTAAAATCCATCATGGCATAAAGATAGAATACTACGGCATCCTATTTTTATCTTTAATTAAAAAAATGATTGGCTCAGCTTCACGTACCAAATCTCAATATCCATACTCATGTGACACAACTCTCTCAGATATAAGATTTGCAAGCATTTGGTCTCATCAAAGTGGCAGGCAGCCTCCATCAGGGAGGAGTGGGACAGGACCAGTTCACATGTGGACGCAGATCAGGTCCGAACAAGGTCAGGAAAATGGCCCACAGGCAGGCAGGCTGGGCAATAGATAAGAACAGGGAAAACAAACCATTAAGGTTTAGCTTTAATGTAAAAAAATAAATTATCAGCATAGTAATACATGCGTATACGGTACACTGACAAGGACCCTAAAATCAGGACTCCTAGCCAAGAAAGGAAGGTTATCATGGACAAATAGCTTACTACACAACCCTAAAAGGAGGCAGGGTTTTCAAAGACAACCAGTGGATTGGCTCTTCCAAAACAAAAAGGAAGGGAAGCAAACATCATAGCATTTACATCACCGTCTTCTTATCACCAAAATTTGCAAGAAACCACAAACTAATGAATTTCTAATACACAATCCTGCTAACAATAGCCCCGTCATTAAGCAGCACTTACCGTATACGATATGGGACGAATTTGTCAGGCATATACTTATGGTGCTCTTCTAAAATTGTGGTGAACTCCGACCCACCTGCCCACAGGAAGAGACTATGACTGGGGGCACGTTCTCCTGGCCAAATTCCCCCATTGAGCCTCAAAACTGCCTTCTCCCGTTCTCTTTTTTCAAGGGCCTCACTCTGTAGCTGTTTGTAGCTTTTCTTCTCATGACCTTTTTTGGGGGTCCACAATGATATTCCTCTTGTAATATTGTGTATCAAATCTGCTCCTGCTGCAGCTAGACTCACTGCATACAGACATGGCACATAGTTCAATTGAAATGGGAGCTTGAACTTTCTTGGAGATTAAAACAAAACCTGTGCACATTGCAACCATTATGTACAGATGAACAGGCCATACTTCTACGTAAAGCATAGCACATAAAGGCTAGACTCGTATCCGTAATTGAGTGCATTAGAAGCAAACTAGCTGCATTACTCACCAAAATTCTAAAATTTTCAATGATACCCGAGGACCGTGACACTTTGGCCCCACGCACTCACGGAGTCACTAGAGAGTGCAAACTCTTCTGAAAGCCAGACACCCCCACCCCAAGGATCCTGACCTACCTGCAGAATCAGCCTTCCAGGACATACTATGGCACATGAGGAGGTGTCACCACAGGAGGGGGGCATCATCATCACAGCTTTGTGCTCTGTCATGGAGGATGGTACTATTATTGGGTAAGGCATGCTTTCCTCACACTCCACTTTACATACTGGCATCTTGTATTAGCTACATGGCTACCTGTATTATCTTTTTTCACCAGCAAATGTTCCTAGTATAGGTAGCTAGTTTCTTTTGTCGGTTTTCAGGTTTTTCCATGGATCAGTATATGGTACTACTGTGTGGTCTCTTAGACCCTTTAGGCTTTTGAATACGTTCTCTCTCTCTCTCTCTCAGCATACAGCCCCTAGCCTTACATGCTTTCCGTATGGACGGGGCTCCAGTACAGCCGATTATTTGATGGTCTCCTGCTATTATGTCAAGACCACCCCCCCCCCCCCCAATTTCCACCTTACCAGCATTCATTTTCATCATGATCTTGACTCCATCTATGAAATCACCCATCCCCCCGCACTTTAGTACTTGATCTTACATTACCCATTTCCACTCATCACAGCACTTCTCCATCATCGCTTCCCTTATACCACCTGCCCAGCTGCCAAACCCCCCACAGGATCACAGCCAGAAAATGGGTGGTATGACGACAAATGCAAGAACACACAACGTCAGCTCCTGCACGAGAGAGAACGTTGACTAATCTATGCATGTAAAATATAGAGAATCTTCCATCTTTGACCTACAAGAAGCAGCATGCATTCCTAAACAAACGCAAACAGAAGTTGTACCATCTCTTTCCAAGTGAGGATAACTCCAACACATGGCGCATTATGGAAGGAGAGAAAACCTAACACCCATCACCGATCCTCTACTTTGAGGAGCCTATGCACGACAGCTTATGATTTCCCAGATCAGCCCACACCTCATGTCTCACATCCCACGACCCACATCATCTTCAACACTATGAATGTATAATGGCATAATGGCAGGGCAAAAGATCATAAAGATCTACATGTGAAGCATTTCACAGATGGTCATCATATATTAACCCCCATTCTCGCATAACTCTTTAAGAGAGCCCCCCTCCATCTTCTCCCCCACAAGCCTGCACCTGGACCACACGCACCATTGTGCCCATACATCATGCAAGCGACCCCATGGTTATTCCAGAACTATCATGATTGGCCATACAATGGCCAAGATTAATGGGGCAATACTAGAGTCCGAGATCAGCTTCCTAGTAGAGGCTTGGACACAAAGCATGGGGACAGGCAAGCTTCAGGAGAAACTATTCCACACTTGATCACACCTTTACCCTACGAACCATCGTAGAGAAGACGAGGGCACGGAAACAACATGTGTATTGCTGCTTTGTGGATTTTGGACTCTTCGCCTCCGTTCCACTTGTAGGAGCGTTTGATTTCTCCCAGACATGAAATGGGGAATGGTGGCTTTATATGAGCAATGATTGGCAAAAGAGCTATTGACAGTTTGTATGCCCACTGGTAGGGTGCATAGGTCTATGCATGAGGCAGGAAAGTCGGTACAACTTACAACTGGATGTATGGGTTGATTTGATTAAATCATTACCGTACAAACGTGCCCCCCAAGTACTGCACACGAAACGAAGTGCTTACGGGATTGTTGGCAATCATTGGCACAGATAGTTTGACATGAGGGCTGAACTGTGCACTGGAGTCCTGCTAGGGTTGTCCTTGGTGGGACTCATTACATTCCAATTTTTTCTTTTGTATCCAACTCCAACCTTCATGTCAAGATGGGTAAGCAAGTTAAATCATAGGGGTTCTCATTCCAATAGCAAGGATCCACTACATGGGTTCCACATTGACTTGCAAGGGAACTTAAGCAGATGCTAAGATGAAATATACGAATTCAAGGTTAAGCTTACAGATGATTGTCTCCTCTTGGATTCACGCGGACATGAATCTAAAATAAGGGGGAGATAATGTTATATCACTAACTGGCCCAGGGCCATTGTTAGCCAAGGGTTAGGCTAACCCGAGGTTACAAGGATGTGCTAACCCAACATTAGGATCAGGGACTGTACTAGTTGAATGGAGAGCTATACCTAATGTACCAACTGTCACGTGCATGCCACGTGGACATGCTTCTTCGGATCTGGACAGGCAGTAGGACAGAGTCAGACACCTTTTTAGGGCTGAGTGGGACCAAGAGGGCTGTAGCCAGTGACCAGCAACAGTGGATGAGAAGGCGTGGACCAGGCAGCAGCCTCACAAGGCTGTGAAGGGCAGCATGGAGCTTTCATTAGTGCAGCCAGCAGTCGGTAGGCAGCCAGCAGCAGCCCGACAGGAGGAAAACGCCAGGATTGTGCTGGTCGGCATCATTAAATGCTGGTCGGCCAGATTTGGTCCAGCCGGCCAGAGTTGGTCCAGTCAGGCAGATTTATAAGGGCCTATATAAAGAGGGCCAGATCTTTTAGTTATTCATTCAAGTTCCCATTTGGGACTTGGGTCATAGGTAGGAGTACAAGTGACCTTTTTCAAGGGAAGCTAAGCTTCCAACATGGCATTGTAATAGACAAGTATATGAATAAGATTTTGAGTAGGTTAGGTCACTGCTTTCTCTCTTGCGTTTTTATCCAGTTCTTTGTGCATCAAGCATCCAGTGGGAGTGCTGTGTTTCCCGTTAAGTAATGATCTAGCCATAGAAGCTTCCGCATGTGTCACCAACTCTGCATGAAGACCCGTAGTTTTTGGGGAAGAAATCACTACCACACATGAAGGTATATGGATCATCTTGTTGGTTCTGCATTTCTACAGCCTATGTACCGGCTGAATTTTATGGTTGCCTCATGTTGGGCTGTGTTATAGCATTTGTATATGGATAATATGACATCTCCCCTCGGGAGAGTACAGCCTTCAAAGCTTGTATATGATATTTTCTCCTTGGGTAATAAAATACTCCACGAGAGGGGGGGGGGGGGGGGGGGGGGGGGCATTCTGGCCTCTATGCGGTGTCAACTGTTCACACCTCTCTTTTACAGTTTTGAGTATTAAGTGGCATATGTTTAAGGTTGTGGCCAATTTCAATGTTTAATTGCATTAATGGTCAAGTAAGAGAGAGTGGCAAACATGATGGAAATGTATATGTGATGCATGCTTCCCATGGGGAAAGTGATGGGCATGTTAACCGCCGTACTTTGCCAAATAGATCTTCCATAATTTGTTCACATAGGCTTGCACAAACTCATTGTCTTTCTGCTCTATCTTATCCCACACAATAAATCAAGATCAACTATCTCACGGCATCTCTAACCATGATGTTCTATCATAATGTCATTGAATCACCAAGCCAGTTTTCCTAGCATCGTTTGCTATACCACCAATCCCCACGTGGACTCACAACCACAAAACAAGTGGTATAATGATGAATGTAAGAACACATGGCTTCACCTCCTACACATGGATATCAGAACAGATTTTTGCACATAAAATGCAAAGATTCTTTTGTCGCCTTACCCACTGGAAACGCATGCATTTTTTTGGCCAAATGTGAAGCAGAGTTGTACCAACTCTTCTCAAGTGCGGACAACTCGATCGCTTGGCACTTTCTCGGAAAAAAAAACCACCCACATACACAGATCCACTAACATGGGAATCCTATTGTCACATGCGAAAGAAAAACCTGTACTAAGAATTGTGCAAAACGCAAAGATGAACAAAGAGAAAAGAGATGTTGAAAAGTGTTTTCTATGTATTCATCAATATATACATAAATCATGGCCTTGGGGCCTCCCAAAAGGCATCTCCTATGCTTATGGCATGCCCCAAAAGCCTGGGAAACACATGATTATGAAAGGGAATAAACTAGCCTTTTTTTGTGCTCCCTAAATAACCCTATGGTGTACATGGGTTCTCACGAAACCATGTTTATGATTGATTGATTGTGATTAGCACCTAATCAGAGACTTAAACCCATGCAACAAACTGCTTCTTCTTCATGCTCAATACACAATAGAGAGACGACCTAATCTCCACATATTACTAACATGAAGTATCTAAATAGAGATACTCAATGGTAGCTCTGCTCCTGAGCTCTCAATGACTCAATGATGGCTGACTAATCAATGTATGAATATAACTAAGGCCTAGGCCCTAGATTCCTATTTATAGTATCTAATGTTGGTGAGTTGGCTACCAACCCTACCAACCCATGTCCAATAAAATACAAGAGTACAAGCATAAAATGCAATTTAATGCCAAACTGCTTGGAAAAGCCCTCCAACTCCTTCTAATTGCCTTGGGTAAAATACCTAGCTTTACTCGGTTGTTTACTGCCCCAAAAGGTTCTTAATCACGGACTAAAATTGGGGATTAGTCATGTCTGCATGCCATGCGTGTGGCATCCCCTCCTGCTAAGCTTGATGATGGGAATTCAACTAATCTTGAATCACTAACATCATCCCCTTAACTCCATGTGGACTCCATCCTTGGCATCCTACTTCCAAAACTTGAGGCAATCTTGGCCACTTGGATCTTGTCTTGAAAACCTTCTACGCAACCTTAGATTGGTCCAATCTCTAATGCTATGTTCTATGTTGAGAAACGTGCACCAGTTCTTCTTGTCCCCTCCTTGGACTAAAGACCTATACCTTTCTTAGACTAAGTGCTTGATCCCTTCTTGAAAAACTGCCTGTAACTCCTCGTTCCTTCGCTCATCCTTAAACCATGGCGGCTAGGCTGAGCATCAAGAAACTTCATGCCCCATGATCCCCGGACCCCACCTCGAGGCTCTATACCCCAAGGGTGCCGTCATTCTGGTGTTGTGCATCAATTCAGCACCTCTGCAATCATCCATGCTACCACTTGGTCCACACCACCGCAAGGTCAAGACACTAGCGAGGGTTTCATCCTTGCACATGTGAGACATGGACAGCAGCAATACCTTGGGATCATCCAGGCTCTGATACCAATGTCATACGTGGAAAAAACACCTGTATTAAGAATTGTGCAAAATGTAGAGATTAACAAAGAGGAGAGAGATGTTGAAAAAAAGCATTTTCTATGGGAGTAAAGTTTAAGGAATTGGAATTTCTGGATCCCCAGTGCTACAATTAGTTAAGGCTTCCAAATTATTAAAAGGGCTCAAAAAGAGGTAAGCTGTGTATGTCGTTAAAATGAATCCGGTAGACATAAAATGCAAGGCTAAAGAACCAGAATGGTTAGAAGCCTAGCACTAAGGGTGTTGGGGTAAAGGCATTATGCCCACCCTTATAGTGTGTACAAGCCCATAAGTTTTATAGTACATAGTACACTTAGTACTTTTAATGTACTAAGTGCACTATGTGTACTAGAGCAAATATACATGTGTGATAGGGAAGTCACACACTCATACTTTGTGAGTTGACTTATCCCCAATGTCTCTCTCTCTCTCTCTCTCTCTCCCTTCTTCTCTGTGTGTGTCTCCCACATGAAACCCTAACTGTTTCAGCTGAGCTTCTTTAGCTCCCTTCAACTGGTATCAGAGCCTCAATGCATGATGAAGCGGCATCTGTAATTACTGGCTATGGCGGCATTGCTTCCAATATTGAGGACACCTGCATGCCAAGCTAGCACGAAGTCAAGTGTCTATGGACCAGCAGTTTGAGGAGTTTCGCGCGCAGCTGGAGGAGTCAGGCGCCGTGCGGGGGAGGCTCCGTTCCATCGTTGCCGACCTCGATTGCGCAACTCGCCTCATAACTCGCTGGGGCAGCGCTCGCAGCAGGTGAGGCGCCTAGAGTGAAGCTCCGCCAGCCTACAGTTCCGTCCTCGACGCCGCCAGCTTGCAGTTCCATCCCCGACACTGCCAGCCTGCAGTTCCGTCTATCGTCATCACCAGCTCCCCGTTACAGAAAACCTCCGCCTGCCCGTAGAACTTGGGATGGATGCCCTCCTTGCGGCAGGTCACCCGCGCGCACCCGCGCTCCACCTGGAGTACGCTTAAGCCCTGCAAGAAACCCGACGCAGCTGATGAGGCCGCCATGGCGTGATCGCTGCAGAGCTCCTCAGCTACCGCCCACCTGCACAACATCAACAGCATTAGCACACGAGTCACCAAATACGACGCCCCCTCCCCCTTTCTGCAACAGAAATCAAAAATTTTCAGAGGTATTTGCTTCAATTTTGGGATTTGCATGTCCATTATCATTAATTGAGTAGATACAGGTCCTAATGGCTCAGATTTGAGCACAATTGGCAACATTGGGTGACATTGGTCACATTTCGGGTCAATTGGCAGGAAATTAGGTGTTAACATTTGGGACTTTTGATGTAATTGTGCCATTGGGCATTCATACATGCTGTATGATGTGAGCAATCTCACATTCGGGGCTAAATTGCAGAAAATTAGAGTGCAAATCAAAGGGCTTTTGTGTCAAATCCCCACGGATACCCTCGTGATCGATCTTGGTTAGAACTCGAATCTTGCAAACAAACGAACAACAAACAAGCAAGGGGGTGCAGGCCTGACCTCCCAACCATGACAGCCGTGGGCAAGCCCACAATCTTGGCTGTCCCCACCGAGCCACGAGCTGAGCTAACTAGGTTGACGTACCGACCAATCTCCTCCTCGCGACATCCCATACCGCCACTAAGCTGCCCTCGTGGGCCTCGAGATTGCTGCTGGCCTCGGCTGCATAAAGCAGGTGCACGTCTGCACTAGATCCAGGCTCCAAGACCATAGAGCTCTCACAAACTCGCGAGACTCTCTATAATGCAATAACTAACCTTGGCCGCCCTTTTATAGGCTCTTGGCCGGTCATCGGGCATCCACACTTGGCCGCCCGCCCGTCCATACTTGGGTGCCCGCTCGTTAGTATTTTCCTAACTCAGCTCGTCAATCAGCTTGTCTAGTTCCAAGCTTCCCCAAGCCTCGAAACTAGTCTTGCATGCGTATAGCACACGGTAGATACACATTGTGCACATGACATACTCCTATGATCTTGGAGCCTGGATCTAGTGCAGACGTGCACCTGCTTTATGCAGCCGAGGCCAGCAACAATCTCGAGGCCCGCGAGGACAGCTTCGTGGCGGTATGGGACGTCGCGAGGAGGAGATTGGTCGGTACGTCAACCTAGTTAGCTGAGCTCGTGGCTCGGTGGGGACAGCCAAGACTGTGGGCTTGCCCACGACTGTCATGGTTGGGAGATAAGTCAGGCCCTCCTTCTTTGTGGCACTTGAAACATTTGATAGTAGATGTCTTCAGTTTGCCACCATTGACTTTCTTATTGGTACTCATGTTGCCTTTAGCCTCGTCCTTGCCTTTGTCATAACCTGGTTTATACATCTTCTTTGAAGCATAAAAAGATTTATTAAATGGTTTAGAAGAAGTACCCTCATGTACTTTAATCTCTTTAGAAAAATCATCATCGCTTCAAACAAATCCCAAACGATTCCGCGTGATTCACGAGACTTAGGCTAGTCGAATTGTTGATGAAATAATTTTCTGCACTTTGAAACCTGCTGAAACAGTCCTGTAAACCTTGCCCAATCTCTGTAATATTTTCTGAAATTTTTTAAAATTTTTCAGAAATGATTTTGAAATTTTCTGACCTTTTCTAGGTAATTTTTAAGCCTTTAAAAACCTGTAAATCACTTTTCTAAACCCAAAAATTTCAGATTTGAAAACCTTTTTGAATTTCTCTTCAAATTTGAAAATAGGAGAAGTAAAGGCTCCAAAAAAAAATAATGTGACTTGTATAGGGATTGGAAAAAGTAAGATTAGATTAACTTTTGGATTAGGGAGTGTTTAGGCTTATAGAATCTTTTGACTTATTATTTTTTTTAATCTACTCCATGCGCCGATTTGCGGCGACAGGCTGCCGCCGTGCGCTTCCTTCTTGGGTTTCTTTTTGAGAATTTTTTTGATAGCTTTTACACAGAAAAATAGGCTCCGTCCATTATAGATTTACTAATGCTTGAAGCTTTCTGATTTCTGAGAGAATACTGTGAGGTTTTTAGCTAGGGAATTTCATCCATGCAATCAGATTTTGATTTCACTGAGTATTTGAAAAAACCACTTTTTGATAAAGAGGAATGGTTTTGCACGGTGGTGAGTGGGTTTGAGAGTAGATCTAGTTTTGAATCTTTGACCTTTGGGTAAAGCCCTACAAACCACCCTTCTGTCCACTGGATAAATTCCTGCACTTTCTTGATTTTTGAGAAGTTGAAGCCCTTTCCTACCTTCTCCACAAATCTCCTAGCCCAAGCTCTGATACCACTGCAACCGGAATCTTATTCTAGGATAAATTGTGGAAGAGTAGAGAATTCACAAGAATTGATTCAACCATAAAAACCATTGCTTTGCAAGCTTCAACTAAATCAAATCAATTGAAATTTAAACACTTAACAAAATTAAAATACTTAGCTCAATAGACCATATTGGGTGCAATCTTCCCCCCTCCTGTGCGTGGCCTCTCCCCACACAAGAGTATTTCTTTATTAGCTTTCTTTTTCACCAAAATTAGGCCATATAGCCCCCAAAATATACAAGATGTGCTTTTTAGAGAGCACGGCACTCTTCTTTTACAAAAATAGTGTGTCAAATATTGGGACTAGGGTAAAGCCATAGGCTTTAATAAATTCCACATAATAAATGTATCTTTCCTAAAGTTCAAAATGGAAAAATCATTTGCTAAGGTTGCAAGCTACTATGCTTGCCAAAAATGAAATGTGATGAACCAAGATATTTCTTCCAAAGTAAACTCTTCAATTCCCATAGTCTTTCATCACCTGAAAATATAAGCCCAATTAATTATTAAATTAATCCCACAAATATTAAACAGGCACAAATCATCACCAACTCATGACTACCAGGCGTAAGTATCCCAGGAATCACCCTTACATACAAACCTAACTGAAATAATCATAGGTGGCCTCAAACATACGTCATATACCGCACGTATTAATATTTATAGTGGTATCACCCACGATATTAACCTAGCCGGCATGACGCAAGAGTAACCTAGGCGTCTCCAAATTACTCAAGAGAGGATAACTAATGTTTTTCTAGAGGACTTAAAATATATTCTCATGACATCTCTCTTGCTTGAGTTTGCAATTGTCCTCAATTGCGGATTGACTCACCTCCCAACCATGACAGCCGTGGGCAAGCCCACAGTCTTGGCTGTCCCCACCGAGCCACGAGCTGAGCTAACTAGGTTGACGTATCGACCAATCTCCTCCTCGCGACGTCCCATACCGCCACGAAGCTACCCTCGCGGGCCTCGAGATTGCTGCCGGCCTCGGCTGCATAAAGCAGGTGCACGTCTGCACTAGATCCAGGCTCCAAGACCATAGAGCTCTCACAAACTCGCGAGACTCTCTATAATGCAATAACTAACCTTGGCCACCCTTTTATAGGCTCTTGGCCGGTCATCGGACGTCCACACTTCGCCGCCCGCCCGTCCATACTTGGGTGCCCGCCCGTTAGTATTTCCCTAACTCAGCTCGTCAATCAGCCTGCCTAGTTCCAAGCTTCCCCAAGCTTCGAAACTAGTCTTGCATGCGTATAGCACACGGTAGATACACACTGTGCACATGACATTTTGTGACAATTGGGTTGTTTTGCATGCAGGCACTGGCATTTGATGCTTTGGGCAATGTGTTGATGCCTGTCAAGCACTCAATGTGCCAGTAAATCAAGGGGCTTTTATGTATTGGATGTATATGTGGCCAGGGGAAAGCATTGTGAAGACTCTGGATGCCTTCATGTGCACTAATGTACCATTCATGATCAGAAATTGATCTTGAATCAAGGGGCTTTTCAAGATTTTGTGCTTGCAGCAAGGAAGACTTTTATGCCTTGAACCCTCAGAAATCCACTTGCAGTCAAGGGGCTTTTGTCCAATTTCTGTCCGGGACTGTTGTATGCAGTGGTGGGGACTGTCAAGGTCTTATTTTCACTCATTTGGACAGCCAGGAGAGCATTTATTGCTACTGTACTTGTTGGTATAGATTTGATACAACTTTGTACAAGTTTTGGCATGGCTGTACATTGATTTGAGTGAGGAAAAGGCTCATTTTCAGCTGTTGTACTTGTCGGTACAGATTTGGTACATCATTGGTGAGCACTTAGTACTGTTGTACAGTATTTTGGAAGGGAAACAGAGCACATCTAAGGTGCTGTCATAAATCTGCAGCAACCAGATTACCTTTCTCTTATGCACTTTGCCAGAGAGTTGGGACACATTCAGGACAGCCACTAGCAATTCAAATGCTATGCTGTCATATGCAGATGTGGAGGGTGCTCTTCTTCAAGAGGAGATGAAGAGGAAGAATAACTCTGTTGGAAAGTCCAATGCAATGAATGCACGTGGGAGATCCCAGCAAAGGGGTAAAAGCCAAGAACGGGGAAGGAGCAAGTCCCGCTCCAAAAAGGACTTGGAATGCCATTATTGTGGCAAGAAGGGACATTTCAAAAAGCAATAATACAAATGGAAGAATGATCAAAAGGAAAAGGGCAAAGGCAAAGACAAAGACAAAGATGAAGCCAAAGATGCAAAGCCAAAGGGCAAAAGTGGAGTCAAGATTGACGGAGTCAATGTGTCACATGCAGGTGACAGTGAGGATGAAGTCCTATTCATGTCTTCACTTGATGCCCATTCACTTCATGCAGGAGATGGTCATGGTATGCACTCATGGATCATTGATTCAGGTGCCTCCTTTCATGTCACAAGTTGCAGAGACTTGTTTGTCAGGTATACTGCTGGCAATGAAGGAGTAGTTTATTTGGGTGACAACAATGCATGCCAGATTCTTGGCAGAGGTGATGTGAGGCTTGTGTTTTCAGATGGCTCACAGCTTATGCTCCATGATGTCACGCATGTGCCTGAGATCAAGAAGAACCTGTTTTCTACTGGACAGCTTGATGATGCTGGTTATGTTACCACATTTGGTAGTGGAAAGTGGAAGATTAGTAAGGGCTCACTGGTTGTTGCCAGAGGCTCTAAGATGGACACTCTTTACTTCATGCATGCTGGTGTTTGTCACCATGCTAATGTAAATGCAACCGAGCTGCCGGAAATCTCTATGTGGCATAGCCGGTTGGGACACATGAGTGTTAAAGGAATGGAGCAATTGTCTCGTTTTGGTTACTTGCCTTCTCTAAAGTTCTCAAGTTTTCAGTTTTGTGAGCATTGTATATATAGCAAGCAACTCCAGTGCCCCCACAAGAAAGTACAGCAACAAAACCAACCCTTAAATGGTGCTGAAAATGGTCCAAATGGCCAGCCAGAGATGGCAGAAGATATCCCTATGGATATCCCACAGTTAGAGGAGATACCGTGTTACGACCCTGTGTTTTTCTCTGGATAATATGCAGGTGTGCACGGGGACATGGTGGACAGTGTGAATGGCATCAGGTGGGAGTGAAGATGGAGGCCCATGTGTGGATAACCCCATGTGTGAAAAGGGGCAAAGGAATTTTAACTTAAAAGGTTTTAAAAACCTTTAAAGTAATTTTTAATGCCATTTATGAAGAAAACGTGACCCATAAGCTATTTTGGGGCCACGTGTGCTTTTTGGGAAAAAAGAGGGGCTGTTGGGCAGAAAAAGCAGGAGGCGCCTATCTTTTGTGTGGGGTGTGCTTTTCCAGTCAAGCTGCTCATCTGGATATGCTGGCGGCTGCTGCTGAAGACTGTGTGGGGCTGTTTTCTGTATGCTGAGTGCTGTAACAGGCCGTACAGCAGCCGTACTGTGCTGTACGACTGCAGGTACTGCTGAGTACAGGTGGCGCAGAGCTGTGGGACAGAGGCAGCCATAACAGGCGACTCTCACCAGGTGGCTGCAGGTTCAGATACAGGCCGTACAGCCCTGTACGACAGCCGTACAATGTACGGACAGGGCTGACAGAAGTTGCTTTGAACAGAGTTGCTGCAGGCATATTTATACGGACAGGTACAGTCGACATAGGCGACTGCTGTACAACAGCTGATACAGAAAGGAGGGCTGGATATTCATGAACATAGACATCATGTCGATGGCGTTCATCTGATGGAACTTTCAGCTTCTCTATGCTTTGGTTCGGGACTGTTTTGGGACAGTTTATGGGCTGTTTTTGTTTGGTCGCAAATTCAGCTATGTGCTTGGGTTTTTGACTGCAAGTACAGGTCACTTGGTTATGTTTCTTGGCATGGGAGTGATGCAAGCTCGCATGGCTGCGTGCTCATGGAGCAGATTGTTTTCTTCCTGCTAGAAAGGAACAGTGGGACCTACAGTTATGGGCATCTCTATGTTGCCAGATGTTTCATGAGGGAACAGGTAACTAGATGTATGCCGTTGTTGGCGAGGAAACATGTTTGTGGGTTTCTCCAGGAGATAGGTCACATGCAGGCAGAAGGTACAAGAAAGGACACATGTTTGGTACAGCCTTGCTACTGATTGGACAGGGGACAGAGAATCCATGACAGAGATGGATAGTACCCTTGGAAGCTAGAGAGGGTTTGTACAGGTGTGTCGACTGTATGGTATGCTGTGCTGTGATACTCTTTTGAGAGACAGTTTGGGAGTCTGTGTTGTGATACAGGAGCACTGGATGTGTCGGGGTGTGATGCTGTTCATAGTGTGAGAGGCTGTGGATGGTTGTGGCAGCCTTGATCATGGGAGAAAGCTTCTGTATGCAGACTCAATGTGAAGAGTCTTTCGATATGAACAATGGCTGGACTTGTTTGTGGATGCCGTGTGGAAAAGAAGCCAGATGCAGGTTCTTTGCAGGCTTCAGAGTTCTACTGGGACGGCTGAATTACCAGCCTTATATTGTGATCAAAGCTCTTAAAATCAATTAAAGAAATACCGCAAGGGGCGCCACTGCGATTTGGGGCCAATCGGTGTCCGTGTACTTTTTGCAGGAGCACTCTAGCTCCCCCTGTTTGTTTTCCTTTTCTAGGTCCTCAATGATGTTGAAGTGTTTTATGTGCAAATGTTTGTTCCACCGCCCTTTGGTTTTCTGAAGGCCGGTTTACAAGGCTCCATTTGCCGGGACACATCGTCGACTTTCTCAAGGAGGCGAGTCCGTGGTTGCTTTGGTCGGGACAATCGCCAACTTTTCTAAGGGGGCGAGCTCGTGGTTGTCTCATGAGAGTCACATCAAAAGCTTCAACATGAGGAAAGTGAAAAGGAAGTGTAGGACACAGTGCAGGATTGTGTCTTTGCCTATATGAGGTGAAGAGCAAGAGCTGAAGATGAAGTTCGGGAGAAAAGACACCAAGGACAAGAAGTAGTCGGCCAGGAACAAGAAGCAGTTGAAGTATTATGGTGCAAATCATTCGACAGTTAGTCACCGATCGTATCTTCATAGAGGCTTCATGGGTTCGGAAGACAGTTTCCTTCTATGTTTAGCAGTGGTGATCTACTATGCTTCATCGAGGACTTGTGCTTATCACTTGGGTGGAGTGCAAGCAGGTTTTGGGTGCCTGAGGATGTATCAGATGAGGCTCAGATGGAAGTGGAGGAACTTGACGAGGTTCTTATTCCCGAGCATATACTGGCACATAAGGAAAGAAAGGTACAGGGTAAGGTTTCCCGTCGCTATCCTGTGAAGTTCAAGAGCTGTTCACTGATGGATACGAAGTGGATGGAGGAGGTTCACTGATGGATGCGAAGTGGATGGAGGAGGGTGACTTAGCAGATTCACCTCAGGAGTTGTAGCTTTATCTTGATGCCTATGAGTTGGAGTCGACTCTTGTTACGGCTCATTCAGGTTCAGCAGAGCATAGGTCTGGAGCATTGCCTGATGCTCAAGAGGGGGGTAGCACCTCCGCTCCCTTGTTACAGACAGGCTCATTTGTTATCTAGGAGTCGCTTGGTGACATCTTTGTATTCACCCAAAGGTACTGAGACTGGCAGTACATCTGCTTATGGGACTTCTATGATCTTGTGTTCTAGACACATGAGATGGTAAAGTTGGGTATGGTTCACAGTCGCGCGCACCTGGAACTCTAACTACAACTATGGATAACTCTATGGAGGGCATAAGTCTTGCGAGCAGTCCTAGAGTTGGTTTGGTTCATGGAAATATGGATCGAACTCTGTTTGTGCATGTATGCATACACTTTTTGAGGTAGAGGTATTTTTGTATTCTGGTGCCATAGGATCCTGGTATCATTGAGAATACATTGGGAAATACTCTGCATTGTGTCATGTGCTGCATGTATATTGGTATGATACATCAAGTGCTTTATTATGTTCATGGATGCACCAATGGGTGTATCTCCTGCGGGATGGCCATGAGACATATGTGGGAAAGTACTTGGTAGATGTAGTGTTTGGATGCATTGAGTGCTTGCATATGCTCATGTTTTACCTTCAGTCGTGGGTCCTGCGGGATGCCCATGGGCGTAAGGCTTGCGAGCAGCCCTTAGACTGTTACTTTGGAGGAGGTAGAGCATTTTGAGGAGCATATTGTTTGCGAATGCATATGTGTGTCATGCATATGTGTGTCATACATATGTGTGTCATATGTAGAATGATGCATGGTTTTGTTTTTGGCTAACACAGGTAACGTGTTTCCATTTGGTTTTAGACTTTTGCTGTAGGTTCTGAAGGAACAAGCAAGAGGACAGTGTGGCTTATTGTGCAGGATGATTGTTCTATCATCCAGATGCATTGGAAGGCCATTGTTTTTGCCATATGGGGTGTCCTTGCTCATGAGATGCTTTACTGTGCCATTGAGTGCAATCGAGGACGCTTGCCATTTTTCAAGAGGGGGGTATGTTACGACCCTGTGTTTTTCTCTGGATAATATGTAGGTGTGCACGGGGACATGGTGGACAGTGTGAATGGCATCAGGTGGGAGTGAAGATGGAAGCCCATGTGTGGATAACCCCATGTGTGAAAAGGGGCAAAGGAATTTTAACTTAAAAGGTTTTAAAAACCTTTAAAGTAATTTTTAATGCCATTTATGAAGAAAACGTGGCCCATAAGCTATTTTGGGGCCACGTGTGCTTTTTGGGAAAAAAGAGGGGCTGTTGGGCAGAAAAAGCAGGAGGCGCCTATCTTTTGTGTGGGGTGTGCTTTTCCAGTCAGGCTGCTCATCTGGATATGCTGGCGGCTGCTGCTGAAGACTGTGTGTGGCTGTTTTCTGTATGCTGAGTGCTGTAACAGCCCGTACAGCAGCCGTACTGTGCTGTACGACTGCAGGTACTGCTGAGTACAGGTGGCGCAGAGCTGTGGGACAGAGGCAGCCATAACAGGCGACTCTCACCAGGTGGCTGCAGGTTCAGATACAGGCCGTACAGCCCTGTACGACAGCCGTACAGTGTACGGACAGGGCTGACAGAAGTTGCTTTGAACAGAGTTGCTGCAGGCATATTTGTACGGACAGGTACAGTCGACATAGGCGACTGCTGTACAACAGCTGATACAGAAAGGAGGGCTGGAGCTGAAGCTCCCGCTGCTCGCCCATCGCCGCCGCCTTCGCTTCTTGCTCCCCCCCTTCTACTCGCCGTTGCGCCCCCCCCCCCCTTCTCGCGGTCCTGCCTGCTTGCGCCCCCCCTCCTCGCTGCTGCTGCGCCTCCCCCTTTCTCGCCATCTCACCCCCCCCCCCTCCTAGCCTCTTCGCGCCGACTCACCCCCCCCCTCCCTCTTCGCCTATTCGCCCTCCCTCCCCTTTTTCGCCTGATTCGTCCCCCCCCTCTCCGCCTGCTAGCGCCCGCCTCCTCTCAGCAGTGCCCCGCCCCCCCCCCCCCCCCTTCTTGTTGCTGCCGCCCCCCCCCCAGGGCTTCTCCTTGGGGTTTGTTCGCCCCCTCCCTGCTCTTTCGTGCCTTTCTTCACCCCCAGGGGGGTTTCTGTTTTTTTTCCTCTTCTTCCGGTCTTCCGCCCGTTTCTTGCAGGTTTCCCGTTTTCGCCTCGCCTTCGCCTAAGCTTCAGACTCTGATGGAGACTCCTCCCGCCTCGCCTCAGAGGGACTCATCCGCAGCCCCCTCGCCCGCCCCCGAGGACATCCCCATCAGGCTTTCTCTTTCGCCGGAAGAGGAAGCGAGCCTCACCGCAGAGGTGGAACGCCTCCAGGCTCATTCCACCATCTGCCGTATAGTCGGCACTCGCCCCAGCAGAGGGGAGATCAGGGATCTTCTTCAGGCCCGCCTTCTAGCAGATGTGGGCAAGATCCTGGATGTACAGCTCTTGGGCCGGGGACATTATCAGATCGAGTTTGAGGCCGCCCAGAGCGTTGCCAAGGTCCTTGCCATGAGTCCTCTGGACATCAGGGGTGCTCGGGCTTTCTTCAGGCCTTGGCAGCATGGATTTGACCCAGCTGCGGCGGAGCAGGGAGAGCGCCTCTTCCATATTACAGTTTGTTTCCCTGGTCTCCGCCGGGAGTATCTTCCGCTCCTCTCCAGGCTCGGAGCATTGGTGGGCTCGGTTCTTGAGACGGGTTCCTCAGCAGCTTCAGTGGTGGCCAGAGCAGCTGGGCTACCTTCGGTCAGAGTGTTGGTATCTGACATCTCCTCCCTTCCTAAGGTCATTCAGCTACCTAGGATAGGGGGGGGGTGGATAGATCAGAGAGTGGAGTTCTCGGGGCTCCCGAACCAGTGCTTCATTTGCAGGCAGGTCGGTCATCTGGCCAAGGCCTGCCCTCGCAGGAGACCCCGACCCTCACCACCACAGCAGCAGGCTACTGATGGCCCGCCCACAGATTCGGCTCGGCAGGCTGCCTCCGGGACACCTGCTCAGGCCACAGAGACCTCGGAGTGGCAGCCTGGACAGGGGCGCCGCCGAGGGAGACAGCCACAGCAGCACGCCCAGAGACCGCTGCAGCAGCAGCCACAGTCTCAGCCTCACTGGGTTCCCGTGAGGAACAGCTTTGCTCCCCTTCAGGAGGAGACCCCTGCAGCGACTGAGGACCAGGAGATGCCAGCTCCCCCTTCTTCACCCCCCCCACCCCCGTCCACTCCCACCGCCTCGTCTCCACCTTCGCCTCCTCCCGCCTCCGCTCCGGTTTCGGCAGCGGCTCCCTCTCCACCTCCCTCGCCTCCCCCTCCGCCCGCCTCACCTTCCCGGGAGACCCTGGCAGTTCCCTGGCGCTCACCTGCAGTCCGGAGAGCGCTGAGCACTGACCTCGCTCGAGCATCACAGAGGAGACCTATGCCGATTAGGGCCTCACGGATTTCATCTATCCGCAGTCGGCTGAGTCGCCTTGGCGTTAGACAGCGCTCGGAGGCCTTTGATTATACCTTTACACGGCTTTTTGGAGCAGAGGGCCCCCATGAGCCAGCACCCATTCGAGTTCATGTAGTGATACCTCCGGCCCGCGGGGAGGAGGCACTAGACTCAGCGGTGGCCTTCTCGTTCCCTCTATGTGGACCTTGTGATCGGGAGTGGACTCTAGAGCTCGCTCTCAGCACTTTGAAGACTCAAGCAGTTGAGTTTTCTCACCACATGAGCGATCTGGAGGTGACTGATGTGATAGGCCGACTTTGGGAGTTGGCTCATTTTTTCTTGGATCCCGGGAGTGTGGATACCTCAGGGATTCGGCATTTGGTCGTGCGCATAGTGGCAGACTTGGCGCGCGACCCTGGATATGTGAGTATACACGAGGTTTCTCTGTCAGAGCAGGAGGCAGTCGCCATGGGCCACATCCACTGGCGCCTGATCCGGGATTCTTGCAGTACACCGGGTGGGCAGATTCGCAGCCGTTCGGATGGGGACTACTCTCCATCCAAGCCGCTTGCGAAGGCCCGCCGTACGGCTGAGACAGCATCCACCTCAGCAGGGCATCCATGAGGATCATCTCATGGAATGTACAGGGCCTTGGCGGAGCACACTTTATACGCTATCGAGGTTGCTTGAGGCAGGAGCTTCAGAGATGCCTGGTTGGTGGCAGCATTGACATTTTGATGATGCAAGAGCACCACTTGGGTGAGAGCAGGATCCGGAGATATGGTTCGGTGATGCCTGGTAGATGGGACACTTTTTGGTCTGCAGGGTTTGGTCCTTTGGGTGGACAGGGAGGAGTATGCATGGTTATTGCAGATGTATGGCGGCAGGCCATTGTGGATCGAGGGATCATTGTGCCTGGTAGAGCACAGTATGTCATTCTGAGGATGCATGATGAGCTATTGGGTGTGCTCAACATCTATGCGCCCAATCATGCTAGTGCCAGAGCAGAGTTTTGGACTCAGGTTACAGATGCATTGCCAGAGGCCGCACATTGGTGTGTTGGGGGAGACTTCAACATGCTCGAGGACCCGGCAGATAGGGTGGGAGGCAGTCATGTTACAGTGCATGGCACGGAGCTTGCAGCTTGGGACCGGTTTTGCATGTCACTAAGGATCACTGATGCATGGCAGCATGGGGCTTTCTCCCGGTCTCAGGACAGTCTTAGTTTCTCTCGGTCGGATCGCCGGCAGGGAGGGACTAATCTATCTCGGATTGATCGCTTTTATGTGGGCGATTGGTTAGGGGAGCGAGGGGGCTCCGTCGGCATTCTTGCTAGCACCTCATTTTCAGATCATGCGCCAATTATATTGACATTGGAGGAGGGGACACGGGAGCCCAGCTTGCAGTTGAGGATCCCAGAGAGAGTACTTGCAGATCCCAGTCTCGCTGAGGACATTGAGAGGATCTGGCATGATAGTCAGTGCTCTGACCAGGATGCAGCGGGCCAGTGTGCCCAGGGACTCATTGATCTTAGCTCTTTTCTACATGCTGCAGCTTTGACACGACTGGGAGAGATTCGCGAGCGGGAGCAACGGCTGAGACGCAGCCTTGCTTCGCTACAGCGCCTTCAGGAGCAGCAGCCTGCATGTGAGTGGGTGGCGTCCCAGCTGAGCCAGGCACGCCAGGAGGTTAGAGAGGTAGAGGAGCAGAGACATGAGTTTTACTATCGTCGTCAGGCCTCTCAGTGGACGCAGCTTGGTGATAGAGTGACTGGGGAGTTTTTTGAGATCACTAGACCCCGTCATGCGCGAGCAAGAGTTCGCCAGCTTGGTAGACCGGATGGATCGATAGCTACTGAGCTCGGGGAGATCAGAGCCATTGCCACTGCTTTTTATAGTGACCTGCTTTCAACGGAGCCTGCCACTGAGGATCGAGATGTGTGCAGACAGACTGTGTGGGCCCATGTGCAGAGGAGGGTCACAGACCATATGCGCACAGTTCTAGGTGCGCCTCTGTCAGAGATTGAGCTTGCCGAGGCCTTGAGGGTCCTGCCGCGACATAGTTGCCCAGGGGAGGACGGACTGACGCCGGCCTTTTTTATGCGCTATTGGGACCTTTTGGGGCCAGGCCTCCGCAGGGGCTTTCAGCATGTTTTGGACACTGGGGTGATGCCGCAGAGCTTTTCAGAGGGCTTGATCTATCTTATCCCCAAGGGGGAGGGAGTATCGGATGACATTCGGCATTGGAGGCCTATTACGATCCTCAATACTGTCTACAAGGTCTTAGCAAAGGCCTTGAGTTTGAGGATCCAGCCCTTCCTGGGGGAGTTGATTCATGCTACTCAGACAGGATTTGTCAAGGAGCGCAGTATCCTTGACAACATCTTTACTTTCTGGGAGGCGACGGCCCGAGCTAGGTTTCTTGGCGAGGACTTGGTCGTGATGCTTCTCGATTTTGAGAAGGCATACGATAGAGTTGATTGGGGATTCTTAGAGGGCACTATGCTACGCCTGGGCTTTGAGCCAGGATGGATCAGAGGGGTGGCAGCTTTGTATTCCACAGCTCGCAGCCAGGTGCTGATTGCAGGAGGTCGGGGGCCGAGTTTTGAGCTGACCAGATCAGTCCGTCAAGGGTGTCCTCTCGCCCCTTTCCTTTTTCTCTTCTTTGCGGAGGCTATGAGTATGTATTTGACGGCAGAGGAGGTTGGTTTGAGAGGACTCCAGCTCCCAGTCCGGGGGGAGGATTTGCTTGATGCTGAGTTTGCAGACGACACGGGCTTATTTTTGCATGGCCAAGAGGCCAATCTTATTCGGGCAGAGCAATCGCTCCAGGTTTTTAGTGCAGCTTCGGGAGCATTGATCAATTGGCGCAAGACAGTGGCCTTTTGGATCAGTAGTGCTCCCACTCCGGCATGGAGCCTGGACCCCGGTTTTAGATGGATTCCTCCAGGCACAGCAGTGCGGTATTTGGGATGCCAGATTGGCCTCGATTTGTCACCTGAGCAGCAGATTGCCCCGCTTCTTCTGAGCATTCGGAAGAAGCTATTGTATTGGAGTACAGCTCGACTATCCTTGGCTGGGAGGGTGGTGGTGGCAAATCAGGTGCTGTTAGCGACTATGTGGTACATTACGTCTTGCTGGATTTTCTCGAGCTCTTGCATCAGCCAGGTACAGAGGCTGATCAGGAACTTTCTGTGGTCTGGGCGGGACGGTCAGCCAGCTCGGGCAAAGGTTGCATGGGCAGTTATTACACTTCCGCTGGCTCAGGGCGGTTTGGGCATTATAGATCCAGTCGATCAGAGTAGAGCCCTATTGGGGAAGCTTATTGTTCGGGGGTTGCTTCCAGGCGCTGAGCCTTGGAAAGAGCTCCTCTTGCAGCGACTGCAGGCCCGGGCGCCTCCTGCAGGGGGTACTTGGGCACCAGAGATTCGCTGGATCTTCATAGAGATGAGGAGGACAGGCCTCAGTAGAGGATGGGAGGACAGATTTGCTTTGAGTATCCTGAGAGCTTGGGAGCTGCTGAGACCGGGGCTCTCTCAGCGGCCTCCTCCTTGTGTTGAGGAGCGGGCCAGGCAGCCGCTCATCTGGAGCCCAGCGGTTCGTACAGAGCAGGGTCATATGCTGGGTTCTCGGCCTCGTCTAGCCTGGGGACCTTTAGCGGCAGGCCCAGCTCGTAGTTTTGGAGACTGGCAGGCTTTCTGCAGTCTACCAGAGGAGACCCAGGTGGAGAGGCTGAGTCACTTCAGAGGGGGGTTGATTATGAGGGATGATATTCAGGAGGCACTTACAGAGGAGTGGTTCACACCTCTCGAGCCAGTGGCCCCACGGTGGATGGGAGCCTTTACACAGTTGGAGATCCTGATTGCTGTCAGAGCTAGCACTGAGGATGGCAGATGCCTCTATTATGAGATTCAGGATGAGGGCAGACTCCAGAGAGTGGAGGTGGAGTCGCCTTTGGTTGCAGAGTGCACCTTTCAGAGGATTCGGGTAGTGGCTGCCGCTTCTCGGAAGTGGCATATTGACCCCGACCCTGCTGACGTGCTCCCGGATTGGCGCATATGGGCATATGCAGCGCGCCCCTTGGCCCGGCTACAATGGGACCCCGGGGAGTACGAGTGGCATGATCCTTATGCATCCCTTGAGGCCACAGAGATCACCTTTTTCCAGTATACTGTTCGGCTGGGACGACATATTTTGACGGCGAGGAGGACGGTTTCTCCAGCGGCAGCGGGGCATTGGCGATTGCAGGGACTATCACAGGAGTTCCTGGAGGATTTCTGGGCTAGGCTCTGGGCTAGTCGACAGGCCCGCAGGATCTCGGCTTTTCAGTGGCTGGTCGCCCACAGGGGCTCAGCAGTTGGCACTTGGCTTGTTTACAGCGGTCTTCCGGCGGCCTGCGTCCGATGCGGCCACCCTATGGAGACACAGAGACATTGCCTTTGGGACTGCCCTCAGGCACAGCAGATTTGGCTGCGGATGCTGCGTATTCTGGCCCCCCTCTCTCCAGAGGGTATGTTTACGTGGGGTGCCGCTGCTTGGTCGACTTCGTCAGGGCCTGCTATGGGCTATGAGATGGAGCAGGGCAGTCAGGCCATCAGATTTATTAGGGGCCAGCCTCGCCTGGTTCCGGCACCGGATTTCTCGTCCGCCAGCTGGACACAGGAGAGGGATTTACGATGGGAGCTCCTCAGCAGCCTCACCATCTGGTTCACCTGGAGGGCCCGGTGCTTTACGGCCTTTGAGGGGAGATTAGAGCCACCAGCAGAGACTGTTCGGGGGATTTGGCAGGAGTTGATCCACACCCTGCGAGGACAGTACGACCGCATCCGGGGAGACTCGGATGAGGCGATCTTACGGCGCCAGGCCTTTCACACCACTTGGCGCTACGGCCCGTTCTACACCCTACACACGGGATCCCCCCGTTGGCACTACAGGCCACCTGTTTGGCTCTTCCCCCCCCCTATTGTATGATTTAGCCGCTCAGTTCTCTAGACTGATGCTTGTATTTTGCAGCACCTAGGGAGAGTCTCCCGGGCTGCCATGATGTATTCACTGCTCTTCTCTCTGTTAGGAGCAGGAGAGATCTCTTTTGTAGCCCTACGGGCGTTTTTTACATAACTAATGAAAGGATCTTTTCTCGGAAAAAAAAAAGAAAGGAGGGCTGGCTATTCATGAACATAGACATCATGTCGATGGCGTTCATCTGATGGAACTTTCAGCTTCTCTATGCTTTGGTTCGGGACTGTTTTGGGACAGTTTATGGGCTGTTTTTGTTTGGTCGCAAATTCAGCTATGTGCTTGGGTTTTTGACTGCAAGTACAGGTCACTTGGTTATGTTTCTTGGCATGGGAGTGATGCAAGCTCGCATGGCTGCGTGCTCATGGAGCAGATTGTTTTCTTCCTGCTAGAAAGGAACAGTGGGACCTACAGTTATGGGCATCTCTATGTTGCCAGATGTTTCATGAGGGAACAGGTAACTAGATGTATGCCGTTGTTGGCGAGGAAACATGTTTGTGGGTTTCTCCAGGAGATAGGTCACATGCAGGCAGAAGGTACAAGAAAGGACACATGTTTGGTACAGCCTTGCTACTGATTGGACAGGGGACAGGGAATCCATGACAGAGATGGATAGTACCCTTGGAAGCTAGAGAGGGTTTGTACAGGTGTGTCGACTGTATGGTATGCTGTGCTGTGATACTCTTTTGAGAGACAGTTTGGGAGTCTGTGTTGTGATACAGGAGCACTGGATGTGTCGGGGTGTGATGCTGTTCATAGTGTGAGAGGCTGTGGATGGTTGTGGCAGCCTTGATCATGGGAGAAAGCTTCTGTATGCAGACTCAATGTGAAGAGTCTTTCGATATGAACAATGGCTGGACTTGTTTGTGGATGCCGTGTGGAAAAGAAGCCAGATGCAGGTTCTTTGCAGGCTTCAGAGTTCTACTGGGACGGCTGAATTACCAGCCTTATATTGTAATCAAAGCTCTTAAAATCAATTAAAGAAATACCGCAAGGGGCGCCACTGCGATTTGGGGCCAATCGGTGTCCGTGTACTTTTTGCAGGAGCACTCTAGCTCCCCCTGTTTGTTTTCCTTTTCTAGGTCCTCAATGATGTTGAAGTGTTTTATGTGCAAATGTTTGTTCCACCGCCCTTTGGTTTTCTGAAGGCCGGTTTACATACCGGGCATGATCTTTCAACCTTATGGCATGGAACAGGAGCCACCAATAGGTGATATGCAGGCTGAACAGCAACCTGCAAATGATGGTCATTGGGTACAGAGGTCCACAAGACCCTCCAAACCCCCTGACAGGTTTGTTCCAGGGGCTGACTACTTGATGCTCACTGACTGTGGGGAGCCCTCTTGTTATAAGGAGGCTTTACAGAGGGCAGACAAGGCTCTTTGGGAGCGTGCTATGAAGTCAGAGATGGATTCTCTGCACAAAAATGGAACATGGAAGTTGGTGCATTTGCCTACAGGCAAGAAGGTTTTGCCATGCAAGTGGGTTTACAGGCTCAAAGTTGCACCTGATGCAAAGCCAAGATACAAAGCCAGGTTAGTGGCTAAGGGCTTCAAGCAGGAATATGGTGTGTACTTTGATGAGATCTTCTCTCCAGTGGTCAAATTGACCACACTTAGAGCTGTATTAGCTTTGGTTGCTGATGATGATCTGGATTGGATTCCGATGGATGTGAAGACTGCTTTTCTTCACGGTGATCTCCATGAGGAGATATATATGCAACAGCCAGAGGGTTATGCAGTGAATGGAAAGGAGAAGCTTGTATGCAAGCTGAAAAAGAGTCTTTATGGGCTCAAACAGGCACCAAGGGAATGGTATCATAAATTTGATACATTCATGAAATCCCAGGATTTCAGAAGGAGTGACATAGATCAATGCTTATACACCAAGAAAGCTTTGGATGGCAGTCTATTGATCCTCATCTTGTATGAGGATGATATGTTGATTGCCGGGAAATCTCGTAAAGAGATGGATGCCTTGAAGAAGAGGCTGCATCAGACCTTTGATATGAAGGATTTCGGTGATGCAAATCACATTTTGGGTATGAGGATACTTCGGGACAGAAATCAGCATGTGTTGTATTTGTCTCAAAAGGAATACATTGGCAAAGTTTTGCAGAGGTTCAATATGGAGAGGGGGAAGAAGACTAGTACTCCTTTGCCTCCATATGTGAAACTCAGTGCTATGGACAGCCCACAGTCGGATAGTGACAGGGCTGATATGGCCAAGATTTCGTATGCTTCAGCTTGTGGCAGTCTCATGTATGCCATGGTTGCTACCAGGCCGAACATTGCATTTGCAGTGGGAGTGGTTACTAGATACATGGCCAACCCTGGCAAGAAGCATTGGGAAGCAGTGAAAGGTGTCATGAGATACCTGAAGGGCACACAGGATATGTGCATCTGCTTTGGCAAACAGGATGCATTAGTACATGGTTACACGGATTCGGATTTTGCCGGTCATCCAGATAACCGGAAGTCTACTACCAGTTATGTGTTTACATTCACAGGAGGTGCTGTGTCATGGATATCCAGGATGCAGAAGTGCACTGCCTTATCTACTACAGAGGCCGAGTATATTGCAGCCACAAAGGCTTGCAAGGAGGCATTATGGCTATCTCAGTTAGTGGTTGATTTGGGTTATACAGGGGATATTCCATTGTTGCATTGTGACAGTCAGAGTGCCATCTAGTTGGCAAAGAACCCTGTCTTTCATGCTGGATGTGAAGTATCACTTCATCAGAGAGGTGATAGAGAACAAGCTGATTCAGCTTGTCAAGATTCATACGGATGACAACCCGGCTGATCTGTTGACAAAGAGTTTGCCTCCAGAGCGGTTTGCTCATTGCAGACACTTGATGGGCATTGGATGAGGCCAATTTCAGCCTTGATATGGCCTTGTATATTATCATGTACATGCTGATTTTTTTTTTCTTTTCCTTCACTTAAGGGCACATTGCCTTTAAGTGGGAGGTTGTTGGAGTAAAGGCATTATGCCCACCCTTATAGTGTGTACAAGCCCATAAATTTTATAGTACATAGTACACTTAGTACTTTTAATGTACTAAGTGCACTATGTGTACTAGAGCAAATATACGTGTGTGATAGGGGAGTCACACACTCATACTTTGTGATGACTTATCCCCACGTGTCTCTCTCTCTCTCTCTCTCTCTCTCTCTCTCTCTCTTCTTCTCTGTGTGTGTCTCCCACATGAAACCCTAACTGTTTCAGCTGAGCTTCTTAAGCTCCCTTCAAAGGGAAGTAGCAAATAGAAAGAATTAGTACAGCAAATAAGTAGTTGATAGGACAAATGTAAACCGGCCTTCAAATAGCAAAGGGCGGTGGAACAAACACTCGCACATAAAACACTTCAACACCATTGAGGACCTAGAAAAGGAAAACAAACAAGGGGAGCTAGAGTGCTCCTGCAAATAGTACATGGACACCGATTGGCCCCAAATCGCAGTGGCGCCCCTTGCGGTATTTCTTTAATTGATTATAAGAGCTTTGATTACAATATAAGGCTGGGAACTCACCCGTCACAATAGAACCCTGGAAGCCTGCAAAGAACCTGCATCTGGCTTCTTGTCCACTCGGCATCCACAAACAAGTCCAGCCATTGTTCACATCGAAAGACTCTCTCACATTGAGTCTGCATACAGAAGCTTTCTCCCATGATCAAGGCTGCCACAACCATCCATAGCCTCTCACACTATGAACAGCATCACACCCTGACACATCCAGTGCTTCTGCATCATAACACAGACTCCCAAACTGTCTCTCAGAAGAGAACTCGTATCACAGCACAGCATACCATACAGTTGACACACCTGTACAAACCCTCTCTACCTTCCAAGGGTACTATCCATCTCTGTCATGGATTCCCTGTCCCCTGTCTTATCAGTAGCAAAGCTGTACCAAACATGTGTCCATTCCTGTACCTTCTGCTTGCATGTGACCTTTCTCCTCCTGGAGAAACCCAAATAACATGTCTCCTCGAGAAAACCTACGACCTGTTTCCACATGAAACCCTTAGGCCTGTTTCCCTTTGAAACTTCTGTCCTGTTTCCATACATCTAGTTACCTGTTCCCTCATGAAACATCTGGCAACATAGAGATACCCATAACTGTAGATCCCACTGTTCTAGCATGAAGAAAACAATCTGCTCCATGAGCACGCAGCCATGCGAGCTTGCATCACTCCCATGCCAAGAAACATAACCACAAGACCTGTACTTGCAGTCAAAAACCCAAGCACATAGCTGAATTTGCAACCAAACAAAAACAGCCCATAAACTGTCCTGTTTCCACCCTCTGAACTGCCAAACCCTTCCTCTCACAAAGGGCTAGAGATAACCACTCTGGAACAGTCTTGAGCCAGTGACAAGAGAGAAAGAGAGACTTACAGTTTTTATGTCGCTTTCCACAAGAGAGGGAAAGACACGAGGAAAAGCCCCCTTTGTGTCTTGCCTTCTTGTTCTGCAGTCCACGCCTTTGTGTCCAACTCTGCCTGTATGGACAGCAGCGCAGCCAGCCAGCTTCATGCCAAAAGCAAAGGAGAAAGAGGGATTCAATAGGCACCTGTGTGTACTGTTGCGCAGCAGCCAGACAACCTCCTTCCAAAAGCCACGAGAGAAAGAGAGGTTCAGTCTGCGCCTGTGCTTTCTATAGCGCAGCAGCCAGCCAGTATTCTCTCCCCAAAAAGCATGCGTGTGGAACTATTCACTTGCACCTGTAGCTTCTGTGCCTTAATAGCCCAGCCCGCCAGCCTTCCTAAATCAAAAGAGAGAGAGACTGTGTGCTGCCCGACCAGTACACAAGCCTGTGGCAAAGAGGGAAAAGCTTGTGTGTCCTCAGCGTGCAGCCCAACCAGTCGCCAGCTTTTCCATGAACCAAATCTCCTGCGTGTAGCTGCAGTCCAGCCGCCCACCCTTTCCAAGAGAAAAACACGTGTGTATGCTGCAGTCGACTCTTAGCAAGAGAGAGAGAAAGCCTACGTGCTGTTCATCCCCATGCTTCCTTGCGGCCCACTTCTCCCAAAAAGCACACATGGCCCCAAATTAGCATATGGGCCACGTTTTTCTTTAATGAAGGGCTTTATATTAATTCTTAAAAGGTTTTTAAACCTTTTAAGCTAAAATCTCTTTGCCCCCTTTCACACATGGCGTTGTCCACACATGGGCTCCCTTTTTGACTCCAACCTGATGCCATTCATACTATCCACCATGTCCCCGTGCACATCTGCATATTGTCCAGAGAAAAACACAGGGTCGTAACATACCCCCCTCTTGAAAAATGGCAAGCGTCCTCGATTGCACTCCATGGCACAGTAAAGCATCTCATGAGCAAAGACATCCCATATGGCAAAAACAATGGCCTTCCAATGCATCTGGATGATAGAACAATCATCCTGCACAATAAGCCACACTGTCCTCTTGCTTGTTCCTTCAGAACCTACAGCAAAAGTCTAAAACCAAATGGAAACACGTTACCTGTGTTAGCCAAAAACAAAACCATGCATCATTCTACATATGACACACATATGCATGACACACATATGCATTCGCAAACAATATGCTCCTCAAAATGCTCTACCTACTCCAAAGTAACAGTCTAAGGGCTGCTTGCAAGCCTTACGTCCATGGGCATCCCGCAGGACCCACGACTAATGGTACAACATGAGCATATGCAAGCACTCAATGCATCCAAACACTACATCCACTAAGTACTTTCCCACATATGTCACATGGCCATCCCGCAGGAGTTAAACCCAATGGTGCATCCATGAACATAATAAAGCACTTGATGTATCATACCAATATACATGCAGCACTCAACACAATGCAGAGTATTTCCCAATGTATTCTCAATGGTACCAGGATCCAATGGCACCAGAATACAAAAATACCTCTACCTCAAAAAGTGTATGCATACATGCACAAACAGAGTTCGATCCATATTTCCATGAACCAAACCAACTCTAGGACTGCTCGCAAGACTTATGTCCTCCATAGAGTTATCCATAGTTGCAGTTATAGTTCAAGTTGTGGCCGACTGTGAACCATACTCAACCACCATCTCATGTGTCTAGAACACCAAATCATAGAAGTCCCATAAGCAGATGTACTGTCAGCCTCAGTACCTTCGGGTGAATACAAAGATGTCACCAAGCGACTCCTAGATAACAAATGAGCCTGTCTGTAACAAGGGAGCGGAGGTGCTACCTCCCTCTTGAGCATCAGGCAACGCTCCAGACCTATGCTCTGCTGAACCTGAATGAGCCGTAACAAGAGTCGACTCCAACTCATAGGCATCAAGATAAAGCTGCAACTCCTGAGGTGAATCTGCTAAGTCACCCTCCTCCATCCACTTCGCATCCATCAGTGAACCTCCTCCATCCACTTCATATCCATCAATGAACAGCTCTTGAACTTCACAGGATAGCGACGGGAAACCTTACCCTGTACCTTTCTTTCCTTATGTGCCAGTATATGCTCAGGAATAAGAACCTCGTCAAGTTCCTCCACTTCCATCTGAGCCTCATCTGATACATCCTCAGGCACCAAAAACCTACTTGCACTCCACCCAAGTGATAAGCACAAGTCCTCGATGAAGCATAGTAGATCACCACTGCTAAACATAGAAAGAAACTGTCTTCCGAACCCATGAAGCCTCTGTGAAGATACCACCGGTGACAAACTGTCGAAAGCCATAGCCTTCAACGCATCTCCTGCACCATAACATTTCAACTGCTTCTTGTTCCTTGCCGACTACTTCTTGTCCTTGGTGTCTTTTCTCCTGAACTTCATCTTCAGCTCTTGCTCTTCACCTCATATAGGCAAAGACACACAATCCTGTACTGTGTCCTGCACTTCCTTTTCACTTTCCTCATGTTGAAGCTTTTGATGTGACTCTCATGAGACAACCACGAGCTCGCCCCCTTAGGAAAGTTGGCGATTGTCCCGACCAAAGCAACCACGGACTCGCCTCCTTGAGAAAGTCGACGATGTGTCCCGGCAACAGAACCTTGTAAACCGGCCTTCAGATAGCAAAGGGCGGTGGAACAAACACTCGCACATAAAAAACTTCAACACCATTGAGGACCTAGAAAAGGAAAACAAACAAGGGGAGCTAGAGTGCTCCTGCAAATAGTACACGGATACCGATTGGCCCCAAATCGCAGTGGCGCCCCTTGCGGTATTTCTTTAATTGATTATAAGAGCTTTGATTACAATATAAGGCTGGGAACTCACCCGTCACAATAGAACCCTAGAAGCCTGCAAAGAACCTGCATCTGGCTTCTTGTCCACTCGGCATCCACAAACAAGTCCAGCCATTGTTCACATCGAAAGACTCTCTCACATTGAGTCCGCATACAGAAGCTTTCTCCCATGAGCAAGGCTGCCACAACCATCCATAGCCTCTCACACTATGAACTGCATCACACCCTGACACATCCAGTGCTTCTGCATCATAACACAGACTCCCAAACTGTCTCTCAGAAGAGAACTCGTATCACAGCACAGCATACCATACAGTTGACACACCTGTACAAACCCTCTCTACCTTCCAAGGGTACTATCCATCTCTGTCATGGATTCCCTGTCCCCTGTCTTATCAGTAGCAAAGCTGTACCAAACATGTGTCCATTCCTGTACCTTATGCTTGCATGTGACCTATCTCCTGGAGAAACCCAAATAGATGAAATGGGGGAAAGAGGGACAGCCCTTACATACTCCCCAGAAGAGCTGGTCGGCCAGCTATAGCAAGCCGACAGCTCCACAATAGCATAAAAATGCTATAAAAGCATTAAAAATAGGAAAAAATACCTAAATAAATATGCACATGGAGGGCCTCATAAATGGCCAGTACAAGCATGAAAATGATGCAGTAGACCCTCTAGAGATGATATATAATCCAACACCTCCTCTTCAGCGCCACAGGGGCGGTCCAATACCAGCACGCTAAAGTAACACCTCCACAGAAGCTCTCGGAAGTGGTTTGGTGAAGAGATCAGCCACATGGTCTTTGGTAGAACAATAGGCTAGCCGAAGAAGTCCCAACTCGATCTAGTCGCGTACAAAATGATAATGCACTTCAATATGCTTGGATCGTCCCCGTATCACAAGAATTCTATTAGCAAACTGAAGGACTGGTTGCGCGTTCTGTCGCGCTCCCCTGAACTCGTCTTCGAGTCGCTCAAGGTAATGGGGCGGTAGAAGGTCACGGACAAACTCATCCCAAACATAAGCTGCCAGACCTAATCTGGTGTGGGCATGAGCCCACTGGGTCCACCAAAGAATGGCCTCACCCTCCAAGTACCAACCGGCTAAGATCACTCTATCAGTATCATTCTTTCTAACTATGGCAAAGTAAGCTTCAAATTGATGCAACCATGAATAAAGATCACTCTATCAGTATCATTCTTTCTAACTCACTCTATCAGTATCATTCTTTCTAACTATGGCAAAGTAAGCTTCAAATTGATGCAACCATGAATAAAGAGTTGTGGGGTCGAGTTTACCATTATACTTGTTGAAGTTCATTTTCTCAGGAAAATGATTCGAGAAAGCCGCCGGTGTCAATCTTGCGTCCAAAGCCGCAAGGTAACGCTCATGTTCCACGCGTCGCATGGCTTCGTCTTCGCGTTGTCGGATCTCCAATGCGCGCATCTGCAAACTGAAGCATCGAACTCGGCTGTGGTCATGACCCGTCGAGAGGGTCCCTGTGTAGAGGATTTGGAATCTGGGATACGGAAGGAAAGGAAGGAGGAGATGGAAAACGCGGCGTTGCAACATGGATGCGCTCTTCCAGAGCCAGCATCTGCACCTTCTGCTCTTCCAACTTGGTACTCTGGTCTGTGATTGCTCGCATCATCTATTGGTTTAACTCTTTAACACTCATGCCTGATGCCCTAGCTGGGCTGCCTGGTGCACTCTGGTCCCAAGATTCTTGGTCTCTCTCATCGTCGAAGCTCGCCATGGCAAGAAAACGCACTTCCTTTCCGGAGCGCATTCTGACCATCCACTATGTGTGCGGGAGACTTCCGGAGGCTGAAAACCAACTGTCCTTCGAGGGACAAGAGTCGCTCCGAAAGGGGTGGTCCATCGGAGTCTGAAAACCAACCACAAGAGCGAGAAAAAATATCTGGTTTCTTGCTGAATCTTTACACTTGAAGTAAGCTCTGATACCACTGTAACATGCGGAAGCTTCACGAGAGATCGGTAACTTCAATGCTCAGAAATCAGCACACTTGTCGCGACGAAATTAGCACACAAAACTGAATGTAGATGTGCAAAAATAGAGAGAGAGAGAGAGAGAGAGAGAGAGAAGAGGACACAGCATTGGGTCCCGAATACCCTCTGTAGGGCCCCCACCACGGATGGTGTATTTGCTTTTATTAGAATGATGTAAAACTGAAATAAAAGATTGAACCTGAACCTTCTTGGCTGAGGAGAATCCTTTGTCCTTGACCTTCAATCCTTCATCCCTTTGCGTTAGCTTCTCCTGGCTGTCCTGGCCCTTTGATTGGCTTCAGCACTTGGTGAAATATGAGATGAAAGGACTAAATCTATGCCATGGGTATTTATACCCCTCCAAGGTGCTGGTCGGCTGTATAAAACCCAGGCGGTTGACTGAAAATAGTCCCACAACTGCATAAATAGAATAAAATGCTAGAAAAATCTGCACATCACATAAATGAGGGCTGGCCACCATGCGCTTCTGTCTCTAGTTGCTGGGCAGCCTTTGTGGGCTGCCCCACACCTGGCCGACAGCCCTCTAAGGGCTGGATGCCATGTCGGCTGCTTGTCCACGGGCCCTAGGGCTGGCCTACAGCCCTTCCAGCCCATCCCATGGCTGGTGGGCACAGCCAAGGCCTTCCTGGCCCCTATGGGGGTGGTTCTACACCTCCCCCATGCCCACATATCTGTTCTTGGGGTAGCCCTATGGGCTGGTCCCATTCCTATATGCAAACCCTAAATGTCTACACAGTGGTTTGGCATCCGGTGTAATACCAGATACACAGAACCACTGACATCATTCCTCCAGAGGGAGACTCACAGCGCGGACTGGCACTGTTTCATGTGCAGGACAATGCACACCTGACCTTGGACGCATGTGCGGGACAATGCACACCCCGGACTACTGGAGTGGGACCCTAGCTGACTCGTCCCGGACTGGCCTCACATGGGACCAGTTTTCCACCCCAGGTCTTGCACCTTCTGTACAAATATGTCTACGTGGCATCCAAGTGCGGGATGCACGTGACATGGAGACAAAGGAGCACTATTTGTTGTGTGCATTCCTCCCACCATACTATACACACTGGCAGCTTGTGATAGCCACATACCTACCAACACTAATTTTGACACAAACTCATAGCATAGATAGCTAATTTCTTTTAAGCCTTTCAATTTTTCCCACGAATCAATACTTCAAGGAGCTATTGTATAACTATTTTGGTCTCATAGACCCTTTGGGTATTATGAGGGCATTAATATTAACACTCTCTCTCTCTCTCTCTCTCTCTCTCTCTCTCTCTCTCTCTCTCCAAGGAGCTATTGTATAACTATTTTGGTCTCATAGACCCTTTGGGTATTATGAGGGCATTAATATTAACTCTCTCTCTCTCTCTCTCTCTCTCTCTCTCCATCCAAGGCCACTACGAGAGAACTCAAACCCCGATGCCTGTACTCAACGGACCAGGCAACACACATTGACAGTCTATGTGCCCCAAGTTCCACCCCGCCTCCCTAGCATCTCTCTAGATAGAGCAATCCAGGTGCAACAGCTACATGCCCGAGACCCACTGGTCTGCAGAGATGCTTCACCCAACAGCTTCAAATCTGAGAGATCCTCCAAAGATATAGAAGTGCCCCTCCACGGATTGAGGACGTGGAGGGCCCATACACAATCACAGATGTCAAGGACCCACTTTGACCCCCACATTGTATCATAATACCACTAGCACTTACATGGTTGTTTTTCTTTCAGCTCTCGTTGGTTTTTTTATGTTTTTTCCATGCTTCAGTCATTTCATAGGCACATTGTAACACTTTCGGTCTTATAGACCCTTTGATCTTTTGTCGTTAATATCTCTCTCTCTCTCTCTCTCTCTCTCTCTCTCACAAACGCACGCGCACGCGGGGAGACCCACGCACGAGCCCACACAAACACTATTCATTCCACGTTCAGTATGTTTGCTAAAATCTTCAAAGAACTGCCTTATGCCCACAATCTAGTGATACAAGTTCAATGTAAACTTACTATCTGGTGTATCAATACACTGTTCAAGGCCATAGACCATGCTAATGGGGGCCCATTCATCCATGTCATCTCCCCATATAAAAGTATTCCTGTCAACTATGCCTGCAGCCCATGCTGTTTTCAGGTTGACAAGCTCCATAGGACCTCTTGATCTTCCCAAACGGTCCTTATAGTACCAACCACCCGACCTCATCACAACTGGGCAGCCAATAAAAATAATTAATATAGCTTAAATATCAAAGGAAACTTGGTTTCAAAACTTGTCCAAGGAAAACAATCTCTCTGAAAGGTAGTGCTTTATTACAAAAGACTTATCAACAATATGTCTGTTTGAATGTGACATCTTGATCACAAATGTAGGCATTTTATATGAAACCGTGCCCTTATCTGTAAGCAAGTGAGCGATCAAGCATGTGTATACGTATGTTGTGTGAACATATATCTGTCCAAGTGAACATATATTGAAATATTTCACAAGTATGTAAGAATTAAATGTATATGTATCTATATGTACATATCTAGGTATGTATGTATATGTAAAGCATTCATGTAGTTCTGGAGATTGGCATAACTTACAATCAGAGTAGCGCTTCTCCAACCACTTGAAGCCAAGCATTTGTTGAATGTCACTGGGCTTCTCAGGTGGATATGGGCGCTGCCGGTAGCCCCAAAGGCCGAAATGGAATTGCTTGAAGAAGTCCCAGAAGGTTCGTTGGGCCTGGGCATGGGTCTTAATGGCCATGCGGGGCATGGGGGGGCCATTGTAAGGGCCAGGAACATGGGGGAGGGACCGCCAGAGCTTGGTGTCCTCTTTGCGGTAAGGCCGGCTGTTCTGCGCAATGGCATCTGCATTTCTCTTGATGCGGCGCTGCTGGGATCGCAGAAGGAACTGGAAGGTGCTGCTGTTTTTGAGTTGTTCTCGGAACTGCCGCTCTTTGGCAATCTCTTCGCGCGTCAAGGGTTTGTCCGCAAAGAAGCCCGTCTTCTTCATTTCTTCTTCTACGGCCGGGTGCTTGGTGTAGTCTGGCCTCAGACGCTCTTCGAGCTGGTACTGCTCGAACCTCTGAGCCCATGTCGGCTCTTCGGCGTCAGGATCTTCGCGCTTCTCCGCGTTCTTCTTCCTGCAAAAGAAGAACCCCATTGGTGATGAGAATGATCCCTGTAGTAACCGAGCTTCTAAAACCCAATCCAAAAACCCGGGGAAGAATGAATTCACACGGAGCCCAATTGTCCAGACACCGGTACCTGGAGGCCAAGCCCAAAACTCGTAAAATGGACTTCTCTCTCTCTCTCTCTCCATTTGAGAATCCATGCTCCTTTTTTCTCTCTCTTGGGTGATTCTTTCTTCCTCTTTTAGATCTTTCCATTTGAGACTCTCTCTCTCTCTCTCTCTCTCCATTCCAAGAAAAAAAAAAGATAGAACCATATACATTCACCTATACCCTTGTACATGTCTTTACTTGTGCCCTTTGATGTTATCTTTCTTGTAACTCTCCAATCGCAAGTTAGGGTGGTGGTAGCCTCCAATCACGGGCATGGTGCCCTTGCAACTAGTGAAACATCCTTGTCAAATCAATGAGGATAGCAAGTGAAAAGCATAAAATGGGCTAATACGTTGTCGTGCCATGGCACGTCTATGATATGAAACCGTGCATGTGAGGCCGTCAAACACACATCCAGATGCATAGGTTAAGTGCCATGACGAGTCATTATATGATGCCATGTACATATGTTCATATTGTATATGAGGTTCAATAAGACAAGCTGAGGCTGAGTCAGATTTAGGGGTTTTTTGTATATGAGTATGGAGGATGATGTTTTTGCTGTTACTCAGAGCTCATGGGCAAGTTAGAAGCATCCAGATATATATGATGGCATGAGGGCATACCAATGCACAAAGGAATGCATTTATGAAGGCATGGAGAAATACTTGAATAAGTAAATGGGGATTCTATAAATCATATAGGCCGACATGATAATTTATAAACTATGAAGGTGTCAAGAGAAATGGAGACTTAATGAGTATCACAGTGCCGAGGAGTTCATTGAATATCTTCATAGGTGTGAGAATGCCTTGAGAATCTTGAGTTGTGCCAAAGCAGGAAATTCAAGGTATTATTGGCTAAAATGCCTTATGGGCTTGTGTCATGCTCTTCAAAGTAAGTGTGCCTACAATGGTGCAATGGTTTTGTTCAAAGATGATGTTGTGTGTATATCAAGAGTCACATGCATTGTGGTTTTCCTTTATGGATGATGGAAGCGAATATAAGGTTATGTCTTACTATTAGACTTCTAACCTTAATGCTAAGGTTAGAAGAAACATATGATGGGTGGCATAACCTTAATGCTAAGGTTAGAAGAAGCAAATAACGAATGGCAGCGCACGTGGAAGAGAGAAGGTTCTTTTATTTGGAAAATTCTGGAGCGCAGCTTTTGGGAATAGGAAATTCCCGCATCAGTAGTGGGAAAAGGTGGGAAGGCCCGAGATCGCCGCGGGGAAAGAAGGGAAAACCACCGGAATGAAACGGCGATAGCAGTGTGGAGATTTTTTTTCTGCAGCGTCTGATAACAGCGTCAAAAAAGACCAGGCGTTTTTATTTAAAATATATATATACTGTGAGTGCTTTGTAGGTGCTAGAATTAGAGAGTAATTCTAGCACAACATAATGATGTATTTATGGGAAAAGTTATTTTCAAAACCAACACTGAGCGATGCTTCTCCAGCTGTTTCATCCTCGCATAATTGATATGAAGCATACGGTTGGTGGAGTTCCACGCATTCAACTCGACAGCTAAGTGTTTTATATATATATATATATATACATATATTCTCTTAAATGTTACTCTCATTCTATACGAATTGAGAGAATCGTTTAACCCATATATATATATATCAAAAGAAGCTTGGAATTGAATAGAAGGATTTTTAGGGAAAAAGCTAAGGAATTTGGAGCTCGGTGATTGGTGAAAAATGCATTGAAGTTGAGGAAAATTTGCCTTACTTTCTTCTCATATGGATTTTGAAAATTATGAGTATGTCAAAGCTATGCCAAATGCTATATTTTGCTTGTGAGATGTTAGAACATTAAGGCAGGTTTTCAGGTGATAAGGTACATCTCGAAATAACAGTTTTGAGGGCACTGGATGTAATGGATATAGCTGGGCACATGTATATTGGAATAATTGGAAATCTTTGTTATGCCCACATGTGAATGGTTTAAAGGATTTCATGCAAATCTGTGCATTCACCTGGAGGAACTCAAGGATGTATTGAGGGAAGAGGACACATGTATTTGTCAATGGAAATAATGGTGTTCAATTCTCCTTGGGAAATCTTGTACGTGAAATTCCTTGTTGGATTTAACATTCACTCTCACAGCTAGAAGTTTTGTACTTTCCTGGCTACTCCGCACACTTCACGACATCTTTGGTGAACCCGACGTGAAGCTGCTGGGGTGAGAGTGTAGTGAAACATATAGGGAAGCTATGGCTGAGAATTCTGAGGGCCAGGGGGTTCATTTTGACCCTGGAGTTATGCAGATGTTCCAAATGTTTTCCATGTACATGCAACAGCAACAAGCTGCTGAGAGGGGACAGATTTCCATGACCAAAGCCTTACAATCAATTGTGAAAAAGGTAGATCAATTTGATGGGAAGGACATTACAAAGTATCTGCGCAATTATATAAAGGAGATGGAGCTAAATAGGGTGACCGAGGAGGATATGGTTCGAAGTTTCGAGTTGGTATGCGTTCCTGAAATAAGAGAGCGCATAAAAGGATTGCAGACAGCACAGGGTGGCAGAAATTGGGAAGAATTCAAGCTTGCCTTAAAAGATGAATACTTCATAGAGGATTCTGAGCGAGTAACCAAACGAACTTTTTTGGAATGGGTCACAAAACCTAAAATGGGAATTTCTGCCACAGAATTGCTAAGGGAGTTTGAGAAGCGTTATGCCCAGTTGTCAAGAATAGAGCGTGCAACTTTGGACAGAGAAAAGACAGAGCTCTTCTTGCAGGCAGCTGGGAAAGATCTCCAGGAGACATTGGAAATCCTCCTTGAGGATAAAAATACAGAGCAAGGATTAAAGAGTGATTGGAATGATGTTGAGGATGCAGTCACTATGTTAGCAAAGCGGCAGCGGAGGAGGGATAAAATGGTGATGGGATCTGCAACCCCCATAGCTGCTGTTACCCCTGAGAGTTTATCCAAGCCAGCTGCCACAATTCCTAAGATAGATGGGCCGATGGATGAGCTTATCAAGGGTATGCGTGATTTAAAATTAAAGATGTCCAGGATCGAAGAAAAAGGTCTACCATTGGGGCAGGCTTCTATGCAAAGGCCTCAAATCAAAGAAGGGTTTACATATAGATGCATATGGTGTGATGACCCAGAGCATGCAAAGAAGGATTGTACCAGCTATAAAGAAGCTCTTAAAAATCAACTTGTGTTCTTCAAAGATGGGAAAATCCATCTTACAGAGACTGGTCTTCCGCTGAGTACAAACTTTGGGAAAGGAGGGATGAAAAAGCTGGTAGAGGATATGGTTGCTAGTCATGCCATTTCTATGGTCGAGGCAGCAACCTATGGATTAAAGGTTGGTCAACAAAAGCAGGGATTTGAGAATGATGAGGATTATGAGAATGAGAATTTTTGGCCGTCAACAATGGAATCAATTGCATCAAGGAAAGTGTCAAAGCAAGCTTTGCATGAGGCAGGTGATTGTATGCGCCTTGAGACTGGCTGGGAGGAGCCTGTGGATTCTTTATCCATTCATGCCTATATTGCCAAATGCCAAAATAATGAGGCACAGGTAGAGGAGAAACGTAAAAGGGAAAATGAGGAAGGAGGGCCATCAAAAAGAGTTACACGTGGAAGTGAAAAGAAGGCCTGGGCCATCACATATGCCTCCATAGCATAGCAGACCTCCACATGATGTTTCAATGGAAGAAGTGCCAGCAAAAATGAAGGAGAAGGGTAAAGGGAAAAGTCCACTCTACAAGCTTCAATCTGATATTGAAGTTGCAACAGATCTCAAAAAGGTGCTTGAAGAGAGAATTCTAAACAGCAGGGTGGAATTCACATTAGGGGAAGTCTTGGGGATTGCAAAGAAAGAATTTCATGATGAGATAATTGATATTATACGAAGAAAAAGGCAGTCCATAATTGAATCTATTCCATCACAAGGGGAAGCAAGCACTTCTAAGACTCATGGTGTACAGGTACAGAAAAAGGAAGAGAGAGAAAATGTGGTGGAATGTAATCACTCTGCTGATGGGGCACGACAAGTGCGTTTTGTGGAAGAGGATGACGAAAAAGAAGTTCTTACAAAAAGTCATTACTCCAGGAGCCATTGGGCAAGAGCCACCACTGAAACCCTTGTCAAGATAGGTGATTTGGAAGAGCCATATGTCGCTCTAATTGATCATGGGTCTGAAATAAATCTTATGGCTAAAAATCTCTACAACAAATGTAAGTGGCCAATGGATGTGGATCATGGGTGGATGATTAAAGCGGCTAATAATTCATCTGGAGAGCTTTATGCAGCATGTCCAAATGTAAGGGTAACTATAGGGGATGTGAAGGATGATCAGAATTTCTTTGTTCAGGAGATGTCATCGTATCCCCTCATTCTTGGGCAACCCTACATTACAGCTGTAAGGATGGAAACAAAGGTTTTGGATGATGGTTCAGCTTATGCAAGAATAAGGAGTAAAGATGGCAAAAAGGCTGTTCAGTTTTTGACAGTTTGCATTAATCATGAAAGGAATCGTGAATTTCTTAGGGCACAGTCACTCCCAAAGATAAACAGAGAGTTTATGAATTACAGGGAGATGAGGGATTTTGGCCAGGTGCCATTGTAAAGCGGGATTCCAATGGTACAAGGGGAAATGAGTTCTCGCAGGACTCAATCAATGTAAATAGTTTTTCAGCAAATTTTCAGGGATTCTCCAGCTATGGGTCACTGGTTTTTGTAAAAAGCAAGGATTTAAAACGTGGCATGCAAAAACATATACAAAATGAACAAAAAAGTTTTGAGCAGTGTGGTCTTTTGGAGAAGAATGAGTTTATTTCAGGGGTGCTTGATGAGGTGTCATTTATAGATACTATGGATGTACTTTTTGATATGAGAAGAGCATGCTTACAGGGTGGAAATGAAATGATAAAGGTGTCATCTGTGGAGATGTATGATATAATCCAGGAATTTGAGGGGGTAGAATGTAAAAACATGAATTGTGAGATGGATGCTCATGTTGATACAAAGTACAAAACGGTTGCAAAAAAGGTGAAGCCAGTTGCCTTGCCCTTGCCACCAGGAAGCAAGGAGAAGATAGATGAAGCTTCTATGCAGCCAAATCTTAGAGATCCGAAGAAAATTGGGCATAAATTTACTCAAGAAACTCTGAAAGAGCTGAAGATTGGTGAGAGGGATTTTCTGTTGCCAGTTGAAAGGGAATGCTTTGAGGAGATGCTTGTAAAACATGGGAAAGCTTTTGCCTTTCAGCCGCATGAGATTGGTTGTGTTGATCCAAGTGTAACAGCACCAATGGTGATCTTTACTGTTCCACATGTGCCCTGGAACCTGCGGCCAATTCCAGTACCAAAGGCTCTCTTGCCAAAGTTGATGGAATTACTAAAGGAAAAGATTAGAATGGGAATCTTGGAGCCTTCATGTGCCCCATATTCCAACAGATGGTTTACTGTACCAAAGAAAAATGGGACATTGCGCTTTATTCAAGACATGCAACCTGTAAACAAAGTCACAATCAGGAATGTGGGAGCAGGTCCAATTGTGGATGAGTTTGCAGAAGCATTTGCAGGGAAAGCTATATACTCTATGGGTGATCTGTATTCGGGATATGATCAGTTCCAGCTGGATATGCAAAGCAGGGACTTGACCACAATGAGAACTCCTTTGGGATTAGTAAGGATGTGTACCTTACCACAGGGAGCCACTAACTCAGTGGCACATATAATGAATGGAATGAATAAAGTCTTACGGGACTTCATACCACAAAAAACTATGCCATTTTTGGATGATGTGCCAATAAAGGGCTGTGATGAGAAAGACAAAGATGAGAATTTGGATTCAAAAGGGTGCCGCAAGTTTGTGGCAGATCATATAAAGGATTGTGACATGATTCTATCCAGACTTGAAGAAGTGAATCTTACTTTATCTGGGCAAAAATCAGTGTTTGGGGTTGGTGAAGTGCTAATAGTGGGACATCTTTGTAGTACTAGTGGACGCCGTCCTTGTCCAGCCAAGATAGATGCAATACAAAGAATGAAGGAAATATGCATTAATGTTACAGAGCTGAGGAGATTTCTTGGAGCGTGCGTCTTTTATGTTATTTGGATCCCACATTATGCACATGTAGCAGATCCTCTTTATCAGCTTTTGAGGAAAAATCAAAAATTTTTGTGGAGTGCAATACATATTAAAGCTATGCGGAAGCTGAAATATTTGCTCCAATCATCACCCATTTTGAGAAAGGCAGATTATGAGTGTGGCAGGCCTGTGATTGTTACAGTTGATACTAGTCCTACTGGGATTGGATGGGCAGTAGGGCAAGATGATGAGGATGATCATAGGTATGTAATTAGATTTGGAGCAAAGGTATTAAGCTTTCGGCAGCGAAAGTATCCACAGATCAAGAGAGAATTATGGGGGATAGTCACTGCTCTAAAATGTGAAAAAGAATATCTTATTGGGGCATCTGTACTTGTGGAGACTGATTGCTTGCCACTTCTTGGGATGATAGCAAGTTGTACCACTCCAGATATTGCTATGCTTAGGTGGATTGCTTATATCAAGTCACTAAATCCTGAGTTTGAGCATATTGCGGGAAAAGATAATCCAGTTGCAGATATGCTATCAAGAGCCAGGTATGAAGATGAGGAAGAGATGGTTAGTGATATTGATGATGTGGGTACAAAGTTCTATACCACAGCATATGCTAAGGGGGATCATATTTGCTTATCAAATGCACTTGAGTCTTTTATTGAGGAAATATATGAAGGAGATTGGTTGCTTATTGGTCAATATTTGAGCACTCTGACAAGGCAAGAGAATTGGTCTGACTCAGAATTTAAGAGGATCCGCAGAAAAGCATATGGTTACTTTCTAAAGGATGGGTATCTCTGGAAACATCCTAAACAGAGGAATGCTATGCCACAGAGAGTCGTATGTGATAAAGAGACTCAAGGGAAGCTTGTGAAAGAATTCCATGAGAGTCTCTGGGCTGGGCATAGAAGTGTGTGGGCCACTTTTACCAAAATAAAGGAAAAATATTGGTGGAGAGGAATGTACAAGGATATTTCCCAATATGTGGAAACATGCATAGTATGCCAAATGTACTCAAATGTGAGGCATCGTGATGGCTTACAACCAACTTACCCACCTGCCATGCACTACAAATGGGTAGTGGATCTAGTTACAATGCCTTTGGGAATTTGGCAGATGCGGTATATAGCACTTGCAAGAGAAGATTTGACAAATCAGGTAGAAGGGCGTGCCCTTAGAACAAAGAGTACGGAAACAGTATGCAAATTTCTCTTGGAAGATGTGATCTGCCGATATGGTTGTGTTGGGAAAATAACAGCTGATAGGGGAGAGCTAGATGTTGAAGAAGCAAGGGAATTCTTCTCTAGAATTGGTATCAAACTGTCTCTAACATGTGCTTACAATCCTGAGGGCAATGGGAAAAGTGAGCGAGGACATCCTCCAATCATTAAAGCTTTGGCTAAGGCATGCAGAGAAAGGATGAGAGTGTGGCCAAAGCTGCTACCATATGCCTTGTGGGCTGACCGTACAACTCATAGCTCAGTGACAGGATACATGCCTGCTGAATTAATGTATGGTCAGAAGCCAGTGATGCCAGTCGAAGAAGTAATTCTAACTTGGAATGTATTGCCCTGGATGGAAGGATTGAGCAGAGATGACCTCCTTGCATTGAGAATAAGACAGTTGGAGAGGAGGCCTGAAGATGTAGAGCTTGCTAAAGCTCGCCTGAAAGATGCAAGGCTGAAAAATAAAGAAAGATTTGATAGTAGACACAGACTCCGGCCAAAACCTATTGAAGAAGGTGATTGGGTTCTAATGTATGATAGTAGCCTTGACAACCAATTCACTGTTCAAAGAAAATTTGCAAAAAGATGGTTTGGCCCTTACATTGTCAGGCATGTGCATGAAAATGCCACATATACTCTGTGTGAGCTTGATGGAACAGAAGTAAAGAATCTTGTGGCTGGTAAAAGAGTCAAGATATTTAAAAGAAGGCATGATGGTGATCCTTTTGATTCACAAGAGATTCAGGATGAGAGGCTTGACAGTGGAAGTATGGATATGATTGAAGAGGAAGAGGATGATCTTCCTGGAACTGCAGAAGATGAAGACGACATCCAGTTATATGTGGACCTTGATGAAGATTTGGCACATACCAGAGGATGTGCAGGTTTAGAGGGGGTGGATGTCGTGCCATGGCACGTCTATGATATGAAACCGTGCATGTGAGGCCGTCAAACACACATCCAGATGCATAGGTTAAGTGCCATGACGAGTCATTATATGATGCCATGTACATATGTTCATATTGTATATGAGGTTCAATAAGACAAGCTGAGGCTGAGTCAGATTTAGGGGTTTTTTGTATATGAGTATGGAGGATGATGTTTTTGCTGTTACTCAGAGCTCATGGGCAAGTTAGAAGCATCCAGATATATATGATGGCATGAGGGCATACCAATGCACAAAGGAATGCATTTATGAAGGCATGGAGAAATACTTGAATAAGTAAATGGGGATTCTATAAATCATATAGGCCGACATGATAATTTATAAACTATGAAGGTGTCAAGAGAAATGGAGACTTAATGAGTATCACAGTGCCGAGGAGTTCATTGAATATCTTCATAGGTGTGAGAATGCCTTGAGAATCTTGAGTTGTGCCAAAGCAGGAAATTCAAGGTATTATTGGCTAAAATGCCTTATGGGCTTGTGTCATGCTCTTCAAAGTAAGTGTGCCTACAGTGGTGCAATGGTTTTGTTCAAAGATGATGTTGTGTGTATATCAAGAGTCACATGCATTGTGGTTTTCCTTTATGGATGATGGAAGCGAATATAAGGTTATGTCTTACTATTAGACTTCTAACCTTAATGCTAAGGTTAGAAGAAACATATGATGGGTGGCATAACCTTAATGCTAAGGTTAGAAGAAGCAAATAACGAATGGCAGCGCACGTGGAAGAGAGAAGGTTCTTTTATTTGGAAAATTCTGGAGCGCAGCTTTTGGGAATAGGAAATTCCCGCATCAGTAGTGGGAAAAGGTGGGAAGGCCCGAGATCGCCGCGGGGAAAGAAGGGAAAACCACCGGAATGAAACGGCGATAGCAGTGTGGAGATTTTTTTTCTGCAGCGTCTGATAACAGCGTCAAAAAAGACCAGGCGTTTTTATTTAAAATATATATATACTGTGAGTGCTTTGTAGGTGCTAGAATTAGAGAGTAATTCTAGCACAACATAATGATGTATTTATGGGAAAAGTTATTTTCAAAACCAACACTGAGCGATGCTTCTCCAGCTGTTTCATCCTCGCATAATTGATATGAAGCATACGGTTGGTGGAGTTCCACGCATTCAACTCGACAGCTAAGTGTTTTTTATATATATATATATACATATATTCTCTTAAATGTTACTCTCATTCTATACGAATTGAGAGAATCGTTTAACCCATATATATATATCAAAAGAAGCTTGGAATTGAATAGAAGGATTTTTAGGGAAAAAGCTAAGGAATTTGGAGCTCGGTGATTGGTGAAAAATGCATTGAAGCTGAGGAAAATTTGCCTTACTTTCTTCTCATATGGATTTTGAAAATTATGAGTATGTCAAAGCTATGCCAAATGCTATATTTTGCTTGTGAGATGTTAGAACATTAAGGCAGGTTTTCAGGTGATAAGGTACATCTCGAAATAACAGTTTTGAGGGCACTGGATGTAATGGATATAGCTGGGCACATGTATATTGGAATAATTGGAAATCTTTGTTATGCCCACATGTGAATGGTTTAAAGGATTTCATGCAAATCTGTGCATTCACCTGGAGGAACTCAAGGATGTATTGAGGGAAGAGGACACATGTATTTGTCAATGGAAATAATGGTGTTCAATTCTCCTTGGGAAATCTTGTACGTGAAATTCCTTGTTGGATTTAACATTCACTCTCACAGCTAGAAGTTTTGTACTTTCCTGGCTACTCCGCACACTTCACGACAACGTCATCAAGAGACAACCACTTTAAATAGTTTTTTGGGTTTTGGCTACTGTATTTGCAAATCCACTTACACAAGGGACAATAGGGGAGCAAGAGTGTCTAAGTAATGATCCATCCATGACGATGATCTTGTCATTCAAGGAAAGTTACTCCCATTAGTGGTTTGGCACACAAAAGAAGTCTTGACCCTCATATACATTTTCTGGTATGGTGGCTATCTTATTCATACACCATGCCCCATAAACTGAGTCCTAACCCATGCTAACCGTGTTAATAACTTCAAAGGAGAGATAGGGACTTGTGTGCTAGCAAAGCTTGTGATATTGTATGTGGGGACTTTAGCATGTGCTACACATGTTAAGGCCTCTACCAGTTTCTTATCGAAGGAAGGGAACTAGTTTATTGGAAAGAATAGTGTCCAAGAATCAACCTCACATAAGTGGCTAAGGCAAATATCAGCCACTTGTTGCACTTCTCGTAGAATCTTTGCTAGATTAGACAAGTTGTATTTTAATGAATGTTGGAAACAACACATATTCTCCTGCTATTTATCATTGTACAGGTTCCAAAGTAAAAGGGTAGCGTGTAGCCATAGTGTGTGAACACTCCTTATGAGTGTAGTAGCATATTTATGTGTGTTTATGTGTGAATAGCCTCTTAGGCTTGGATAAGATATTATGCAAGTGTGCAAGTATGTAGGATGCTTCCTTGGGAAGAACCAATCCAAGTTTGATTGAATCAAAAGATAAGGCTTTATGCTTATAAAAGTATGTATATGGTGGAGGTTTGAATATCAATCTATCACTCATTGAATCGTGAAAATCCTCACCTTTTTTTGAAGCTTTGTTACATATATATCTGTCCCGCTCTCTTCACACACAGTAGCTATGGATCTCTTCGAGCCTCCATAGCTGACAACAATTCTTGATATCTCCTCTTAGGGTTCTCAATTGGTATCAAGAGCTCTAGTTCTTTGTTTGGGCATCGCTAAAACTGTGGGTGATTTTTAAAAAAATATATATATTTAGCCTTAATACTAAGGCTGTGTCACCTACCCGCCTAAGTGCTCACCCACGGTACGCTTCAACCCCGCTCAGCTGCTCCAGTCGTCCTACCTCTAACAGTCACACACTGCAACATAGAGGCAGCCTAGGCCAAAAGCGCTTGGAGGTGCTATAGTAACCATCGAGCTTATATAAGCCTTATATTAAAGCGAATTAAAACCTCTAACAGTCACACTCTGCAACGTGGAGGCAGCCTGCTTGGAGGTGCTGGAGCAATCGTCGAGCTTATAAGCCTTATATTAAGAAGTATTAAAACCTTAATAGCAACACGACAAACACACAGCCTTCAGACGCGACACCTAGTCAACATTCATGTCGGGCTTCTTGGCTCGACACGACAAACACACAGCCTTCAGACGCGACACCTAGTCAACATTCATGTCGGGCTTCTTGGCTCGACAAAGCCGTCACCTGTACTTCAGCTTCGCCATTGACTTCCATCCTGTGACATCCTACAGCTTCATCGCATGCAGCTTCTGCTACTACTGCAAACCAACCACTCGTGTGAAGGGTTATGGTGTGAAGAGGTCGCCAGCAGCAGATAAGGTTCTAGTTTTATTTTATTTTATTTTTAAGAAAAGAAAAGAAAGGAGTTTTTAAAAAACCCCAAAAAAAGGAGAATGTTTTTTTTTTAAGAGGGGGACATTAAAAGCTTCAAAGTGTTGTAGCTTTTGACAGCTAAACTTATGAGAAAGTTTTATTTTTGAAATGTTTTTTGTCTATTCATTTGGGCATTCACTTTTATGTTTTTTGTAAATGGGATAAACATTGAGAAAGTTTTATTTTTGGAATGTTTTTTATCTATTCATTTGGGCATTCACTTTTATGTTTTTTGTAAATGGGATAAACATTGGCTATCACTGGATAAGACCTCCATAAATTATCTCATGAGCACCGCACCTTCTACAAAGCCAATTCGCATGCATTAACCTTTTTTTCACAAAGTTTTCAATCAAAGCGAAAAGTAAGACCTATCCTCATCATAAATCATGGCTTCCCAAGCAAAAATCAACAAATTTGAAGGAGAAGGTTTCCACACCTGGCAGATGAAGGTTAAATTCACCCTTATAAGAAAAGGGATATGGAATATGGCAAATGGAAAAAATAAAAAGTCAACAACTCGAGAAGGAGAAGTTACTTGGCTAGTCAAATATGAGAAGTCTCTTGAAAAGATGCAGGGGAGAAGAGAGCTTGAGCTCTTGCAAGCACACACACACATACTCACAAAACCCTAAAAGAGAAACACAAGGTGAGAGGCTGAAAATCTTCTTCTTCTTCACACAACACTCAACACACACCATATACAAAGATAAGAGTACACACAATATGAAGAGGTACTCAACAAAATACATACTAGGGTTCTCTATAGTTTGAACCCAACTAAAATGAGCTGGCGCTATAACTATGCCAGTCTCTAGAATGGCTGTCTCACAGAGCCTGTCATCCCACTGGCCGCATATCACCCATGATCTCACCAACCATGCCAGTGGTGTAAGTGTGGGGCCTATTCCCCAGGCGGGTCATCAGTGTCCACTGCCTCACTAAATGAGCTCGATATCTCAATGCTCCTCCTCGAGCTCAACATATACACCTCTTCTTGTAAATCCCCATGCAAGAATGCATTCTTTACATCCATCTGATGTAAAGACCATTGCTTTGACGCAACCACTACTATCACAACTCTCATTGTTGCCATCTTGGCCAACTGGGCTGAAAGTTTCCTCATAATCAATGCCAGATGTCTGCGCATATCCTTTGGCTACCAATCTAGCCTTGTACCTGCTTATGCTTCCATCACTGTTATGTTTTACTTTATACACCCATTTGCATCCAATGGCTTTCTTGCCTTCAGGCAATTTCACTAAATCCCAAGTCTCATTTCCATATAGTGCATCCATCTCCTCATCCATAGCTTTCTCCCAACACACACATTTCCAATATCCTCATCAATGCATGTGGGCTTTACAACCTGTACAACTTTTGCCATGTATGCATAGTGATGTGCCACATAACCATCATAGGTAAACCTCTGCACAGGATTCTTCACTCTCCCAGATCTTCGCAGCTTTGCATTCATGGCTTCCATAGCCTTCTTTACACTAGGTGTTCTCATAGCTGGTATCCCAAGTTCCTCATCAAGGCTCATCTCTGAGAGCCACTAGACTCTCCATCAACATGAGAAATGTCAGGCATACTAGTGGGCTCAACCACTTTCTCTTTGCCTTTATGTGATGTACTAATCACATTTGCAGGACTGGTATTATGACGCAGCCTGCCACTCCATGGTCTATCAAAACTGAACCACTAGATGAGGACTCTCCTAGTCCACTCAAAGACTATGATTGCTGACTTGCATTCTGTGCAACCACATTTCCACTCACATCAGCCCCAACAGCTTCTTTTTTTGCAGCATACCAGCTGCTCATCTCATCAAAAACAACATCCCTGCTTACCCTCAACTCACGTGTAGCAGGGCTATAACACCTGTATCCCTTTTGCTCAAGGGAATACCCAATAAACACACATTTTTTAGCTTTTGGATCTAGCTTAGTTCTCACCTCATTTGGCACATGCACATATGTAATGCATCCAAAGACTTTCAGATGAGACAAATCAGGTTTTCTACCAGTAAACCTCTCCTCTAGAGTTACATCATGTATGGCTGCAGTTGGAGTCCTGTTCATGATGTAAACTGCTGTAAAAATAGCCTCAGCCCAATAGCTATGCGGCATATTCTTCTCTCCCATCAATGCTCACGCAATCTCAGCAATGTGCCTGTTTTTTCGCTCAGCAACTCCATTTTGTTGCAAAGTGTATCTGCATGTAAACTGTCTCTGAATACCATTCTTCTTCAAAAATTCAGAGAACTCATTGGAGAAGTACTCTCCCCCTCCATCTGACCTTAGGCACTTTACATGTTTCCCTGTTTGCTTTTCAATCATAACTCTGAAATTTTGAAAATGAGTGAACACCTCACTCTTCTCCTTCATGAAGTATACCCACACTTTCCTTGTGTGGTCATCAATAAATGTCACATAATACCTGCAGCTTCCCATAGACATGGTCTTCGTAGGACCCCATACATCTGAATGCACAACATCTAGTGCATTTCTGCTCACATTTCTGTCACGTGGAAATACATGCTTTGTTTGCTTTCCAAATTGGCATTTTCTGCATACCTTCAACTTTATACTTTGGCAGCCCTGTCATAATTCCTTTAGTCTGCATAGACTTCATTCTCTGCACATTCACATGTCCAATTCTTTTATGCCAAATGTCTGTGTCTGCAACAATTTCTAAACCATTTGCAAACATTGCAGCACTCACTTTAGGCATGTTTACATTCAATGTAAACATTCTGCCCACTCTGTTGCCTTTTGCAACCAACCTGCACTTGTCTTTAAAGTCTTCAACATAACAACCATCAGGGTTAAATCGAACCTACAAACCTTGCTCAATTATCTGGCCAACTGAAACCAGATTCTTTGTTATGTTCGGAACATGAAGTACATCTGCAAGGTACTTCACTTTGCCATCCTGCATAGACAATGGCACAACTCCAACATGGGCAATTGGATGAGCAGTGTCATCCCCTGTTTCCACAAAACCTGGTCTTTCAAGGTTTTTCATCTCCTTGAACCACTTCCCATGACTTGCCATGTGGTTCGAAGCACCTAAATCAACGTACCATGCATCGTCTTTATGTGCTGCTTCAGACATGGCATTAACAACATGCTGCATAACATGCTGCATAACAAACAACCTTTCATTATCCTCATTGTTTGCTCGAGGATGTATAGTTGTTTTGCTGCAATTTTCCATTTTACATATCAGCCTGCTTCTTATAACAATCTGCCTGCACATGTCCAGGCTTACCACAATAAAAGCATCCACGTGTATCATTATACTGCCTTTGCCAATTCCCATGACCTCTTTGACTCCCCCTGCCTCTGAATTGGCCTTTTCCACCTGCGTGTTGTTGTTGTTATAAATTCTGGGACTGTTGTTGTTGCTGCTCTGCTGGCTATAATTCTGATTACCTGTTCGGTGACCTCCTTGGCCGCGTCCATGGCCTCCTCTACCTCGTCCTCTTCTTGAACTTGTGTAGAAGGCCTATTGCTCTGAACTGTTTTTGTTTTGTGAAGACTATTGGTCTTGACCCAAGCTCTTCTCTTCTATAATCAACATAGACACCAAATCTGTGAAATTGGGAATGTTTTCCCGAGTCTGAATAGACGTCTTGAACGCCTTGTATTGTGGCCCGAGACCATGTAGACAGACTTCTACCTTATCATCATCATCCATTGAAACACCAATAGATGCAAGGGATTCCACAATACCCTTGATCTTCAATGCATAGTCATTCACAGACATACTCTTTTTCTCCACAGTATGAAGTTCATTCTTCAATTGTATCTTTCGTGCCTTGGTATTCGTTTCATAGAGTTTTACCAAGGTGTCCCACGCCTCCTTGGGGGACTTGGCATCCTGTATGTGCCCAATCATGGTGTCCTGTATACTGATAGAGAGCCAATACATAACTTTTTTGGCTCCTTGGTTCCAATCCTTGAACTCTTTCAGCAGTCGGATTGATCTCCAGTATCTCTGGTGCCTCTTCATATGTAGTCCCAGCAGTAACCCTTTCCCATCAGGAAATTTGTCAACTTGAACCTCCAAGCATGGAAGTTGTTCTTGTCAAGCTTCTCAACAACAATCTGGTTTATGCCATCATTCGACATCTTATTTGACACACAAATTTACCAAAAACAACCCTCTGTTTTATCCTGCACAAACTGCTATATTTTCTGCAGCGGTACTGTACTACACTCAAATGTCACAACGGGTGACCTCAATATGCATACATACACCCAATGGTAATTGTTGACCTCCTTGCAGCACACACAATGTGTGCACAACCAATCTGTCTTCCTGCCAGAGTTCTGCTTTCTGAAAAACAGAGGTCCTAACGCGCCCGAAACGCATTTTCATCCTGAAAATTTAATCCGATAGGACAGTATAGTTGCCTATAGCTTTACTCCCGCAAAGAAATCTCCTCAATCAGAGATCGTTTGCTGGTGCCTCTCATAGAACTCTCGACAAGGGTATAGTCGTCGCCAACACAAATAGGGAAGAGTAGATGAAGCTCTTACCCTCGTACCGCTTCTTGTGCTTCTCTTGCTTGCAGCTCAGCCCTTAGCATGAACTAGGCTCTGATACGATGAAAAGATGCAGGGGAGAAGAGAGCTTGAGCTCTTGCAAGCACACACACACTCACAAAACCCTAAAAGAGAACACACAAGGTGAGAGGCTGAAAATCTTCTTCTTCTTCACACAACACTCAACACACACCATATACAAAGATAAGAGTACACACAATATGAAGAGGTACTCAACCAAATATATACTAGGGTTCTCTATAGTGTGAACCCAACTAAAATGAGCTGGTGCTATAACTATGCCAATCTCTAGAATGGCTGTACACACAATATGAAGAGGTACTCAACCAAATGTATACTAGGGTTCTCTATAGTGTGAACCCAACTAAAATGAGCTGGTGCTATAACTATGCCAGTCTCTAGAATGGCTGTCACACAGCCTGTCATCCCACTGGCCGCATATCACCCATGATCTGCCAAGTGTGGGGCCTATCCCCCAGGCGGGTCATCAGTGTCCACCGCCTCACTAGATGAGCTCGATATCTCAACATCTCTTGCTATCATAGCCTTGCTATTATGTGACTCGTTCATCCATCATATTGATGGGTGTAATATATCACATGAGGCTTAGGTACATCTTGAACTGTGTTTGGTACACAAGGAAAGTGCTCCAAGTTTAGCTTGCTAATAAAGTTTATTGAGCTAAAAATGAAACTAGGGGACTCTCTCTCCTTACATTTGAACTCAATGAAAAGCATGCTAGCACAATTGGCAAGTATCAAAGTTGCTATAGACGACGACATCACAATTGTAGTCTCACTGAAAAGTCTTCCAGATGAAGAGTATGGTAATATTGTTACCACTCTTACAAATCGACTAACATCAAAATTGGTGGATATTAAAGCTTCTCTCTTAGTAGAGGAAGAAAGAAAGATCAAGCAAAGAAGTTCCAGCTCTAACTATAATGAAGAGGGAGGCTTACTTCACGAAACAGAAGCAAAAGGGCTACACCAACACCATGGATTTCTCCAAGGGCTTCACCAACAAAACCAATAATGGATGTGGATTCTATGTTAAGAAGAATCATAAGGAACAAAATTGTTTCTTGAAGCAAAAGACCAAAACTTTGATTGTTGAAGATAATCAAGAAGAAGAAGATGAAGTGGAGGCCTCACTAGAAGAGGCCAATCTTATTAATGCCTCAAATTGGGCTTTTTAGGATCCTCTTGCTACCAAAGACATCTTGGCTTGACATTCGACAAGAAACCTCCAACCAGGATTTGTATCAAACCTATGGGTATTATAACTCTAATGTATCTAGATATGTATCCCTTGATAGAACATCTATGTATCTAGCATTATATCAAGCCCTAGGTATTAGAACATCTGTTGTAGAGGGAATGTTGGAGACAACACATGTTCTCCTGCTATTTATCATTGTATGGGTTCCAAAGTCAAAGGGTAGCGTGTAGCCATAGTGTGTGAACACTCCTTATGAGTGTAGTAGCATATTTATGAGTGTTTATGTGCGTGTAGCCATAGTGTGTGAACACTCCTTATGAGTGTAGTAGCATATTTATGAGTGTTTATGTGTTTGTGTATGGGTTCCAAAGTCAAAGGGTAGCATGTAGCCATAGTGTGTGAACACTCCTTATGAGTGTAGTAGCATATTTATGAGTGTTTGTGTGTGTATAGCCTCTTAGGCTTGGATAAGATATTATTTAAGTGTGTAAGTGTGTAGGATGCTTCCTTGGGAAGAACTAGTCCAAGTTTAATTGAGTCAAAAGATAAGGCTTTATCCTCGGCTAGATTAAAGAACACAACAATTAGTGATTACTACCCTCTACTAGATTAGACAAGTTGTATCGCAATGAGGAGTTAGATTTAGACTTTAACAACCAACCTAATTGCTTAAAGAACACAATAATTAGTCATTACTATGCTCTCCTTTGAGATGGAGAAAATAGGGACTTCCACTTCAAACTCAACTCGACATTGTTAAAAAGTGAACAAAATTTGATGTGAAAATGTCCTACAATCTCATCCACGGCATGGGATATTTGGAGGGAGGAGGTGGATACAATAGAGTAATTCTTTCTTTTTAGGGAAGAGATATAGTAAAGGGCAAGAGTAAAAACTATGCTTTAGGAGACATTCTCCTTATGAGAAAAGGGAAAGTAGAGGAATAATGACGAGAAGTATATAGCTTTTAGTCCTATCTTTTTACTAGCTTTAGGAATAATTATAGCGATAGGGGGGGACCACTGTACATTAAAAGGGGTCTCTCGTGCATCTAGGAGATCCTTGCCATACAAGATGCATAACCCCCTTCCAACCTCTAACTTTGCAAAGGACATACTCTTACAAAGTGAGAGGGGCATGGGAAAGATTTACCAGGACAAGCCCTGCCACTTACCTTGACAACTTAATGCCATAATTGAAGTAACCTCTTTAAGCATAATGGTCTATGATTGTATCTATTGTAGGAAGTTCCCCATCAAACTAGCAATCATGCCCATTGCATGAGTATTCATATCTAGGATACCAAGTCCTTTGGTTTCACACCTTTTGCAATGCCAAAAACGAGCATGGTTTCTTCCCTTGTTTAATTTTCCATAGAAAAGCCTTGGCATAGCTAAGGAATCTCTTCCAATGGCATGCCCTAAAGTCAATAAAAGGGGTATTAAAATGACCATGTTCACAATGATGACTCCTCTTGAGTGTGGAAGGGGGGTAAACATTGTCCCACTTTCTGTACATGGCTGCTAGTTTATCAATTAGCCAAAGCAATGACGACTCTTGAGTGGAAGGGGAGATAAACATTGTCCCACTTTATGTACCTAGTGGCTAGTTTATCAATTAGCCAAAGCAATGACGACTCTTGAGTGGAAGGGGAGATAAGCATTGTCCCACTTTATGTACCTAGTTGCTAGTTTGTTAATTAGCCAATCAGCAATGTCCTTCCCTATAATGACCATCTCCATTGTGTACCATAAGTGTCTCTGCCCTTTGTAGACTACCTCGCCCCAAAGGAGTCATCCTCAGTCAATATGAACTTATGAACATTTCATTTTGGGGCCCAAAGTGTCAGCAGCAAAACAAATAGTTCCACAATTGCTAAAGCCTTTCTGGCATTCTCATACCGAGGCTTCCAAGAACAACAATGAATCATCTGCAAAACATTGACTCAACATCTCAAGGCATTCATGCCCTTTCAGTCCCCCTCGACATGTCCTTCTGTAAAAGGCTAAAATCAAAGGATGGTAGATGACCCTAAAGAGAAGAGGGGCTACGGGGCAGCCTTGCCTTATCGACCTTCTAAGAACAAAGGATCCCACCACTAGCCCATTCATCAACATCATCAAGCTATACCTTGCACACCAAAACTTAGCACACATATGAAGTTGGTAATTAGTTTCCCAAATCCCATATTGGAGAGCATCTTGCCTATGAGGGGAAGGACTAAGCCTTTTCCAAGTCTAGTTATAACATGATACATCTTTTCTTCTTAGAGAACTACCAACTCCTTACACAACATGGAGGCATAGATGTTGCCCATTATTAATCTTCCTCTAATGAAACCATGCTGCCTAGGAAACACCACTTAAAATTGGACACTTTTGCATTGGAACAACTTTAGCCAATATCTTGTATAACACTATCAGCATGGTGATCGGTCTCAAGTAGGAAAATGACTCACATGCCACATGGTGGGTTGTAAGCTTGAAAAGCCCATCTTCATGCATTACTTCAGTTGTTGATGCTTAAAATCTTTATCAACAACATGAGCCATTAAGAATTTCAAACATGACTAAGAATCCAATGTAAGACCATCCCATCTTGGGGAATTTTTCCTTCCCCATTACCTTTAAAGCTTCTAGGCATTCATCCTCTTGGATACCTCTGTTAATTTATTGAGCTTTGGTCCACCACCTTAGGGAGGATGATGTCTAAAAACCATCTTTTATCATGAAATCTCTGCCAAGATTCCTCCTCTTTCTAACTCAGAGTGTCACCCAAGGGATGATGTCTAAAAACCATCTTTCAGCATGAAATCTCTCCCAAGATTCATCTTGTTTCAAACTCAGAGTGTCACCTAGGAAGGTAGCATAGCCTAGCAGTTAGCTCCTTGGGGTTTGATATTAGCCTTTTGGAACTATCCATGGGCCTTAGATATACATTCTCTTTCCCTTTGATCCTTGAGGGCCTTGAAAAATATCTTAGAAGGAGCTTGAGCTCATACAACTTCCATGACATCAATATGCATGCTTAGGCCCTTCTACCTTCTATTTCATCCCACTTTCTTTTGCATTTGTGTATTCATCTATCTCTTGTTGAGACAAAGGCCTAGTCTACTAGACCAAGAGAAGGGCATCCCATCCTTCCTATGATTCTATTTCATCCCACTTTCTTTTGCATTTATGTAGTTCTCTATCTCTTAATGAGACAAATACCTAGTCTACCAGACCAAGAGAAGGGCATCCCATCCTTCCTATGAAGAGACTCGTGCTCCCTTCTTCTCTCTGTAACTTTTAATTTTCCCACCCATCTAATTACTTCTTCTGTAAATCTTTCCCACCAAAATTTCCTTTCCCAAGTTGGAGATGGCGGCTTTGTTTATATTAATAAATTCAGCCTCTTTCATGAGGGAGTTGTTCACAATGAGCTTCCTCTTGGGAGAATAGAGCTTTCTCTCCCTCCACTCATGACCATCCAAGAGCATCATCGTCATGTGATCATATTGAATGTGTGGGGAACCATTTCGAATCGTGTCCTAGGTATAGCTAACAATCTTAGAGGAGATAGACTTCTACTACAAACCGAAGTAGGTATGGTCTGATGATATGAGCCCCAATCCCAACCATCCACCAACCTCTTCAGTATGATCAAATCTTATCCCCCAAATCCTAGTAGCTAAACTTATCTGCCAACCTCTTCAGTATGATTAACTCTTGTCCCCAAAATCCTAATCCTAGAGGAGCTAAACTTGTATTGCAAAAAAATAAAGTAGGTATGGCTTGGCAATGAGGCCTAGCAGCTCCCCACATCCTAAACGTGTGGGAAACCCACTTAGAATCACGTCCCAGGTATAGCCAATCAATCTTGGAGGAGCTAGAGTCGTACTACAAAAATTGAAGTAGGTATGGCTTGGTGAGATGATCCCAAATCCCAACCATCCACCAAGTACCATATTTGGCCAAAATCTAAGTTCTTGGTTCATCCAAACGACTCCACCATATCCACATATCTCTTCTTTAACTTGACCATGGGAGCTCCGTAAACATTCACAAGCCAAAAAATCGATCTTCTCCTTTGGTTAATTCTACCACCAAAACTGATCTTCCCTTTTGCTTACTTCTACCACAAAAATTACGCTTGAGGGGTACTACCAATGGATTCCAAGAGTTATGAACCATTTTCATCACTCCATAAAAACCATCGACAACACCCGTCATTTTCATTACTCCATAAGAACCATCGACAACACCCGTCTTAAAAGACTCTTAGCACTTTGAATATTTGCCTCCTCCTTGCCTTTTTTCCAAACAACTTGTGTTCTTGGATCGTCCATGATTCCAACTTCTTCCTACTCACATGCTTCTAGAATGCATCAATCTTCAACTTAGCATTCAAAACTTTTACATTCTAGGAGCATCATGTCTTACCCATTTTAAATGTGTTAGTGTAGAGCTTGAGAGTCTAGAACTCTCCCATCTTGCATCCCCTCCCCATGCATGGCCTTGTACTCTTGAATGAGCCCCTTCTTCATCTCTTCATTTAGCACCTCAGTATCATTAACTCGGTCTCCTTCATTCTACCCCAAGATTTAAAACATATACTTTTCATATATTGGGATGTGGGGTGCCTCCTAGGTGAGTGCCTTAGCCTTGCGTGTGTGCTTATATTGAAGACCTCATGCCCTCCTTTATCTGTAGTGTCCTTCCTAAATGAGCTCTCTAGCTAAATGTTTTGCTACTCAAGCATGGAAGTTGTTCTTATCAAGCTTCTCAACAACAATCTGGTTTATGCCATTATTTGACATCTTGCCAGACACACAAATTTACCAGAAACAACACTCTGGTTTGTCCTGCACAAACTGTTGTATTTTTTGCAGCGGTACTATAATACACTCAAATGTCACAACCAGTGACCTCAATGTGCATACATACACCCAATGGCAACTGTTGACCTCCTTGCAGCACACACAATGTCTGCACAACTAATCTATCTTCCTGTAGTTCTTAAAACAGAGTTCTGCAGAGAATCGCGCAGTGCTCGAAATCGCCTGCTTTTCGAAAAATGGAGGTCCTAACGCGCCCAAAAACGCGTTTTCGGCCCGAAAAATTTTGTGCGATAGGATGTTATAGTTGCCCTATAGCTTTACTCTCGCGAAGAAAGCTCCTCAATCAGAGATCGTTTGCTGGTGCCTCTCGTAGAGCTCCCGACAAGGATGTAGTCGCCAACACAAATAGGGAAGAGTAAATGAAGCTCTTACCCTTGTATCGCTTCCTGTGCTTCTCTTGCTTGCAACTCAGCCCTTAGCTTGACCAAGCTCTGATACCATGAAAAGATGCAGGGGAGAAGAGAGCTTGAGCTTTTGCAAGCACACACACACTCACAAAACCCTAAAAGAGAATACACAAGGTGAGAGGCTTAACCATTAGGTATTTGATATAGATCCTTATAACTTCAGATTGCAATTCGGAGTTGGTTTGATACTCCAACCATTCCGTACAAATTGGTACCCTTGATTTAATGTAATTTGTGATAAAATTATGCTGATAAAATTATGGTAATCATCATTTTGCATTTAACCCTCGGTTAATGCCTATAAATCTCACTCAAATTTAAGATTATTCACAGCCAGAGTTGCATTTGGGAATGTGCATAAGAATGAATGCTATACGCATTATGTATTGGGCACATTGCATCAGTGTAAAAATGGGATCAGACACTGCCCTTGTCCAGAATAAGGCAAGAGGTAAGACCTCCCGCATAGATTTGGGTTTGCATTGCATACAAGATAAACATCAAAAGCCCAAAAGAACTGTCAACAAAACATTGAAACATGTTGCTCACATGGAGCAAGAAGGCCTAACAGACAAGCTCATGGCCCCAGCCATGAAAGAAGAAGAACATCTCCTTCCAAGAGGAAGATCCACACCAAGAAAATCTAGAAGAAATGCTGAAGGAAGACATGGACACGAGAAGAGAAGCTGCCACAAGAAGACTGAAAGAAGAGGAAGACATGGACGCGTGGAGAGAAGCTGCCACAACAAGAAGACTGAAGAAAAGAGAAGATGTGAGGCTCCAAAGAGTGAGGAGCCATGTGAAAATCTCTGAGAGAGAGAGAGAGAGAGAGAGAGAGAGAGAGAGAGAGAGAGAGAGAGAGAGAGAGAGAGAGAGAGAGAGACCCCACAACCCAATGTAACCTGCCCCAACAAAGTAAAACCACCTCTGAGCCACCGATGATGTAGGCCACGTGGTAGATAGATGTATGTGTGAGCACTTTAGTCAAGGTCACGGGCACGTATAGTAGCCTTGGACACATAGAGAGAGAGTGTGTCAAGGACTATGAGTTTAGGGACTTGAGGCACTGGTCGCGGGCTATCAAGTAAGAGAGAAACTTGGTATAGGGTCCAGGTGTGCTAAGTTAACTTGAGGGGAGGTGTGCTAGACATTGGTCGCGTACTATCAAGTAAGAGAGAAACTTGGTATAGGGTCCAGGTGCGCTAGAGAGTATTCACTTGAGGGGAGGTGTTGAAATATACAAGTGAATAGGGTGTGTGCGGGAACAAGCCCTTGGTTAGAGGCTATAAAAGAGGATGTGTAAATGTGTGAGAACGTGTGAAAAGGTGAGAAGAATCTACTGGGAGAGAATAAAGGGTAGCATGAGAAGATTTAGGAAGTGTGGAGATATTCTGGGAGATATTTTGGGAAAAGTGAAGAGGTGGAGAGAATCAAGCAAAAGAGGTGGAGTGAATCAAGGAGAAATCAGTGGGATTAGATGCTTTGATGTAAACACTATAAATTGAGGCATTGGCCTAATGAGAATTTGCAGGTTTTTGATTATCCATGCCTACATTAAGCTATTTGTTAATTACTCACTAATCACATCTTAATTATTTACTAATCACTTTGTTAATGATGTTGATTCTAGTATTCGATCCACCATAGCTCATCACATTGCTGTGATTTCAACAAAAAGCTATTGAACCTAGTTAAGAAACAAAACCCTCTTAGCTCCAATAATTCTCTGACATCTTTCCTGATGAGCTTACATGGCTACCGCCTCCTCGAGAAGTCGATCATGAAATTGAGATGATCCTTGGTGCTCAACTTGTCTCAAAAACACCCTATAAAATTTCTCTTCCTCTGAAGCCATTGAGCTTAAGGAGCAACTTTCCCAACTCATTGAGCAAGCATTTGTACGCCCAAGCAGCTCTCCTTGGGGAGCACCCGTTCTTTTCTAAAAGAATAAGAACGACACTCTTCGTCTCTCTGCATAGATTATTAGGGGCTAAATCAAGTCACTGTAAAGAATAAATATCCTATCCCTCACATCAAAATGAGCTTCTTGACAGGCTTCATGGGGCCAAAGTTTTCTCTAAAATAGACTTGAGGACTGGTTACTACCAGATCGGAGAGTCAAGGAAGCATATACACCCAAGACAACTTTCAATACCCGTTATGGCCACTATGAGTTTATTGTAATTTCGTTCGGGTTAACCAATGCTTCTACAACCTTCAACCGCCTAATGCAAGATATATTCCGTCCCTACTTGGATGAATTTGTGCTTGTCTTCTTTGATGACATCTTAGTCTACTCCAAGTCGGTATAAGAGCATGAGGAGCATGTGCGTAGAGTTTTGCAATTACTGCACACATAAACTCTATGCCAAGAAGAGAAAATGTAACTTCTTTACTCATCAGATTGAGTATCTTGGATTCATTGTCTCTTGAGATGGTATCTTAGTAGATCCCGCCAAGATCAAGGATATACTGGAATGGCCACCCCCTAAATCAGTCTACAAAGTTCGTGGATTTTTGGGAGTCACAGGATGGTACATGAATTTCATCAAAGATTATGCCCTGGTAGCTATACCCTTAACGGATCATCTTAAGAACGATTGCAAAATAGTGTTGTTGCCAATCCGTCAAGTTAGCTTTGATCAGCTCTCAAAGCTATCATTACCTCAGTGCCAGTCTTGAAACTTCCTGATTTCACCAAGGAATTGGAGGTGGTTGTGGGCTCCCACTGCCCCCTCCACGCACCGGATTCCTGATCGCTAGCAACAGCAGAGCGAAAGCAGCTCCCTCTTACGCTGGGCAGGGTTTCCCACTCGGGGCCTCGCCCTCGAATGTCCGGGCACGAGACTAAGCTGGTGGGGTCATTCTGAAAACCGAAACCGGGAAAATTTCCCATGTCCGAAAAACGGGGACGATTCTACCATTTTGAATTTCTTGATGACGAATTTTTCTAATAACGAGGTCAAGATACTGAACTAACCTTCATCTGAATAAACCAGATAGAAGGGAAACTATTATAGACTTAACTTGAAGGAATCAACCCTTTTTTCCTAATTGAATTAGGCACAGTCGCTGATCTATTCATTATCCTTGCACTACAAGAAGCTTTCAAGGTAACCAATGGTGAGATAGCAAACCCTGTGGAGATTCGTTAGTGAACTTAGCAATGTTAGTTGGGTTAGTGTGACGTGGTGGGGCAGCAGCTTGTGAAGTGGCAATGTGAGAGTGGGTTGTTGCCATGTGTGATGGTGGGGAGTGTGTGAGAGGCATTGATTTGGGGGGACGGATTGATAGGGGTGAGGGGATAGGATGATTGTGGGTGGTGGAATGGGAAGTGCTTGGCATGGGGAAGCAGCGGGAATTGGCTCTTCATCCGTCATGAGAACAGTGACTTGGCTCGAAGCCAATTGTAAGGTTGATGTTGCATTGGTTATGCCCCATCCAACCCCTTCCAAGGAGGATCTCTTCTCGCATTGTTCCTGCATGCATTACGTAGAACTTAATCCAAGGGATTATTCCCAATGTGGAATAAAAGTGTGACTGTACCTATGCAACGAACATGATGTGATGCAAGAGTGGTAACAATGGTAGGGGTCTCTTTGACTGTGGGTTCCCCCAAGGGAACGCCATGTTTCATAAGACATTAAATTGTAACTAGCCCTTGTATTAACAAGAGCTAATTTTTGGACAAAGCTTATCAGGGTGGTCATTCCTAACCACAACCAAGCTGGCTTCACCTCCCAATCTTCTTTTTCTAAGTCGACCACTTGGGCCATATTGACCATGGTATGTCTTTGCCTAAGCTTGGCTTGACTTGCTTTGGTGTGCAGTGCATTTCATATCCTCATGGTTTGTCTTTCACTATTTTTTTAAATCATGGATGGATTTTAAGGTGGCCTCTGTGAGAGGGTCATAGTAGTGTTTTAGTTTGCTACCATTGAAGTAACCAGCCATCTCAACACACCATCAAGTGTTTCAATGCACATTACGCCTTACGGTGTTATCTCAGTGGCTATACTAGGAAAGGTCCTAAGCCTCTGAGCTTGATTTTTTTCTTGTGTGTCTTGCATCAGCCATTAGAGTAGGCCACCATAACCCAGTCATGAGGACCTGATGTGCAGTGATATCTACCACAAAATGCCCCCCAATCTTGTTCAAAGAGGAAGACATACTCATCTTCTCGGACATAGCATCGAAGGATTCTATCTTTTCCTTGTTTATATAGTTGACTTGCAATGAGTTGGTAAGAGGTAGCTTTTTTGATCGAGCGGCGGGCACGGTCTTTGTTGAGGAGGGGATCAACGGGTAAGCCCTTGTCCAAAAAGTGAGCCACTTCCTCATTCCATTCAAGAATCAAGCATAGTTGGAATAGGGCGGCATGTGGTAAATCATCATCTACTCCCACTGTCTATTCACAATTGGGGATCCTTGTTATGTGATTTGCAAGAACACCTTTGCTCACCATAACGGTGAAGTCAAACTGAAGAAAAATAAGCAGCACAACTGAGTGATTCTTCTTGTCATACATGGCTTATTTACCAGGTACAGGAGGGCTTGATGGTCGATGAAGAATACAAACTTGGTTTCCAAAAGATAATCGCAAAACTTCTTCACAGTGTAAACCATGGCTAGTCCCTCTCTCTCAGTCGTGGTGTAGTTCCTCTCAACTTCATTGAGTTGGGGTTGGCAAAATTGATGGGAAAATCCATCTTGTGTTCTCTTGGTTGGGGGCCAGCACGTATCCAATAGAAAAGGATGAGGCATTGATGTGGACGCGAAAGATGATATCCTAGTTTGCTGATCTGAGAATTGGAGCACTTGCTAGGGAAGCTTGTTGGCATACTTTAGTCCACTTAAAGACAATGAGGAGTCCATAAAGAGGCTAAGTGATATCAACGTACATAAAAATGAATCGCCGCCGATAGTAGCCGACGTGTCCCATAAAGCATTGGACTCCCTTAAAGTTTGTGGGTGGTGGAAGCTCTAAGATGAGCCGCACTTTTCTGTCATCATCGGTCGAGATTCTCTACCTGGAGATGATGTATCCCAAGATCACTCCATGTCAAACCCAAAATTGGCATTTCAATGGGTTCAATGAGATGCGGTATAGCCTGCACCTTTCTAGCACTTTGCACAAGCATGCAAGGTGCTCCTTCTAGGAGGAATTGACACAAAGGTCAACCATGAAGACCTCAAGGAATTTCCAAAGATATTCCTTTGTAAGTCTGAACATAAGACATTGGAAGGTTCCTAGGGCATTGGTTAGCCCGAAGGGCATGACTCGGTATGCATAGGTGCCCCACTCGGTGGCAAAGGTTATTTTGTGTTGGTCCTTTGGATCAATCAGCACACCTGATTATAACTAGAGAATCCATTAAGGAATCTATAGGCTTCCTTTCCTACTACTTGCTCTAACACATGTTATGTGAAGGGTAGGGGATAGTGGTCCCTAATGGTGGTGGCATTGAACTTTTTGAGGTCGACGCACACTCAGACTTTACTATTCTTTTTGGGCACTATCACGATAGGTGATACCCACTCCCCATGCTCAATTTCATAGATGAATCCAACATTAATCAATCTTTTAATCTCTTTAGAACCATCTCGGAGTACTTTTGGTTCATTGGGTAAGCTTGTTGTTTGACAGGCCTGACTCCATCAACCATGGGAATGGTATGCTGGACTACTTCTGGGGGTACACCTTTCCTGTCTGTGTCTTCCATGCAAAGCAATCTTTGAACTTGGCCAATAAGGTGATGAGCTCATTCTCTTCTTTGTTTGAAAGGTCTTCTACAATAAATACCGGCCTTGGGTCTTCACTTAGGCATGCCAAGTTCATTTCCTTGTGGACCATCATATGAGGTCCCAGGTTGCCCACTATTAGGCCTCTGAGACAAATCATATTGGACAAATTGGTTGGCCATCTGGAAGGTCTTAAAATGCTTAGAAACATGTCTAGTTTCTTCGGCTTTAACACTTTCTTCATCAACTAGCCTTTTGGATTCCTTTTCCACAAGTGCTAGCTGCTTGTTACGTGCTTTGCGCACGGAGTGGCAAAGCTTCTCAGATGCTGGTTTGGGTTCAATGGGTTCTGGTGGCTTTGGGATGGTGGAGTGAACCAAAAGAGAGCTATTGACAAACTCATTTTTTCACATTTCATTAAAATGATCATGTGCTTCCATAATTCCCACATATTTCAGCCAATGGGTATCTGAGTCATCTGGGAAGACGTACCTTTCTCGCCCAGGGAATCCCTCAGCTTGTGCATTTTACGGGAGCATGTAACTCCTGCTGGTTTTGTTTCTAATAGCTTGTTCAAGCTCTTGGGTGGCTACATTGGGCAAGTATCCTGAACTGAGCATGTATAGAGATGTGATCTCCTACTCGTCTGCCATGTGGCAAATCTTGTACTAGTTCTTCTAGGTAGAATGTCTAGGGTAGCAAGGATATGCATCTAGTTCTCAGAGTCCTCATGCGCTCTAGAAGAGGTGCACATCCCTCACTCTCCTTTTTATCCTCAAGTGTCTTGTGGCATGTTTGACATAGATGGATTGCTCTGTATCGCGCACAGTTGTGACTGAGTCCTCCTGTGAATGGTTTATTGCTCATGGGGTGTACCTTCCACATGCCTATACTGATCTTGAATGTAAGATCTTTTCTCCAAATGTATATGTGGTCAGTATCCCAATCATGAATCATTTTTTATTCTCTCATAAATGGTCTGCCAAGGATGCAATCGTATGAGACTAGATGACATCCAAAATTTATCACCACGAAAGTGTGGCAGTAAGTGGTTCCCAGGATCTTAATCTTAAGATCCCTTAGTAGACCTATGGGTCTACTAAAGCTGTGGCTCCATCAGTGAGTTTCACCAATAGAGTAGTGTCATCCAAGGAGGGTGCTCCTCATTTTCCCAGCATTGCTTTGTAACAATGCTTACACCTACTCCACCATCCAAGATTGCTATAACTTGGTGGCCATCAAAGGTTATTGGCAAGGTTGCATTGAGTTCATCACCTTTGAAGTACTGTCTGAATTTCACATACCCCTTAAGGGGTTCCAGTTACCTTTGTTGAAAATACAAGTGAATAGGGTGTGTGTGGGAACAAGCCCTTGGTTAGAGGCTGTAAAAGAGAATATGTAAATGTGAAAGAACCTGTGAAAAGGTGAGAAGAATCTACTGGGAGAGAATAAAGGGTAGCATGAGAAGATTTAGGAAGTGTGGAGATATTCTGGGAAGTGTGGAGATATTCTGGGAGATATTCTGGGAAAAGTGAAGAGGTGGAGAGAATCAGGGAAAGGAGGTGGAGTGAATCAAGGAGAAATCAGTGGGATTAGATGCTTGATGTAAACTCTATAAATTAAGGCATTGCTCTAATGAGAATTTGCGAGTTTTTGAGTATCCATGCTTACATTAATCTATTTGTTAATTACCTACTAATTATATCTTAATTATTTACTAATCACTTTGTTAATGATGTTGATTCTAGTGTTTGATCCACCATAGCTCATCACAATGCCCTAATTTCAACATGGTAGCAGAGCCATGCCTAGAATCCATCAGGTTTATGAGCCCATTGTCTAATTAATTAGGATTAGTAGATAATTAGAAATTAATCAAAATTTTATTTATTTTTCAACTAGCCTCTGTACCCTCAGCCAATGGAGGAGCTCCCTCTCCTTGCACACATAAAATTAGCCCAAACCCTTCTAGCCATAGATAGCCAACTCATTGCTACTCCAGCCAGTCAAATCAGAACCGCAAACCGCCAACTGGATGAAGAGAAATTGCATTTTTATCAAGCTCTATTTTTCTACAGCAAATCAGTAATTTCCACTTGATCAAATCAAATTGCTCTAATTCCTTCTTAGCCCCGGGGGTTTTCAAGCATGCTTTACAAGTTGGTGAAGACAAAATTCAATTTCATCAAGTCTACAGTGAGATCCAAGCTCTTCATCAAATCTGCAGCAGAAGCAGGTGACTTTGGTAAAACAGAGATTAAGATTTCAATATTTGGTCAAATCTTGTGTTTCTTGGCTTAATCCTCTACTAGACTCTATTGATGGCTTTGAAAGCATTTGAGCTCATTTGAAGTCTAAGGCACCAGATCTGGACTCCTCGCATACTCTGTTTTCTACACACAAAACAATGGATTAATTTGCTAATCAGTGATTAATCAATGCTAATCACTATATTTTGGTACAATTGAGGGTTCAAATTAACCATTAGGTATCTGATATAGATCCCTATAATTTTAGATTGCAATTCGGAGTTGGTTTGATACTCCAACCATTCCGTACAAATTGGTTACCCTTGATTTAATGTATTTTCTGGTAAAATTATGCTGATAAATTTGTGATAATTATCATTTTGCATTTAACCCTTGGTTAATGCCTATAAATCTCACTCGAATTCAAGATTATTCACAGCCAGAGTTGCATTTGGGAATGTGCATAAGAATGAATGCTATACGCATTATGTATTGGGCACATTGCATCAGTGTAAAAATGGGATTAGACACTGCCCTTGTCCAGAATAAGGCAAGAGGTAAGACCTCCCGCATAAATTTGGGTTTGCATTGCATAATGACAAAAGATAAACATCAAAAGCCCAAAGGAACTGTCAGCAAAACATTTAAACATGTTGCTCACATGGAGCAAAAAGATCTGATGGACAAGCTCATGGTCCCAGCCATGAAAGAAGAAGATCTCCTTCCAAGAAGAGGATCCACACCAAGAAGAAAAGGTGAAGGAAGACATGGACACGAGAAGAGAAGCTGCCCCAAGAAGACTGAAAGAAGACATGGACGCGTGGAGAGAAGCTGCCACGACAAAAAGACTGAAGACAAGAGAAGATGTGAGGCTCCAAAGAGTGAGGAGCCATGTGAAAAAAATCTCAGAGAGAGAGAGAGAGAGAGAGACCCCCCACAACCCAATGTAACCTGCCCCAACAAAGTAAAACCACCTCTGAGCCACCGATGATGTAGGCCACGTGGTAGAGAGATGTATGTGTGGGCACTTTAGTCAAGGTCGCGGGCAACTATAGTAAGCCTTGGACACATAGAGAGAGAGAGTGTCAAGGACTATGAGTTTAGGGACTCGAGACACTAGTCGCAGGCTATCAAGTAAGGGGAGGCAAACTTGGTATAGGGTCTAGGTGTACTAGGAGTATTCACTTGAGGGGAGGTGTTGAAAATACAAGTGAATAGGGTGTGTGCGGGAACAAGCCCTTGGTTAGAGGCTGTAAAAGAGAATGTGTAAATGTGAAAGAACCTGTGAAAAGGTGAGGAGAATCTACTGGGAGAGAATAAAGGGTAGCATGAGAAGATTTAGGAAGTGTGGAGATATTCTGGGAAGTGTGGAGATATTCTGGGAAAAGTGAAGAGGTGGAGAGAATCAGGGAAAAGAGGCGGAGTGAAGCAAGGAGAAATCAGTGGGATTAGATGCTTGATGTAAACTCTATAAATTGAGGCATCGGCCTAATGAGAATTTGCTGGTTTTTTAGTATCCATGCCTACATTAATCTATTTATTAATTACCCACTAATGCTAATCACTTTGTTAATGATGTTGATTCTAGTGTTTGATCCACTATAGCTCATTACAGTGCCCTAACTTCAACAACCTTAAGGGGTATGTGAAATTCTTCTTCCTCAGATTCATTAGAGCTGTTAGGCTCCATTGTTTTGTGCATGCTTGCCCTGCAGCTTCCTTCCATCCAATCTTTCAGGTCATTCCATAGGCTTGGGCTAATTTGAAGCAAAGTGCCGATAGGGATTTGGACCTGAGAAGAGAGACGTGCAATGTCTCTAGGAGCAGGGCTATTTCTCGAGGAAGGTTAGTTTGTGTGTAAGGGATAGGAACATGGATTTCTATGCTTGTTTCCCTAAAATGGTCATCTCCCAGGTTCCTAAGATATTCGGCCACCTTGTCTCCCCTGGAGGATCGCTACTAGAGTAGGAGCTGCTGCTTCTATTTGCCTTTGTGAGGGTGGTTGGTCTTGAATCTCTCTTGGATACACCTGAGCTTCCTCAGTAGGTCACAGGTTTGAGATCGATGGGCATGGCTCAAGGTATGCGGTAGGAGGGTCATCTTCCAATTGCACTTGGCATTCTCTAACCAACTCTTGGGCTTCTAGGAGTCTCTCCTTTTCCTCAACGGGGTTAGGATACTCAGTGAGTTTCCTTGGTAATTGGTAGGTGTCAATGGGTTCTCTAGATCGGGCTATAGTGTAGCAAATCTTCTTCTTCAGATGAAGAGGTTGAAGGGTGTGTTGTTGTGCCATCTTCCAAACCACTTTTGATAACTACTCGGCTTTCACCGTAGTTAATCTTTGTAGCTTTCTTTCGTGAGAACGTTGAGTCACCTGTGCTTGTTTGAGTGCTCTTGCTTGGCCTTGGGCTTGTGAATTCAATGCCTTTACAGAAGCATGTGCCGCGGCCCTCTGTTGGTTTTGCGGTCTTGTGACAACGTTGAGTGGGACTGCTCAGATGAAGCCATCTCTAACACTCAACAGGTTAAGTTTGGTGCTAGGATTAGCTTCGTGAGCCTTTCTAGTTATTCCTGGTCTTAGTGGATAATCCTTATACATATGATCGATACTGCACCCAACACACAATGGGATCAAGGCAAGAGCAATTGCAAAGGTACTTGCCATCCCCTTCTTATTAGGACACTCAGCCACTTGGTGAGGTCCTGCACTATCGTAGCACTGTATGGGTGGTCGTTTTGTCTCTGATTCATGTTTCTGGCCCGTGGTGCTAGGGCTGCTAAGTACACAGGGTACATTTGATCTCCCTCCATAACGTAATGACTAAAGGTTTTTGAGGGTGGTCTTGTAGGCTCTTGGGTTTCATAGATAAGAACTTATGAAATTTCCCCCTCGTTCCCATCTTCAAAGAGTTTTGTCAGGATTAGCTGATGAACTTGTGCAACTCTTGCAGCACAGCAGGGGCTGAGGTGGAAGAACTAGGGTCTATTTATAGGTGAGGGAGGCCATTAACCAAGTCCAACTGGGTTCTAGAATTTTTCGGGTTCAGTTTGACTCAATTTGGACAAGATTTGGACCAGTTTGGCTCCCTTTTTTATTTGGTTTTGATCTAGGAGAGAGGAGAGATAAAAATATCACAATTTTTTTGAATTAAAAACCCTTCCACACATGTGAAAAAGGTGCCTACCTCACGAGTCCCCCTCTCCTTATTACAAAGGTGTCAAAAATGCATCATTATTCTAAAATATCTCATTTTTTAATAATATCTCATAATTTTTAACTAATAAACCTTGTACTCAGTCAACTCTTCATCTTATGTGAGCATTTACTCATTTTTGGATATTTTCTTTTATTCTTTGGATTTATCTTATCCCAACACTTTGATTAATCCAATTGGCCCATTGGAACTTTAATTGGACCATAATCCAAAAATGTCTGAAAATGTAGACCCTTAGGCTAAGGTCCCTTATACCCTTTTCAATTAATTCCTAATGCACATTGGAAAGTTCATTTTAAACTTCTGTTTTAGTGGAATCCGTTTTAGACACTAGGAGGATTTTTATATCCAAAGATATCTTATCTCTCTAGGCCAAAACAGGGTAAAATAAGATCTTTCTTCTATTTGAGAGGTGGGAATAATTTCAAGAATAGAAGGGGAGGTTCGTACACCTTTACACCTCAAAAGCTAGAGGGAGGAATCTTACATCCCAAATGGCTTTAATCTCGTTCACAGTCCGACGTTCTCTGTCTAAGGATGCCCGGCCTTAATCTCATTCTCACGTTAAGTCTCATCATACACATGCATATCAATCACTCATTCAAAAACAAGGCAATCACAAGTCACAAATATTATACAATGCACATCTCTTCAATCATAATAAACTTCAAGTATAACCATGCTTTTAACTTAAATAATCTTTAACTTCTCCTATATGCTTTAAAAAACTTAGTCGTTTGTGGATCTTACTCACATCAAACCCAAATATTATGTCTAATCATTTGTGAGCATCTATGATATTATCTATATATCTACTTCAATTATGCTTACTAATGAGTTTTATCTCATCACATCTATTCGCCTCATATTCTCATCACTTCTATTCACAGAATTTAAACATAGAATTGAAGAGGATTCTAATTTTTGATATAAAGATTCTTTATGCATCTATTTATGTATAATTCAATTTTAAGGAAAATAACACTTTTGAAATAAAATTAAATTCTTTATGCATCTTTCTATGCATAAATTCAATTTTAATCAGAATAACTCTTTTGAAATAAAAATAAATCTTTTATGTATCTTTCTATGCATAAATTTAATTTTAATGAGAGCTTTTATAATAAAAGTAAATCTTTTATGTATATTTTTATACATGAATTCAATTTTAATGAGAATGACACTTTTGAAATAAAAATAAATCTTTTATGCATCGTTCTATGCATAAATTCAATTTTAATGAGAATGACACTTTTGAAATAAAAATAAATCTTTTAGAATGCACAAATGGAGGGAATTACTCTTTTAGAATAACCTAATGATAAACTTTAGTTCCACAATATTTAAGAAAATTTTGCCATAACCTCCTTTGTATGGTGTGAGGTGAAAAAAAGAAAGAAAAGCCTGCCTCTATAGCCCTTCCACCTCGCAAACTTGGAATAACACACACGAACGGGGGCACCACCAGCCACCGGCTGGAACAATTCTTGCACTCACCACCCAACCCATGCCAGACAGACAGCACCAAACAGGGGCACCATACACATCACAAACACTCAGCAATATATTCCAGAAACAACACTTCATACAAGCTTCTCTCGACACAGAAGCCTTACTCACACAACCATAAACAAAACTCTCAGGCCTGTCAGCCGAGGATACACCACATCCCCGATCACCACATAATCCACTTGCCTGCCTGCTGTACCAAACACACCAGAATGAACCCGGCCACTCTCGCTCCAGAAGGCGCCCACACCAGCTAACCCTCGAGTCCTCTGCAGCCCATCACTTCTGCATGTGTCGTCAGCAGCAGCTACACCATCATCTCTCTCTCAATCTCTGTGCTGATCCTCTGTCAGCTGCAACAAACCCAGGCAGCTTATCCGCCTTGCTACCGGTCCACCACCAAGCAGCAACACTTCATCTCTGTCTTCACTCGGCACCCACTCTGTCCTCTGTCCACTGTCTTCTAGGCGGCCCACACCAGCCACCCTGTCACTTGCAGCTTATCTGCATCCCTTTTGTCCTCGCTAGCAGCTCCCTTTGATGCCAGCACCCGCTCTCTTATCTACAGGCAGCGCCCCACCAGCCTCTGCCTTCTCCAACACGCAAGCCCTCCTCACTTACAGCCCACACGGCTTTCCTCATCAAGGCAGCTCCAGTCGCCCACACGTCGCGTATCATCCTCTTGCTCTCTCTCCACGGCTTTACCAAGCTTCCCACATAGGCGGCCTCCTACACGCCTTCACCCACGCTGCAGCCACCTGTCAACCTTCGACCACACTCTGTCTGTGCTTGACCAGCTACCTTGCAGCTCTTCGACGGCTTCCACACGGCCCACACGTCAACGTCTCACCAGCTGCACTCCACGCACTCTTCACCAGGTCACAGTCGGCCTCTTCACCAGTCCGGTTGCACACTCTGCATCTCACCTTTTCACACGGGAGGGCCCCTCCTCTACAGCCCGTCAGCCTCGCGAACCCTTGCTACGTACCTGCAGCTGCCGCACTGCACTCCTCAGCTGCGCTAGAGAGCCCCCCACGACTACACAATGCGACCTTCGCTTTTCTTCTGCAGCGCCGACTCCATCAGCTCGCTAGCTTCTGGAAAACTCGCTGGCAGCCCAACAGCGCTCCACGCTTCCCTTGCTTTTTTGGCCATATAATATTAAATATTTATTTTATTATTTTGCCTAATATGGCCACTCCCCCCATACCTTCTTTTTCACACCAAATGCCCATGACACATAGCCCCTTAAATCTTTTATTACTCATGCACCTCTTCAAATGCCATCTTTAATTACCGCGATGCTATCACACCTTCAAACAAACCGGCTAGTGCCCATGCATTTCTTTGGGACGCCCACATATCAAGCCATCGAACGGCTGAACAGCTGCTATTGACCACATTCCGGACAGGCCTGTAACAGGCTCAAATCCAAACCGATCCACACTGCACACCTGGCAACGCCTTCAAAGCCCAAACCTTCACAACTGCCATGCACACCATATATACACTAGCCAAAAAGACGTCTCAGAAAAACGCCTAACATATGGCTGAGCATTTCTTAATTTTATCATTCAATTTATGACTTGAATTAATCAGTTTGAATTCTAATATCTCTAATCTACTCCATTTTCCAAAAATCAAGAGAGTAAACAATGAAAAGAGTTTAATCAATATTTTAATTAAACTTTCTAGGATTGAGAAGGGCTGTATTGTAAAGAAGAGAAGGGGGTGGCCTTTCCATCAAGGCATAGCATCATATTTTAATTCAACATTTACAAAGCATAAAATTTGAGAAAACCATAGATTTAAAAATTCACAAATAAGTAAGAATTAAGCTTACATGGAGCTTGTAAGCTTTCCTTTGGCTTGAGGGATTGAGGGTTCTACTCTTGTTTACAGCAAGAGTGGCCACCAAATTACTTGGAGAGGATCAGGCCAAAAAATAATTGAATTATCAAGAAATTCAATGTTAAATGGCTCAGGATAGAAGCAGAGTAACAGTGCATAAACACCATTAAGATTTTACAAAGGGGGAGGCTTCTATTTATAGGAAAAAGTGAGCCTCTAACCAAGCAAGCTGATTCTAGAATTTTCCAGATCAGGTTGGTCACTTTTTGACCATTTTTAGGTCAGTTTAGCTTACTTTATGGATGTAGTTGAAACAGGAGAGAGGAGAGATGAAAATATCTCATTATTTGTGAGTTTAAAACTCATCCACACATGTGAAATAGGCGCCTCCTTCATGAGGGGAATTCCCCACACTGAGGTGTCAAAAGTATATCATTTCTTCTAAATATCTCTTCTTTTTTAACTAATAAACCTTGTCCTTAGTCAACTCTTCATCTTATGTGAGTATTTACTCATTTTTGGGACATTTTCTTTTATTCTTCAATTTATCTCCTCCCTACATTTGGATTAATCTTATTGGTCCATAGGAACCTTAATCCAAAATTTTTAAAAAATCTGGACCCTCAGGATAAGGTCCTTTTTACCTATTTTCAATCCAATTGCACATTGGAAAGTTCTTTTTGAATTTTTGTTTTAGGGAAAATCATTTTAAACACTAGGAGGATTTTTATATCCAAAAATATCTCAATTTTGAATTACCTCTCTCTAGATAATTTTCTCTCACTAGGCCAAAACAGGATAAAATAGGATCTTTCTTTTATTTCAGAGAGGGAAATAATTATAAGATCAAAAGGGGAGGTTCTTACACCTGTACACCTCAAAAGCTGGAGGGAGGAATCTTACATCCTACCCCACTTAAAAAACACGAGACGTCCTCATCTTACAAAATTAGAGGATAACTCTTTTCCTTAAGATCCAACTGATTCTGGGGTTCCTTATAGTCTGGTGAACCCAACAGAATACTGGGATAAAGATCCCTTATATATAACTCATCATTAGATAACAATTCACTTAGATTATAACAATTAAATCCTTATCACAATAATGGTCCATTAGACTGAACTTTCTATCCGAACAGTCCTCCATGGGAATTTTCAATTATACAGATTTTTAATTTGACATCCCTTAACTTGATCTACTGGGTCAAGTGTTAGCAACACAGCAATCTATCAGCACAATCCACTAATCTCATAGTGATTTGCTGAATTCATTAACGTCATTCCAGTTATGAACATCATCACAGGGACTCGTCCCATTCATCCTCATTATGGTTTTGCTCAGCTTATTACATTTCAATCAAAATTCAGGAATCATTATTTTTCAATCAGAATCCAAATCAACTCATCAGTTCTCAACCAAAATTTAAAAATCATTTCAAACACATTCGAATTCATCATCTGGATAGCATTTATGCTTATAATTTCAAGTCTTAGATTTACTCGTATATACTACAAGTAAAGAGCTGCAATTATATCCTTGGTATATACGGGTAGTCATGATCCTTGGAATTACAAGGTAAATACCATCATGTCTAGGCCTCAAGTAAGTCAGGGATTCCATGCAATTGCAGTACTTCCATTTGAAGACCCAATTATTAATTTATGAATTTCAATCTAAATAACAATTTGTATGAATTTTATCATGCAATTACAATCTTTTACTGCTTCTTCATAAATTCTTGACATTTTTGGCTTCTCGGTTGATCCTCATATAGCCAATTCACTCTGATACCAGTTGTAAGACCCCTGACCCCACCGTGCAACAAATTCAGGGGTGCTAGCAGCAGCGGAAGTAGCACTTCTTGCATGGGGCAGGGTCCCACACTCGAGACCTCACCCATGGATATCTAGACAAGAGACTAATCCATCGGTTCTTCCAAAACCGAACTCGAAAAAACTTCCCTTGCTCAGAAAGCACGGGCAATTCCTCCAGGATAAATTTTTCTCTAACATAGTCAAAAACCTTAACTAATTGAATTGATATGACCAAACCCGTAAGTCCCATAGTTAGATGAGGAAAAAGATTGCACTTGGATCATAGAGACCAACGCTTTTTTCCTCATTGAGAGGCACAACCGTTGATTCTTTTCCATAGAATAATTTTTGTCTGGGATTTACTTCATCTATCGTACCATAACAGAAATTGAGTCTCAATTTAGGGATCCATCAGTCTAGCTGTTATATGTACATTATGTGTGCTATGTTATATACACATTATGTGTGCATATACTAGGAGGCTAACCCACATTAGGCTTGTGAGCATGGGAGCATGGGAACAAGCTCTAGTGGAGCATGGGTTAGGACTAACCTTAAGGTTTAAGGTTAGGGTCAGGCATCCAAGGGTCACACATGAGAAATGGAAAGTCAAGAGTCACTTGAGGGCCCTCCTATATAATAGGGGCATGGGGCACACTCATTGGGAAGCTTGGAGGCTTGGAGGCTTATGCTATGGTCTCTTGTGTAGAGGTCCATATCTACTCACCTACCATTTCACACTATAGCTATATGCTATTGGATTGTGTTATACCTCTTGATGGTATGGGATATCAAGGTAGAGGTATGATGTATTTCATTTGTGATTCATGTGTGCATCCCTTGGGCTCGGGGGTGGTTGGGTGGTTGAGTTTATGCCTGATTTATGCATGTTTATGCATAACAATTATCTAGAGAGATCTTAGGACTTTAACAGTGGTATCAGAGCAATCTCTATTTAATTGTTGTTGATTTTTTTTAAGTAAATTTTAATATTTACTAATAAAATGTTATTTTTTGTTGATTTGTGTTGATGGATTGCACATGGATCATCGATATGGTGATTGGAACGTGTGTAACTACAATTCAATGGACGAATCGACGTTGCGGGGAAATTCCGTGAGTCAATGCTATTTTTCTCTATTTTTTATGGTTAAAATCGAGCATTAATGGAATTTTTTTACAAAAATACCATAGAGTTTATGGTGGATATTTTTGTAGAATGGATTCCCTGAATTTTTAGAATTTTTAGAAAATTTTTTCTAATTTTTTAGGAATTTTTTGAGCATTTTTATGATTAAAAATGTATTTTTATACATTTTTTGCAGATTTTTTCCGCGGGAATGCGATCAAATTTCTGTCAATTTCTACTGAAAATTCAGTAGGGGACAGCGTGTTGATGCATGAGATGCTCTCCCATGTGCGTGGGACTCTCTTCGCCTCTCAAATCTGATTTTTCTTTCTCTTTTCCAGGTGAAAAATCTCTTTAAAATGATTTTCAAGCATAAATCATAATTAATCATAATTATGATTAAAAAAAGTTTAATTAAAAACTTAATCATGGATTAAGTTAATCTCTCTGATTAACAGAGAGCGAGAAGAGATTGGAGGAAAATGATTTGGAGAGGAAAGATAATGGAGAGTGTGGAGAGGGTGGAGAGAAGAGACTCATCTCTCTCTCACACACAGCTTCTACGCGCAGGCGACGGGAGGGGGGGACTGCGCAGCAGCCGCCGCCGGCAAAAAAACGCCCCCCCTAAAAAAATCAAGTTGGCTATAAGCCATAAAGGTTATTTTTTTATTTTTTTAAAAAAAATGAGTTTTTATATTAAAAAAAAGCTTTTGGAGATTTTTCAAGAAAAAAGCTTGGGAAAAAAGCCTGAAAATTACTGAAAAATTTGGGATTTGAGGAAAAAAATCCATGAAAATTTTCTGGAAATTTCTTATTGAAAAATTTTGGCTTTTCATCTTCCGGAAAACCTTTGGCTTTCCGTTTTCCTGAAACCTTTTGGCTTTCCGAATTCCGGAAAAACTTTTGACCTTCCGTATTCCGGAAACCTTTGACCTTTCACATTCCGATTTTTTTTGTCTTTTGATTTTCCCAAAACTTTTGGCTTTCCGTATTCCGGGAAAACCGTTGGAATTTCGAAATTTTTTGACCGTTCGTATTCTAAATGCGTTCGGGGTTGATTAAAAATTTCAAAAAATTCTTGAAAATTAGTGGAAAATTAGACAAAGGTTATTTTAAATTTTGGGTAAATGTGGGGTTGGTGTTTGGCATGTGGTGTGTCCATTAGGGCGCCCGTGACCATTCAAATTCCTTTAAAATTATATTTTTTGACCCAAAAAATTAGAAAAATCCATTAAAATTGAAAATTTTCATTGGATTTGAGAATTGTCGGGCGGAATTGGAAATTTCGTGAACGATGGGATTCTCAGGGAAAATTAGGAAATTTCTAGAAATTATTTTTAGAAATCCTAAAAAATTGGTATTTTTAAAATATCAATGGTATTTTGGCAAATTAAATTGCTAAAATTTTTTTGGAAAAATATGGGTTTGGAATGCCATGAGATAGGTTTGGTGGAATTCAAAATTATTATATTTTGAGGCCCTGTAAAATTAGGAAAAATTAGAAAAAAATCATGATAATTCTTTTTCTCGAGAATTTAATATTTTTGAGGGTTATTTAATGTTGAGGTACGTTTTCTCGTGCTGACATTAGATAGATGCGGGTTATTCGCATATTTTATTAATACGATTATATCTCGTATTAATGGATATTTATGTTTGGATTAATTCTAAACGATGTATTCATGATTTTTAACCTTTTTTTAGCCATTCTTTTTGGACATGTTCCTTAATTTCTTTTGATGGCTATAATTTACGTTCAAAGTGTGTTTCACCTTTGACACTTTTCCATGATAATTCATTTGGCACTTATTAAAGTGTGGATTGTGCTTAATTTCTTAAGCTTAAGATAAATTATATCATGGGTTAGTTGATCGGTTTGTTTTGGTGGATTTTATTGGATGTTTTCCAAGTTTTATATGGACTCATCAGAGTGCTACACACATATGTTTCACTTTCTTACTTTGGAGTTTTATTTGAACAACACAATGTTCATATACTCCGGATTTGATGAGTTGGCCACCAATTTAAATGCTTCTTTTGGCATGATGATTTATGTCCATTAGATGGTATGCATTGATTTTTATGATCAACTATGGTTTTTATGGATTTAAGGAGCTTCTATGCTTTTATCCATGGTTTTATAAGGATCTTTTGATCTTTTGAATAATTACATGTGCTTTGAAGGTAGCATTTGCGTTCGTTTTTTGCACATAATTTTGGAGTATATTTCTTATACTCTTGTATATATTCCAACTCGGATACCTAGTTGCTTATATATCTAGGTGGAGTTATTTTTCTACTCTAACTTTATTGTGTTTTGGGTAGTTATCATTAGAAAGGCGCCAATAATTCAATTTCTTTTCTAATGATGTACTCAAAAGGATTTATTCCTTGATGTAGTCTCAAGTATACAGAGACAAGTTTAGTATGTGAAAGTCTGGATAAGGCCATCTTATTCCTTTTATACAGGATTTTATTCATATTTCCTAGACGGCATACTAGGGAGTTTCAAATTGTTAAGGTATGTATGGGTGGTATCATGGTGGTATGGGACGCTAGGGATCCCTCACATATATTATTTTATGGGATAATTTGGGCTCAAGATTGTTGCTTTGCTTACATCACTTAGCATGTTGACCTCAACATTCAAAGACAATCTTATTTTCTAAATTCACTAGAAGTTATACTGTGGGCATTCTCTAGATAAACATCTTTTATCTATAGCCTACATGTTTTGATGAGGGTAATCTCATCGGCATTTTCACTTGTTGAAATCTCTTTCTTTAGAGTTCAAACAAGTTTATCTTGTTGTGTTCGGATAAGGAAATTTGGATTCTTCCTTTGTTGGCATTTCTTTCTCTAGTTCCATACTTTAGGTGATTTACACAATCAACCTGATAGGTTTACGGATGGATATATGTGACTCATCGAGACGTTGATGATTCTCTATGTTGATATGGGTAACTCGAGACGTCGATTATTCCATATGCAAATATGGGTATGTCGGGGCGCCGATGAATTCCTGGTTTCTGCTGTTATAATGCCATGCTTTCCTACTTTATTCCGAAAGGTTTACAACAAAAAAGTTACTTTGAATGTGAATTGTTCTGATCATCTGCAGTAGTCTGATGGGCAAACAGAGTGTATGAATCAGATTGTAGAGTATATGCTTCGTGCATATGTCTCTAGAAAATCGTCATATTGGGAAATATCTTCCAATGATGGAATTTGCCTATAACAGTTCTAAATTTACGGCTATCATTTTTTAGTCCGTGCATACTTATGTATGGGTATCAACCCAGGGCACCTATTGATGTCGGTCTTAAGGACATCGAGCTTGATGCATCGAGGGATTTCTTGCGAGATAGGTAGGAAATTCTGACCGAAGCTCGGGATTCTATCAGGAGTGCTCATGATAGGACACGGTTTTGTGCTGATAGGGGACGCTCATCTCGGTCTTTTGAACCAGGAGCGTTGGTTTATTTTAATGTTCCTAAAGATTTTCAGACTTTGTCAATGGAAAAATGCTCGAATTTATCTCCTAAATATTGTGGTCCATTTCGAGTTATATATCGGATTGGCACGGTTGCGTATGAACTAAAACTATCTCCAATTGTTAGAGTTCATCCAGTCTTTCATATCGATAGATCGAAAGGGAAACTGGGAGGTGAGGATGACACAGTCACTCCTCAAGAACTCGTTGAAGTCGATGAATTATCCTATGTTCCACATGAACCTGATAAGATACTTGAATTCAGGGAAAGGAAACTTTGTAGTTGACTAATCCCTGAGGTTAAAATAAGGCGGAAAGATAGGGAAATTGAGAATTCGACTTGGGAGTCGGTTGAGATTGTTCAACGCAGTTCTCCTTCTTTTCATTGCAAGAGTGCAATGTTTTGAGAGAGGGAAAGTATGTTATATGTACATTATGTGTGCTATGTTATATACACATTATGTGTGCATATACTAGGAGGCTAACCCACATTAGGCTTGTGAGCATGGGAGCATGGGAACAAGCTCTAGTGGAGCATGGGTTAGGACTAATCTTAAGGTTTAAGGTTAGGGTCAGGCATCCAAGGGTCACACATGAGAAATGGAAAGTCAAGAGTCACTTGAGGGCCCTCCTATATAATAGGGGCATGGGGCACACTCAAGGGAGCTTTGGGAAGCTTGGAGGCTTGGAGGCTTATGCTATGGTCTCTTGTGTAGAGGTCCATATCTACTCACCTACCATTTCACACTATAGCTATATGCTATTGGATTGTGTTATACCTCTTAATGGTATGGGACATCAAGGTAGAGGTATGATGTATTTCATTTGTGATTCATGTGTGCATCCCTTGGACTCGAGGGTGGTTGGGTGGTTGAGTTTATGCCTGATTTATGCATGTTTATGCATAACAATTATCTAGAGAGATCTTAGGGTTTTAACACTAGCCATCCAGTCCCGTGGGTTAGCCAACCGCCCACCAACCACTATAGTGATGGGATCCAATTAAGAATTTGGTTAGGTTTTGTCTCGGGTACCAGGGAAAAGAGTTCCCAGGCCCCCTAGCCGGATATTCATACAAACTTAAAACTAGTCACACCACTTACACACCCAATATGAAATTGCCTTTTTTCACAGAATCAGCTATCTTTAAAAAATAATCTTTTAACGAAACCATTGTGTCATTGATCATAATCCTCAAAATCTCTGGTTGAATCTTTATTTCCAATCATTCCTTCATCGGTGTACCTATGGCATCATTGGCAACCAGAACACTCACCACCTATCCACTCAGAGGCCTTTTCATCTCATTACTTCTATTCTCATCACATCCATCCATCCATTCTTTCCCATCTATCTGATTCGCATTACATCTCATAGAAAGGCGCCAATAATTCAAATTGTTTTCTAATGATATACTTGGAAAGAGTTATTCCTTGATGTGGTCTCAGGTATATAGAGATAGGTTTTAGTATGTGAAAGTCTGGGATAAGGCCATTTCATTCCCTTTATGCAAGATTTTATTCATATTTCCCAGACGACATACTAGGGAGTTCCAAATTGGTAAGGTATGTATGGGTGGTATCATGGTGGTATGGGACACTAGTGATTCCTCATATATATTATCATATGGGATAATTTGGGCTCAAGATTGTTGCCTTGCTTACATCACTTGGCATGTTGACCCCAAAATTTATAGACAATCTCATTTTTTGAATTCACTTGAAGTTGTAGTGTAGGCATTCTCTTGATAAACTTGAAGTTGTAGTGTAGGCATTCTCTCGATAAACTTCTTTTATCTATAGCCCGCATGTTTTGATGAGTGTAATCTTGTCAACATTTTCACTTGTTGAAATATCTTTCTTTAGAGTTCAACGAGTTTATCTTGTTGTGTTTGGATTAAGGAATTTTTGATTCTTCCTTTGTTGGCATTTCTTTCTTTAAGTTCTGTCCTTTAGGTGATTTATTCAGTCCACCTGATGGTTTATAGATGTACATATGTGACTCATCAAGATATCGATGACTCCCTATGTTGATATAAGTAACTCGAGATGCCGATAATTCCCTGTGCAGATGTGGGTACATCGGGCCGCCAATGGATCCCTGGTTCCTGTTGTTATAATGCCATGTCTTCCTACTTTATTCCGAACGGTTTACAATGAGGAAACTACTTTGAGTATGAGTTCCTCTGACCATCCGTAGTCTAAAGGGCAAACAAAGCATGTGAATCAGATTGTAGAGGATATACTTTGTGCATATATCATCAAATTGGAAAAAGTATCTTCCAATGATGGAATTTGCCTATAAAATAATTCTAAACATACGGCTATTGGTTTTAGTCCATTCATGCTTATGTATGGGTATCAACCTAGGGCACCTATTGATGTCAGTTTTAAGGACATTGAGCTTGATGCATCGAGGGATTTCTTGCGTGATATACAGGAAATGCTGACCAAAGCTCGGGATTCTATCAGGACTGCTCAAGATAGGGCATGGTTTTATACTGAAAGAGGATGCTCACCTCGATCTTTTGAACCAAGAGTGTTGGTTTATTTAAAAGTTCCTAAAGACTCTCAGACTTTATCAACAGGAAAATACTCGAAATTATCTCCTAGGTATTGTGGTTCATTTCAAGTTATAAGTCAAATTGGCAAGGTTGCGTATGAGCTAAAAATGCCTCCACATGTTAGAGTTCATCCAGTCTTTCATGTCAATATATTGAAAGAGAAACTGGGAGGTGAGGATAAAACAGTTACTCCTCAAGAACTCGTTGAAGTCCAAGATTTATCCTATGTTCCACATGAACCTGAAAAGGTACTTGAATTCAAGGAAAGGAAACTTTGTAATTGACTAATCCCTGAGGTTAAATTTAGGTGGAAAGATAGGGAAATAGAGGATTCAACTTGGGAGTCGGTTGAGAATGTTCAGCATAGATTTTCTTCTTTTCATTACAAGTGTGCAATGTTTTGAGAGAGGGGAAGTATGTTATGTGCACATTATATGTGCATATACGATGACATATTGGTGTGTATAGCAAGAGTGAAGAGGAGCACTTGGTTCATGTGAACATAAGGTTTCATGGCAAATGAAGTTGAGTACCTTGGTCACATTATGGCAAAGATGGCATAAGGGTGGATCCCAATAAGGTGGAAGGTGTAAAGAATTAGCCCACTCCCACCAACATCACTCAGCTGAGGGGATTCTTGGGTATATCATCCTTCTATTAGAGGTTTATTGAGAAATATACTCACATAACAGCTCCATTGATGGACAAGGTGAGTAAGGAGGCATTCTTCTTAGATACTACAACCCATAAGAGCTTTCAAGAGCTGAAAAAAGATGCTTACTTTGGCCCTTATTGTGGTATACCCAGATTTCTCCAAGCTTTTCACTAAAAGAGTGGATGCATATGGAAGAGGCGAGGCTAACCCATTTAGGCTTGTGAGCATGGGAGCATAGGAACAAGCTCTAGTGGAGCGTGGGTTAGGGCTTACCTTAAGGGTTGGGATTAGGGTCAGGCATCCAAGGGTCACACATGAGAAATGGAGAGTCAAGAGTCACTTGAGGTCCCTCCTATATAATAGGGGCATGGGGCACACTCAAGGGATGTTCTCTGGTGTAGAGAATTGTATCTCCTCTCATGCCATTTCACACTAGAGCTATTGCTGCTAGAATGATGTCATATCTCTTGGTGGTATGGGACACCAAGGTAAGGTATGTGGTACTTCATTGTATTTATGTGTGCACCCTTGGGCTCAGGGGTGGTTGGGTGGATGAGTTTATGCATGGTTATTAAATAGAGAGATCTTAGGGTTTTAACAAGAATGCATGATGAAATGGCATTAGGAGTGCGCCTTAGGTTGGAATCTTGTCTTGAAATTGTTTGATGATGAATAGAGGAGAGGATGATGCACAAAGACGATGAGAAAGAGGTGTCGGTGGTAGACTAGGAAAATTGAAATGCATTTACTCAAATGTACCGCTCGTTTTGGGAGGAACCTAAATTTTAAATTTTTATTTTTTGAGGTACTAACATTTGGTACATGGGAGCAGGCCCTTAAAGTTGAAACCCCTAGAAATAGTCATGTCGTATTACATTGAAGTGGTGATAATCCACTAAAGTAGCCAAAACTTAGTTAGTGAAAATTATATATGACACCGAATGTTATATTTGTGATTGAATGTTGCATTCTTATTGGTCCAAAGCTTAATCCAAATCCGGTACATGTGCCCAAAAATGTTTAAAAAGGGCCACATTTCAATGTTCTAAAATAAGGATATTGACTTGTTGTTGTGACCTACAATTTTTAATGAAGTAATTCTAGAATCCTAGTAATCCTAGTAGTCAATAGTACATCTATAATGTCCCATCGAATTTATTCTAAGAAAAATCTATTCATGTAATTCTCTAGGAGGCATCTCAAAGAATATACCTTCGGTTGGGTGGTCTAGAATGTTTAACACCAAGTTTGCACACTCCCAAACAATTGACCATTTGATTACCAATTAGTTTGCCTTTAGCTTCAGTTAATGACAGAGAAGTTTTCCCAAGGGAGTTCTATGTCTTGTAAGGCATAAATTTCTTACATCCCAATATTCTTCTTATAATTTCAACAATTCTAGCCATGTTGGTTAGGTAAACTCCCCCCTCCTTGTTGGTTTTTCCATCTGGACCAAAGTCTTTAATGGATCCTTTTATTATGGGGTTTTTTACATTAAGCTCTTAGTTCCATCTAGACATAGCCTCGTTTTTTGTCAACATCATAGAACCATGTACTATGTAAACTTTGGGCAATGTGTCCTTTTATTATGGGGTTTTTTACATTAAGCTCTTGGTTCCATCTAGACATAGCCTCGTTTTTTGTCAACATCATAGAACCATGTACTACGTAAGCTTTGGGCAATGTGTCCATGGTAGGAGGATGTGATTCTAGTTCTTGTTCTCCCAGGATCTGGGAGATATCATCACTCTAGATCCCCTTAGAAAGAAAAACACTCCTCTCTTCTTCTTCATCCAGTGGCAACAAAGATCTCCCAAGATCTGGGAGATCTTTGTTTTGCAGATCAATTTGATAAAAGATATATCATCACTCTAGATCCCCTTAAAAAGACAAACACTCCTCTCTTCTTCATCTAGTGGTAACGGAATCATTATCTTCAAGTGGGTTTTTTGTTGTTGTATAATATCTCTAGTTCCGAAGATTGACCTACATGATGTTATTCTTCTTTTGCACAAGAAGATGCGGCTTGTTCTTCCCCCAGTCAATGGATCATCTTCAATTGTCTTATAAAAGGCCTACCTAAGATCACATCGTAAGTGGTGGAATTCTTGAAGTACATGATTGTAAATATGTGATCAAAAGTTCACTCTTACCACTTCCATGGGTAAAATGAGGTTACCATCAGACAATTTGATCTTCAAAGTGGTTGTCATATGAGTGCGAGAGATCCCCATTTTTTCCACTTCTTTTTGGCAGTAATACTCATCTCATCCCTGCCATTTAGGATGCCAATGGATGTTTTAGTTCGTAGTCTCAAAGGCAAGGTGGCATTAAGTTCTTCACATTCAGCCAATTTGATCTTGAAAGTGGTTGTCATATGAGTGCTAGAGATCCCCATTTTTCCACTTTTGGTAGAAATACTCACCCCATCCCCGTCATCTAGAATGTCAATGGATGTTTGAGTTTGTAGTCTTAAAGGCAAGGTGGAATTAAGTTCTTCACCTTCAAATTACTTGCCAAGCTTGTTGGATAGGCATTTCCTTGTACAATTTCCTAAGATTATCATCACTGTCACTCCTTTTATTCTCTGAGTTGGTGTCTTCATTGGATCTAAGTCCAAAGGCATCCTTTGGATCTAAGTCCAAAGGATGCCTCCATCAATTCCCTTGCATCCTGCCAAATATCAGGGTCTCTTGATAGAAACTCATCTAATGTGATTGTGATTGGAGAGGATAGAACTATAGGCATACCTAATGTGTCATTTTTTCTCTTGTTTCAGCCAAAGATAGCTGCTCTCATTGCGGTAATTACATCTTCTAAGCCGCAAGTTATTAGGGAAGAGTCTTTAAGGAGTTAGGCTTAGAGTCACTGAGCTGATGGAAATTGAGAGGTCTAGGCTTTAGCCTGGTTGGTCAGGTAATCATTCAAAAGATGATCTTTTAGAGGTTCAAAATTACTTATGCATTTCAGTTTAACAAAATTTGAATCTAGAATTGGTTGGGGCTTCCTTCTTTAAAACCTTTTACTATCGTCCATAAGGTAGATTTATGTAAGATTCCTCCTCAGCCTAAATAATGAATAAGCTTTTACCTCAATCCCCTGTAATCATTCCCTATTTCTAAATACAAAAAAATATTATTTTTCCTTGTTTTTTGCCTAGAGAGATAAAAAATTCTAGAGAGAGGTAATTCAATATTGAGATATTTTGGGATATAAAAATTCTACAAATATCAAAAATATATTTCTCTGAAATAGAAGTTCAAAATAAATTCTCCAGGAATCAATCAAAAATGATATAAGTGACCTTAGCCTAAGGGTCAAGATTTTCAAAAATTTTTGGATTATGATCCAATTAAGGTTCCAATGGGCTAATAGGATTAATCCAAGTGTTGGGATGAGATAAATCCAATGAATAAAAGAAAATACCCAAAAATGAGAAAATACTCACATAAGATGAAGAGTTGACTGAGTACAAGGTTTATTAGTTAAAAATTATGAGATATTTGTAAAAAAATGAGATATTTTAGAGGAATGATGAATTTTTGACACCTTGGTAAGGAGAGGGGGACCTTTGAGGTAGGTGCCTCCTTCACATGTGTTTGAGGGTTTTTAATTTAAAAATATTAAGACATTTTTATCTCTCCTCCTGGATCAATCTGGATCAAAATGCGAGCTAAACTGGTCCAAATCTTGTCCAAATTCAGCCCTCTCTGAGGGCCATTATCTATCCTCAAATGCCAAAATGTGAATGTAAAAATTTCCCTAGGGCCATCTTATACAACTTGTGCTAACTATTGGTACACTCTGATGGGGGGAAAGATGTGATAGCAAAGTTTGATATCTCTAATTTTTAACTTATGTATATATTTTGGTGGTTTTGCCAATGATAATAAAGTAAAAGCTTGTTTAAGAAGATTATGGTAGCAATCGAATTACCATGTCGTGCACGGCTTTTGGTGGCTACCCCACAACAATAGCTTTTACCTTTTAATATCTTATGTTTCCCAAGGTTTTATGTAATAACGTGCCAATGTGCACATTGTAAATACTATAGGTATGCTCTATAAATACTATAGGTATTTATAACATGCCAATGTGCACGTTGTAAATACTATAGGTATGCTCTATAAATACTTTGGTATGGTTGTTTAGTCTAGTGATGTGGAAACAAAAGTGGGCCCTATGCTTACATGTCTTGGTAACTCTATTCAAAGAAGATGGTAACCAAACATATGCAAGCTTGTGAATGGCATGTGGAGAGCATGTAGAGGGGTAATGAAGGATGCATAATAGCAAAGAATAATTCTAGAAGTCCTATGTGGACTACTGATACTTTCATCAACATATGTACATGAGGGGCCTTTATGTGGGCTCAAGGTGGGGTTAGATCTTATCGCCTGAGTCAAGGATTCTTTGAATTAAATATTTCAAGGAGACACATGTCAAAAGTAGCCACACAAAGGATAATCGATAGTGACATCCAGCCTTATGTCTCACAGAGGGATACCAACTTTTATTTTTGTAATTTGTAACAAGGTGAGAGAGGGTGATTCTCCATCCATAAAAGGAGCTCTCCTTTCCCTTTCAAATCAATGAGTGAAGTCTCCACATTAGAGAATTCTTGATTCATTGCCATTCTCTCATAATCTCTTATTTAAGAACTCTCTTATTCAAGAACTCTCTTATTTAAGAACTCTCTTATTCAAGAACTCACTTTATATGCAATGTATTCATTTAGCATAAGCTTCTCATACATTACCAAATCTTGGATCTTTTGATGTATCAAAGTACGGGGAATAAGGAGTTATTATCTTAGTGGGCCTAATGGTTTTAATAGTAGTGTACATGTGGAAATACTTTGGGAACCATGGGTAAAGCTTAGGTTATCCACTGAGAAGTGTACATGTGGGCCTAATGGTTTTAATAGTGTACATGTGGAAATACTTTGGGAACCATGGGTAAAGCTTAGGTTATCCACTGAGAAGTGTTAACCCTTACTCTCTAGTTTGAAACATCAATGAGATTAAGGGCAAGTGGTAGTGTTAAAATTGAAGTCTCATGCAAGAGGAGTGCAATTTTGGCAATTCAACCCCCTACTTTCAACCGGTATTAGTCTTTGCTTGGGTATTCTTTTCTTAAAGCATTTATGTAGCCAAAAATCTCTTTTGATTCTCTTTCCATTCATATCACCAAGTTTTCAATCCTAAGTCTCATCAATGATTAGAAATTTTCCTAAAAATGCTAACTTTTAGGCATTTTTGAACAGTTTTATATCCTTGTACTAAAATGCTCATAACATTATGCTCAGCTATTTATGTAGGCACGTAGCTCTTTTCAAGTTCTACGCACTTACATAGTTTCTTTTCAATGTAGCCATATGTATAAAGAACATTTATGTTTTGTTTATCTTTGATTTTTAATGATTTTGGCCAATTTTATACCTGTGTAATAAAATGACCAAAACATTTTGCCCAATTATCCATTTTGAAAAGATTTTATATAGGCATGAAGCTCTTTTTAAGCTCTATGCACTTACATAGTTCAATTTTTGTGTAGTTATATGTATAAAAAAATTATAATGCTCTGTGTTTTCTATATATTTTTTACCATTGGTTCCTTTAATGATGAATAATTTCTCTTAATCTCTTTTTCAAATCGCAAACCCCATGCATATTATCCATCTATGAGTCCTTACTACCTTGTTTTACACCAAATGGGTTTCGTTCCAATCACCCAACTCGTATGGATGAGCCATATGTTTCCGTTCATATAATCTTCAGTGAAAAGATTTTCTTCCAAAAGGATTACCCTCTTAGTTGGATTAATCCTAGGACAATGCACATTGATTAGTACAGATATTGCGAGCAATACCCACATGGGTGGAATTGGCAATTTTTGGCCTCATGATCATTTGCATTTTTGTTTCCCATTCTGATTTGCTACAGTCCGAGTCAGATAAGTTCCCAACTCATCAATCAAAAGAAATATGAGAATATGAATTAAAAGACAGCATACTTGACTCAATTGAGAGCTCATTTGGGAGAGAGGTGAGGGCCCATTCAAGAGCATTTGAATAGCCCATAAGTGAAAAATGAAAGGGAGGGTATAGTAACCTATGTTGCTTTCAAAAAATATAGCACTAAGCACTTGAACTCTGAAGAGAAGCTACAAATTAGATTGACAGTTATAGGTCAATTTGACACTTGTATAAAGAGTTGTGCCCTCTGCAATGCTGCCCACTTTTGTAGAAATGTGCACTTCTGAGACAAAAATAGAAACAAGTGGAAGAAAAATTTTCACCCAAGTTTTGAATAAAAGCTCTAGATGCCCTCTGTAAGGTTCAGTAGCCTTGAAGGGATTCACTTTGGGCTGCTTGTTCTCTCTTCTGCTTCTCTACTTCATCTTCCTTTACAAGGTTCAATTAGTTGTGAAGGGATTCACTTTGGGTTGCTTGTTTTGTCTTCTTCTTCTATGCTTCATCTTCTTTTGCAAGGTTCAGTTAGCTATGAAGGGATTTGCTTTGGGCTACTTGTTCTCTCTTTTGCTTCTGTGCTTCATCTTCCTCTTAAGATTAAGAGCGGTGGAGTGAAATGGGCAAAGAGGGGAGAGTGAGGAAGAAATGGGTGAAAATTGGAGAGTAAAGTGTGCTACCATAATGAATAAGATTCTAGGATTCTAGGATTATAGACTAGAACTCGTAAGATCACCAAAGTGTTTATGGCTTACTGGCTGAGCCCATAAACAAGGTGCTAAAGATATGAATAGAACACATAATAAGGGACTCTCATTTTACAAAACACACATCAAGGGGAAAGAGCAAATGTATTGTATTCACTCCATTCCATCCATTCCATACAAAGGGGATTTAAATAGCCATGTTCATGTGACCTTTCAACTTTCATAATAGCTTCTTACCTCACATCTCCACTCTCATGTAATTGTTACATATGTGTAACTCCTAACCACTTCTTGATGTGGCATCTCTTATTAACTCTTGTGGCTAATGACATAATCCGATTCTTTTTTATGCTAAGTTGTAATATGCTAACCTTAGTGAAATATGAACATAGGATATGGGTGGCCAAATACCAAGTCAACACCATGCCCATTGTGAGGCACAAAATTTATGTGTTCAAAACTTCTCCATCTTATTTCTTGTCTCTTATTCTTGACCAAATTATGCCACAATTTAAACTTTCTAAATGCATCTGACTTATTCTAAGAAAATAAACCCAAATCTTCCTACTAATCATCAATCAATAACATTAAATAGAAAGGACCACCTAGTGAAGTAGTATGTATCTTACCACAAAGTTCAGCATGTACAAGATCTACTTAGCCCTATCGCTACTCTCTTGTAGAGAAAGGGTTGTTGATGCTTATTTCCCATTACAAAATCCTCAAATGCACTAAACATCTTTGAAAATGTTGGTAGGTACTCCATAATTCCAAAATGTTGCATCTTAGGTTAGGCATCTCAACCTGTTGTGCCATAGCCTACTAGTGTCCACACACCGGCTGACCACATCGGCTCAAGCAAAAAAGATGGACAATTCACATAGATTGTTGTGCATAGTTCCTCTTCCAAGGAAATTTTCACTATCATCTAAGATGCCTACACTAGCTCGATCAAAGTCAACCCTTAGTTCACAGTCCATGATGGCCCCATCGAGATGTTGTGCCATAGCCTACTAGTGTCCACACACCGGCTAACCACATCGGCTCAAGCAAAAAAGATGGACAATTCACATAGATTGTTGTGCATAGTTCCTCTTCCAAGGAAATTTTCACTATCATCTAAGATGCCTACACTAGCTCGATCAAAGTCAACCCTTAGTTCACAGTCCATGATGGCCCCATCGAGATGTGGTATATAGAGGACCTATGAAAATTTTTGAGGAACACCATTCCTTGACACAAAATAAATGGTCCTTATGCCTTTTGTTGGGAATTTGGCATCATTCCTACTATTTTCTACCAATATATACTCTTGGTGGCTAGCTGTCGAATCATGCATTGGGATGCTCCATTATCGATGATCCACAAACCATCGAGGTTGAAGAATGGTTTGCCTTTGTAAACATTTCTTCCATTACTATAAAGAGTTCTAAATGCACTTCAATACTCTGATATAGCTTAGATAAAATTTGATATAGTGCCAAATAGGCTACATGCCAAAGTGGATGATAATCTCAAAACAATCCACTCTAGGGGTAGGTAGACTTTACAATCGGTCAGCCAATGTAAAGTGCCAATAGGCTATAACCTAGAGTGGACCATTACTTTGGAGTAGTCCACACGTGGGGTAGGTAGAATTTACTCTTCATCACCTAATCCAAAATTTATGGGGCCCAAGATAAGCTTGCAAGACTGTGAAATGTGCAAGAACTGTGTACTAATTTCTAATGGTTCTTTAATGGTGTTACAACTCCAGAGAACATGATGCCACTAAATATGATTGTGGACTAACATGGTTCTAGTTATAGATGCCTCGCACATCCAACCCTTTATAGAGGCATTGCTTGCCCCTTCTCTACGTAGTTCATCAAACATCATTGCATGAGTTTACTTGTTAGCTTTCTATTAGCATACAACCTCTATCTTAATAATTAACCATCAAAGCTCCCTTTAGAGAAGCACATGGGTGTGGAGATTTACTATCTATTGTATCCAATTATTTTCTCTTCATTTGTTATTATGAAATTTGAGTATAAATTTATGTGCTATAAAGTTGAGTATAAAGTTATGTGCTATGAAAAATCATAGCATATTGCTTTTGTAAAAGCATATAGGATGTTAAGATTCAACTAATCATAGTATTTATGTTGTTTAAAAGAAATAACCTGAATCATTTAGGGTTCTAATAAGTACGCATAGGCCAACATAGGAAACATCCCACACAAGATGTCAAAAATTAGGATATTTAAACAGCTAGGGACAAAAACTATCCAAGGAAGATAGGTGCCAATGTCCTATTTAAGTGATGCAAGGAAACTCACATCAATAAAGCAATTGTTCACCAAATAGTTTTAGGGTAGAAGCAAAGATACAAAGGAAACCACCCTCATTACACAAGAGTTATAGTGGTAGTTGTAGCAAATGAATAGTAATAGCTACAGTAATGTGTGAAATGTGAACCAAAACTAGTTTACAAAATGTTGAGGAGTTTTTGTTAACAGGGATGATACCTAGTAGTATTGAAAAATCAAAAAAATATGGTTTCATCAGGAAAGCTGCAAAGTATGTGATGGTTGGTGATGCTTTGTATATGAGGGGAAATGACTTGATATTGCGAAGGGTACCTTGGAAGGAAGAAATCTACAAAATTCTTAAGGAAAATCATGAAGGAACATGCGGTGGACATTTTGCCTTGAAGATTACTTTGCATAAAGTATTGCAGGAAGGTTATGTATGGCCAAGTGTACATAAGGATGTTAATCATTGGTGCAGGTCATGCAAACAATGCCAAGCTCATAGTAGACGGATATTCAGGCCTGAAATGAGGAAGACAATTCTTGCTTATGATGTTTTTGAAAAATGGGTATTGATGCTATGGGACCATTGCCTATTACCAGCCGAGGGAAGTGCTATATCTTGACTGCGGTTGATTACCTTTCTAGATGGGCGGAAGCAAAGGCAGTGAAACAAATTACCGCTAAGGAAGTAGCAAGGTTTGTATATCAGGATATTTGTTGTAAGTTTGGTGTGCCATTGGAATTGCTTTCTGATCAGGGTCCAGGTTTCAGGGCAGAGCTTATGGACTATTTGTGTACAAAGATGAAGATCAGTCGCAGTTTTACCACACCTTACTATCCGTAGTGTAATGGCTTGAATGAGCGTTTCAATGGAGAATTGATTAAGATTTTATCTAAGGTGACGGAGCAACAAGGCAAGAATTGGGATCTGGAGTTGCCTGCTGCCTTGTGGGCATACAGGACAACGATTAAAACTGGTACTAGTTTCACTCCGTTTCATCTTGTTTATGGAAAAGAAGCTTTATTGCCTATTGAGGTGGAGATACCGGCTGTTAAAATGTTGGAAAAGCTTTTGGAAAAGCCTAAAGATGCCCTTAAAGAGCGGTTGTTATATTTACAAGAAGCACAGTTGAACAGGGATAATGCTTTGAAGCACTATGTTGTAATCTCCATTCAATACCCAATGTCAAAGGAAAACAACCGAATTAAGAAGTTCTCAGGAGAGGGCTTCCACACTTGGCAAGTTCTTGTCAAGTATAAGATGATGTCCAAAGGTTTTTGGCCATTCATCTCCGGCACTAAGGTCTTGCAGATGATGAGAGGACATAAGCCATCATCATGCTCCATCTTGATGAGACTCTTATTCACCATGTGGACCAGCTTCCAACTGCAAAGGCAAAATGGGATGAGCTTGACAAGCTCTATGGAGCTCGTGGTAAGAATTCCAAGATCTCAATTAAAATTGATTTTTTCAGCTTCGAGCTCAAAGAGGGAGACGGCATTGGATCCTTTATCTCTCATTTGAAGGGCCTTATGGCTCAACTTGCATTAGTAAATGCAAGAATGGATGAAGATGATGCAGTGGTTGTTTTGTTAAAAGTAATCAAGAAGGTATACCCCACCTTAGTCACCACCCTGAAGAACATACCTAATCACACCCTTGAAGAGTCATTAAATCTTGTCTTGATGAAAAAAAAAGCCAAAGGGAGGAGCTAAATCTTCAAGTGCATCCACTCCATTGAATATCGAACAAGCTTTGTCACATCAAGTGAGCAAAGTAAGGTGTACCCATTGCAAAAAGGTAGGTCATTTTGCAAATAATTATTGGATCAAATATCCCAACAAGATGAAATGTAACAAGTGTAAACAATGGGGACATATCACTTCTAAATGTCCTAACAAGAGTCAGAGGCTAACTTTGTACCAACCTCTAACTCCTCTAAACACTTGTTTTAAATCTCAATGTAACAACACCTATATTCCTAACCTTGTACGCCTAATGTTATAAAGGCAACCTATGTCCAATACCACCTATTCCAATTCTTTCATAGTTGGTATTGAGGAAGGGTATTGAAAGACTAAGGTCATGTAAAAGGGTAGGAGAAGGGTGTGTGTGTGAATGGACTTATGGTCCACTAGCTCACCTATTTAAAGGTGAAGCTAGAAGGCATTATGTAGGGTGAAAAGTCCACCCAAGTTGTATGCATAAGCAACTTAATAAACAAGATTTGTTCTTGTATTTTGTAGGTCTCTCTCCTCCACTCATCTTGATCTAGCATAAGCACCATGAATTTCAACACCCATTGTCATACTGCCCTCAGGGCAAGCTCTTTGATGAATAAAACATTTCAATGTCTTAGACACATGTTTGCAGTTTGTCATCCCAAATGCTTTGAGAATCTCCCAAGCATACTTTTGCTATGAAATGAAGATTTTACCTGACTCTTGCCAGACCTCAATCTTCAAATAGAAATGCATAAGACCCAAGTCTGTCATCTCAAACTCATGGCTTAGCATATCCATTGTCTTCTTGATCAATAATATTGCCATGACTTTTTAGAACATACAAGTGAGCATCAAAAGCACTTATTATAAACCCAATATTTTTGAAAATTTGGTCTATCCTATAATACCATGCACTTGGGGCCTGTTTCAGCCCTACAATGCCTTCTTCAGTCTGCAAACTTTGTTTTCTGATCTTGGCATCTAGAAATGTGGTGGTTGAGCTACATATACCTCGTCTACTTGAGATGGCCATTCAAAATTGCTTATTTGACATCCATGTGAAAGACCGGCCACTTTTTGTGAGTAGCCAAGCCAAGTGTCATATGAGCTGTGAAAGCAAAGGTTTCATCAAAGTTGAAACCCCTACCTGTGTAAATCCCTATGCAACCAACCTAGCTTTGTATTTTTCAAGTGAGCCATTAGCCTTATACTTAGCTTTCCAAACCCATTTGGTACCAATTACTTTTTTGTTTGGTAGTCGGTCAACTAGCTCCCAGGTGTTGTTCTTTATGATGCTGTCATACTCAGACTGCATCGCGGCTATCCACTTTGGATTTGCTAAGGCTTCATCCAAGGTGGCTGGCTCCTTCATTGTTCCCATTATCTCAGCCACCATCAAGGCCATATTGACAATGAGATCAGATGCTCTTCTCTGCTCCTCTATTATCCTTGATCTGCATGGTCCATCTGTTGAAGATTTTGGCTTCTCAAGTATTGGATTACGCTCATCAAAGAGATGTTGTGCCCACTTTGGAAGTGGCTTTCCTTGTGGTGCAGCAAAGCAAGCTATTGTGATATGTGAGAGTCTTCATCCTCTGAAAACTCCTCCTCCTTGAGAGGACATCTGACTGGTGGGTTGGGCTCATGGTGGACTATTTCTTCGGCTGATGATAGAGTGGATGGACCTCCTTCCTCCACTGAGTGTGGCTGTTCTACAAATACCACATCTCAGCTAGCCACAACCTTCCTTGCCTCTATATCATAGAGCCGATATGCCTTCAACTCTTGACTATATCCAAGAAAGATACACTTGCTGCTTTTGGCATCTAGCTTGGTCCTGGGATGCATCTGAAATATGCACATAACATTCACAGCCAAATATTCTGAAATGAGAAATTAAAGGTTTCTTACCAGAGTAGGCCTCTTGAGGTGTAAAAGGAAAGATCAAAATTTATATTTGCCTTTGAAAAATCGGTTTAATATTTGAGTGTCTTTTTGGACTAGTACTCGAAATCTTGGTTAAGATTATGTCGTGTACTGGTTCGAAAAAATATTTTTTGCTAGCACTGAATTTATTGTCTAACTTTTGAGTGTATGTGGGTGGGAGTGACGGAACACATCCATCACACGGCCTTTTTATAGTGAACACATCCATCACACGGCCTTTTTATAGTGCTTATATAACCAAGTTTGTAGTGTAATTTTTCTCATTGAAATTAAAAAATCTTGGTTGAAATTCGACCATACCTTTAAATGTAGAGACAAAATTTGTACATTTTAGTTATAAATACCAACATTTGTACGATTTTTAGTGATTTTCAAGTCTAAATCCTAATTAAAAAGGTTTAAAAAAATAAAGTTTTAGCATTGGTGGCAGGTACCCACTGCCAGCGAAAAAAGTTTATTTCTGACATTGCTACTTAGTCGCTCGCGCGACTGGTGAATGAGAACGTGCTTCGTGTAGCATTTAATGTCTAAGAAGAACGCATACCGTGGGTAAGAAGAAGTTTAAGGGCTATAGAAAGAGCCCATGTTTGAGCATACCAAAAAGAGGGATATGCTAGTTGAGTTGCTCATGAAAGATGAAGAAAATATGTGGGAGCCATTGATGACTTTCATGATGATACACCTTTGGTTTCTCAAACAAGCTTCTGAAAGCACCCTAAAACATGATCCATGGAAAGAAGAAGAGCATGAAAGTTGTGACAACAATGGGAACCTCATTATAGCCATGTTGTTTGTTGTGTAAGCATCAAGGAGAAGTTTGTTCTTAAAAGAAGAAGAGGCAAAAATGTAGGGCTTCTAGCCCTCATGGGTATGATAAGAAGCAAGCCACAATAGAGCTCAAGCTCTAGGAGATAAAGCATTTCAAGTATACAAAGATATAGATCCCATACTAGCATATGCAACCCCTCTAGAAGGCAACTTTGAGCAACATTAAATAGTGGCAATTGTGAATGCAGTAGAGTAAAAAGGACTCGGCGGTGTAGCTCCATGACATCAAAGAAGGAAACCGCCTCAAGCTTACAACCTTGGGGGGTCACTCAACGGACTTGAATGTCTAGATTGGTAGACACATGCACACGCATTGAGTAGAACATTCCAATTTAGCATTGAGTGGGAGTGTTGAAAGATACCTTTAGCATAATGCCAAATTATCATGGGTGAGTGTTTAGTTAATTGATTGGATAGTGGTCAAGTGTGACACACCCTTCGCTTAAGAGGGGGTGTTAGAAGATGTAAGCTTGGGTTATTTGATTGAGTGTGTGAAGGCACCTTAGAGGTGCAAGATATTATCTTGTGTGTTGTAGAAAGTTAAGAATGTCACATGAGATATTGTGTGCATGGTGAAAGCCACATGAAAAATGTTAAAAAGGGATTGCCATATGGCATGATACATGTAAAGGAGATTGGACTAGAGGAGATTGCTATCTATATTAGAAGCCTCTCATTGGATGGCATGATACATGTAAAGATACATGTAAAGGAGATTGCTATCTATATTAGAAGCCTCTCATTGGATGGTTTATAACACATTATAATAGAGATTGCTATCTACATTAGAAGCCTCTTATTGGATGGTTTATAACACATTACAATAGAGATTGAGTTGATGTAATGAAGGGGGCTTGGAATTAGCTTCAAAGAGAGCCCATGGGCATAGATATGGGCGGTAAATATGGAAGCTGAAGATCCCTGCCCCCTCTGAGCATCAAATTCTGGGGTGCTAGCAGCGAAAATAGCACTTCTTGTGCCGGGCAGAAACTCTCACTCAGGGCCTCGCCCCCACGGATATCCGGACAAGAGACTAATCCCTCGGTTCTTCCAAAACCGAACCTAGAAAAACTTCCCTTGCCTAAGCAGACATAGGCGATTCCTCCAAAATATTTTATTCTAATGTACTCAAGGTCTTCACTAACCAAACTAGTCCGAACCCGTACGTCTCATGGTCAGATCAGGAAGAGACTTGCACTTGGATCATAGAGTCCAACACTTTTTTCCTCATCAAGAGGCACAACCGTTGATTCTTTTCCATAGAACAAGGGTTATCCGGGATTTACTTCAACTAACGTAACTTAACAAAATTGAGTCTCATTTTAGGGATCCATTAGTCCAGCCTAACCCCATCCAATCCCATGGGTTAGCCAACACCCAACCACTGTAGTGATAGGATCCATTTAGCAATTTGGTTATGTTTTGCCCTGGGTACCAGGGAAAAGAGTTCCCATGCCCCCTAGCCGACTCTTCAAGAGCAAAGTTCACAGACCCAATAACAATAAGAAATTTCCTTTTTCATAGATTAAGCTGTCTTTAAAACAATCTTTTAATGAAACCATAGTATGACTAATCATAATCCTCCAAAATATCTAGCTTGAATTCTAATTTCCAATCATTCCTTCATCGGTGTACCTATGGCATCATTGGCACCAGAACGCTCACCACCTGCTCACTCAAGGGCCTTTTCGATAGTTCCTAGCTCATAGTACCCGAAAATATAATCAAGTATTACATTCATTTATTCCCCAGTGTACCTATGGCGGCATCATTGGCAACCAGAACGCTCACCACCTGTTCACTCAGGGTCCTTTTTGATAGTTCCTAGCTCATAGTACTTGGAAATATAATCACATAAGAAAGATCCAGATGGACTCTCCATTGAAGATCAGCAAGATCAACCAACAAATCCATATAAAAGAGCCATGGACTCATCCATTGAAGACCAGCAAGGCCAATCAACTAGATCCTTGCCCGAGTTAAGAAAACAACTCTAACTCCTTGTTCCATTTTCTTCCTCGACGCACGTATGGGTATCTTCGGTGACCCAGATCCCGAGCATCGTATGGTCATCACCCTCTAGGCTCCTTCGTAGGTCACCTAGCACTTCACTCATAGGCCACTTCCTTGGTCCCTCATCCACCATGCTCACCATTTAAATCGAATCGAGGCTGGTCAAGACCTCGACCGACCTTGCTATGCGAGACATCCTCCATTGACCATCAGCTGTTGCAACTTTATCACTTAGGTCTCCATGACCTCATTCACAAGATGGTCAAAATGCTTTCCCAGCATTCTTGACATAAAACTGTCATTTAAAAACAGGTTTCATAAATACAGTTTCTCACGAACTCTCATCTTTCCACGTTGTTCCATATCATTTCTCTTTATTCCACGTTCTTCTACATCAATTCACATTGCTTATTCCACATCCACTCATATCTATTCCCATCATCCTTCATCCATTCTCATCCAATCATATCATATTACATCTCATCACATCTATCCATACCACATGACATTCATCCACATCACATCTCATCACATCTTATTACATCTATTCAGATCCTCATCACATCACATCACATCCATCCTCATCATATCTCATCCATTCACATCTACCCATATCCACATCACATCCATTCACATCACATCTTATCCATTCACATCTACCCCGATCCACATCACATCCATTCACATCACATCTCGTCACATCCATTCACATCACATCTCATCCATTCACATCTACCCGAACCACATCACATCACATCACATCCGTTCACATCACATCACATCCGTTCACATCACATCTCATCCATTCACATCTCATCACATCATATTCACATTCATTTACATCTCATTATATCATATTCACATCACATCACATCCATTCAGATATCATCACATCACATTCACATCCATTCACATCTCATCACATCACATTCACATCCATTCACATCTCATCGCATCCATTCACATCGCATCACATCCACACATCTCATCACATCCATTCATATCTCATCACACCCATTCACATCCACTCACATCTCATCACATTCATTCATATTTCATCACACCCATCAAATTCGTTGCATCCACATTACATCACATACATTCCATCCACATCTATATCCTTATCACATCACATTCATTCCATCCATATCACGTCACATTCATTCCATCCACATTACATCACAAGTTAATTATGATTATCCCACTAGATTAAGCTAATTCCATTATTTCTCTTTTTCCAAATTGATAGGATAATCTATTTCTCATTTAGAATCAATCAAAGTAGTTTTTAACTACTTATAAATAATCTAAAAGAATTAACCATTATTTTGTTAACACAAAATCATAAAAATACCGTTTTCTTAATCTCTAGCTTATAAAGCCTAGAGTTTAGCTTTGAATTAAGAGACTATCATTGAGAAGCATCCTTTTTCAAGGGATTTAGCCATAAGGTGGCTATTCTTTTAGAGAGAGAGATTTACTTAAAGAAAGCATTACACATAAGCATAAAGATTAACTTTCTCTCTTAATTAAGCATTAAGTCTTTAAGAGAAAGCTTGATTTGAATTAAAACAATCATTTAGAAAGCTTCTCAAACTTGAGAGGGATTGAGAAGAAGAAAGTCATTGAGATAAATTGGAAAAAACCATAAAATTTGATTTTACCTCCAAGTTTGGCTTGATTCTCTATTAGCAGCAATGAAGCCCTTAACCAATCAGTTGGTCCACCAAGAGGAGAAGAGCAACTCGAAGAGTTGTTGTAGAGAGAGAGAGCTCCAATCTCCCAAGAGAGAGGAAAATTTAAAGGATAATAGAAAATATGATTATTTTAATATAATACTGGCATAGTATAGCTCTAATATTTTTTACAAAAGACTAAGGGTCTATTTATAGGTGAGGGAGGCCACTAACCAAGTCTGACTAGGTTCTATAATTTTCAGGTTCAGTTTGACTCAATTTGGACAAGATTTGGACCAATTTGGCTCCCTTTTTGATTTGGTTTGACCCAAGAGAGAGGAGAGATAAAAATATCACAATTTTTTTGAATTAAAAACCCTTCCACACATGTGAAATAGGTGCATCCCTCAAGAGTCCCCCTTTCCTTACCAAGGTGTCAAAAATGCATCATTATTCTAAAATATCTCATTTTTTTAGTAATATCTCATAATTTTTAACTAATAAACCTTGTACTCAGTCAACTCTTCATCTTATGTGAGAATTTACTCATTTTTGGGTATTTTCTTTTATTCTTTTGGATTTATCTTATCCCAACACTTGGATTAATCTAATTGGTCCTTTGGAATCTTAATTGGACCATAATCTAAAAATTTCTGAAAATATAGACCCTTAGGCTAAGGTCCCTTATACCATTTTCAATTAATTCCTAATGCACCTTGGAAAGTTCATTTTGAACTTCTATTTCAGGGAAATCCATTTTTGACACTAGGAGGATTTTTATATCCAAAGATATCTCAATTTTGGATTATCTCTCTCTAGATATTTTCTCTCTCTAGGCCAAAACAAGGTAAAACAAGATCTTTCTTCTATTTCAGAGAGGGGAATAATTTCATGAACAGAAGGAAAGGTTCTTACATCTTTACACCTCAAAAGCTGGAGGGAGAAATCTTACAGAAGCCCAACATTAATGAGTGTGAAAAGGTGGGCAAATATATAAGTGAATATTGTAACTACTAGGGGCATAACACACTTTTACTATTGAAATCATACTTCTTGGAGCTATATGCTTCCATGGCTAATGGTGGTACTCCCTTGAGTGCATGTGGTACTCCATCATGAGTGCATGTGGCACTCCATTATGAGTGCAATATTTCTTTCTTTCTTTTCCCCATCATTACAGTGGTATCAGAGCTTTGTCTTTGATCTAAGATTTCTGAAAATTTTTAAAATTTTGGCATTTTCTTGATTTTCTTGGAGTTTCTTAAAATGTTTCTTGATTTTCTTGATTTTGATTGATCTCTTGATTAAGAAATGGGACATGGGGAGTATGAGATGCTGGAATTCTTTTGGATTTTTTATTTCATTAATATTTTGAGGGGCTATGGGTCACTGTGGACCAAGAATTGAGGCAAGTGCTCCAAAATTTGAGGGACAAGACCAAATTTGGAAGAAATTTGAACTAATCATGTACTTAATCCAAAAAGTTTTGATCTTCCCTTATTCCCCACATGATTGATTCTAATGGAAAATAGGATTGCATCTTCTTGCCATTGAGCAGCATTGACGTAAGGTTTTGAAGGAGCATTTCTTGATCAAGAGGGAGAAGAAGCTGTGGAGCTTGCCATTGGAGCTGTGAAGCTTGGAGCACACCGATTTTCACCAAATCTGAGAGCTTGGCCTACCGGGTAAGGAAAACTAAACATTCTTGAGTGGATTGCACGTGCAAAATCACAAACAATATCATATTTGAGTTGCCCAAAGCAAAGAAATTTTTTTATTTTGCAAGCTCTCCATTTAAGCTTGATAGTGGTGAATGTATGATGCAAATGGTTGCAAATCTGGCAAAGATCCATGTATCAGGCAATGGGAATGTGTTGGCAACTCATGTGCAAGCCCTAGAGTGATTTTGGAGCAAGTGTGATGCGTTGAAGTGATTGGAAACTCATGTGCAAGCCTTAGAGTGATTTTGGAGCAAAAATTCTGTTTTGAAGCCCTCACAAAAATAGTGAATAGAGGCTCATTTTTTATGCAATTGGAGCCGGTTTTTTGTAAAAATCATAAGATTGATGGCTTGGGTGCATGCCTAGGGGTGTTGGCAACTCCCATATATCATCAATATCCACACATAAGCCCCCAATTGCAAGCGGCGCAACCTAGAGGCTAAAACAGGGTAGATTTTACCTCTTTTTGCATAGTTGAGGTCCAATACAAGCTTGGGTGGTTGATTATGTTCACATTTATCTTAGCAATACTATGATACACATAGAGGAGAAGGATGCTGTGTGGTTTGTTTGAGCAATTATGCATTTGGGAGCCAATTATGAGCTAATTAAGAATGCTATAAATTGTGATTATTGAAATAGAGGGCCCTTAATTGACTAATTACTCACTCCATTTTTATAATTAGTCTAATTCCTTTTACATGGAGTTAGTAGATGTCATTGCTAAGCTAAGGAATTCCTGGTCCCTCAATTTGGACAAGAATTGAAGAAATTAGAGCACTTTCCTTCTAGTTTTTCTCAAAACAGAGAAGGGGATTTGATATTTTGGTATGTATGCACCTTGGTTGGTGTTAATATGCAACATTGAGCTTGTTCGGGTGTCAATGCAAGTTATCCACACTTGATTGAACCACTATATTGCAATTTGAAGCATTTGGAAGCCTTGGAAAGTGTACCAAAACATGGTATTTTGGACTCCATATGCTAGTTCAATTTGAATGCACTTAGTGTGATTTTCTACATCAATAGTGAAGTTGGTTGAATACTTTGGAGTATCTGGGACACTTATTAGAGTGTGGTTGAGATAAAGAAGGCTCATTTATAGGATTGGACGTGTGCAGAAGGTGCATTTGCATTGAGCAAATATGTCAGACAACCCAGTACAGATTGTGGGTGAGAAGTTGGATAGAAAGAACTTCCAGGCATGGAAGTACAGGATCAAAAGCTTTCTAAAATGATAAGGATTTTGGAACCTTGTTACAGGGGCGGAGCTAGAGCCGGATCTACCCTGACAACCTACACAATAACAAATTGTAGCTCATAAACAATGGTCAGAGAGAGCATACAAAGTTTTACATTACTTGTCTATATGTATCTCGGATGCTATACTCATACATATACATGATGCTGAGAATCCCAAGGATGCATGGGATACTTTGGTAAAGCTATTTGATACAAATACTAGTTCTCGTAAGTCTCAGTTATTGTGAGACAACAGATTCACAATGTGAAGTGGAAAGGAAGGTGTATTCATGATATGTACAAGAGATTAAGAAGTATGCAAATGAATTGGTAACTATTAATGCCCCCATGCCTGATGATGATTTGGTAGACATTGCCTTGCGTGGTCTTGGCAAGGAGTACAAGTCTTTTGATACGTCTATCTCTGTGCGAAGTACAGGTTTACCAGATTTTGATGAGTTGGTTTCACTCTTGCTTGTTGAGGAAATCAAACTTAGTGACCCTTTTCATGATGAATCTACTAGCCATGATGATCATGGCACGAATCAGGCTTTCTGTTCAAAAAGGGGATTTAGAGGCAGGGGGAGATTTGCATCACAAGGTCGTGGTGTTAGTCATGGGTGGCAGGATAGGTCACCACAACAGAATTTTCAGCCTTCATATGGTGCTAGAGGTGGTCATGGATAAACACCTCAAAGAGGTAGAGGCAATCCTCGTGGAAGAGGATGTTGGCAAGGCCAACAAGCATCTATGCAAAATGTGGAATGCCATTACAGTAGGAAGTTTGGTCATATGGCACATGACTGTTACCGCCGCAAACAAAATGATTTGAGAGGGGGTAGAGCACAACATGGTGGAAATTATGCAAATAGTGGAAATTTGGGAGCACAACATGGTGGAAATTATACAAATGGTGGAAATTTTACATCAAGCAGTCATGATGGTAGTGCAAATCACTTGTTTGCCATGAAACATGTTGTGGGGTCTATGATGACACATCGTGACAGTGATGACACTTGTTATATGGACTCTAGAGCATCAAACCATATGACTTGTTATGGCAAATAGTTTGAACATATGAAGCCAATGGATGTGAAAGGCTATGTGGAGATAGGTGATGATTCTCAGCATGCTGTCACTCATGTTGGGAGTGTACCATTGGTGATGCACAATGGTGAAATGAAGTTTATGTCAGACGTCTTATATATGCCGTCTATTACAAAGAGTTTGGCCTCAGTTGGTCAAATGGTTGAGCAAGGTTTACAGGTTGGTTTCAACGAGCATGGTTGCTTCATTGAGGATTTCAAAAATGGATGTAGTCATTGCCAAAGGCAAGAAAGAAGGCATGTTATTTAAATTGGATGTGGGATTACTGAGTTGAAATCGGCTATGTTCTCTAAAAGCTAAAATGTGGTACAAGACATTGAAATGTGGCACAAAAGGATTGGACATGTGAACATACAAAAATTTAAGAACATGCAAGCAAGAGGCATTGTTGGTGGGCTGCCTAGATTCAAGTATAATGGGAGTATGCATGTATGTGATGCTTTTGCTAGTTTGGAAAGCAAGCAAGGTTGCCTTCTAAAGAAGGCAACATGAGTAGCAGGCCACTTGAGATTGTTCATAGTGATGTATGGGAGGGTCCTGCACAAAACCCATCCATTAAAGGCAGCATGTCCTATGTGACATTCATTGATGATTTCAGCAGAATGACTTGGATTTACTTTCTCAAAGAGAAGAGTGAAGTGTTGGAAAAGTTTATGGACTTCAAATATTTTGCAAAAAATCATTATAGCTATTGGATAAAATATTTGAGGACAGATGGAGGTGGGGGTGAATACACCTCACATGATACTTCTTGAGAAAAAATGACATAAGAAGGCAGCTAACTTGCAGGTACACACCTCAGCAAAATGGTGTTGCTGAGAGGAAAAATAGAGTCGTTGTTGGTGATGTGGCTAGGGCAATGCTCAATGAAAAGAGCATGCCAAACTATTATTAGGTAGAAGTGTGTGCCACAGCGGTGTATGTACTTAATAAGACACCCACATCTGCCATACATGGAAGTACGCCAAAGATGCATCTTACAGGTTTTAGGCTAGACATTAGACACCTCAAAGGGTTTGGTTGCATAGCTTATGTGCATGTGCCAGATGAGAGAAGGAAGAAGCTAGATCCTAAGGTAGAAAAGTGCATTTTTGTTGGGTCTGCACAAGATTGCAAGGCATATAAATGCTACAATCCACAAACTAGGCAAGTGCTTATTTCACGAGAAGTGGTGTTTGATGAGCTTGCTAGTTGGTACAAGGCAAAGGATGAGGGTTTCATTAATTCCATGGATGTTGATGTGCATGTGAACTTGCCACAAATAAGTTCTATTTCTATGTTTGGGCCAACAGATAAGCCAATATCTTATCTCCATTGGATTTCAGGTTTCTTTAACATATTCTTCACTCTATGTGAAGAAAAAAAATCATGGGATTGTCTTGCTTGTCATCTATGTGGATGACTTGATTGTCACAGGAGATCATGCTACAGATGTTATGCATGTCAAAGAAGGCATTGAGTGGGCAGTTTGATATGAAAGACCTGGGTGAATTGAGATATTTTCTTGGGATTGAAGTGATCAAAGACCATGTAGGAACATGGTTAGTGCAACGCCAATATGCATTGGATATGTTGGCAAGATATGGGATGATAGGGCGTAAGCCAATGAGTACACCTTTGGAGTAGAATGTGAAGCTGTAGGCTGATTTTGGTGAAGAGTTGGATGATCCATCTATGTATAAAAAGATGGGTGGCAGTCTTATTTACATGACTATCACACGACCGGATCTAAGTTATGCTGTGGGGCTAGTAAGCCAATTTATGCAAAGCCCTAGAAAACCTCATTTGGATGCAATGAGACGCATTATGTGCTATGTAAAGACCACTGCACATTATGGTCTTCTTTATGAGCATGGTAAAGGCTTGGATGTACATGGCTACATAGAAGCAGATTGGGCAGGTAGCTCGTATGACAAGAGGTCCACTAGTGGTCATGCCTTTACATTTGGAAGTGCAGTGGTGAGTTGGAGCAATAAGAAGCAACCTACTATTGCTTTAACCAGTATAGAGGCTGAATACAGGGGTGCAACCATAGCTGCATGTGAAGGAGTATGGTTAAAGAGTCTCTTGGCTGATTTGGGTGAGCCTATTAATGGCAAGGTTGTCATTCATTGTGACAACATGAGCAGCATACAGCTGGCCAAGAATCCGATCTTTCATGCGGCGCGGACCAAACATATAGAGGTCCACTATCATTTTGTCAGAGAGAAAGTGTTGAATGGTACAGTGGATTTACAGTATGTGAAGACTAAAGAGCAGGTGGGCAGACATCTTTACAAAGCCACTTACTAGTAGGGAGAAGTTTGAGTACTTCCGTGTACTATGTTAGAAGTACATGGGATGAGCTTGAGGGGGAGTGTTGCGAGCTTTGATAGCCCAAGCTCATCTACATCTTCATCTATGGCAGTACATCATGAGCTTGAGGCCGTTGAGATTCAAGCTCGATGTCAGCTTGTACCAGTTGCACTATGTGTTGGCGTGTTAGGTAGTAGCATCATGTGCGAGACATAAATGACCGCGTCCAGCTGCTCTGCTGGTAATAGTTGTGTGGATAGTAGCTAGGGTTAGCTGTGTGTAGACACAACACAAGTAGTGTGTTGTAGCTTTTGGATTATGGCTTTATGCATCGTGTGAAATGGGACATGGCTTCCCTCTACGGCTAGGGTTTGTCTAATACATTAGGGTTTGCCTGCTATCTGTATGTGCTCTCTCCCTATATTTGTTTTTCATCACTAACTAGCCATCAAGTGGTTGATTTGGACACCATCTCAGGATACAAAGTGGACAGTTCTGTTAGCCTGAAAACCCTAATTCAGTCAAAAAAGGGCGGACTGAATTGAAGGTGTTTACATAGCTTAAGAACACTACTAAATAGCTTCCCAATAAGCCATCAAGTTTCCAATTCCGTGACCGTTTGGATAGTCAACCCCTCATAGTTGAATTTTAGCTAAAAGGCAAAACAGAGAGGTATAGGGGTGTTTGAAGTGGTGATCCAGGGTGATAGAAGTGTTCCTCTCATCGAGACGAACGTGACAAGCCTTTGATCTTTCAATCCCGGCATTAGTAGCACCAAAAACCCTAATTTGGTACCATGGGTGACTATGAACAAGAGGGAATTCCTTTACATGACATGAGTGATCACATGGTGAATGAGGGCATGTCAAGGCACACAAGTGGAAGTGCACAAGTTTCTTTGGAGCACATTACTTTGGATATGCTAAAGGTTACTATCATCAAAGCTATAAAGAATGCACAAAGGAAAATTTCAAATTAGTGAGCTTTTGAGACAAAACAGTGAGCATATGCGACAAAGCAATGTTCTCATGGAGCAAATGTTCAATGCTATGAATGAGTGCTTCAAGAAGATTGATGATGGGATAAATGAAGTGCAAAGGTGTGTGGAAAAGACTGATACTTCTCTTGATAGGACAAGAGGCTGGTCACAACCACAAAGGTCATTTCCAAATCCATCATCTTATAAGCTTAGTCGGCATGGAAATGTTGAAATTGAGCTGGGAACTTCCAATGGGAACACTCAAAGTCTGAAGATAGCCTTCAAGAGAACCCAAAAGATGTTTCTCATGTTGAATCACCATTGTCAAAGCCCTATGAAAAGGAAGAAAAGCATAGGCAAGATTTGATGGAGTCAAAACAAAAGGAAATAGCCATAATTTCCAATGAAGATGACAAACATAGGTATGCACGGTTGTATGATGATGTCATACACTCGAAGTTACCGAAGTCCTTGACAAAGGATGAATTTGTGGATCGTATGATTTCTACTCCTATTGGAAGCTTATGGTTCAAGCATGGTGAATCATTTGTAGAAGCTTTGCTCTCTTCTGATGGGGAAGGAGTCAATTGTATACAGCTCAAGGAATGGATTCGCAATTGGGATGCCTACTTTTGTGCATTTGGGGGACAAAGTGAAGCAAGTGACATGCAAATTTGGAGGCAAAGCTAGACAACGGTGGCTACAAGTTATAAGATTCCTCCCTCTATTTTTGAGGTGTGCAGGTGTAAGAACCTCCCCTTCTAATCTTAAAATTATTCCCCTCTCTGAAATAAAAGAAAGATCATGTTTTACCTTGTTTTAGCCTTGAGAGAGAAAATGTTTAGAGGGAGGTAATTCAAAATTGAGATATTTTTAGATATAAAAATCCTCCTAGTGTCTAAAATGGTTTCCCTTGAGACAAAAATTCAAAAAGAACTTTCCAATGTGCAATACCAGTTTAGAAAAATACACTCAAAACTCCTGCCAAATCTGAAACTAAGTTTGAGACCCTTCAAATTGATCTGTGGATCAATTTGAAGTTTTGGGGATATTGATTCAAGAAATACTCCTTGTATTCAAAAGAAAATCAAACTAAAAACTTGCATAGAAATGAGATATGATGTGAATAGATGTGAATTAGATGCGATGTGAATTAGATAGATGTGAATGAATGGATGGATGTAATGTGAGGTGAATAGATGTGAATAGATGTGATGTGAATCAGATAGCTATGAATGAATGGATGGATGTGAATGTGTATGTGAATGGATGGATGTGAATGTGTATGTGAAGAATGGATGTGAATGTGTATGTGAATGGATGGATGTGAATGTTTATGTGAAGAATGGATGTGAATGTGTATGTGAAGAATGGATGTGGCTGTGCATGTCAAGAATGGATGTGGCTGTGCATGTCAAGAATGGATGTGAATGTGTATGTAAAGAATGGATGTGGATGAGTATGTGAAAGAATGGATGTGGATGTATGTGAAAGAATGGATGTGGATATGTATGTGAAAGAATGTGATGTGACATGAATATATGTGCATGTGAAATGATAAATATGAATGTATGGATAGATGTGAGTAGTCGTACATGTGAACGATTGGATGGATGTGGATAAATGAGATGAGATGTGTATGAATGAGATATGATGTGGATAGAAGTGATGTGATATAATGTGGATAGAATGTATGTGATGGGATGGTGATGAGAATGAATGTGATGGATATGAATGAATGAATGCGATGGATATGAATGACTGATTCTAGAATGCAAGCAAGGAGGCTTTTTTTCTGCTGACTACTGAGGACATCTATACCACATTTTCTTTGCCTAGGCGGTACTTGATTTCAAAATCAAATTCTTACAGGGTCTGCATCCACCTTCTTTGGTGCATGTTGAGATCCTTTTGAGTGAAGCTCCACTTTAAGCTCTAATGATCTGTCATCAAAGTGAATCTTTGACCCAGTGTAGGATCCCTGACCCCATTGCACAACGAATTTGGGGGTGCTAGCAGCGGAAGTAGCACGTCTTGCACAGGGCAGGGTCCCAAACTCAGGCCTCACCCATGGATATCCAGACAAGAGGCTAATCCATCACTTCTTCCAAAACCGAACTCGAAAAAACTTCCCTTGCCTGAAAAGCACAGGCGATTCCTCTAGGATAACTTTTCTCTAACGTAGTCAAAAGCTTGAACTAACTGAACTGATCTGACCGAACCCGCAAGTCCCATAATCAAATCAGGGAAAAGATTGTACTTGGATCATAGAAATTGAGTCTCGATTTACGGCAGATCCATCAGTCTAGCCTCATCCAGTCCCATGGGTTAGCCAACCGTCCAACCACTGTAGTGATAGGATCCAATTAGTAATTTGGTTAGGTTTTGTCCCGACGAGTACCAGGGAAAAGAGTTCCTAGGCCCCCTAGCCAGATATTCATGCAAACATAAAACTAATCACACCACTTACACACCCAATATGAACTTGCCTTTTTCACAGATTCAACAATCTTTAAAACAATCATTTAATGAAACCGTAGTGTTATTGATCATAATCCTCTAATTATCCAGTTGAATCCTAATTTCTAATTCCTTCCTTCATCGGTGTACCTATGGAATCATTGGCAACCAGAAATGCTCACCACCTGTTCACTCAAGGGCCTTTTCAATAGTTCCTAGCTCATAGTACCCGACAATATAATCACATAAAAATTTCTAGATGGAATCTCCGTTAAAGATCAGCAAGATCAACCAACAGATCCATATAAAAGAGCCATGGACTCATCCATTGATTGACCAGCAAGGTCAATCAACCAGATCCATGCCCGAATTCAAAAAACAACTCTTACTCCTTGTTCCAATATCTTCCCCGACGTACTCGTGGGTATCTTCGGTGACCCAGAGCCCGAGCACCATATGGTCAGCACCCTCTAGGATCCTTCGCAGGTCACCTAGCGCTTCATTCATAGGCCGCTTCCTTGGTCCCTCATCCACTGTACCGGAAGCTCACCATTTAATCAAACCGCGGCTGGTCAAGACCTCGGCTGACCTTGCTACGCGAGATGTCCTCCGATGACTCTCTGTCCCAGCAGTTGCAACTTTTACAGACAGGTCTCCACGACCTCATTCACAAGACAATCAAAATGCTTCCCTAGCATTCTTGACATAAAACAGTCATTTAAAAACAGATTTCACAAACAAATACAATTCCAACAATATTTCTATCTTTTCTCATTACTCTGCATCCTTTCACATTAGACCCCATCTTTTTTTCATCTTACCACAATTTTATTTTCATCATCGATCCCTATCACATCACATCATTCCTACATCAAATCACATCTAATCGCATCATTCACACATCAATCCACATCATCCATACATCCATCCACATCAATCCACATCATTCAAACATCCATGCACATCAATCCACATTATCCACACATCAATCCACCTCATCCATACATCTATCCACCTCATCCATACATCTATCCACATCATCCACATCATTCACTCATCATACACACACCAATCCACATTATCCACATCAATCCACATTATCCACACATCCATCCATATCTTCCATACATCCATCCACATCCATCCATATCATTCAAACATTCATGCACATCAATCCACCTCATTTCATAAGCATTCCCATTCTCATCTTATCATATCTTTTTCTATCTCATCACTTATTTCCTCATTTTTCCTCATTAGATCTCACCCACTTGTATCTACTCATCATATATCTCATCACCTCACATACATTAACATCTATCCAATTTACATCGCATCTTATCACATTCATTTCACATCACATCTCATTTATACACATCCTGATTCACATGCTAACACATTCATTCATGTCCCTAATCGTTCATTCACATTCCGATCCACATCACATCACATCCATTCACATCCCTTATCATTCATTCACATCCTATGTCATTCATTCACATCACATCACATCCCTTATCATTCATTCACATCCTATATCATTCAATCACATCTCGATTCATATCACATCACATCCATTCACATCCCTTATCATTCATTCACATCCTATATCATTCATTCACATCCCGATTCATATCACATCACATCCATTCACATCCCTTATCGTTCATTCACATCCTATATCATTCATTCACATCCCGATTCATATGCTATCACATTCATTCACATCCCTTATCATTCATATCTATCCAATTTACTTCACATCTCATCGCTTCAATTCTTGTTCATATCTATCACATTTACATCCACATATATTCTCCCACATACGTCCACATCCATACTTATCACATACACATCCACATCTATCCTTTCACATACATCTACATCCATACTTATCACATACACATCCACATCCATACTTATCACATACACATCCACATCTATCCTTTCACATACATCCACATCCATATTTATCACATACGCATCCACATCTATCCTTTCACATACACTCATCCACATCCATTCTTTAACATACATCCACTTCTATTCTTCACATACATCCACATCCATACTTATCACATACACATCCACATCCATACTTATCACATACACATCCACATCTATCCTTTCACATACACACATCCACATCCATTCTTTAACATACATCCACTTCTATTCTTCACATACATCCACACCCATCCATCCATTCATTCCCATCTATCAGATTCACATTACTTCTCATCACATCTATTCACCTCACGTTCTCGTCACTCCTATTCTCATCACATCCATCCATTCATTTAGTCCCATCTATCTAATTCGCATCCCATCTCATCACATCTATTCATCACATCTATTCTCATCACATCTATCCATCCATTCATTCTCATCTATTTGATTCGCATCACATCTCATCACATCTATTCTTAGAATGCAAGAGAATCCTTATTTTTTATATAAAGATTCTTTACATATCTATTTATGCATAATTTCAATTTTAAGGAGAATAACTCTTTTGAATTGAAAATAAATTTCTTTATGCATCTTTCTATGCATAAAATCAAAACTGATGAGAATAACTCTTTTGGAATAAAAATAAATTTCTTTATGCATCTTCCTATGCATAAAATGAAAACTGATGAGAATAACTCTTTTGGAATAAAAATAAATTTCTTTATGCATCTTCCTATGCATAAAATGAAAATTGATGAGAATAACTCTTTTGGAATAAAAATAAATTTCTTTATGCATCTTCCTATGCATAAAATGAAAATTGATGAGAATAACTCTTTTGAAATAAATTTCTTTATGCATCTTTCTATGCATAAAATGAAAATTAATGAGAATAACTCTTTTGAAATAAAAATAAATTTATTTATGCATCTTCCTATGCATAGAATGAAAATTGATGAGAATATCCATATCTTCCATACATCCATCCACATCAAACCATAGCATTCAAACATCCATGCACATTAATCCACCTCATTTCATAAGCATTCCCATTCTCATCTCATCACATCTTTTTCTATCTCATCACTTATTTTCTCATCAGATCTCACCCACTTGCATCTACTCATATATCTCATCACTTCACATACATTAACATCTATCCAGTTTACATCGCATCTTATCACATTCATTTCACATCACATCTCATTCATTCACATCTTGATTCACATGCTAACACATTCATTCATGTCCCTAATCGTTCATTCACATTCCGATTCACATCACATCACATCCATTCACATCCCTTATCATTCATTCACATCCTATATCATTCATTCACATCCTGATTCACATCACATCACATCCATTCACATCCCGATTCACATCACATCACATCCATTCACATCCCGATTCACATCACATCACATCCATTCACATCACATTCTATATCATTCATTCACATCCCGATTCAAATCACATCACATCCATTCACATCCCTTGTTATTTATTCCCATCCTATATTATTCATTCACATCTCGATTCATATCACATCACATCCACTCACATCCCTTATCATTCATTTACATCCTATATCATTCATTCACATCCTGATTCATATGCTATCACATTCATTCACATCCTATATCATTCATTCACATCCCTTATCATTCATATCTTTCCAATTTACTTCACATCTCATCGCTTCAATTCTCGTTTATATCCATCACATTTACATCCACATATATTCTCCCACATACATCCACATCCATACTTATCACATACACATCCACATCTATCCTTTCACATACATCCACATCCATACTTATCACATACACATCCACATCCACATCTATCCTTTCACATACATCCACATCCATATTTATCACATACACATCCACATCTATTCTTTCACATACACTCATCCACATCCATTCTTTAACATACATCCACTTCTATTCTTCACATACATCCACATCCATACTTATCACATACACATCCACATCTATCCTTTCACATACACCCATCCACATCCATTCTTTAACATACGTCCACTTCTATTCTTCACATACATCCACATCCATCCATCCATTCATTCCCATCTATATCAGATTCACATTACTTCTCATCACATCTATTCACCTCACATTCTCGTCACTCCTATTCTCATCACATCGATCCATCCATTCATTCCCATCTATCTGATTCGCATCTCATCTCATCACATCTATTTACCTCTCATTCTCATCACATCTATTCTCATCACATCTATCCATCCATTCATTCTCATCTATTTGATTCACATCACATCTCATCACATCTATTCTTAGAATGCAAGAGAATCCTTATTTTTTATATAAAGATTCTTTACACATCTATTTATGCATAATTTGAGTTTTAAGGAGAAGAACTCTTTTGAATTAAAAATAAATTTCTTTATGCATCTTTCTATGCATTAAAAAAAATTGATGAGAATAACTCTTTTGGAATAAAAATAAATTTCTTTATGCATCTTCCTATGCATAAAATCAAAATTGATGAGAATAACTTTTGGAATAAAAATAAATTTCTTTATGCATCTTCCTATGCATAAAATGAAAATTGACGAGAATAACTCTTTTGAAATAAAAATAATTTCTTTATGCATCTTTCTATACCTAAAATGAAAATTACACTTTTAGAATACATCTTTCTATACGTAAAATGAAAATTACACTTTTAGAATACACAATTGGTGGGGATTACTCTTTTTGGATAATAAAAGATAAAACTTATTTCACCAATTTTTAAAAAATTTTGCCATAACCTCCTTTGTATGGCTAACCATTTTTTAATTTTTTCTAACTTAAAATTACTTAAAAATTATCCCCAATTGGTTTTAAGCACTCTAAACTAATCAAATTTCACTTTTAAAAGAGAAACAATATGGAAAGTTTAATTCCAACAATTAGATTACTTAACTAGGATAAAGAAGGATTGAATTTAAGAATGAGAGGGGGGGAAAGCCTTTCCAAGAAGGCATAGCATTTGTTTATCATTTTAAGATAACAAACAATTTAGAAAATCATTAAAAGAATAAGAAAAAGTAAGATTTATTACTTACATGAAATTCGGGGAGCTTTCGTTTCGCTTGATGGTTTGAGAGATCTACTCTTGTTTGCAACAAGAGTGGCCACCAATTCGTTATTAGAGGGAATGGTCAAAAACTAGTGCATCATTAAGAAACTCACAGTTCTTGGCTCTTGGGAGGAGTAGAGTAACAGTGCATAAAACACTATTAAGCTTCAACAAAGGGGGAGGCTTCTATTTAAAGAAAAAAGTAAGCTTCTAACCAAGCAAACTGATTCTAGAATTTTCCAGATCAGTTTGGTCAATTTTTGACCATTTTTAGGTCAGTTTAGCTTACTTTTGTTGGAACTAGACTTGAATAGATGAAATATCTCAATTTTTGATAATTTTAAACTCTACCACACATGTGAAGTAGGCGCCTCCTTCATGAGGGGGAATTCCCATTCTGAGGTGTCAAAAATCCATTTTTTTAGTAATTCCTTTGGTCCTTAGTCCACTCTTCATCTTATGTGAGTATTTGCTCATTTTTGGGGGGATTTTCTTTATTTCTTCTATTTATCTTCTCCACACATTTGGATGAATCTGATTGGCCCCTCAAAACCTTAATTTAAAAATTTTCAAAAATCTAGACTCCTAGAATAAGGCCTCTTGAACAGATTATACTTGATTTCTAATGCACCTTCTGAAAAAAATTTTGATCTTCTGTTTCGGGGGAACTTATTTTAATAAGAAGAGATATTTTTCCATCCAAAAATATTCAAAATTTGAATAACCTCTCTCTAGAATATTTGCTCTCTCTAAGCCAGAACAGGTAGAAACAAGATCTTTTATATTTTTGAAGAGGGATTTGATTATAAGGGAAGATACTAGACATACTGAGAGACTGGGGAGGAATCTTACAACCAGTAGGTAATGTCTCCATAACTTCAAGGCATAGACTACTGAAAGTAGCTCCAGGTCATGGACAACATAATTTCTCTCATGCGTTCTGAGTTTTTGGGAATCATAGGCCACTGCATGACCTTCCTACATGAGCGCACCTCCCAAGGCAAAACCACTGGCATCAGTTACTACCTCAAAGGGTAGGGAGAAATTCGGCAACTTCAGAACATGATTGGTTACCAAGGCAGTCTTCAGCTTATCTGACACCTGGCAAACCATTGAAATGGGGTATTCTTCTTAAGAATATTAGTCAGGAGGGAAGCTATGAGAGCATACTTAGGTATAAAAATTCTATACTACCCAAGAATCCCCTGACTTCTTTCCCTGTCTTTGGTTCAGGCCAATATATGACTGCTTGGACTTTTGCGAAATCTTGAGAAATTCCATCTTTGGATACCAAAATGCCCAAGTATTCAACATGGTCGACACAAAAAGTGCATTTGCTCTTTTTTGCAAAGAGTTGGTTCTTCCTTAGAGTCTCAATAACTTTACGGACATGAGCTTCATGGTCAGCTGCATTCTTTGAGTAAATCAGAATATCATCATAGAAAACAAGAACAAAATCATCCAAGTATTCTCTGAGAATGTCCTGCATTAGGCGATTGAATGTAGCTGGGACATTTGTCAATCCAAATGGCATGACAATAAATTCATAGTGCCCATAGCAAGTATTGATGGCTGTCTTTGGGATATCTTGATCTCATTAATCCTGATCTGGTAATACCCTGATTTAAGATCTATCTTTGTGAAGATCTGGGCTCCATTTAGCCTGTCCAGGATACTTATTCTTAACTATCAGTTGATTGAGACCTCTGTAATCCACACAGAGTCTTAACGTTCCATCCTTCTTTTTCTGAAAGAGAAATGGCGCTCAGCACTAGGTCTTACAAACCCTTGTTCTAACAGCTGCCTAAGCTGTAGTTCAATGGCTTCAAGGACTGGCATTTTGTATGTGTGTTGGGCTACTGGCTGAGCTCTGAGGGTCAATTCTATCTCATGATCTACTTCCCAAATCGGAGGCATCTCAGTTAGCTTTGCTGGGAATAAATCATCATACTCACTTAACCATTCTGGTTCTTTAGCCTTTAACTTTGTGTCTACCGGATTCATTTTGACAACATAAATGAGCTCCTTCTTTCTAAGTCTTTTCAGTAACCTAGAAGCTTTTACTAATTGCATATCTGGGGATCCGAAAATTCTAGTTCCTTGAACTTTGTTCCCGTGATTCAGGTCACGGAAGGAAATGGTTCCATTGTGACAGTGAATGTCAGCTTGATTTTTGTGGAGCCAATCCATTCCAAGGATTCCGCCGAAAACTCCCAAAGGTAAGACTCTGAACTGGCAGTCAGTTACATTCCCATCTAGATTAAACTGAATATAATCTGACTCATGGTAAGTGAAAAGAATCTTCCCACTGGCCAATTCAACTTGAATAGGTTTCCCTAATTTTTGTTCTAAGACTAACTTACACAAACATCCTGGGGATCCAAAAATTCTAGTTCCTTGAACTTTGTTCCCGTGAAGGTCACGAAAGGAAATGGTTCCATTGTGACAGTGAATGTCAGCTTGATTTTTGTGGAGCCAATCCATTCCAAGGATTCCGTCAAAAACTCCCAAAGGTAAGACTCTGAACTGGCAGTCAGCTACATTCCCATCTAGATTAAACTGAATACAATCTGACTCATGGTGAGTGAAAAGAATCTTCCCATTGGCCAATTCAACTTGAATAGGTTTCCCTAATTTTTGTTCTAAGACTAACTTACACAAGCATCCTGGGGAAATGAATGAATGAGTACTGCCTGAATCAATCAAAAGCTTGTTTGGAGATTAGTCTGAACAGAGGTAGATGGTTGAGCTAGAGTCCTCTTGGGATTGCCCTGATTTTACGCTAATCTGACTGATACAAAGGGGCTGGTCTCTGCACTCTGGGTCCTTGACTTCCGTGTCCTCTTGACATGGCAGGAGTCGGGCAGTCTTTAAGCTGGTGATCACAGGTCACCTAGCACTTCACTCATAGGCCGTTTCCTTGGTCCCTCATCCACCGTACCTGAAGCTCACTATTTAAATCGAACCAAGGCTGGTCAAGACCTCGGCCGACGACCTTGCTACCCGAGACATCCTCCATTGACTCTCCGTCATCTATTGCAACTTTATCAGATTAGGTCTCCACAACCTCATTCACAAGATGGTCAAAATGCTTCTCCAGCATTCTTGACATAAAACAGTCATGTTAAAAACAAGTCATAAATACAGTTTCTATAGCGAACTCTCGTCTTTCCACATTGTTCCACATGAATCCTCATTTATTTCATCTGTATTCCCATTCTCATCACATCATAATCATTCACATCACATATCTCATCTATCCCAATTTACATCACATCTCATTCATTCACATCCCAATTCACATGACATCACATCTCATTCACATCACATATCACATCTATCCCAATTTACATCACATCTCATTCATTCACATCCCGATTCACATGACATCACATCTCATTCATTCACATCCCGATTCACATGACATGACATCACAATCCAATTCACATCACATCACATCTATTCACGTCCATCACATCCATTTACATCACATCCATCACATCTATTCACGTCCATCACATTCATTTACATCACATCCATCACATTTATTTACATCATATCCATCTACATCCATCACATCACATTCATTCATATCCACCACATATATTCTCATAACCATCCAATCACATACATTCTATCCACATTATATCACATCACTTCTATCCACATCATATCTCATTCATACACATCTCATGTCATTCATCCACATCATATCTCATTCATACACATCATATCTCATTCATACACATCTCATCTCATTCATCCACATCCATCCAATCGTTCACATGTACGACTACCCACATCTATTCATACATTCATATCTATCACTTCACATCCACATATATTCATGTCACATCACATCTCTTTTCATCACATCACATTCTTTTACATACACATCCACATCACATTCTTTCACATACACATTCATGTCCATTCTTTCACATACATCCACTCACATCCCATATCATTCATTTACATCTTGATTCACATGACATTCATTCACATCTATCTCATTCACATCACTTCTCATTGCATCTATTCACCTCACATCTCATCACCTCTATTCACATCACATCCATCCATACATTCATTCACATACATCTGATTCACATCACATCTCATCACATCTATTCACCTCACATCTCATCACCTCTATTCGCATCACATCCATCCATTTTATTCATTCACACCTAATCTGATTCACATCACATCTCATCACATCTATTCACCTCACATCTCATCACCTCTATTCACCTCACATCTCATCACCTCTATTCACATCCATCCATCCATCCATTCATTCACATCTATCTGATTCACATCACATCTCATCACATCTATTCACCTCACATCTCATCACCTCTATTCACATCACATCCATCCATCCATTCATTCACATCTATTCGATTCACATCACATCTTATCACATCACATTACCTCTATTCACATCACATCCATCCATCCATTCATTCACATTTAATCTGATTCACATCACATCTATTCACCTCACATCTCATCACCTCTATTCACATCACATCTATCCATCCATTCATTCACATTTATCTGATTCACATCGCATCTATTCACCTCACATCACCTCTATTCACATCACATCCATCCATCCATCCATCCATCCATTCATTCACATTTAATCTGATTCACATCACATCTATTCACCTCACATCTCATCACCTCTATTCACATCACATCTATCCATCCATTCATTCACATCTATCTGATTCACATCGCATCTATTCACCTCACATCACCTCTATTCACATCACATCCATCCATCCATTTATTCACATTTATTTCATAGAATTTAAACATAGAAATTAAGAGAATTCTAATTTTGATATAAAGATTCTTTACGCATCTTTCTATGCATAAAAATCAACTTTAATGAGAATAATACTTTTTGAAATAAAAATAAATCCTTTATGCATCTTTCTGTGCATAAAATCAATTTTAATGAGGATAACACTTTTGAAATAAAAATAAATCCTTTATGCATCTCTCTATGCATAAAATCAAATTTAATGAGGATAACACTTTTGAAATAAAAATAAATCCTTTATGCATCTTTCTATGCATAAAATCAATTTTAATCAGGATAACACTTTTGAAATAAAAATAAATCCTTTACGCATCTTTCTATGCATAAAATCAAATTTAATGAAAATAACACTTTTATAATAATAAAAATTTTCATTATGCATCTTTCTATGCATAGAAATTAAATTAAATAAAAATAACACTTTTAAAATAAAAAAAAATCATTATGCATCTTTTTCATGCATAGAAATTAAATTTAATGAAAATAACACTTTTATAATAGAAAAATTTTCATTATGCATCTTTCTATGCATAGAAATCAATTTTAATAATTGATATCAGTGATATCCATGCATATTCATAGGTGAATATGTACATGGAGTAATTAGAATATTTCTTTTAGAATGCACAAACGGTGGGAATTACTCTTTTGGAATAACATAAAAACAAACTTTCTTTTCCATAAAATTTTGGAAAAGTTTTCCATAACCTCCTTTGTATGGTTCACCATTTCTCATTTTTATCATTCGAATTCCAACTTAAATTAACCCAATCTAGATGTATAGGACTCTAATCTACTCAATTTTCAGAATTCAAGAGAGTAAACAATAAGAAAAGTTTAATTGATCATTTAACTAATCTTTCTAGGATTAAGAAAGGCTGAATTGTAAAGAAGAGAAGGGGGTGGCCTTTTCCTCAACAAAGGCATAGCATTTGGATTTAATTCAAGCAACTGTAAAACAAGAAAATCAAGAAAACCATAGATTTAAAATTAAAAAAGTAAGAAAATTTAGCTTACATGGAGTTGTAAGCTTCCTTTGGCTTGAGGGATTGAGGGTTCTACTCTTGTTTGAAGCAAGAGTGGCCACCAATTTCTTTGGAGAGGATTAGGCCAAAAACAGTTGAAATATTAAAAAATTCAATGTAGATGGCTCAGGACATGAGTAGAGTAACAATGTATAAACACCATTAAGCTTTTACAAAGGGGGAGGCTTCTATTTATACGAAAAAGTGAGCCTCTAACCAAGCAAACTGATTCTAGAATTTTCTAGATCAGTTTGGTCAATTTTTGACCATTTTTGGGTCAGTTTAGCTTACTTTTTGGATCTAGTTGAAACAGAAGAGAGGAGAGATGAAAATATCACATTATTTTTGAGTTTAAATTTTCTCTACACATGTGAAATAGGCACCTCCTTCATGAGGGGAGATGCCCACACACTGAGGTGTCAAAAATGCATCATTTCCTTTAAATATCTCTTAATTTTTAACTAATAATCCTTGTACTCAGTCAACTCTTCATCTTATGTGAGCATTTACTCATTTTTGGGGGTTTTTCTTTTATTCTTCAATTTATCTCCTCCCTACATTTGGATTAATCTTATTGGTCCATAGGAACCTTAATTGGAGCATAATTCAAATTTTTTTGAAAATCTGGACCCTTAGGCTAAGGTACTTTTTACCTATTTTCAATTAATTCCAATTGCACATTGGAAAGTTCTTTTTGAATTTCTATTTTAGGGGAAATCATTTTAGACACTAGGAGGATTTTTATATCCAAAAATATCTCAATTTTAAATTACCTCCCTCTAGACATTTTCTCTCTCCAGACCAAAACATGGTAAACCAAGATCTTTCTTTTATTTTTGAGAGGGGAATAATTATAAGATCAGAAAGGGAGGTTCTTACACCTGCACACCTCAAAAGCTGGAGGGAGGAATCTTATATTGGACATTCTCTGGTGGATCTAGACACGCTTTCCTTAAGTTCTTTGGATCTGGACACACTTTTCCTTCTGGACATACTTATCTTCCTAGTTCTGGCATTCTTCCACAATAAGGCTTCAATCTATACCCATTCACTAGTTTCCTTAGGTTTTCTCCATCCAGACTTGTTAGCTCAAATGTTCATGTCCCCATTTTTCTGACAATTTGGAATGGGCATGTCTATCTCATTTTCAATTTTCTTGGGTTACATCCCATTCTTGATGAGAACAGCAAGATTGCATCTCCTTCTTTGAAGATTTTGAATGTCATATTGCTATCCACCTATAACTTTCTCCTTTTCTATACAATTTTGGTTGTCCATGCACTATGCAGTCTCCTTTGATCTAGATTAAGGAGTTTCTCGATCCTTTGTACCTCTAATTATTTTGAGGAGAGCCTTTCTGATACAGTATCTTGAGGCTCTGTGTTAAGGAACTCCATGGGCACTACTGCCTCTAGTCCATACACCATGTTGAAAGGCATAAGTCGTATTGCATTCTTATATGCTGTTCGGAATGCCCACAATGTTGAGTGCAGCTTTCTGTCCCAATTGGTTCTATTCTCATTCACTGTCTTGACGAGTATTCCCTTCAAGATTTTATTGGTGGATTTTGCTTGCCATTTGCCTACGATGAAAGGGTAGTAGACTGTTGACTTTTTACGTATTATCATCTGTTGCTCTATCAGTTCCTTGATTACTTCATTAAGGAAGTGGGTCCCTTGGTCACTGACTATCTCTATTGGGCATCTGAATCTTTTCATGATAGTTTTATAGAGAAACATTTCTATTGACGATGTGTTATAGTCTTTTAGGGCCTTAGCCTCTACCCATTTTGTGCAGTAATCCGTAGCCACCAAAATGTATTTGTTTCTTGTTCGCTGAGCTATTATCTTGAATGGATCGACAAAGTCCAAACCCCATTTTTAGAATGGTTCTAGGGGTAATATTGGGGTGTGCAGCATTGTTTGCATCATTTGGTTGCTCTAGCCTCTAGCACATATCGCACTCCTTTGCAAACTTGTGCGTGTCTCTTAATGCAGATGGCCACTACAATCCTGCTTGGAACACTTTCTGCCCCGTGACTTCTCCAAAAACGTTTCCTTTGCTTATTCCTTGGTGCGCTTCTATAAAGCACAGCCTGTTACTCATGTTCAGGGATGCATCTTCTTAGTATTTGATCGATGCCCATCTTGTAGAGTTGTCCAGCTACCACCATGAATGACTTGCTCCAAAGAGTCGGCTTTTTTCTCTGATCTCTGGACATGTACTCTAGAAAGGACAAGTTAGACAGGAATTGCAGCATCTCATCGTTCTAGCTAGGTTTTTCTCCGTCTATGAGGAAGAGCCGTGCATATGAGAAATCATCTTCCACCCCCTTGGGATCTTCTCCTAACTCCAGTCTTGACAGGAAATCTGCTCTTGTGTGCCTGTTTCTGGGTGTGTGCCTTATGGTGGTGAACTCAAACTCTTGTAACAAAATCATACATCGAGTGAATTTTCCAGCTAGGTCTTGTTTGTTCACACCAGGTACAAGAGTGCTTTATAATCTACATGAAATTGAAACATTTTTCCCAACAGATAGTGCTTGAACTTCTTGATGGAGTAAATCATCCCCTGTGATGCCTTTTCTAAAGTGGAGTAGTTCTTTTCAGGTCTATACAGCCTTCTTCTTGCATAGTAAACTAGTATGTACCAGCCTTCTTGCACTTCTTGCATCACAGAACTACTAATGGAAATATCAGAGGCATCAACAAATACATGAAATACTAGATCATAGTTCGGCTACTAGAGAATGGGCGCTACTGACAATATTTTCTTGAGAATCCGAATGCCTCCTGATAGGATCCAGATCAGACATATTCTACATCTCTCATCATCAGACTATACAAGGACACTACCACATTCACTAGGAACCTCATGAATCTACTATGCCACTTGATTAGTCCCAGGAATCTTGCAAGTTCTTTGGCATTCTTGGGTGGTTGGGCTGCAACTTTACAATGATTGCTACCTTGGCTGGATCCACATCTAGCACTTTTGCAGATACTATGTGCCCTAAGAGGGATCCACTTGTTACAACAAAGGCACACTTAGCTAGATTAAGGCTCAATCTGGCCTTGTTGCACTTCTCTAGGGACATTGTGAGGTGTTTTATGTGGTCTTCATTCTTTCTGAACACACTAAAATCATCCATAAACACCCTCATGAAGTTGGTTAAATATTCATAGAATATTTCTTGAACCATCCTTTAGAATGTGGTTGGAGCATTTTTCAGTCCAAAAGACATTAAATTGGAGGCAAAAGTTCCCCATTCTATCACAAAGGCTTTATTTTCTTTATTCTCCAGGGCCATCCATACCTAGTTGTACCCGCTGAACCCATCCAAGAAGGAGTATGTCTCATGCCCGACTATCGCATCCAGGAAGAAATCTATGATGATAGCGAGAATGGATCTGATATGGTGGAGGCATTTAGCTTGTGGTATTTAATGAAGACCCTCAGCTTCCCATTCTTCTTTGGGGGATGATGACCATAGGTGAAAGCCATTCCACCCTGTGCAGCACTGGATAGATGAACCCTACTCTTAGCATCTTGTCAAACTCCTCCTTCACTTGTTTGGCATTGTTGGGGTTCATTCTATATCTACTCTGTCGGATAGGAGTTGCATTCTATTTTAAGTTGATCTTATGTTGGTGGAAGCTAGGATCAATCCCCTTCATGTCTGATTAATTCCAGGTGAACACATCTTTGTAGGACTTTAGCAAATCCAAGAGCCTTCCTCTAAATCCTAATTTAGTTGGGCACTTATCTTGACTTTTTTTTGGCTCTTGGTCATCCCCTAGGTTCACTTCTTCAAGTTCATCTTCTTGGATTCTGATGTTCCATTTCTTGAGTTGGGCTTCTCCTGCGTGAGAGCCATTATGGCCTTTTTTTCTACTGAGCTAGCAATTCTGCCACACTCTCCTGAGTGTTCTCCTCCTCTTCTTTTGCACTTTCTTCATTTAGTAGCACTTCAGGGTCAGCCACTAGGACTTCTGGATCGTATCTTTGTACAATCCTTTCTATATCCACCTCAAATAGCGATAGTAGCAGATCTGAATTTTCCTTCATGATTTTCTCTTCTTCGTTGTCTTCTACCCCTTCTAGGTAGTTTAGGCCTTCTACATGCATCAGTCGGCTAGCCAGATTCAGCTTGTATTTTCCTCGAACAAAATGTATACCTTGTTTTCCCTTTCCTGATTGCGATCTTGTCTATATCCCAGTTATCCTTTATCCTTCCACTTCTAAGCCACTTTTGAGCCACGATCTTCCCAAGAGCATAGGATATGCACCCGCTATCTCAGTCATTTTGAGGACTATGAACACAACAGTGAACATGCACCCTACCACTTCTATTTGTTCTTGCTTGATTATTCCAACTGGTCAGACTCTTCTTTGGTCAGCCATGTAGATCTGGAATGGAGGTGGATGCATGTCACTGATGCATAGATTTTTAGCCAGACTATCGGATATTATGTTCACTCCTGATCCTCCATCCTAGAATTACCCTTGTCACTGTCTTTCTATCCTCTGATCTTGATGATCATTTTGAGAACAGACGTGTCACAGTCGTGGATTGAATCCACATTCTTGCATTCTACTGCTAGATTTTTTGGTTCCTACAAGGACATTTGCACCAGTTTCTCATTTGGTACTATGGTCTGAAGTAGCTTTTACCTGTAATTGGGAACCAGATTTAGCATTTGGACGAGTGTGATGTTCAGTTTCATCATGTTGAGATCCTCCCACAGGTTGTATTCCTTAACGGAGTTGTTGCTTTTTTCCTTGTCACAGTGGGCATATCTTGGCCTTTGTACATTCTTCCTCTTTTGCTTCCCTTTCCTTTTCTTGATTTTCCCTTGTCAGTTTTCCTATATTGATTCCTTCTAGATTTCCCTCCGTTTTCTTTATCGAGGCACTTCTATTGCTCTAGGTTGTAATTGGCTCTAGTTTGCACTTCAACGTCCTTTCTTTGGTCGCTCTACCATTGCACACTAGCTTCTTTCCTACTCCAATTTCTTCCCTTTTCTTGGCCAAGTTTGTCCCATCCAGATTTTCCTTAAAATTCTCTCCTAGGGGGGCGGGATTTCATGCATTGTCCTCACCATCCCTTGTGTGCTCTCTGTACCAACTTGGTGATTTGTTCACAAACTCTCTGCTTCCCTACCCAATGTTCTGGCCTCTATTTATGTTCTAGCTCGGCATTCCTACCTATCAGCGTCTTGAAAGTTCCTTGTGTTCCTGTCACAAACCATCACCTCTGGGTGGTGACTTTTGTTGTTGCCCCATGGTCTAGTTTTACCATGTTTACATTTATATCAACTCCTGTTGGGTTTGTCTCCCTTTGCATCCTTGCCTCTTGTAGCTCTTGCTGATGGCGTTGTAATATGGGGTAGTAATTTTGTCTATGTCCTAGACCATTGTAGTAGAAACAAGCTCCCCTTGGTCCAAACCTACCACCTCCTCTTCCATATACGGTCTGTTGATTTGAGGTCCTGTGTGTGGTGATTTGGTTAACAGCTAGGAACTGAACTGATCTGACCAAACTCGTAAGTTCCGTAGTCGGATCAAGGGACAAATTGCACTTGGATCATAGAGACCAATGCTTTTTTCCTCATCGAGAGGCACAGCCGTTGATTCTTTTTCCATAGAACAATTTTTGTTCGGGATTTACTTCATCTATCAAACTAAACAGAAATTGAGTCTCGATTTACAGATCCATCACTCCAGCCTAACCCCATCCAGTCCCATGGGTTAGCCAACCGCCCAACCACTGTACTGATGGGATTCAATTAGGAATTTGGTTAGGTTTTGTCCCGAGTACCAGGGAAAAGAGTTCCCAGGCTCCCTAGCCGGATGTTCATGCAAACATAAAACTAGTCACACCACTTACACACCCATGAAATTGCCTTTTTCTCAGCATCAGCTATCTTTAAAACAATCCTTTAATGAAACCATTGTGTCACTAATCATAATCCTCAAAATCTCTGGTTGAATCCTTATTTCCAATCATTCCTTCATCGGTGTACTTATGGCATCATTGGCAACCAGAACGCTCACCACCTATTCACTCGGGGATCTTTTCAATAGTTCTTAGCTCGTAGTACCCGAAAATATAATCACTTATAAAATCAAGATGAAATCTTCGTTGAAGATCAGCAAGATCAACCAACAGATCCATATAAAAGAGCCATGGACTCATCCGTTGAGGACAAGCAAGGTCAATCAACCAGATCCATGCCCGGTTTCAGAAAACAACTCTTACTCCTTGTTCTAAATATCTTCCTCGACGCACGTGTGGGTATCTTCGACGACCCAGAGCCCAAGCACCGTATGGTCAACACCCTCTAGGATCCTTCGGTCACCTAGCGCTTCACTCATAGGTCGCTTCCTTGGTCCCTCATCCACCGTACCGGAAGCTCACCATTTAAATCGAACCGAGGTTGGTCAAGACCTCAGCCGACTTTGCTACGCGAGACATCCTCTGTTGACTCTCCATCAGCTGTTGCAACTTTATTAGGTAGGTCTCCACGACCACATTCTTAAGACAGTCAAAATGCTTCCCCAGCATTCTTGACATAAAATAGTCATTTACAAACAGTTCACAAATATAGTTTCTATAATGAACTCACGTCTTTCCAGATTGTTCCACATCAATCCATATTACTTAACCCAAATCCAAATCATATGTATATCCATTCTTGACCAGATACATCATTTTCCATCCCATCACATCAGATTCATTCACTTCACATAACATCTATTCCTATCTTTCTTAATTTACATTACGACTCATCACATCCATTTCTCATTACATCTCATTCGTTCACATCTTATATTATTCATTCACATTTTGATTCACGTGACATCTCATCTCATCCATTCGCTCATATCGACTTTATATCGATTCACATTCGCTCATATCGACTTTATATCCATTCACATACATATTTGCATTCATTATTCCATATACACATCCACATTCACATCTACATCCATACATCCATTGTCACATCCACATTCATACATCCACATCCACATCCACATTTATATATCCACATCCACATCCACATCCACATCCACATCCATACATCCACATCCATATCTACATCCATACATCCATTTTCACATCTACATTCATACATCCACGTCCACATCCACATCCATACATCCATATCCACATCCATACATCCATATCCACATTCATACATCCACGTCCACATCCACATTCATACATCCATATCCACATCCATATCTACATCCATACATCCACATTCACATCTACATCCATACATCCACATCCACATTCACATCCATACATCCACATCCATACATCCATTCACATCCATACATCCACATTCACATCTACATCCATACATCCATTTTCACATTCACATTTACATTCATACATCCACATCCATACATCCACATCCACATCCACATTCACATTCATACATCCATTTTCACATCTTCATTCATACATCCACATCCGCATCTACATCAATCCATCCACATCCACGTCTACATTCACATTCATACATCCATTTTCACATCCACATCCGCATCTACATCAATACATCCCTATCTATTCCTCGTTCATTTTCATCTATCTGATTCGTTCATTTTCATCTATCTGATTTGTTTCACATCCTCATATCTATTTATAGAATACAAGAGAATTCTTATTTTTTATATAAGATTTCTTTACGCATCTATTTATGCATAAATTCCATTTTAAGGAGAATAACACTTTCGAAATAAAAAACAATCTTTTATGCATCTTCCTATGCATAAGTTCATTTTAAATAAGAATGACACTTTTGGATTAAAATAAATTCTTTATGCATCTTTCCATGCATAAATCCAATTTAGTAGGAATTACACTTTTAGAATAAAAGAATTTCTCTTATGCATCTAATTTATGCATAAAATCCAATTATGATGAAAATCACACTTTTAATATAAAAAAATTATCTTCTATGCACCCATTTATGCATAAAATTTATTTATGATGAAAATCACACTTTTAATATTAAAAAAATATCTTCTATGCATATGTTTATGCATAAAAATCTTTTATGATGAAAATCACACTTTTAAAAAAATTATCTTCTGTGCACCCATTTATGCATAAAAATCATTTATGATTAAAATCACACTTTTAATATAAAAACAATATCTTCTATGCATATGTTTATGCATAAAAATCTTTTGTGATAAAAATCACACTTTAAATATAAAAAAATATCTTCTATGCATATGTTTATGCATAAAAATCTTTTATGATGAAAATCACACTTTTAATATAAAAAACATATCTTCTATGCATATGTTTATGCATAAAAATCTTTCATGATGAAAATCACACTTTTAATATAAAAAATATATCTTCTATGCATATGTTTATGCATAAAAATCTTTTATGATGAAAATCACACTTTTAATATTAAAAAAATATCTTCTATGCATATGTTTATGCATAAAAATATGATGAAAATCACACTTTTAATATATAAAAAAATCTTCTATGCATATGTTTATGCATAAAAATCTTTTATGATGAAAATCACACTTTTAATATATAAAAAATATCTTCTATGCATATGTTTATGCATGAAAATTTTTTATGATGAAAATCACACTTTTAATATAAAAAAAATCTTCTATGCATATGTTTATGCATAAAAATCTTTTATGATGAAAATCACACTTTTAATATAAAAAAATATCTTCTATGCATACTTTATGCATGAAATCAAATATGATAAAAGTAACACTTTTATAATAAAAAAATAATCTTTTATGCATAAAAATCAATAATAATGAAAGTAATACTTTTATAATAAAACTAAATTTCTTTTATACAAATAATCAAAATGCATCTTCTATGAATGAAAATGTTGGATACCTGTAACGCCCCTACGGGCGTTACCATAGGAGGGGACGGCCTCTGGCTCACCACCCAGCCATAGGAGGGGACGGCCTCTGGCTCACCACCCAGCCATAGAGGAAGAATGAGGATTGCCCCTCATCCCCCAGGCTATATAGTGTGTGGCCTACCGTCCACACTAGCCTGGCTGCCCATGGCTCCGCATGGGCGTCCTCTCCCACTGAACCCCGGACATGGCCATCCGGTCTGCTCCATCGATCTCACAGGCGTTACAGCCTACGTGACATTACCTCCCCCCTTAAGAAGAGTTTTCGTCCTCGAAAACAAACTGGGGAAACCTTTTGGAAATTGCACTACGGCGTTCCTAGGTAGCTACCTCCTCATCCCTATCTGTCCATTTAACAAGTACCTCCTGGTACACTTTATGTCAGGTTTGTCTGTCACACGATACCCTAGAATCTTTTCAGGTTCATGTGGTATCTTTGGTGGCTCTATCAAGTCCACCAAAATCTTTGGAGAAACTGCGTTCTCTAACCCGTGAACTGATTTCTTCAGTTTACTGACATGGAAGACAGGATGGACTTGAGAACTCTCCGGTAACTCAAGTTTATATGCTACGTCCCTAATCTTCTTAAGGATTTTAAAAGAACCACAATATCTTGGAGAAAGTTTATCACACTTTCCCATTTTCATGGTTTTTGACTGCATAGGAACCTTGAGGAATACAAAGTCACCTTCTGCAAAAGTCACCTTTCTACATCCTTTATCCGCATAAGTTTTAGCGCGCGATCCTGAGCGCTATGAATGCTCTCATGTGCGGCTCTAAGCATATCATTCATATCTTCAAGGAAATCCTTGACAGATTGAATTTTCTCCTTTTCTAGGCCTACAACCATTGGAGATCTTGGCTAGAATCCATACATTAACATGAATGGTGTAAATCCAATCGTCGCTGAGTGTTTGGAGCTATTATAGGCAAACTCCAATAAAGGAAAGTACTCTTCCCAATTAGATTGCTTCTTACTAACATAAGAACGCAATATATCCTCTAGAATTTGGTTAACTCTTTCAGTTTGACCATCAGACTCCGGATGATCTGCCGTACTCATACTCAGAGTACTATCCAACTTTTTGAAGACTTCCCTCCAAAAATGACTGTTAAACTTTCTATCTCTATCCGACACTATATCTGCGGGCAGGCCATATATAGCTTGTAGAGATGTCCAATAAAGTGTTTTGCCAACTCTGGCATTTTAACAGTTTTCTTCGTGGCGATAAACTTTGCCATTTTAGTTAACCTGTCCACTACCACCCACACCGAGTCATTCCCTCGACTCGTCTTGGGTAAACCGGTAATGAAATCCATGGAAATGCTTTCCACATCGCATTCACATCGCATTCAGATATCATCACATCGCATTCACATCGCATCGCATCCATTCATACTCTGGACGTCCTTAAACAAACTAGGCCAATAAAACTATCTTTTTACTAGTACATAGGTTTTCTGAATCCCAGGATGACCCGCACTTGGACTATCATGACTTTCTTTAAGAATTTGGGCCCGAAAGTCACCAATAGTTGGTACACATATTCTACCCTTGTAGAGTAAGTACCCATCGTCAATGGAGTAATTAGCATATTTCTCCCCCCGACGAAGTTTATCACTCCCCTTTGAAGCCGGCAGTCAAAGGTGATGAAGGGCCTACGTCAGAGCTCTCCGGCTCCAAACTATACCCAGAAAAAGACACGGTTAGTCTCTCCGGACTAACTCTCGCTTCCCTTCTCGTTGCACCTTCGGCCAGTCTCTCTGGACTAGCAATACGTGCCAACGACGAGGGAGGTGATCGCATCTGTGAAGAAGTGCGTATGCGTACAGTGCGCCAGACCTCTGTAAAAGATGGATCATGCTCACATAAACCACGTAGTGACTCCAAGAAATCATTCTTGAAGACTGTGAAACTAAGTTCATTAATCTGTGGCATGCGACTAAGTGCGTCTGCCACCACGTTATACTTACATTTCTGGTAACGTATCTAAAGGTCAAACTCCTGTAGAATCTCTGCCCATCGAGCTTTTCTACCCTTCAGTTCATTTTGACTTGAAAGCCATTTCAGACTTTCATGGTCCGTCCGGACCTCAAAAGCAGCACCATATAAATAGTGTCTCCACTTTTTCAGTGCATGAACTATCGCTAGTAACTCTCGCTCATAAGCCGAGTAGTTACGCTGTGCACGATCTAACTTTTTACTCTCAAATGCAATTGGGCGTCCCCTTTGCACAAGTACGGCCCCAATGGCCTCATTACTAGCGTCTGTTTCCAAAACAAACGGCTCATTTGGATCGACAATAGTCAAAATAGGTGCAGCTGCTATGGTCACCTTGAGCTTATCAAAGCTCTTCTGTTGGGCTTCCCCCCAACTAATGTTTTTTATTTTTGACCGTAAATAACTGGTCAATCAACGGGACTGTGATCTTCGCGTAGTCCTTCACATACTGTCGGTAGAACCCCGACATGCCAAGAAAAATCTGCAGTTCCTCGAGATTCTTCGGCGCTGGCCATTTAAGAATAGCCTCTACTTTTTCTGGCTCCATCCGCATACCATCGGCGGATATAATATGGCCAAGGTAGTGAATTTCTGTTTCAAAAAATTCACATTTGCTCTTCTTTGCAAAGAGTGTGTGCTCTTGCAACAACTGGAACACGAGACGCAAATGCTCTATGTGTTCTTTCTAGGTCTTACTGTACGCAAGAATATCATCTAGGAAAACTACTACGAATTTTCCCCGATATGGACATAAAATGCTGTCCATCAGCATCATAAACGTCGCTGGAGCATTGGTTAGCCCAAATGGCATAACCAAAAACTCAAAATGCCCGAAACGGGTCCTAAATGCTATCTTCGTAACATCTTCTTGTTTAATTCTAACCTGATGATACCCAGATCTCAGGTCTATTTTTGTGAAGTATCTAGATCCATAGAGTTGATCAAACAACTCATCCATGCGTGGCATCGGATACTTGTTCTTAATCGTTATCTGATTAAGAGCTCTATAGTCTATGCACATCCACATAGATCCATCTTTCTTCTTTACCAGAAGAATAGGCGATGCCCACGGACTTGAACTAGGCCAAATAAAGCCTTTGTTCAAATATTCCGTCAATTGTTTTTCCACCTCCTGTGCCTCGGACTGGCTTAATCTATAAGCAGGTTTGCTTATAGGTTTTGATCCTGGCATAACTTTGATGCCATGGTCTACTTCTCTAGATGGTGGTAAATCATCAGGAAAAACATCCTGAAATTCCTCTACTAAATTCATTAAAGTATCTATGTACTTTTTCTTTAATGTCTCATTCACCTTGGATTTTTTCTTGTTTGAATCACATGCATGCCAAACAGGATTTTCAAACAGTGGGTCTCGTCCAAGGCTATCTTGTTTTCCTTGTTTGTCTACGCAAACATCATTTATCGTTTCATCTACGGAAACAGAATTCAAAAGAGGGTAACAAGCATATACCTCTGCTATCTAGTCTCTGCGGACCACTGTACACAGCTCCATGGAGGAAATAAGTGGTGTGGCAGGGACAGTACGGTCGCCCTGCAGGGTAATGACTCTTCCTCCATGCTCAAAACATAGCATATTATGTAAGTAATTTCGAGCTAGACTAGGGCCCAAGCCATACAGCTACTCCCTGCCTAGATATACGTCTGCTCTGGCTAAGTGCATGACCTGAAAGTAAAGCGGAGCCTCGTAGTCCTGCATAGATAATGGGACCCCCAATACTACGGTATTCCATACCGTTTTGTCATATCCGTTGGCTAGGCCAACAGTATACTCATAATCACTCCAGGTCTCAGTCAACCCCAACTTCTTGACTAATGAGTAGTTCAAGAAGTTGTGGCTAGCTCCATCATCAATAAAAACTGTGACTCTATGGCCACCTATGGTGCTATACATGCGCACCATGTCATGCGGACCTACAGTAGGCTACCATATCGCTGGTGTCACTAAACAAGCATCACAATGACACACTGTGCAAAAACACTATTGAGTTTCAACAAAGGGGAGGGCTTCTATTTATAGGAAAAAGTGAGCTTCTAACCAAGCAAACTGATTCTAGAATTTTTCGGATCAGTTTGGTCAATTTTTGACCATTTTTAGGTCAGTTTTGCTCACTTTTTGGATCTAGTTGAAACAGGAGAGAGGAGAGATAAAAATATCTCATTATTTAGGAGTTTAAAACTCATTCAAGCATGTGAAATAGGCGCCTCCTTCATGAGGGAAATTCCCCCATGCAGAGGTGTCAAAAATGCATCATTACTTCTAAATATCTCTCTTTTTTAACTATTAACCTTGTCCTTAGTCAACTCTTCATCTTATGTGAGTATTTACTCATTTTTGGGGGATTTTCCTTTTATTCTTCTATTTATCTCCTCCCTACATTTGGATGAATCTTATTGGTCCATAGGAACCTTAATTTAAAATTTCGAAAAATCTTCACCTCCAGGATAATGCCTCTTGAACATATTATACTTAATTTCTAATGCACCTTCTGAAAATCTTTTTGAACTTCTGTTTCAGAGGAACTTATTTTAATAAGAAGAGATATTTTTCTACCAAAAATATTTAAAAACTGAATTACCACTCTCTAGAAGATTTTCTCTCTCTAGGCTAAAACTGATAGAAACAAGATCTTTTATATTTCTAAAGAGGGATGTGACTACAGGGGAAGATACTGGACATCATGAGGACCTTGGGGAGGAATCTTATATTCTACCCCACTTAAAAAACGCGAGATGTCCTCATCTCACAGGTGGAGTATGATCTTTTTCATTTTCTTCTTCAATCACTTCCAGCGTTACTGCTTTGGAAGTGGACGGCCGATTTGGGAACAACTCTCTTTGACTTCCCCTATTCTGAGAGGTGGAGGTCTTGCATTACTTTGGATTGAAACTGCATGTTGGATAGAGGGTCTACCTCTGGGATTTCCCTGATTTTGGCAGATAGAACCCTGATTACTCTGGAAGGAAGGGGCTGGAGTCTAGAATCTTGACTCCTAATTTCCCTGCCCTGAAAACCTTGATCCAAAAGGAGTTGGGCAATCCATACTGCGATGTCCAAATCCTTGATAGTTATAACATTTCACTCTCTTATTCAAGGGTGGAACTTCTGAAGTTGAAATCCACGGACTTGAGTTTCGGGAAAAGGACATTTCTTCCATTCTAGAACTTCCCATATCCTAGGTTTTGAAAAGATGCAGAGGGGAAGAGAGCTTGAGCTCTTGCAAGCACACACACACACTCACAAAACCCTAATAGAGAACACACAAGGTGAGAGGCTGAAAATCTTCTTCTTCTCTACTCAACACTCAACACACCATATACAAGATAAGAGTACACATAATATGAAAGGTACTCAACCAATACATACACATGTTCTCTATAGTGTGAACCCGACTAAATGAGCTGGCGCTATAACTATGCCAGTCTCTAGAATGGCTGTCACACAGCCTGTCATCCCACTGGCCGCATATCACCCAAGATCTCACCAACCATGCCAGTGTGGTGAAAGTGTGGGGCCTATCCCCTGTATCTGGGCACTAAATGCCTGATACTTGGTAATGGAAATATCATAAAAGAACAAACACTAGCACAAAGACATTCCCTTTAGCAGAAAATCATAGCAGTAAAACGGAATACGAAACATCATACAGAAAATCCGCTACACACAATAACCCTGAACAGATGATCAGAATTCATTCATGTCATAATCATGTAAGGGATTACATTTCCGCTTCTTCATCTTCTACATTTCTGAATATCAGTTATGCGCCTTCTTATGATCAACTAACTACATCTCTTCATATCTCTCCCTTCTCACGAATTCCTAAGCAACTACCCAAAAGGATCATTCACATACATAGAATTCGGATATTCCAACTTAGGTAAAGTTAACCCCTAACACATGGCACAGCCCGGTGGTTGGGTTTTCAAGAAAACCCGACTCGGACCCACAAATCCCTGATCAAACCATCCATTGTCTTTACATTGCTTCAAAAAGAAAACACAACTGCAAACTGAAAGCAAAATCCTACTAAACTAGAAATCCTAAAACACTAGAAAAGCATAAATTACTGAGGTAACACCACCGGCTCCAACGGCTTCGGCGGATCATCTTTAGTCTTTGAATCTTCCACCGGCTCCAGATTGACTACTGGAACAGCAATCTGATCTGCAGGCATTATATCCTGTGACACCATCTGAATGACTTCAGCCTGGCCAACTGCTTCCTTTTCAACCTCCGACATAATCTCCACAGTTTGTCCATGATCCCCCACAGTAGCCTGCTCTGTATCCAACTGTCCCTCATTAGGCAACTCCATAAAACACATAGCTTGAACTTGCTTCTCAAACTCCAACAATTTCAACATCAAAGCATCTTTTTCAGACTGTAAACCTGCTACTTGATCCAACAATATCTGCTCAGATTCAGAAATGAAAGCTCCACTTAATGTATTAAATGGCTTCATCACCCAGGCTTCAATCCGATCTCGGATACCTTGCCACAGCTTGACTCCCACCTCAGTTAAGCTCCTCCTAATCACTGCTAAATCAGACTCTGAAACTAACACTCCCTCCACATCTTCATTACTCTGAGATAACATCTGTCTTTCAATAGCCAACAATGGTTGAATACGTTGGGCTAACATCTGATTCTCCACCTGCAAACCCACATTTTGCTCAGACAATATAGCCAACTCCATATGCATCTTCTCCTGTAATTGATTTGTCCATTCTTTAAACAATCCCAACAACATCTTTGTCTTCACCAAATTTCTCTGACACTCTGCTAGCTGGTCTTTCTCTTTAACCACTGCCTCCTGAGCCTGAACTAACAACATCTTAGTTTTCACTAACTCCTCCTCTTGATGCTTGACTTTAAGCTGATAAGTAGCTTCTGATCTCGACTGCTCTCCTGGATTACCCGAACCTGGTGTTTCCAATCTGCAATACTACTCTCCTGCTTCCGAACATACTCTTGGACCTTATTCAAAGACCAGAGCACATCCTGCAACTCTCCACTCTGAACACTCTGTTCTGCTTCCTTGGCTATGACTAAAACGGAATCCCACTGATTTGACTTAACAGGAGTAAAGTCCATCGTCTTGACCACAGATTGGATCGCAGATGAATCCACATCCAATTTTCTTTTCTTGCTAAAAGTGAATTTCTTACCCACTGAAACTAGTGATGGATCAGTACCAACAGACTCTGTGGCCCGATGCAACAAATCTAGCCCTTTCGGAACATCTGGTGAGACCAACACCTCCTTGGCTTCGGAGCGAGTATAACCTGCTTCCAACAAATCGTGAAACACATTCATCTTGTCAGGCTGATGCTCAAACCCCAATGGAGAATCCACTGCCCCCTCCGGGACAACGTCAACCTGACCCGGTTCTTCAGGACCACCATGCACTGGTTGACGCGGCAAAAGAGGCAATTTACTGGCAGAAATCATAGGAACCTTCTCAAACAAAGCTGCTAAGAACGCCGACAGCCGAGAAGTGACTTGAGACTTCCTCTTATCAGTGATTTCCACCTCCTGCAGAATTCTATTGTGCACCAAAGAAGCCCAACTAACTTTCCCCCCTTTCTCAGCATACAGCAAAGGTGCAAAATTGTCTTTTAACATGTATTCCAATTTAATTACCTGACAAATTCGCTCAAGGTACCATCTTAAATGTTGACGACGGGGTTCAGCGACATTCTTCACCATGTAATAGGCTCGAGACCCCTGTGGAAGCCCAAATTCCTTCCTCATGGCCACATCCGAACACTTTGCCACCACAGCCACAGTTTCTTCATAATGGAGATGAAACACTTCTGCTATCAATTGAGGTGTCAAACCCACAGTCGCAGAGAGGTAACCATTCCTCTTACGAATCACCTCCAACTGCGTCTTGGCATAAACATTCTCCCGCCATCTGTCCCACGGCAAAGATGCAAACTCCCATAACCCAATGGTCTGCAACCACTGAGTAGTCGCCGCCTCTGACAGATCCAGATGAACAGAAAAATCCAAGAAAGGATCCATTAAAGCCTGTAAAGTAGTAGCTTCCAACCCCCCGACCTCAGCAGAGAGCGCATCCTCAGGCTCGAAATCTTCATCAGCCTCTACAGACGCACGAACAGAAAGCTCCTTACTGGCGGCGGGTTGCTGACGCAGTCTCGCCAGGGAGAAGAGCGCTCCACAGGAACCACCTTAAGCGGCATCGAACGCCCCATCTCAGCCAGCACTTGACGCAGGGAATTCAGCTTTGCTAAGCACTCTGCGTTATTCATGCAAAAAGTCTCCTCAAAGCATGCCAAAATTGAAATGTGCATGAAAAAACCCCCACACGTGGTGATATAAAACACAACATCACCCAGTCGGCCAAATCTACCACACATGCCCGACTTTCCATCAATATCCTCCACTTGTACACTAGCGGACATTCCCAAATTTTCTAACACATCCCCACTTACACCTTCGCCTAATTTGCCCACTGGTGCGGATATTCCTCCGTCTGCTAAAACTCCGACCTCTGCAGCTACTCCGACCACTGGTGGCTGACCCACAAACTTCTTCAGTCGGAAACCATTAATCGGTTTCTCGACCAGAGTCCCAAACATATCAGCAAGTCGGAAAGTACCCTGACCACAATCCTCCATGATTTTGTACGGCCCTATGTACCGCAACTTTAATTTACCCGGATGAGGACCAAGCTTCGAATTATACAGCAAAACCCAATCCCCAACCTGAAAAACTTTGAATTTGATCTGTCTACTTACCCAAGCCTTCCGCCTTTGCTGAATCACCTCTGTGATATACCCACTAACAATCCGATCCTCTTCGAGCTGATACAGCATTCGCTGTCGGAACTGAACAGATTCTTCCGGTGATAACCGATCAGCAATAGCCACCCGCAAACTAGGAACTACATATTCCATTGGAACCACCGCCTCCAAGCCATACACCAGCTTGAAGGGTGTCAGACCTGTAGTGACTTTAAAAGCTGTACGGAATGACCATAGAGCAGAATCAAGCTTCACATCCCAGTCATCCCTATTCTCTGCTACTATCTTCTTCAAAATCTTCACCAAGATCTTGTTGGAACTCTCTGCTTGACCATTGGCTTGAGGATGATAGGCAGTAGACTTCTTATGCATAATCAAATGAGTCTTGGTCAACTCCGCAATGACAGCATTGAGAAAATGAGTACCCCGATCACTAACCAATTCCACTGGGCACCCAAACCTAGTCATAATGTTGTGATACAGAAACCTAGCCACACTGTTGGCAGTATTATCTTTCAAAGCAACAGCCTCCACCCACTTCGTACAATAATCAGTAGCCACCAAGATATAACGACAACCTGTCCGCTTGGACTTAGGCTTGATTGGCCCAACATTATCCAAACCCCACTTCTGAAAAGGATCTAAGGGCAGAATCGGATTATCCGCCATGCGGTCTGAAGCTCCAGGCTGCCCCAACTGTTGACAAACCAAGCAACTCCTAGCATGATTGTGTGCATCCTTCAGCACTGTAGGCCACCAAAGCCCAGATTGAAGAATCTTCTTACCTGTAATGTCTCCAGAAAAATGCCCACCTGCAATTCCACCATGAGCCTCCTGCAGAACTGCGGATTGCTCAAATTCTGGGACACAGCGACGGATAATCTGATCTATCCCTCTCTTGTACAGAGCACCTGCAATCACCAAAAAAGGTTTACTCCTGAGTACCAGCTTTCTCCGTTGATCAGTGGAAAATTCCACTGGCATGGTGCCATCTGTCAAGAAACTCAAATCTGATCATACCAAGAATCCAATATCGCCACAGTAGCTGAAAACAAAACCGAATCAGGTAAGTGATCATCCACCCCTTCAGCTACTTCCCCAATCTCCAACCTACTCAAATAATCCGCTACAGCATGCTCCTTTCCCGGGGTATGTATGATCAGAAAGTCAAACTCCTGGAGTAGAAGCATCCACCTAGCTAACCTACCCGTCAAGTGTGGTTTCTTTACCAGATACAATAAGGCCTGATGATCGACATGGAAAACCACCTTATTGCTCAACAGATAGTGCCGGAACTTGTGAAGAGAATACACCATCCCCAAAGCTTCCCTCTCCGTGACGGCATAATTCCTTTCAGCACTTATCAACATCTTGCTAGCATAATACACTGGTCGAAACCAGCCCTTAATCTTCTCCTGCATGAGGACAGCCCCTATGGCAATGTCCGAAGCATCTACAAAAACATGAAACGGTAACCCCCAATCAGGAGGTTGCACTATCGGTGCCACCACCAACATCTTCTTCAGAATTTGAAATGCCTTTTCTTGAACTGGAGACCACACAAAATCCACTCCCTTCTTGGTCAAATGAGTAAGGGGTGCACACACATCTGAAAGATATCGCAAAAACCTACTATGCCACTTAACCTGCCCCAAAAACCTGCTTAGCTCCTTAAGAGTACGTGGTGCGGAAGCCTTCTGAATGGCCTTAATCTTCTTAGCATCAATCAAGATGCCTTCCTGGGACACCACATGGCCCAAGAGAATCCCACGCCTTACTGCAATAGCACATTTGAAGGGATTAAGAGATATGCGGAACATCCGACAGCGCTCCAAACAGAGCCTCAGGTGCTGTAAGTGCAAAGCCATTGTACCAAAGACACTAAAATCATCAAGAAAGGCTCGCATAAAATCCAACAGATATGGCTCAAATGCCTTCTGAGCCACAAATGAAAATGATGGTGGGCCATTCTTTAATCCAAAGCTCATCACCGTGTAAGCAAATGCTCCCCACTCAGTGATAAAAGCCGTCTTATCCACATCCTCCGCCGGTGCCATCCTTATCTGATTATACCCTGAGAAACCATCCAAAAAACTATACATCTCATGACCAGCCACAGCATCAAGGAGGGTATCACAGAACGGTAACGGAAACGGGTCAGTAATTGTGGCAGCATTCAACTTCCTGTAATCCACACACACCCTGATCTTGCCATTCTTCTTTGGCACGACCACAATGGGAGACAGCCAAGTCACCTCATTGACCTGCTTGATAAACCCGACCCGTAAAAGCTTATCCAGCTCCTCCTTGACCTGCTTGGCGAAATTTGGATTCATTCGATACCGCTGTTGGATGACAGGAACAGCATCATTCTTCAAATTGATGCGGTGCTGATGTAAAGCTAGATCAATGCCCTTCATATCAGAATACTCCCAGGCAAACACATCTCGAAACTCCACTAACAGCTTCTGCAAGTCCTCCTTAAATTGACCTTCAACATGCACACTGACTCGGACCACCTTGGGATCGGATGCAGTCCCTAAATTCATGTCCTGTAATTCATCTTCCTCCACCCTGATGGACTTCTGCAAACGCCGTTCATATTGCTGTTCAGCTGCTATAATGGCTTCCTGCTCGGTTACAGAATGCACCTGCTGAGCCTTGGCAGCTAAAGCTTCTTCCACAGCCCTCTGAAAAGTCTGGCCTTCCATGATCTGGCCTGGTACCACCTGGATCTCCTACTCGGGCACCACACTATCTTCAGTCGGAACATCCGAGGATTGTTCCACACCCTCGACACTCTGCGGAACTACCGATACAGGGTGTCCAGTATTCTGATATCTGGTGACAATAGCATCCACATCTACATCAAAGACCGGTACTACCGTTGGATTTGCTTGCATATATGCCTCCTCCTCATCTTCACCTACATCACTTGCCAAATGAATGCCCTGAGCACATAAAGGCTTCTGCCCCTGCTTCAAGAGAACTTTGGATAACATGGACAAGCGAGTTGTCTTCTTGCCCTGCCTGATCACCACAGTATTATCCTCCCAATCTTGCTTCACTCGGGCAATTTTAAACCAGGGGCGGCCTAGCAACATGGCATAGGCAGACCCGCTATCCTGCATCCGGAGCACCACAAAATTCACAAGAAACGACAGACCACCCACCTTAATAGATTGATTCTTGAGAATCCCCAAAGGTTGAAGTCGCCTCTGATCTACCATCCTTACTTGAAAAGGTGCTGGTGCTAACGCTCCCAACTTCATACGGAGGTAAACGGTCTCCGGTAGAATATTGACTCCGGAACCCCCATCCAGTAAAACCTCTTCAAACTTGTGCCCGTGGAATGCCACCTTAATCACTGGGACTTGAAAATCCACATCGGCGGACTCAGCTTGAGAAACTCCCACAAACGGGGCTTGATCCTCCACCATCTTTGCTGGAACTGGCTCCTGCAGCTTCCCCAACAGCTGTTCCCGGAAAGCCGGTACCATGCTTAACAGCTGATCCAAGGAAATCTGAATAGGCGCATGCATTAGTGCATCAAATAGATCCCCAGAACCTGGTACTGTTTCAGTTACCGTAGGAACTGGATCGGAATGGACCACCGCAATCTTTCTTGGAAGTGGATCACAAGGTGGCTGGGCTGGAATCGGTTCCTCCGACAACTGTGCCTTGAGCAGTGGCTCCATCGGTTCCACCGGGAGCTGCTTCTGCTGGAGTTTCTGAACCTGACTGGACGGTCGGAACCACCGGATTAGCCTCTGCAACTTGCTGAGGTGGTGCTCGCTGAACCACATTGGGTGGCACCTTGCCTCTGTAGTTGGGGTTGTACCAACAGGCACTCGTAAGATGGCCGTCCTTCTCAATCACAGATATGGCAGTATTGTTTCTCCTTGGGCAAGACTGCTGCATACCCTAAGGCTTTAAGTTTGTGAAGAAGCTTTTTCTCCTTCTCCGCCCTAACCTGTTTCTCTTTATCTTTTTTCTGCTTAGCCTTCCTTAAGGCCTTTGTCTTCTCACTTTGCTTCTCATCCTCCGATTCATCAGATGAGCATGCCGACTCGGCCTCACTATCCGAGTCTGACTCAGGCGAACTATCCGACTCTGAGTCATCCTGCTTCCTGCCCTTCCGTTTGTCCTTCTGAATGCCCAGGCGCTTTTCCACCCGAGAGGCAGCTGTCACGAGGTTATCAAAGCCGCCGGCAATATCCACATTTGCAACAGCACTCTTCAAGTTCCTCCGCAATCCTTTGACAAAATAACTGGCAAGCATTTCATCCGAGGGTCTTTCATTACCCTGCAGTCTGGCAGCCAATCCCCGAAACTTCTGAGCATAATCCTCCACTAACAGATGCTTCTGTTCCATGGCCTTGATCTTTTTGACGATATCAGTAGGAGTTTTCTCCTTCCTGAACCGGGCCAAAAACGCATCCTTCAAAGCATTGAAATCTGCAAAGTGGGCCAAGCCATATTGGCTAAACCAACTCATTGCTACCCCCTCCAAGGTTGCGGCAAACTGCTGCAATTTCACCGGATCTCCAAAATGGGCAGGGTACCCACTGGCTTGCCATCGGGTCTCGAATTGAGCCACGTGACAGTCTGGGTCTTCCTTAGGCTTTGCCTTAAATTTGGCAGCCTTAACCGTTGGATTGGGTGGTGGTGCAGCCATGTTCACAACTCCTGGTAGTGGATTAGCTGGTGGCGGATTTTTCAATGGATCAAATTGCAACCGTCTCTGACTCCGAACAGGCGGTCTGGACAGAAATAGGGCACCAACAAATTGATGCAAATGCCGCCGGGCTTGCTCCGGGCTAACGACATTCTGCCCCGGCCCTTCTGCAAGTGGTGTTGTAAGCTCGACAGCGTCCGCCTCGTCCACGCCAGCCTGCGCCAATTGGCCCTCAATTACGCCAGCAGAAACCGACATAACTGCCACAGGTGGCACTTCCGCAGCATCACCACTTCCACTGCTAGAAGCTTCCGACCTATCATATCTGCGCTTCCTGGCTTGAGCCCTTGTGAAATGAATGGGACTAGTTTGCCTCTCCCTATCTGACATTCATGCGAGACACAAACAGCACAGCACAACACAACCCCATACCCAACAAAGACAAGACAATGCTGAGTATGCGAACACCGCAGGATCGCCAATGTGTATCTGGGCACTAAATGCCTGATACTTGGTAATGGAAATATCATAAAAGAACAAACACTAGCACAAAGACATTCCCTTTAGCAGAAAATCATAGCAGTAAAACGGAATACGAAACATCATACAGAAAATCCGCTACACACAATAACCCTGAACAGATGATCAGAATTCATTCATGTCATAATCATGTAAGGGATTACATTTCCGCTTCTTCATCTTCTACATTTCTGAATATCAGTTATGCGCCTTCTTATGATCAACTAACTACATCTCTTCATATCTCTCCCTTCTCACGAATTCCTAAGCAACTACCCAAAAGGATCATTCACATACATAGAATTCGGATATTCCAACTTAGGTACAGTTAACCCCTAACATCCCCCAGGCGGGTCATTAGTGGCCACCGCCTCACTAGACGAGCTCGATATCTCAACACTCCCCCTCGAGCTCAACTCCATCTCATGTACACCAAGCGAAGCCCTGAATCTGCGGAGCTTCTCTATACCCAATGCTTTGGTGAAGATGTCAGGTACCTGATCCTCTGTGCTGACATAAACAAGGTCAAGATCTCTTGCCAAGACCTTCTCTCTGATGAAGTGGTAGTGGACCTCTATGTGCTTCGTACGAGCATGAAAGACTGGGTTCCTAGCCAACCGTATACTGCTAATGTTGTCACAAAAAATGACAACTTGTCTATCCACTGATAGACCCAAATCTGCAAGTAGCTTTCTCAACCAAGCTACCTCACATGCTGCCATAGCAGCTCCTCTGTACTCGGCCTCTGTACTCGATAGAGCAACCGTAGGCTGCTTCTTGCTGCTCCAAGATACAGCAGCACTCCCCAAAGAAAACATGAATCCACTGGTAGATCTTCTATCTGAGATCCTACCAACCCAATCAGCATCTATGTACCCATGTACACATAACTCTGTCCCAGTCTCATAGAATAGTCCACAATGCAAAGTAGACTTCACATACCTCAGTATGCGTCTCACTGCATCCAAATGCGGTTTTCACGGAACCTGCATAAACTGACTCACCAACCCAACAGCATAGCTCAAGTCTGGTCTGGTGATCATCATGTAGATCAAACTTCCTACTATGCTCCTGTACATAGTAGGATCCTCCAAGATCTCTCCTAAATCTGCACTCAACTTGCCATTCTGATCCAATGGCACAGAAATAGGCTTACAGCCTGTCATACCATACTTGGACAACATGTCCAAGCCATACTGTCTCTGCAGTAATCCAATACCATGTGGTGACCTAATCACCTCAATGCTGCCCAAGAAATATCTGAGCTCCCTCAGATCCTTCATCTCGAACTTCTGTCTAAGCAAGATCTTTACATCAAAGATCTCTGCATCATGGTCCCCCGTAATGATCAAGTCATCTACATAGATGACAACAAGCACAACTCCTCTATCACCATGTCTCACATACAGTGAGAAATCTGCATTAGCTACATGAAAGCCAATAGTGACAAGATATTCAGAAATCTTGTCAGACCATGCTCTTGGTGCTTGTTTTAAGCCATACAAGGCTTTCTTCAACTTGCAAACATGCTCGGGGCGACCCACATCCTCATAACCAGGTGGCTGCAACATATACACCTCTTCTTGCAAATCCCCATGCAAGAATGCATTCTTTACATCCATCTGATGTAAAGACCATTGCTTTGACGCAGCCATTGCTATCACAACTCTCACCATTGCCATCTTGGCAACTGGGCTGAAAGTTTCCTCATAATCAATGCCATATGTCTGTGCATATCCTTTGGCTACCAATCTAGCCTTGTACCTGTTTATGCTTCCATCACTGTTATGTTTAACTTTGTACACCCACTTGCATCCAATGGCTTTCTTGCCTTTAGGCAATTGCACTAAATCCCAAGTCTCATTTCCATATAGTGCATCCATCTCCTCATCCATAGCTTTCTCCCAACACACATTTCCAACAGCCTCATCAATGCATGTGGGCTCAACAACCTGCACAACCTTTGCCATATATGCATAGTGATGTGCCACATAACCATCATAAGTAAACCTCTGCACAGGGTTCTTCACTCTCCCAGATCTTCGCAGCTTTTCATTCATGGCTTCCATAGCCTTCTTTACACCAGGTGTTCTCATAGCTGGGATCCCAAGCTCCTCATCAAGGCTCATATCTGAGCCACTAGACTCTCCATCAACATGAGAATGCCCTGCAGAAATGTCAGGCATACCAAGGGGCTCAACCACTTTCTCTTTTCCTTTACGTGATGTACTAATCACATTTGCAGGACTGGTATTATGACGCAGCCTGCCACTCCATGGTCTGTCAATAGACCCACTAGATGAGGACTCTCTTGGTCCACTCAAAGACTGTGATTGCTGACCTGCATTCTGTGCAACCACACTTCCACTCACATCAGCTCCAACAACTTCTTTTTCAGCAGCATACCAGCTGCTTATCTCATCAAAGACAACATCCCTACTTACCCTCAACTCACGTGTAGCAGGGTTATAACACCTGTATCCCTTTTGCTCAAGGGAATATCCAATAAACACACATTTTTCAGCTTTCGGATCCAGCTTAGTTCTCAGCTCATCTGGCACATGCACATATGCAATGCATCCAAATACTTTCAGATGAGACAAATCTGGTTTTCTACCAGTAAACCTCTCCTCTGGAGTTACATCATGTATGGCTGCAGTTGAAGTCCTGTTCATGATGTATACTGCTGTAGAAACAGCGTCAGCCCAATAACAATGCGGCATATTCTTCTCTTCCATCAATGCTCGCGCAATCTCAGCAATGTGCCTGTTTTTCCGCTCAGCAACTCCATTTTGCTGCGGAGTGTATCTGAATGTAAACTGTCTCCGAATACCATTCTTCTTCAAAAATTCAGAGAACTCATTGGAGAAGTACTCTCTCCCTCCATCTGACCTTAGGCACTTTACATATTTCCCTGTTTGCTTTTCAACTAAAACTCTAAAATTCTGAAAGTGAGTGAACACCTCACTCTTCTCCTTCATGAAATATACCCACACTTTCCTTGTGTGGTCATCAATGAAAGTCACATAATACCTGCAGCCTCCCATAGATATGGTCTTCGTAGGACCCCATACATCTGAATGCACAACATCTAGTGCATTTCTGCTCACATATCTGCTACGTGGAAACACATGCTTTGTTTGCTTCCCAAATTGGCATGCTTCACATATTTTCTGCATACCTTCCACTTTAAATTTTGGCAGCCCTGTCACAATTCCTTTTGTCTGCATAGACTTCAATCTCTGCACATTTACATGTCCAATTCTTTTATGCCATATGTCTGTGTCTACAACAACTCCTGAACCATTTGCAAACATCGCAGCACTCATTTCAGGCATGTCTACATTCAATGTAAACATTTTGCCCACTTTGTTGCCTTTTGCAACCAACCTGCACTTGTCTTTAAAATCTTCAACATAACACCCATCAGGGTTAAACCGAACCTACAAACCCTGCTCAATCATCTGGCCAACTGAAACCAGATTCTTTGTTATGTTCGGTACATGAAGTACATCTGCAAGATACTTCACTTTGCCATCCTGCATAGACAATGGCACATCTCCAACGTGGGCAATTGGATGAGCAGTGTCATCCCCTGTTTCCACAAAACCTGGTCTTTCCGGGTTTTTCATCTCCTTGAACCACTCCCCATGACTCGTCATGTGGTTCGAAGCGCCTGAATCCATATACCATACATTATCTTTTTGTGCTACATCAACATTTTCAGACATGGCATTCACGACATGCTGCATAACAAACAACCTTTCATTATCCTCATCATTTCTGCTTGAGGATGCATAGTTGTTTTGCTGCACTTTCCCATTTTGCATGTCAGCCTGCTTCTTATAGCATTCTGCCTGCACATGTCCAGGCTTACCATAGTAATAGCATTCATGTGCATCATTATATTGCCTTTGCCAATTTCCACGGCCTCTTTGACTCCCCTTGCCACTGAATTTGCCTCTTCCACCTATGTGTTGTTGTTGTTGTTGTTGATTCTGGGACTGTTGTTGCTGCTGCTGCTGCTGCTGCTGGCCATAATTCTGATTGCCTGTTCGGCCACCTCCTTGACCGCATCCACGGCCTTCTCTACCTCGTCCTCTTCCTAAACTTGTGTAGAAGGCCTATTGCTTTGAACTGTTTTTGCTTTGTGAAGACTGTTGGTCTTCACCCAAGCTCTTCTCTTCGATAATCAGCATAGACACCAAATCTGTAAAGTTGGGAATGTTTTCCCGAGTCTGAATAGACGTCTTGAACGCCTTGTATTGTGGCCCGAGACCACGTAGACAGACTTCCACCTTGTCATCATCATCTACTGACACACCAATAGATACAAGGGATTCCACAATACCCTTTATCTTCAACGCACAGTCATTCACAGACATGCTCTTTTTCTCCACAGTATGAAGTTCATTCTTCAACTGTATCTTACGTGCCTTGGTATTTGTTTCATAGAGCTTTACCAAGGCATCCCACGCCTCCTTGGGGGACTTGGCATCCTGAATGTGCCCAATCATGGTGTCCTGTATACTAATGGATAGCCAATACATAACCTTCCTGGCTCCTTGGTTCCAGTCTTTAAACTCTTTCACATCTGCAGGCAGTCGGATTTATATCCGGTATCTCTGCTAGTGCCTCTTCATGCTCACCTTCTATGTAGTCCCAATAGCCTTTTCCCATCAAGAAATTTGTCAACCTGAACCTCCAAGCATGGAAGTTATTCTTATCCAACTTCTCAGCCACAATCTGTGTTATGCCATCATTAGACATCTTGCCAAACACACAATTTTACCAGAAACTGCACTCTGGTTTTTCTACACAAACTGCTGTATTTTCTGCACAGCGGTACTGTAGTACTCTCAAATGTCACAACCAGTGACTTCAGTGTGCATACATACACCCAATGGCAACTGTAGACCTCTTTGCAGCACCCACAGTGTCTGCACAGTCAATCTGTCTTCCTGCAGTTCTTAAAACAGAGTTCTGCAGAGAATCGATGACTTACCCGCAGTGCTCGAAATCGCCTGCTTTTTGAAAAACAGAGGTCCAGACGCGCCCGAAACGCGTTTTCGGCCCGAAAATTTGTAGTCTGATAGGACTGTATAGTTGCCCTATAGCTTTACTCCCGCGAAGAAAGCTCCTCAATCAGAAACCGTTTGCCGGTGCCTCCCGTAGAGCTCCCGACAAGGGTGTAGTCACCAACACAATAGGGAAGAGTAGTTGAAGCTCTTTCCCTCGTACCGCTTCCTGTGGTTCTCTTGCTTGCAGCTCAGCCCTTAGCACGAACTAGGCTCTGATACCATGAAAAGATGCAGAGGGGAAGAGAGATTGAGCTCTTTTAAGCACACACACACACTCACAAAACCCTAATAGAGAACGCACAAGGTGAGAGGCTAAAAATCTTCTTCTTCTCTACTCAACACTCAACACACCATATACAAGATAAGAGTACACATAATATGAAAGGTACTCAACCAATACATACACAGGTTCTCTATAGCGTGAACCCGACTAAATGAGCTGGCGCTATAACTATGCCAGTCTCTAGAATGGCTGTCACACAGCCTGTCATCCCACTGGCCGCATATCACCCAAGATCTCACCAACCATGCCAGTGGTGGTGAAAGTGTGGGGCCTATCCCCCAGGCGGGTCATTAGTGGCCACCACCTCACTAGACGAGCTTGATATCTCAACAGGTTTGACCCTGATATCTCTTAGGCGGAGGAAGGTTGGAATCACCTTCTGTGAATAAAAACCTTTTGAAAAGTGATGGTTCTGGATTTGGCGGGACTTTGACATCAAAGGTTTTGGCGAAATCCTTCGCCATCCGAACTGCTTCGGCCATGGAAATAGGTTTGGCATTCTTGACTAAAGTATCTAATGGCTCGTTCATTCCTCGAATTAACGTGGCCATCAGCTGCTCTTCATCCAATTGAGGGGAATATTTAAGGAGAAGGACAAAAGCCTGATGGTACTCTTCAATTGTCCGGTTTTTCTGCTTTAGTTCCAAGAACTCATTCATCTTAGTTTCAAGAAAGCCTGGGGGACAAAACCTCTTTCTGAGGAGGTAAGCCTTGAGATCGGTCCAGGTTTGGGTATTTTGGTCGAGACGGTTTGTCTCGCAGTGGTTTCTCAATGCCACTCTAGCTGTCTCCACTATTTTCAGCCTTACAAGAGCCATTTTTCTCTTCTCATTGTACTCGGTGACATCGAAGTATTCTTCCATTGATTCGATCCACTTCTCCACAGCCTTGCCCAAGTTTTCCCCTTCACCCTTGAAAGGTCCAGGCTGCGAACTATGGAGAGTTTTACGAACATCCAGGTCGAGCTCTTCTTCATCGAGTTGGGGGTTAACATTTCTACCACGACGACCTCGATCCATGTTCCTATCAATACGAAAATTCTTGTTAAGTCTCGTTATTTATGATTCAATCCGATTTTTGATTCAATTGATTCTGGGGTTCTCTAAATAGGTCGGCTCCCCACAGAATCAAGGGATAAAGATACTCATATAGAACGCATTATGAGTTAAATAATTCATTCAGAATATCTCATTCATATCTTTAACACCATCAGACTAAATTTTTCCATCTGAACAGTCCTCCATGGGGATTTCAAATTTTTTTTAGATTTTTAATTTATCAACCCTTAACTTGATTCACTGATCAAAAGTTAACAGTAATAATCTACCAGCACAATCCACTAATCTCATAGTGATTGGCTGAAGTCATTAACGTCATTCTAGTTAAGAACATCACCAGAGGGACTCGTCCCATTCATCCTCATTACAGTTTCGCTCAGCTTATTACATTTCAACCAAATTTCAGGGATCATCACCACAGGGACTCGTCCCATTCATCCTCATTGCAGTTTCGCTCAGCTTATTACATTTCAACCAAATTTCAGGGATCATCATTTTTCAATCAAAATCCAAATCAACTCATCAGTTCTCAACCAAAATTTAAAAATCATATCAACCACATTCGAATTCATCATCTGGATAGCATTAATGCTTATAATTTCAAGTCTTAGATTTACTCGTATATACAGCCAGTAAAGATCTACAGTTATACCCTCGGTATATATAGGTAGTCATGGTTCTTGGAACTATAAGGTAAATACCATCATGTCTAGGCCTCAAGCAAGTCAAGGATTCCATACAATTGTGGTACTTCCATCTGAAGACCCAATTACCAATTTACAAATTTCAGTTTGAATATCAAATTGTATGAATTTTATCACACAATTACAACCTTTTAGTGCTTCTTGATAAATTTTTGACATATTTGGCTTCTCAGTTGATCCTCATTAGCCGAATGGCTCTGATACCAATTGTAAGATCACTGACCCCACTGCACAACGAATTCTCAGGTGCTAGAGCGGAAGTAGCACTTCTTGCGTGGGGCAGGGTCCCACACTCGGGGCCTCGCCCACGGATATCCGAACAAGAGACTAATCCATCGGTTTTTCCAAAACCGAACCCGAAAAAAACTTCCTTTGGCCGAAAAGCACGAGCGATTCCACCAGGATAACTTTTCTCTAACGTAGTCAAAAGTCTTAACTAACTGAACTGATCTGACCAAACTCGTAAGTTCCATAGTTAGATCAAGGGACAAATTGCACTTGGATCATAGAGACCAATGCTTTTTTCCTCATCGAGAGGCACAGCCGTTGATTCTTTTCCATAGAACAATTTTTGTCCAGGATTTACTTCATCTATCAAACTAAACAGAAATTGAGTCTCGATTTACGGATCCATCAGTCCATCCTAACCCCATCCAGTCCCATGGGTTAGCCAACCACCCAACCACTATAGTGATGGGATCCAATTGGGAATTTGGTTAGGTTTTGTCCCGGGTGCTAGGGAAAAGAGTTCCCAGGCTCCCTAGCCGGATGTTCATGCAAACATAAAACTAGTCACACCACTTACACACCCAATATGAAATTACCTTTTTCTCAGCATCAGCTATCTTTAAAATAATCCTTTAATGAAACCATTGTGTCACTAATCATAGTCCTCAAAATCTCTGGTTGAATCCTTATTTCCAATCATTCCTTCATCGGTGTACTTATGGCATCATTGGCAACCAGGACGCTCACCACCTGTTCACTCAGGGGTCTTTTCAATAGTTCCTAGCTCATAGTACCCGGCAATATAATCACTTATAAAATCAAGATGGAATCTTCGTTGAAGATCAGCAAGATCAACCAACAGATCCATATAAAAGAGCCATGGACTCATTCGTTTTTGAGGACAAGCAAGGTCAATCAACCAGATCCATGCCCGGTTTCAGAAAACAACTCTTACTCCTTGTTCTAAATATCTTCCTCGATGCACGTGTGGGTATCTTCCTCGACGCACGTGTGGGTATCTTCAGCGACCCAGAGCCCGAGCACCGTATGGTCAGTGTGAGGTGAAAAAAAGAAAGAAAAGACCTGCCTCTATAGCCCTTCCACCTCGCAAACTTGGAAACACTACCACAAACGGGGCACCACCAGCCACTTGCTGGAACACTCTCTCACCATGCACCACCCACCCACACCATAAGGACAGCTCAAAACCCCCAATAAACAAATGATTATCCAGTAGAAAACATACAAAGCACCAACCATGTACAAACTCAACAAATACACCAAGGACAAGGACTCTGGCCAGGATTTACTGCCAAGGGAATACACCCTTGCGTCTGACAACCAAGCCTTTGTCTCCCGGTCCCTGTAATCTCCAGAGGGTGCCCACACCAGCAACCCTTCTTCACTTTATCTGTAGCCCGGCTACTCTCTGTCTCTAGCTGCTACCTGCCAAGTGTTGTAGGCGAGCCCCACTGTCTCTAGCCCACACATCAGCACCTCTTCTGCATCCAATCCACACAAAAAACCAAGGCTCTCTCTCTGGTCAGCATCCACGCACTGCCTGCAATCATCGCCCACACAAAACCAGCTACTCTCTCCAAAAGGCGCCCACACCAGCTAACCTTCAACTCAGAAGCTCCCACTCTCTGTGTGTCGTGACCAGCAGCCTCGCCAACCTTCTGAGCCTCTACACAATCCTCAGCACCACGAACCACTGCTCAACGTAGCATCACCTTCTCTTGCATCCAGCCAAAGCCACATCATTTCAGTCCCTTTTTTTGCTTGCACAGTTAGAACCTTCTTTCACTTATGTAGCCAATCGCTACACATCCAAAACCCAAACCCTCCTTTGCGGCCAATGTTACCCCAGAGACCTCCCTTCCACCTCGCAAACTGACCTGGGCTCCTCCTCTTACGCTGGCAGCCAGTCACCCCAGTCGACCAGCAACCCTTGTGCCTTGCGCTATCGGCCCTTCAGCATCATCCTCTGTCGGCCCTTTGTGCCCTTGGCGACCAACACTCTCTTCAGACTCTCTGCAGCACTAGCTGCGAGCAGCTCCCTTCACACCATATGTCCACAGCTGCACAATCACCAGAGGGCGCCCCACATCAGCGTCCACAGCCTTCATCCACCTTGCTTTATACCAGGCGGCCTTTAATCCTTTTCACGTTGCTATTCGACCACTAGTGCCAGCCCATCACCAGTCCTTCTGCAGCAATCACGATGTCTGCACCCTCTCTCCGTGGTGTTGCCTCTCTCCGTGGTGTTGCGAACAGCAGTTACACCAACCATCCAAAAACCTGGGACCCTTCCCTTTCCTCCTTTCTTCCACGTTCACCCTTGCCAACCTGCCTGTATCGCCAACCCTTGCAGGCTTTTTTTCCCTTTACCTCTCACAGTCGTGGCGACCCTCAGCTTCAAAGCGGTAACCTTCAGCACTTCTTATGCGTGTCCACCCAGTGGCTTCCAGCCTTTGGCGCTAGTAGCTACGCACTCCAGAGCCACACTAGTCGACTCAAGATGGCCACCTCACGAACCCTTCAAGCGCCTCACACCTCTCTTCTGGACCGCGATCACCAGGACGCCAGCCTGATTCTTTTTTTGTAGCTGCACCCTTCTCTCCTTTTTCTCACGCGACGCCACCTTCTCGAAGCTCTGCTGGCAACCACAAAGAACTCCACGTGGCCATTTATAAGGTGGCCACATCATGCATATATTATTTTTGTTTTTCTTAAGGCCTCAAAATGATGGCCACACATGCCTCCATTACCTTGCTTTACCTTGATATACGGCGCCCACGCTTTCAATACAAAAGCTGCCCACATCCTTCATCAGCATCATTAACCTACCAAACACGACATTTGCCAGTCTCGGTGCTCTACTTTTAGCAACCATCCGCACACCACACAGTTGCAATAAAACTCCAGATCTCCAGTGTCTGCTCCGGGAAACAAAACACGTGCATAAACTAGCTCACAACCAAACCACTCGGCCTGTACACTTGCCAGGGCATTCAGGGCAAATTTTATTCACACACCACACGCACCATATGTATACTGACCAAAAACACCTTTCAAATTTTTACCTGACATACTTTGCCCAGCCCCTAGCCTGCTGAATCATTTATGATCAGCAGAAAGCATATGACCACGTTTCCCTCCATCAATTCTCTGAGCATCATATAGGGTAACCAACACATCTCTGTTCCAAATGATCCAAGAAACTCTGTCATCTTCCACAGACATAATTTTCCATCCCATATCCCACAACATATCACCAGAACCTCTGGAAACAAAGCTTCTCACATACACACCATTCTGCCTCATCTCAATCCCAAAATCCCTGATATGATCAACACCAATATCGGAGAACCAGTGTAGCAACTCCTGCTGAGGGTAAAAATTGATGAAAGCCTCATCAAAAAAGACCTGTTGTACCATGACATTTTCCTGTCCATCAGTATAAGAAACATCACCATCAAAACCAGCCACCAGCAAAACAAACTCCCCTTCGAAAGGCACCATTGCCAAAGCATCCACCTCAGTCCCTGTATCCTCATCTTCATCAAGGCCACCAAGAAATTCATCTATTACAGCATCCATAGACTCATCCATAACAGCAGCATTATTCAAAGCCTTCTGATGTTTCTCTTCCTTCATAGCCTCAATTCTGGTCATGGCTTTCTTAACATTAATACACATCTGGTCATCCAGCTCCAACTCAGGCTCATCATCCTGTAGACTGTCTATTTCCCACTCATCCCACACAGGTTCATCATCCAAAGATTCAAAAACAGACTCTTTCACATCACAAGCATACCTTTGTTCATGATCCACTTGTACCTCCTCGCATTCCTCATGTATGGCTTCTTCTTGTTCAGCAACCTCATCAGCAAGCACTTCCTCATCAATAACCAGGGCATCCATCTCTGCATCCTCCTCACTGGATGAAGTATCTTCTGTTCCCTCATCACTAGTAGTGGTGCTACTAGTCGTATCATCACTCGAATCAGCTTCACTCTCCTCTTCATCATTGACAGGCTTCTGGTTATCCATGTTAAACTGCTTCTTATCCCCTCTCCTATCATACAGAATAATGACCCCTTTCCTCCAATCCTGAACAACCTTCACTGCTCTCAGCCATGGTCTTCCCAAAATGATGGGGAATGCACCCATTCCTGCAGGCATAACATGACAATCCACAAGCACCCATTCCCAAAATGATGGGGAATGCACCCATTCCTGCAGGCATAACATGACAATCCACAAGCACCTTTACATCAAAAGCTTGCAATTCTAACTCCTTAATCATACCTAAGCATTTGACCTTCTGGTGATTGGCCAACCGAATACGAAATCCAGACGCTTCAGTAAAATTAAGACCAAGCTTCTCCACAGCTGCCAATGTGATCACACAAATTTGTGCACCACCATCTATGTATGCCTCTCCCAGATTCTTCCCTTTATACCACACATTCACCACAGGACATATATCAGGCAACTCCTGGACAGATAGAACAGTCACTATCCCTTTGGCAGGCTCCTTCTCTCTCGGATTCACAAGTCTTTTCCACTGACGCTTCAAATTAGGAGCTAACTCTATCAATTGCCCAAAAGTAATGTTAGCCTTCCTTTCAGCCATGTCCTCCTGCAAACTATAGTGGAAAATCAGTTACCTGAAACTTCCTACGAGACTTCCGCTTCTGCTTGACCTTCACATCTTCTCCTTCCTTCACTTTACCTTTCTTCTTGCTGGGCCCTGCAGCATCCCTGCTTTCCCTTTCCTGTGGCATCCGTTTTCCCAAGGGCATCACATCAGCTTCTGCCTCCTTCGTCTTCTCAAGGGTGACCACATCTATCACCTTAGTTTTACCTTTCTCCTCAACTGTGATTCCACTGGGGCCTGCTTGATCCCTGATATCAATACCATAATCATTTGACCTATCAAGTTAGCTGTGAAGGTAGTGGGTACATGTCACCACCCATTCGTTGAGGCTTATCACAATCTGCACTCAGATGACCAAGCTCACCATAGTTCCAGCATGTAGGAATGAAATGACGGCCCCTACCGCAACCACGTCCATACCCTGCTTGTCCATCTCCCCCCTCATGATTGTTGCCACGGCCTCTACCACGTCCACCACCTGTACTTCCCATTAAATTTAAGCTCAAATTCTTCATAAGATCAACCATCTGTGTTTCATATCCTGTCGCAATCCCTCATCAGAACCTGCAGGAACCATAGGTACTCCTTAACTAGCTTGAGGCACCATTTGCATAGCTTGGGCTTCAGTGGGCTTCATCCTCTCAATCACTGCATTCATGGGTGTAGCCTCCACTCTACGAATCTCCGGCTGTGCTACAACTGGAATCATCCCCAGCTGATTCATCCGTTGCAATTTCCAGTCTTTTGATTTAGCAATTTCTACCGCATCCTCAAAAGACCTGGGCTTCTTCAATTCCACTTTCCAGCGAATACTCCTCTTAAGTCCAGCTACAAACTTATTTTTCTTCATCATGTCAGGCGGTACCTGGTCTTCCCCTAAAGCCCTGCATAGAGTCTCCCATAGCAAAGAAAATTTCTTCATATAATCATCTATTGATTCAAACTCACCTTGTGTCAGAGCTTGCACCTCATGCCAAACCTTGTCGGGGTCTTCTACTTTCTTGAACCTGTTGCTAAGTGTTGTCTTTAATCCATTCTTAGTCATATCAAGATGTGGAACAGCAACCCTCAATGACTCCTCATAAGCCCTGTACCAGGTCCTTGCATCCCCTTTCAAACAGATGCTCAGAAGCCGCAACACCTGTACCGACTCATTAATATGGTTGCTTATGCATGCAACCTCCATCCTTTCCAAGAAGTCTGCCACATCCTCATTAGGGCTACCATAAAACTCTGGGTAAGACATCATCTTGATCCCAAAACTTCACTTCCAATCCCAAGCAAAAACAGAAACACCTTCCTTCAATCTCTCACTCTAGGGCATACACCCTCGTAAGAGAAATCCCTGAGCTATCCTCAGTCAAACAATGCCTGAGCAACTCCTCAGTGAAACAATGCCAGAAAAGAGCAACTCCGCAGTGGAACACACGCCAAAGCACAACGCTAGAGTTATCCTCATTGGGGGCACCAGAAGGATGTGAGGTGAAAAAAAGAAAGAAAAGACCTGCCTCTATAGCCCTTCCACCTCGCAAACTTGGAAACACTACCACAAATGGGGCACCACCAGCCACTTGCTGGAACACTCTCTCACCATGCACCACCCACCCACACCATAAGGACAGCTCAAAACCCCAATAAACAGATGATTATCCAGCAGAAAACATACAAAGCACCAACCATGTACAAACTCAACAAATACACCAAGGACAAGGACTCTGGCCAAGGGAATACACCCTTGTGTCTGACAACCAAGCCTCTGTCTCCCGGTCCCTGTAATCTCCAGAGGGCGCCCACACCAGCAACCCTTCTTCACTTTATCTATAGCCCGGCTACTCTCTGTCTCTAGCTGCTACCTGCCAAGTGTTGTAGGCGAGCCCCACTATCTCCCCAGCCCACACATCAGCACCTCTTCTGCATCCAATCCACACAAAAAACCAAGGCTCTCTCTCTGGTCAGCATCCACGCACTGCCTGCAATCATCGCCCACACCAAACCAGCTACTCTCTCCAGAAGGCGCCCACACCAGCTAACCTTCAACTCAGCAGCTCCCACTCTCTGTGTGTCGTGACCAGCAGCCTCGCCAACCTTTTGAGCCTCTGCACAATCCTCAGCACCACGAACCACTGCTCAACACAGCATCACCTTCTCTTGCATCCCCAGCCAAAGCCACATCATTTCAGTCCCTTTTTTTGCTTCCACAGTTAGAACCTTCTTTCACTTATGTAGCCAATCGCTACACATCCAAAACCCAAACCCTCCTTTGCGGCCAACGTTACCCCAGAGACCTCCCTTCCACCTCGCAAACTGACCTGGGCTCCTCCTCTTGCGCTGGCAGCCAGTCACCCCAGTCGACCAGCAACCCTTGTGCCTTGCGCTATCGGCCCTTCAGCATCATCCTCTGTCGGCCCTTTGTGCCCTTGGCGACCAACACTCTCTTCAGACTCTCTGCAGAACTGGCTGCGAGCAGCTCCCTTCACACCATACGTCCACAGCTGCACAATCACCAGAGGGCGCCCCACATCAGCGTCCACAGCCTTCATCCACCTTGCTTTGTACCAGGCGGCCTTTAATCCTTTTCACGTTGGTCAACTATTCGACCACTAGTGCCAGCCCATCACCAGTCCTTCTGCAGCAATCATGATGTCTGCACCCTCTCTCCGTGGTGTTGCGAACAGCAGTTACACCAACCATCCAAAAACCTGGGACCCTTCCCTTTCCTCCTTTCTTCCATGTTCACCCTTGCCAACCTGCCTGTATCGCCAACCCTTGCAGGGTTTTTTTCCCTTTACCTATCACAGTCGTGGCGACCCTCAGCTTCAAAGCGGTAACCTTCAGCACTTCTTATGCGTGTCCACCCAGTGGCTTCCGGCCTTTGGCGCTAGCAGCTACGCACTCCAGAGCCACACTAGTCGACTCAAGATGGCCACCTCACGAACCCTTCGAGCGCCTCACACCTCTCTTCTGGACCACGATCACCAGGTCGCCAGCCTGATTCTTTTTTTGTAGCTGCACCCTTCTCTCCTTTTTCTCACGCGGCGCCACCTTCTCGAAGCTCTGCTGGCAACCACAAAGAACTCCACGTGGCCATTTATAAGGTGGCCACATCATGCATATATTATTTTTGTTTTTCTTAAGGCCTCAAAATGATGGCCACACATGCCTCCATTACCTTGCTTTACCTTGATATACGGCGCCCACGCTTTCAATACAAAAGCTGCCCATAGCCTTCATCAGCATCATTAACCTACCAAACACGACATTTGCCAGTCTCGGTGCTCTACTTTTAGCAACCATCCGCACACCACACAGTTGCAATAAAACTCCAGATCTCCAGCGTCTGCTCCGGGAAACAAAACACGTGCATAAACTAGCTCACAACCAAACCACTCGGCCTGTACACTTGCCAGGGCATTCAGGGCAAATTTTATTCACACACCACACGCACCATATGTATACTGACCAAAAACACCTTTCAAATTTTTACCTGACAGTCAGCACCCTCTAGGATCCTTCGCGCAGGTCACCTAACGCTTCACTTATAGGCCGCTTCCTTGGTCCCTCATCCACCGTACCAGAAGCTCACCATTTAAATCGAACTGAGGCTGGTCAAGACCTTGGCCGACTTTACTACGCGAGACGTCCTCCGCCGTTGACTCTCCGTCAGCTGTTGCAACTTTATTAGGTAGGTCTCCACGACCACATTCTTAAGACAATTAAAATGCTTCCCCAGCATTCTTGACATAAAACAGTCATTTACAAACAGTTCACAAATACAGTTTCTATAATGAACTCACGTCTTTCTAGATTGTTCCACATCAATCCATATAACTTAACCCAAATCCGAATCATATGTATATCCATTCTTGACCAGATACATCATTTTCCATCCCATCACATCAGATTCATTCACTTCACATAACATCTATTCCTATCTTTCTTAATTTACATTACGACTCATCACATCCATTTCTCATTACATCTCATTCGTTCACATCTTATATTATTCATTCACATTCTGATTCACATGACATCTCATCTCATCCATTCGCTCATATCGACTTTATATCCATTCACATACATATTCGCATTCATTATTCCATATACACATCCACATAAATATGGTGCCATGGAGCACAAGGAAGGTAGGGAGTGAGTGTCAGTCTAGCAAACAACTACATGCACAAGTATGAAATATCCCACATGAGCTAACAAAGCCAAGTTGTGATCACCTCATATAGAAGGGGTCATTTCCAAGTAATGAATCAAGCAATCACATCTCAATTCTTTCTATGACTACAAGACTCAATCTTGTAACCTAACTAAACTTAAGTCTAGATATTCATTAGCACACACACACTCTCACGATGATTTCCCTTCACTTCTATCCACCTTAGCTCACCTTCTTCATCATCACCTCCATGGCCATGGAGATCTCTAGATCCATGTTTTCTAATAGCTCCATGCCCCATGTGCATGTGCATACTAAAATTTATTCATTATACCGACTGTACCCAATAGGATAAGAGCTCAGAACATGCTCGAACTAACTTCATCCTAGGGGGGACCTTACGGAAGTTAATAATCCAGAAGGTCCCTATGGAAAGATAGCTAGAGCACATACCACAATCCATCAAGACTACTACTAGTAGAAACATGCATATAGACTTAACAAAGTGAGAGCATAACAACATTTCATAGACACAACAGGACATACTCTAGAATAGACCATTGCATTGCATTCTAGATAGTACATGTATGGCTCAAGGTGACAAGAGTAACATGAAAACATGAGTTCCTCTAATACCAATCTTATAAGGCTTTTTCTACTCCCAATTGTGTCAACCCCTTCCCCTGCCTAACATTGCCTTTTTTCACCCCATACTACCCATTATAAAAGAACATGTGGGGCATGTTCTCTCGCTAGCACTTGGAACGCTCGGTGGACACGGTGTAGTAATAATTGAACCCTTCTTTTGGCCCTTAATCTAGAGGAATAATTTTTTTAAACATTGTAGATTTGGAATCAGTTATTTTCTTTGCCATCCTTCCTTAGTCAATTTAGTTGAATCATGACTTCTTCTAAGTTCTACTTCTATTGTTCTGGCCTTTGAGAATCTAACTTGTGCTCTTCTCATGACTAAAAGAACATCCTTTTTGTTGCAAAAGCATGCGGCGGCTTTGAATATTCTAGAGAAATGGCATCATCATAATAGATTTGGCTTTTTGCCAAGTTGATGCCACCTATAAATCTCTGTGAAGGAGGTGTGATTATGCAAGAGCATATGCCTGACAATTGGATGTTGAAGTAAGTGCCGTAAAATGCATCATATGGTGGAAAAGATGGTGTGCATGCCATTGGGTCCAAAAAAAACAAAATCATGTACATAACCCTCCAAATAGTGCAAGAACTATTTTCCAAGCATACATATCTAGATTATCAAGAAGGGTGATTTGGAAGCATCAAAGTGATGCATGTAGTACCACTTTTGCCTCAAGTGGTAGGGGTAAAACAACAATAAGAACTATCACATTGGAAAAGTTGAATGGTTGGATTGTCCGAATGGTTGAATTGTCAGATGTGGTCAAACTGTCAATAAATGGCTGGATGGTTGGATTGTTGGATTGTCAGACGTGATTAAATTGTCAATAGATGAGTGGATGGTTGGATTATTGGATGGGTAGATTGTCAGGATAGTCTAATGGTTAGATTGGATGGTTAGACCGGTCGGATAGTTAGATGGTTGAACAGTTAGATAGTTAGATCATCAGTATGGTTTGAAATCATCATCAAAACTAAAAGCATGTTCCATAGCTTCATAAAAGTATATGTAACAGGATCATAAGTCATCAGAGCTTCAATAGTGAATCATCCAAACCATGGAACATAGTTGGATCCAAATCATGGAACATGGTTGGATCCCATGAAACAACATCAAGTGGTAAGGCTTCACAAATTCAACCATTATCATACATCTGACCATGAATGTGCAAAATTATATCATCCTCGCAATCAAGATCATCAATACTATATGGATCAATGGGAGCCCTATTTAGTGAACCATCATAAATAACTAGAGCAATGAGATCATGGGCAATGACATCATCACATATGGAACCATCATCCATGGTTAAGGTACTTTCCAAAGCATCATCACATAGAAAAATATCATCATGAGGAACCATATCATCATTAGAATCATTATGCATACTATCATGACAAGAGTAAACATCATCAATGGGAGCCTCCAAACCTATGGCATTAATTGAACCATCTAGTTGTGGCATGCTAACATCCACATGGGCATCATATACCATAGCATCCAAACCTACGACATTAATTGAAACATTTGATTGCAGCATGCTATCATCCATATGGGCATTATATAACATAACATCATCATAATATAGGGTGTCATCATCAACTATACCACTATATACATTGGAGTCATAAAATCAACGTCACATGGAGTATCCTCTTCATGAGGAACCATGTCATTATTATAGGCATCATCAAAAATCATGTCACTACATGTAATCACATAATTATCACACATAACATCATCGTAAATCATCTCATTCCAATCCATTTTGATTGGATCCTCAACCTATAAAACACTATCACATACATGTGAGAGATATACGAATCTAAATAAATGCAAGTCGGATAGTCCAGGTTAGGTGTATCTGAAGACACCACTTGGCTCTCTTGGTCTTCCTCTTCTTTCCATGCCTCCTTAACTTTGGATTCTTCATTCGATACCTCGTTATCAAACTCTAAGTTATCATTTTGCTCTATTTTCTCCATCATTCTCCTAAGTTTTAAGATAGTGACGTGATAACAAAATTTGATATCTTTAATTTTTAACTTTTGTATATATTTTGGTGGTTTCACAATGACAATAAAGTGAAAGATTGTCTAAGAAGATTGCAACACCTACAATAATAAAATAACAAAGGTGGATTTTGGCAGCTACCTCGATAATGGACTTTGCCTTTTAATATTTTGTATTTCCTAAGTTTTATTTCATGTGTCAATGTCTACATTGTAAATACCACAAGTATGCTCTATAAATAGTTTGGTATGGTTGTTTAGTCTAATAATGTGGAAATAAAAGTAGGCCTTCCACTTACATGTCCTGGTTGGCAACTCTATTAAAATGAGTGCATGCCAAGCTTATGGATGGCATGTGGAAAGCATGTGGATGAGTGAGGAAGGATGTATAATAGATAAGAATCCTTCTAAAAGTCCTATGTGAACTAAGGAGACTTTCAACATGTGTACATGAGAAGCATGTGGATGAGTGAGGAAGGATGCATAATAGATAAGAATCCTTCTAGAAGTCCTATGTGAACTAAGGAGACTTTCAACATGTGTGCATGAGAAGAATCCTTCTAGAAGTCCTATGTAGACTACGGACTTTCAATAGTTTTACATGAGGGGCCTTTATGTGGGCTCAAGATGGGGTGGTTGGAGGTGACATAACAACGGTGCAAGGCAAGGCATGACACTCACAAAAAAGAAACCAAAACTCAAGCAAGGAATCTTGCTTATCAGTTTTGATGAGACCGTGTGGAGAAGTGGCTAGATAAGAAGCCTCTTTCGACAAAGCAAAAGTTTAAAAACAACATCTATATTTCAAAAGATACAAATGGCCAGGAGGTTCTTCGATGTGCCAATGATTATAGGCTAAAGATTACCCTTGGACACTATGATCAACATACCCCAAGCATGAATGGGGATCTACTCTGACAGGGGGAAAGATGTGATAGCAAAGTTTGATATCTTTAATTTTTAACTTATGTATATATTTTGGTGGTTTTGCCAATGATAATAAAGTAAAAGCTTGTTCAAGAAGATTATGGTAGCAATGGAATTACCATGTCATGCACGGCTTTTGGTGGCTACCCCACAACAATAGCTTTTACCTTTTAATATCTTATGTTTCCCAAGGTTTTATGTAATAACGTGCCAATGTGCACATTGTAAATACTATAGGTATGCTCTATAAATACTATAGGTATTTATAACATGCCAATGTGCACATTGTAAATACTATAGGTATGCTCTATAAATACTTTGGTATGGTTGTTTAGTCTAGTGATGTGGAAACAAAAGTGGCCCCTATGCTTACATGTCTTGGTAACTCTATTCAAAGAAGATGGTAACCAAACATATGCAAGCTTGTGAATGGCATGTGGAGAGCATGTAGAGGGGTAATGAAGGATGCATAATAGCAAAGAATAATTCTAGAAGTCCTATGTGGACTACTGATACTTTCATCAACATGTGTAGATGAGGGGCCTTTATGTGGGCTCAAGGTGGGGTCAGATCTTATCACCCAAGTCAAGGATTCTTTGATTAAATATTTCAAGGAGACACATGTCAAAAGTAGCCACACAAAGGATAATCGATAGTGACATCTGGCCTTATGTCTCACAGAGAGATATAAACTTTTATTTTTGTAATTTGTAACAAGGTGAGAGAGGGTGATTCTCCATCCATAAAAGGAGCTCTCCTTTCCCTTTCAAATCAATGAGTGAAGTCTCCACATTAGAGCATTCTTGATTCATTGCCATTCTCTCATAATCTCTTATTTAAGAACTCTCTTATTCAAGAACTCACTTTACATGCGATGTATTCATTTAGCATAAGCTTCTCATGCATTACCAAATCTTGGATCTTTTGATGTATCAAAGTAAGGGGAATAAGCAGTTATTATCTTAGTGAGCCTAATGGTTTTAATATAGTAGTGTACATGTGGAAATACTTTGGGAACCATGGGTAAATCTTAGGTTATCTACTGAGAAGTGTTAACCCTTACTCTCTAGTTTGAATCATCAATGAGATTAAGGGCAAGTGGCAGTGTTAAAATTGAAGTCTCATGAAAAGAGAGAGGAGTGCAATTTTGGCAATTTAACCCCCTACTTTCAACCGGTATTACTCTTTGCTTGGGTATTCTTTTCTTAAAGAATTTATGTAGCCAAAAATCTTTTTTGATTCTCTTTCCATTCATATCACTAAGTTTTCAATCCTAAGTCTCATCAATGATTAGAAATTTTCCTAAAAATGCTAACTTTTAGGCATTTTTGAACAGTTTTATATCCTTGTAGTAAAATGCTCATAACGTTATGCTCAGCTATCCATTTTGGAAAGTTTTTATGTAGGCACGTAGCTCTTTTCAAGTTCTACGCACTTACATAGTTTCTTTTCAATGTAGCCACATGTATAAAGAACATTTATGTTTTGTTTATCTTTAATTTTTAATCATTTTGGCCAATTTTATACCCCCTATAATAAAATGATCAAAACATTTTGCCCAATTATCCATTTTGAAAAGATTTTATATGTATAAAAAAATATCATGCTCTGCGTTTTTTATATATTTTTACCATTGGTTCCTTTAATGATGAATAATTTCTCTTAATCTCTTTTTCAAATCGCAAACCCCATGCATATTATCCATCTATGAGTCCTTCCTACCTTGTTTTACTTCAAATGGGTTTCGTTCCAATCACCCAACTCGTATGGATGAGCCATATGTTTCAGTTCATATAATCTTCAGTGAAAAGATTTTCTTCCAAAAGGATTGCCCTCTTTAGTTGGATTAATCCTAGGACAATGCACATTGATTAGTACAGATATTGCGAGCAATACCCACATGGGTGGAATTGGCAATTTTTGGCCTCATGATCCTTTTCCCCATCAATATTTGCATTTTTTATTTCCCATTCTGATTTGCTACAAGGGAGGGCATAGTAACCTCTGTTGCTTTCAAAAAATATTGCACTAAGCACTTGAAATCTGAAGAGAAGTTATAGATTAGATTGACAGTTATAGGTCAATTTGACACTTGTATAAAGAGTTGTGCCCTGTGTACTGCTGCCCACTTTTGTAGAAATGTGCACTTCTGAGACAAAAATAGAAACAAGTGGAAGAAAAAATTTCACCCAAGTTTTGAATAAAAGTTCTAGATGCCCTCTGTAAGGTTCAGTAGCCTTGAAGGGATTCACTTTGGGCTGCTTGTTCTCTCTTCTGCTTCTCTACTTCATCTTCCTTTACAAGGTTCAATTAGTTGTGAAGGGATTCACTTTGGGTTGCTTGTTCTGTCTTCTTCTTCTATGCTTCATCTTCTTTTGCAAGGTTCAGTTAGCTGTGAAGGGATTTGCTTTGGGCTACTTGTTCTCTCTTTTGCTTCTGTGCTTCATCTTCCTATTGAGATTAAGAGCGGTGGAGTGAAATGGGCAAAGAGGGGAGAGTGAGGAAGAAATGGGTGAAAATTGGAGAGTAAAGTGTGCTACCATAATGAATAAGATTCTAGGATTCCAGGATTATAGACTAGAACCTGCAAGATCACCAAAGTGTTTATGGCTTACTGGCTGAGCCCATAAACAAGGTGCTAAAGATATGAATAGAACACATAATAAGGGACTCTCATTACAAAACACACATCAAGGGGAAAGAGCAAATGTATTGTATTCACTCCATTCCATCCATTCCATACAAAGGGGATTTAAATAGCCATGTTCATGTGACCTTTCAACTTTCATAATAGCTTCTTACCTCTCATGTAACTGTTACATATGTGTAACTCCTAACCACTTCTTGATGTGGCATCTCTTATTAACTCTTGTGGCTAATGACATAATCCGATTCTTTTTTATGCTAAGTTGTAATATGCTAACCTTAGCGAAATATGAACATTAGATATGGGTGGCCGAATACCAAGTCAACACCATGCCCGTTGTAGGAGGCACAAAATTTATGTGTTCAAAACTTCTCCATCTTATTTCTTGTCTCTTATTCTTGACCAACTTATGCCACAATTTAAACTTTCTAAATGCATCTGACTTATTCTAAGAAAATAAAACCAAATCTTCCTACTAATCATTGATCAATAACATTAAATAGAAAGGACCACCTAGTGAAGTAGTATGTATCTTACCACAAAGTTCAGCATGTACAAGATCTACTTAGCCCTATCGCTGCTCTCTTGTAGAGAAAGGGTTGTTGATGCTTATTTCCCATTACAAAATCCTCAAATGCATTAAACATCTTTGAAAATGTTGGTAGGTACTCCATAATTCCAAAATTATGCATCTTAGCTTAGGCATCTCAACCTGTTGTGCCATAGCCTACTAGTGTCCACACACCGGCTGACCACATCGGCTCAAGAAAAAAAGATGGACAATTCACATAGATTGTTGTGCATAGTTCCTCTTCCAAGGAAATTTTCACTATCATCTAAGATGCCTACACTAGCTCGATCAAAGTCAACCCTTAGTTCACAGTCCATGATGGCCCCATCGAGATGTGGTATATAGAGGACCTATGAAAATTTTTGAGGAACACCATTTGTTGACACAAAATAAATGGTCCTTATGCCTTTTGTTGGGAATTTGGCATCATTCCTACTATTTTCTACCAATATGGACTCTTGGTGGCTATCTGTCGAATCATGCGTTGGGATGCTCCATTATCGATGATCCACAAACCATCGGGGTTGAAGAATGGTTTGCCTTTGCAAACATTTCTTCCATTACTATAAAGAGTTCTAAATGCACTTCAATACTCTTATATAGCTTAGATAAAATTTGATATAGTGCCAAATAGGCTACATGCCAAAGTGGATGATAATCTCAAAACAATCCACTCTGGGGGTAGGTAGACTTTACAATCGGTCACCCAATGTAAAGTGCCAATAGGCTATAACCTAGAGTGGACCATTACTTTGGAGTAGTCCACACATGGGGTAGGTAGAATTTACTCTTCATCACCTAATCCAAAATTTATGGAGCCCAAGATGAGCTTGCAAGATTGTGAAATGTGCAAGAACTGTGTACTAATTTCTAATGGTTCTTTAATGGTGTTACAACTCCAGAGAACATGATGCCACTAAATATGATTGTGGACTAACATGGTCTAGTTATGGATGCCTCGCACATCCAAGCCTTTATAGAGGCATTGCTTGCCCCTTCTCTACGTAGTTCATCAAACATAATTGCATGAGTTTACTTGTTGGCTTTCTATTAGCATACAACCTCTATCTTAATAATTAACCATCAAAGCTCCCTTTAGAGAAGTACATGGGTGTGGAGATTTACTATCTATTGTATCCAATTATTTTCTCTTCATTTGTTATTATGAAATTTGAGTATAAATTTATGTGCTATAAAGTTGAGTATAAAGTTATGTGCTATGAAAAATCATAGCATATTGCTTTTGTAAAAGCATATAAGATGTTAAGATTCAACTAATCATAGTATTTATGTTGTTTAAAAGAAATAACCTGAATCATTTAGGGTTGTAATAAGTACGCATAGGCCAACATAGGAAACATCCCACACAAGAGTCAAAAATTAGGATATTTAAACAGCTAGGGACAAAAACTATCCAAGGAAGATAGGTGCCAATGTCCTATTTAAGTGATGCAAGGCAACTCACATCAATAAAGCAATTGTTCACCAAATAGTTTTAGGGTAGAAGCAAAGATACAAAGGAAACCATCCTCATTAAGACACAAGAGTTATAGTGGTAGTTGTAGCAAATGAATAGTAATAGCTACAGTAATGTGTGAAATGTGAACCAAAACTAGCATCCCTTTTCCATTGTACCACTGTGAAAATGTACAAGGGTGAGAATACAACTTGACACCCAAGTTAATATGATAATGTTGTTGAGGAAGCACAACCAAAACCTTTTTTTGACTGGAAATCAATAATCTTGTGATTGAAAGATATCCATGCAATGTTGATGAAGAGGAGGAGGCACAAAAACCTAATAAAGAGTTTGCAGTGCATAGTGCCTTGGTCTTTCATCCAATTTAGGATGGAGGCCCATGCTGACAACCACCATATAGATTTCACCTGGATGCCCCTATTCGATTGATCAAGCACCATATATTAGTAGCACATGTGCAACAACCTTGTCTCCTAGGTTTCTCCATAGGCACACCAATCCAACTGCAATGAGCCAAACACTTGAGACCCACTGTTCCAAGGAAATGCTTCACTCGATAGCTTTAGATTCGAGAGATCCTCCAAAGACACAAGAGTGCCCCTCCATAGGCAGTGCTTCTTGTTTTTTTCATGATTTAGTCACTTGAACCAAGTAATCTGGCATACACCATGGGATGTTGAAATTCATGTATCATATGTAAATGCATCAAATTCAACTACATTCTTCAGTAGATACGCAAAGTTTGACATATCTAGCAAAGCATTATAACCACGCTAAGCTCCATGCTATTTCTCACCTATACAAGACTTTGCTCAAAACACTATACATTTTATCACATAGTATTTATATACAGTTTTCTCTCTCGAGACTTCTTTTAAAACTGAATTTGTTTGGACAACTTTTTAAAAAAGTAGAGCAAAGTTCACAACATGAACCAATCCTCAACTCCTAAAAACAATGCTATCTTTCCATTTGATGCATGAGCACAGATGAATTTCCTTGTAGATTTGCTTCTTCCCCTTCAAATGAGAGGCTCATGATTTCGAAATATTTAAATTACCACCTTTTTCTTCATTTCACCATATTTACCTTAGATTCAAGATGAAGAGATCCATTTTCTCACTCATTGCTGAAGTTTGTTGATTCTTACAATTATTGAATGTGGATTTGTGTTTTTTTTTTTTTTGGTTGGTGGGTGGGTGGGCAGCCTACACATATGCCAGTGTGACTTGTATCTAAAGAACACTTAGCAATGACAAGTTTAATTGGGTCAAAATAGAAATCCAAAGCACAATAGAAATGGTATTCCAATTCAAAAGGACAAAACCAATACCAATCTTGATTCTTATCAAGGAAACAAAGGTTAGGAGAGATGAACTGATCACTACTTTGATTGCGGATGAACTTGCCAGCTTCATTTAAGAAAAACAAATAATGGGAGCATTGAAAATTCCCTTATATGTATGATGAGGTCAAGCAAAGAGCTTCTCACCATTTTTTGGAAAAACATGTTTTACCATTCACTCTCAAGGTTTAGGAACTTCTTGTATATGTGGTCCCATTAGGCCGTTCATTTCTCCTAGCATCGCCCACCCAAGAATGCCATATACATGATGCATGCATGTGAGCCTGGGCTTTACACTATGATTTGTATCCCTTGATCTCCTCTATGATACCGTCAGCCAAACCATTGACATCATAGTTTTTACCAAAGAACTTCACAAACTCCATCTCGGGATCCATCAAATACCTGCAGACAACAAAACCAGGTGTGTGAATAATGTGTACAACTCTTTACAAGGAATGCCATCCTGTGATCAATTTCAAGGGCTTCTGTGAGGGATGACGAGAAGCATACATGATAATTGAATGATCAACCAGATAGTCGGAACCTTCTTCTTCAGTTTTCATGTAGTATACTCGATATGCTCGGGCGACCTGCCTAATCTCATCAAGGCTGCCTGTAAGGCCTACCAGCCTAGGATGAAATTCTGCACGGAAACCAATCCCAAGTTGAGGAGATCAATCACAACAACGCTGTTGAAGGACACAGAGCTGATGATATATGTTATGACCTTTCACATACTCCCGAATCTGTTCCACGTTGTCCCGTTCAGGATCAACAGAGATAAAAACTGGTGTAATCTGTAGGCTATCCCTTTTTTCTGCAAATTTTTTTAAAAAAATACCTTCATGTGGGTGTCTTTAATTACATGGGCGGTCAAAGAAAATGTCATTCTTTGGAGACTCATAAGTACCTATAATGTCTATGGCCTCCACCATCTTCTGCAACTCGTCTGGGCAGATGTCAGGACAGTGTGTGAACCCAAAGTACAACAGAGTCCACTTACCCTTTAAATCCTCATTAGTTATCTCCTTTCCTTCATGATTGATGAGCTTGAATGGACCTCCAATAGCTGCTTTGCCTGTCCCCGGGCCAGGCTTAGACTCAGTTGAACCCTGTCGAGCAGCTGCTTTAAAAGACAAGATGTAGTTCATTAAACACCTCATACACAGCCCATCCATCAATGCCCATCTGCAAGAAAACTTGAAAAACATTCTGTGTTAATGCAGTGAGCACATAATAGACATAAAGACAGGCAATGCTCATGAAGACTTCAAGTGTAAGTCAAGTTTCAAGGTCGTGGAACTGGCTAGGGCCACAGGCAAGGACACGGCCGTGCACACCTGCAAGTGCCACAGCCAAGCAAGGCAGCACAGAGTCAAGGCCATGGCCATGATGTCTGCAGACAAGGTGAGCTCAACATAATCAGGGTTACGGGCAGAGGCAAGGCCTCCAGATCCTTTCACAAACTCGGTTTATTCATGCCTTGTTTAGGACTCTTGACCTATTTGGAGTGGGCAGGGAGGCCACAATGCTGAACTGCAGCCCCCAGTGTCAGGTACTCCCTGCCCACCCTTTTTTTTCTACAACTGTTGATATTGATGCAGTAGCAAACAGCCTCTAGGCTTGCAGCCTGTTTCCGCATCTGCCTCCGCCAGCACTCTGTACCTTCACAACTCCCCCTACCTCGCCACCAGCTTCTCCTATGTCCTGCTTTCTGAACCGCACCTCATGCTCCATCCCCCTCTTTTCTTCACCATTGACTCCACCGCCTTCAATTACTGCCCTCTCCTGCCGCCTGCTTTCAGCCCTATGTACAGCCTCCACTGTCACTGCTTGCTTCACATTTGCTTCACTGCTCTACACTTTCCCTGCTGCTTCCCCCATTCTCTTCCACTTATCTCTCGCCTTCTTTTCCCCAGAGCTGTTCCCTCTCCTTTCCCTTTATCACAATAGCTCCAATTCAAGAGTTTCTTCATCGTTTGTTATGGTGGTGTTGCAGCTCATCAAAGTATGAAAGCTGTATGGATCAAATACTTTTTCATAGCAATGCATGTGTAAAATTTTGAGGAAGTTTCAAAGACTGAATGGTTTACCGTCAATGCGCCGCTTCTTCTCCTGATCAAAATAAAAGATCAATCCGGCCCCCGTCATGAACATAAGACCTAAGCTTAACCATGACACAGGCTGCAACAGGAAAACAAACTCTAGAGGATCACCATATGCAATGTAGCCTTTGTTATTCAAGATTTTTTTTTTAAAAGAATGCATTACCTTATGTGTGATCAAGAAGAAGCAAGCTCACAATTAAGTTGAATAACCCCATTTTATGACCTTGACTCGAAGCGGATAGCATTGAGGAAATACATGCATTATACAGTAAAATTTTGGGGGAACAGCCTGCCTATGTGACCAACAGAAGGTAAGATTGAGTGGAGACCTTGGAGCTATCACTATCACAAGGTAGTCAAGCTCAACAATGAGTAACAGTTACTGCCTGATACCAAATTAGCTTTAAGTTTCTTCTAGCCAAAGTCATCACAGTGCTCTGCCACACTGCCTAAAAGCAGCTACTTTCTTCCTGTCAGCTGCAACATGCATGCCAGTTAATGATGACAACACACCCTACTTGTTTATGTTGGAGGATTTCTAACATTTTCCACCCATATTAAAAGCCAACCTAACATCAAATATTTTTTTAAGACCACACATTACTTGTTTATGTTGGAATCACTCATATTTGATACCAACATAATGTCATGTACTTTTTTCTTTTTGGAATTTGAAATGTCTAAGCAGTTGACAAAGCAAATTATTGCACTCACGCTTCCTCTTACATTCCTTGCTTCCGGATGGGGGGTTTGGATGCCTTTCGAATTCCCATCAGCATGCTTTTCTGTTGTATTATCAATGAGCTTAGAATTCTCCTCGACCTTAGATTTGTCAACAATGTTGCTGCTATTTTCTGCCAACAAGCGCTCACATGAAGTATGTAAGGGCGAACTTAATTGAACAACTCCCATCTTTTCATACAGGTCCTGTATCATAATCAAACAAAAAGCATCTAGGAATCATCAGCTGAAAAATTGGGAGCACGATTTGTATGATAAATTCATACTATTCATTGAAGCCATCATTGGACCAAGTTTCAATACTGGTTTCAACATAGTTCACCATGCTTTCTTCCTTTCCAATATTTGAAGCCAGCTAGTGTAGGACAGACAACAGGAGGAGCCATACCAATCCATACCAATGGTCATAGCAAGCAGCCAAGACGAGGTGGCCCAAGCGAGGGAGACCAAAATAAAACTCATTCTTTTTTGCATGGATACCCCTCATGGGCATCCACTCAACAATAAGATAGCATGTGAGTTCAACATAAGGAGTTCCATAATTGCATTTTCTAATATTGGGGTTTTTGTAAAATAAATCTACAGAAATATATGTAAAATAAATCTACAGAAATATACAGAAAGGAGTATCTGAAATTAAGAAAAAGTAGTCAGGTAAAGAAAAGGGTCATTTTATAGGGCAAAGGTTTGCATGTAAGGGGTTTATAGATACTCTTTCTATGCACATGATATAATGGGTTTTTGAACAGTGAAACACTCCCTCTGCCTCCCCTTCCCCTCAAGGTAGCCTTGAAAAATAATCATTCAAGAAGTTATAAAAGGATTTCACACTGTGAACTTATCCCATCAACATGTTCCTCGTTGTCTTCTTTGACAAGAAGCTGCTGATTTAAGAAACACTTTGCTTGATTTTGAATTGACAATTTTAGTTAAAATTTTTGACAAGTGAATCACAAGGTTACACTAACACAAGGCCAACTACACCTTAAGCCTATGTTGGATATCAATGTCCACCCTCACTCTATTTTGTATGGGTTTAGTTAGCTCAAGTTTTGTAAGGCCCACAGTATGAGAAGAAGCCCTGGTTGAGCAACTTAGACACATAGGCCTAGTTAGACACTAGACGGTGGCCTTAGTGGCTGGATGGTTTTAGTAGGTCTGGCAGTGTGCCAGATAGGCTGTAATCCCAGTGGGGATGATTTAGGAATTTATCTAGGTATTTACCAAATGATTAAGACAATACCACAATTTAGAGAACCATCACATGACAACAAAGATAGCATCAGAAATGAAACATAAGAAACCACACTGAGCTGGAAGGCCACCCACCCACTCCCTGTGGTAATATCTATTACACAGGAGAATACAGTACAAGCACTAGGGCATCCTAAAGAATGGGCAGATTTCCTCATAAAGATGAAAAGCAGATATCAAGCAGTGGCTCCGGGAAGTCTACACTTCCCCAATCACACTCATCACCTCTCCATGGAGTAGATGATGCTGTTGGAAAGAGAAAATCAGAATCTGGAAACTGGTCTCTATAGCATCCAATCCACTGAAAACACCCAGCCTAGGGCACACAGCAACCCTACAACTTTCCTTTGAATCTCTGCTGAGTCAATCGGACACCTTACCCTCCTCAACCTGAATTAGCTGACCCACCAAAGTGTCCTCCTAGGTCAGATCTGACTCTGAACAACTCTGCTCTTCAACTTTAACACCTCAGCTGACCTCCTCTCACAGCCTGCTGACCTAAACTAATCCCAACTGATCATTGACTGACTGTAATCTTATTCAGCTAACAGTTGCTGACCTCTCTCAGATTCTTGTCCTCTAGACCCTCAGATCTTGCTCCAAAACTTGCAATCCTCAAATCTCTAGCTCTAGGACCCTATTAAACATGTCAGCACCCTTCTGCAAACTATCTGCTGACTCCTATCTGACTGAGGCTTGATTGAGTTGATTCAGCTGATTCAGACCTCCTCACCTCTGTGTTTTCTGACACTCACAGACCTTCAAACATTTCAGATTCTACAAAGATTGAACACTACGGCCTCTTACCTCACTTTAGCTAACCTTTAGCTGATGACTGCCTGATTCTTGTCTAGTTCAGCTGACTGATTTGACTCAGATCTTTCCACTTTTGTATCCTCTAAGGCTTACAAACCTTCCAAAACCTTAGATCTCACAGCCTTATAACCTCTAAACTGACATCAACTATCTTCCAATTGACTCTATTAGTCCTTCAGCTCATAAACTGTCTGACTGACTCAAACTAACTTTTGACTATCAGACTAGACCCAAAATAGCTTCCTCTCAATCTAGAAGGACCAATTCTACCCTTCTACACCATCAGCTGGCTGGTTTTGACTACTCAGCTGACCCTGTTGGACACTGATGACTCTTAGTTGATGCTATCTGACTCAGACCTGACTCAACAGACTTTAGATCCTCACTCACAAGTTTTTTTTCTCCACAATCTCAATCAAAATAACACAATCACCACAATCATAACACAAAACTCATTCATCCACTCACAAAGGATTCAAACTCCAAGCACTCTGTCTATTGCATATAGAATCAAATCAGTCTCAACAACCCTAAGACCCTGGGCTCAAACGAAAGAGTTAAAAAACACACGGAGAATCTCCACAGCATCAAAACACCTTGTTGGACTCTACAGCCACCTCTACAGATGTTCTTCTTCAAACACCAATCTACAGTCGAGACAAATCTTGGGTTGTACCAAGTTCCAACAGAGATGCAATCAGAGTTACTGGGCTTGCCTCTGCAACCTTCAGTTGACTCTCATTCTCAAGCACTCCCTCTGCTTTGGTCCAAACCACACTTGCTCACACTGCAATGACAGCTTCCTCCTCAAAGTTCTTCTTTGCTCTAAGTCTCTCCTTTCGCCTCTGCGATCTCTTTCCCTTGCATTGGGTCCTTGCGACCTCCAGCCAAAACGACTCTCTCTATACATTCCGAAAGAAGACTTTTTACCTTCCTTCCTAGAAGAAGACACCGCCGATTTCTTCGACTTGGCCATTCTCTTTCTTTTTCAGTTGCCTACGTCCTTCTGGATCTCCATGCGTATCTCCATGAACCGTGTCCCTTTGAGCAAGTGTATAGCATACCCATATGTTCTAGCCGCTTGGTTTCAAACAATGGTGACCATCCTTGCCAACAAAGGTTCATCCTAAGCTATCATATATACAATGCATCTCTCTATTCATCATCTTTGCATAGGGCACAAAAATCCCCTCACACCACGCCCATGCCCGGGCTCTCGGTGTCAAGCACAGTGGTCCACTCCACCCTTGTGCCACACGCAGCCCAGAGTGGTCTTATTGGATCATGGACCTGCATCATCGTACCAAGCAAAGAGACTCATGTGACTATTTGATAAAACAAACCTGAAACCAACAAGTCACGTCGGCTTCCAGGCCCTCTAAATCTCCAAAGTTCCAACGTGCTCCTCAGCAAAACTAAGGGACAGCCAAGTGATAAAGCTAAACCCGGGAGTCTTCGCATGAACCAAAAACTCTCGGAAAGTCTCCATGCAGCCACTAATGATGTAGATGACGTCAGTGCTGTACGGCCAGGCCTGTACCGCTGATGACATGGCTGTACGGCCTGGTTCAGCGGTAGTAAACTGGGCAGCAGAGGGGTACAGTCCAGCAGTACTTTGGGGCAGCAAACCGGCTCACATATGCACTAGAAGATGATGCCAGAAGAGTACGGCAGCATAGGGTTGATGATGACAAGGGCTAGATGCTGTACAGCCTGCTGAAAGCTGAGCGCTTCCCTTTTTTTATGGTCACAACATGAAGAGAGAGAGAGAGAGAGAGATGGGCACTCATGCTTTTTCCCCAAAAAGGGCCTCCAAATATATATGAATTGCTTTAACTAAAACAATAAAATAACCTAGAGCTTTTAGGGAGACAAAAGCGATTGAATGCTTTTCTTTTATTCAAAATAGCCTCCCCCCCTTAAGCCTTCACAAAACTAAGTTTTAAACTTTAAAAATACCTAGATGGGTGCCCATGCTCTACAGGACAGACATGGGTGGCCTTTTCGATTGCCCGTTCACCCAGAAAGTGGAATACAAGGCTTTTTTACCATTTATACATAAGTAAAAAGGTTTTCCTTGTCCAAGACAACACATAGCTATGTCAGACGACAATTCATATGCACACACCCCGAGGTTACATAGTTCCAGGTGTCCCTGGCTCCTCAGCATGATTTATACACATGTCAGGTAAGCACCAATAACATAAACATGCCTGCACACATAAATCCAGTGTCAAACAACCCTATTCTGCATTGCTTGCCTGCCCTTGTCAGTGGCTGTCTGTGCAAGACATGATGTGCATGCTCACTCCCAAGGCTGATCCTTGAAGGGCAACAGATAAAGAACCAGTTTTTAACCAGATACAGGAGCTCATGCAGCTAGTATGGGCAAGGAATACCTTGTGGAGGACTCAAGTGGCTGTCGGCCAGCACATAAGGGGAACATGTCTCTGTCAGCTGCTCTTCTCTCCACCTCTCTTGCTTGCGTTTTGCATAAGGTTGTTCCAGGATGGTGTTTAGGGCGGAAAGAAGACTCCCAAAGCTGCAGGGGTCAACTCACGCACCCTTGTCCCAAACTAACCGTAGTGGATAATTCTTATGTTGGGAGAGAACCCCTCCTAAACATTTATGCCCCCAATAGGTCGCAAGGTCAGACAAGTTTATGGATGCTCATGAGGTAGGGTCTCCCCAAGCAAACGATTGATGTATGAGAGGAGATTTTACCCTACTACCACTATCTCCAGGAAGGAGAGTACAGCTTGAGAGGAGCTGGTCTTCTCTATTAGTGGACAGCCATACCTCCCACAGCAGCCTCTTCTCCAAAGTTTGCATCTCTTGATGTTTGGCCATACCTCCCTTGGCCTCTTCTCCAATGACATGGATCCTAACCTGAGTGGCCTACAAACAGGGAGGGTGTTCCAACCCCAAAAATCTCCTAAACGCAAAACACAAGTGATTAGAACAAACCCCCTAAGAGGGGTGCAGGCTAGCTCACCTCCCAACCATAGCTTCTATGCTTCAAACCACCCCCAAGCCAGGGGCCAAGGTCTGACTCCCATAGATCCATGCCAGTCCTTCAACATGCCAATCTATGCTCTGCCACACACGTAGCCAGAGTCTTGGTTGAACTCTGACCAAAACTAAACCAACCTCATTGCACAAGGGGTTAATCCTTCGCTGCCGTCATACTTTATGGGGTGGTTGTTTGGAGAGTGACTTGATCCGAGTAGATTTCTACTTTGGAGTGGAACAATTCTAGTTTTCCTTCCTAATTCCTTCCAGATACCTAATGGCTCTTTCCCCTCCATTAGAGGGTACCGTGACCTTCACACCCATGAGGAGCAGACATAGGTGGAAAGAGAGTTGTTTGAGTATGTAGCAAGAAGAAATTTTTTTGACAGCTTCTTGATTGGTATGCGCTCGTAATGCCTTAGTTGAACAACATGGACCAAAACTTTCCTTGATTACCCGGACTCGTGGTACACCGATCTGAAGCAATAGATCTGGTCCATTGCAGGGTGATTTGAGGGAGGGGAACCAAGAGACGTTGATCTCTTGGGGGGTTCAGATAGAGATACACACCTTGGAGACATATAACTTGGTGTCCCATCTAGTACACAATATCTAATAGATTATTGTTTTGGATATTTGAGTGGGTCCATTTGTAGATGGGTGTTTTCCTTCTCGGTAAAATCCATGACGAGAAGAATTTATGATAGAGACCATTGATTTGGGAGACCAGAGAGCCTTCTTGACTGGTCTTGCTAGCTGTGAGTTTATTTAGATGAACTCTTGCGGATGCGCTTTGGTGTTTATTCCGTGACCCGTGTGCTAAAAAAGTGGAAACCCACGTCTTTTGTGGGGATTCTAGTGATTGCAAGCTACCCAGTGTGAACCAGGAGAGGATGCGAAGGATCAATAGCATGACTTTGATAGTGCTATGTATACTATGCACTTATCTAATTAAATTTTGTCGGCATAGTTGTCATGATCAATAGTTCCTTTGTGCATCGACGAGGAATAACATTGTTAGTCTTGAATAGATAGATGCCAATCGGGAAGCCTCAATGAAGAAATTTGGTTAGGCAATTGCTTTGATTGCAATTCTTGTGTCACAAGTCACGAGATTTGTGACGACTTGTAATAACTTATTACTTTCATGTACGATCATTGATCTTGCCTATTTTGAGTTACCAACAAATCATGAATTTGATCGAGCTTTATTCCTTAAAAAAACAGAGCGCCCCTTTCTAGAAACTCCCCAAAGTGGCCAAGTAAGCTTTTTTTTGGAAGGTGTTTCTAAAAAAACAAGATGCTTTTTGTTTTGATCAATTTTAGGAAACCCCCCAAAAAAATAATCACGAGGCTTTTTGTAATTCCTGGCTGTCTGCTTCTATCTGTGCCTAGAGGCTTCCGGCTGTCTGACACGGGCCTCCATCTCTCTGCACTGACCCCAGTCTGTTGGCTGCCTGGCGGTTCTCTCCCTCTGCTGCGCTGACCAGCCCTGTATGCTGCGTTAACAGCCTGGTTGTCCTGTTGCGCCAACTAATTCTGCTACTACAGCTCCTGCGCAACGTACTCATGCCAGGTTTCTGCACTATCAGCAGTCGGCTGTCAATCTGCACCTACAGGTCATGTGCTGCTGCTGCCAACTGATCCACCAAGTGGCTACGCAACCAGCCTCATGCCCTTGTATGCGCCTACAGCCCTGCAGTCTGGTGCGCAGTACAGCCCAAGGCTGCACGTCCAAGGTTACCCTTGCCCACATGTTGCTTTACATGTCTAGGGTACAAAAACCCTAAGAAGCACAGCCTTCATAGAGTCAACAAGGATGACAAAGAGCTCTCAGATTTCTGCACATCCCTTACACACATGAATCTCACATATTCCCCCTCTTAGAATCCATGTAACCTAACATGTCAGAAAAACCCTAAAAAGCATAAATGTTTTTCTTGAGATGAAAACTTAGGCATGGCGTAGTGAGATACCTTCAATGAGTATGCATCAAATCAACCTTAGCACAAAAGTGTAGAGAATACCTGGATCTTGCAAATCCATGCAAAGTAAAACAAAAAAGCTTACTCAGACCTTCGCCGTGCATCGCAATACCTTCTGTGTTTAGGCCGCTTTGATACCAAGTGTTACAACCCCATGGATCTCTTAAACGCAAAACACAAGTGATTGGAACAAACCCCCCTAAGAGGGGTGCCGGCTAGCTCACCTCCCAACCGTAGGTTCTATGCTTCGAACCACCCCTGAGCCAAGGGCTCACTACCACTATAAATAACTGAAGTGTTATAAATAGCCAGTACACATGGATTTATTATTAATAACCTTAGCCACCGATATTAACCTGCTTTCTCCTAATGCCAGGGCTCCCCTACCCCTGCCGGATTAGGCCACTAATCCCAAGCATTAGCACTAGGTTCGTAACAAAGGCTCAATCGGCATCCTAGTAGGCGCTCCCAAGCTGCAAGCTCTGTGCCGTGCACTGTAACATGACTGCCTCCCACCCTATCGGCCGGGTCCTCAAGCATGTTGAAGTCTCCCCCAACACACCAATGTGTGGCCTCGGGCAATGCATCTGTAACAAGGGTCTAGAACTCTGCTCTAGCACTAGCATGGTTGGGCGCATAGACATTGAGCACACCAAAGTGCTCATCGTGCATCCTCAAAATAACATATTGTGCTCTACCAGGCACAATGACCCGCGATCCACAATGGCCTGCCGCCATACATCCGCAATGACCATACATACTCCTCCCTGCCCACCCAAGGGGCCAAAGCCTGCAGACCAAAATGTGTCCCATCTACCAGGCATCACCGACCCATATCTCCGAATCCTGCTCTCAGTCAAATGGTGCTCCTGCATCATCAGAATATCAATACTGCCCCCAACCAGGCATCTCTAAATCTCCTGTCTCAAGCAACCACGATACCGTACATAGTGTGCGCCGCCAAGGCCCTCTACATTCCATGAGATGATCCTCATGGATGACCTGCTGAGGTCGAGGTTGTCTCAACCATACGGCGGGCCTTCGCAAGCGGCTTGGATGGAGAGTAATCCCCATCCGAGCGGCTACGAATCTGCCCACCCGGTGTGCTGCAAGAGTCTCGGACCAGGCGCCAGTGGCTGTGTCCCATAGCGACTGCCTCCCGCTCGGAGAGAGAAACCTCATGTATGCATACATAGCCAGGGTCTCATGCTAGGTCTGCCACTATGCGAACCACCAAATGTCGAATCCCGGAGGCATCCGCACTCCCGGTATCAAAGAAATGTGCCAACTCCCAGAGTCGGCCTATCACATCTGTCATCTCCAAATCGCTCACATGGTGAGAAAACTCAACTGCCTGAGTCTTCAACACACTAAGAGCGAGATCTAGAGTCCACTCCCGGTCGCTAGTGCCGCAAAGAGGGAAGGAGAAGACCACCGCTGAATCAAGTGCCTCCTCCCCTCGGGCCGGAGGTATCACCACATGAACTCTGATAGGTGCTAGCTCATGGGGGCCCTCCGCTCCAAAGAGGCGTGTGAAGGAGTAGTCGAAAGCCTCCGAGCGCTGTCTAGTGTCGAGACTACTCAGCCGACTGCGGATAGAGGATATCCATGAAGCACGAATCGGCATGGTAGGTCTCCTCTGTGGTGCTCGAGCAAGGTCGGTGCTCAGTGCCCACCGGACTGCAGGTGAGCGCCAGGGAACTGCCAGTGCCTCCCGGGGAGCTGAGGCGAGCGGAGGGGGAGAAGGGGGGGGAGAAGGAGGTGGAGAAGGAGCCGCTGAAAAAGCGGGAGCGGGAACGGGAGGAGGCAAAGGTGGAAGCGAGGCGGGAGGGGGGGACGGGGGAGGGCGAAGGGGGGGGTGCTGGCATCTCCTGCTCCTCAGCCTGCGCTGGGGTCTCCTCTTGGAGGGGAGCAAAGTTGTTCCTCACTGGAACCCAGTGATGTTGAGGCTATGACTGCTGCTGCGTCGGTCTCTGGGCATGCTGCTGTGGCTGTCGCCCTCTACGGCGCCCCTGTCCCAGGCTGCCAATCCGAGGTCTTTGTGGGCTGAGCAGGTGTCCCGGAGGCTGCTGCCGAGCCGCATCTGTGGACGGGCCATCGGGGGTCTGCTGCTCCGGTGAAGGTCGGGGTCTCCTACGAGGGCAGGCCTTGGCCAGGTGGCCGACCTGCCTGCATATAAAACACTGGTTCGGGAGCCCCGAAAACTCCACTCTCTGATCGATCCATCCCCTATCCTAGGTAACTGAATGACCTTCGGAAGGGAGGAGATGTCAGGAACCAAAACTCTGACCGAAGGCAGGCCAGCTGCTCTAGCCACCACTGAAGCTGCTGTGGGGCCAGTCTCAAGCACCGAGCCCACCAATGATCCTATCCTAGAAAGAAGCGGAAGGTACTCGCGGCGAAGTCCAGGAAAGCAAACTGTAACATGGAATAGGCGCTCTCCCTGCTCGGCTGCTACTGGGTCGAAACCATGCTGCCAAGGTCTGAAGAAGGCCCGAGCGCCCCTGATGTCAAGGGGACTCATGGCTAGGACCTGGGCCACGCTCTGGGCCGTCTCGAACTCAATCTGGTAGTGTCCGCGGCCCAGTAACTGAACGTCCAGGATCTTGCCCACATCTGCAAGAAGGCGGGCCTGGAGTAGATCCCGGATCTCCCCTCTGCTGGGGCAGGTGCCAACTATACGGTAGATGGTGGAATGTGCCTGGAGGCGTTCCACCTTTGCAGCGAGGCTCGCTTCCTCTTCTGGCGAAAGAGAAAGCCTGATAGGGGTATCCTCAGGGGCGGGCGAGGGGGCTGCGGAAGAGTCCCTCTGAGGTGGGGCAGGAGGAGCCTCCATCAGAGTCTGAAGTTGAGTCGAGGGCGAAGCGATAAACGGGGGGTCCTGCAAGAGCCAAGCTGCACGAGAAAACGGAGCGGGGAGGGGAGGAGAGGGATGGGTGGAGAAAACACAGGGGAAGGGGCGGAAGACAGAGGGGGGCGGAAAAAAAAAAGGGGGGGGGGCAGCGGGGAACGAAAGGGGGGGCGGGGAAAGCGCGCGAGGGGGGGGGAGGGGGGGGGGTGGGGAACGAAAGGCAGATGCGGAGAAAAGGGGGGGGGCAGCGGGGAACGAAAGGGGGGGCGGGGAAAGCGCGCAAGGGGGGGGCGGGACGCGGAGGAAGGGGGGGGAAGCGGGGGGGCGCGAATGAAACAGGCGGGCAGGGGGCGATGGGCGAGAAAAGGGGGGAGGGCGCGAGACACACAGGGGCGCGGAGGGGGGGGGGTGCGAGCAGGCGGGGAGAGGCTAGGTCACGGGGGCGGGGAGGGGGGGTGCGAGCAGGCGGCAGCTCAAGCAGGGTGAGAGCGAAGGCTTCGGCGAGCAAAAAATTCACGATATTGATCCTATTGTTTTTGTTTTGAGAAAATACTGTTTGATCCTACTATTCAGTAATGCCATCGATATGAAATGTCTTCAATGTATTTTTAGCATAAGTAATGAATTGTGAGTTGCACACCTGATAATGCTTGGAGAATGAAGTATAAGCAGCAAAACTTTGTCCTTCTTTTCCTTCTGCTGTTGTAATCATTTGGCTGTCTATGTCTATAGCTCTTGCTCGAATCATGCAAGCTCTCTTCACTGATAGGTGGTGAAAGCGATTGATTAGGCGAGCCATGCTTGCTGCAACATATATGCATGTTAAATACACGATAACATCTCCCAAGGATGTCAAGCATACAATGCTTCCTGTAGGTTAAAAAAACAGATTGGCGATTGTTTAATAACATGAATGTACACATACATGTATGCAGTAAATAGAGTTGCCAAGAACCATCTATTGACACAAGATTCATCATGATTCAAATAGGGCTACAAGCTCAAAGCTTCAGTTGATCTTGTGCTTAGCTTCTCCACACTCCTATATGAGCAGCCACACAAGCTTTTTCATCATCAATGTAAGTATGGCTTTGACTCTAGACTGTCCACAACACCTACACCAAAAGCTAGAAACTTACTAGCCTCCAACATCATGTGCTCTGCAAGATTGAGTGTCCGAAACAATCTCCAAGCTAGTTCTGCTGGTTAATGGCACTTTGTTTAACCACGAGTCATCAAAATGTATAGCCACCCGACAGCCTTAAGTAGAGGCCTTCTTGATCCTCAGCTCCGTAGCACGTCCTTGAGCTCCCCTCACCTGCATTTGTCTGCCTTTGCCTCCTTGCGCCCCCATCCTTCTGCCTCGTGCCTTCCTGTCAGCCCCCGCTGCTCCTGCCCCCCCTGTTTTTTCACACTTTCTCCCTTTTGCGCAGCTGCGCCAGCCTCCCCCCCTCTCGCTGCACTTGCCTTCACTGCCCACCCCCCCCCAACCCCCCGGCAGTCCCCCCCCCCCCTGCTACCTGCGCTTCCCTCTCTCCACCTGTCCCTCTCCGCCAGCACGCACCCCTCCTCCCTTCTCCGCCTGCCTTTCCACTCTCAGCCTTCACACCCCCCCCACCCCCACCGCGACCCATCCCCGCCTCCCTCCCCTTTCAGCTTGCGCCCCACCTCAGCCCCTCCCTCTCGCCCTTTCCTCAGCCCGCTCCCCTGCTTTTTTGGTGTTCTTCTTTTTCTTTTTTTCATCCTCCCCCCCTCCCGTTGCCTCTCCTCCATCTCTTCTGCCCGAAGCCTCTCCTCCGTTTCCTTCGCCTCCTCCGTCATCTTCAGGAAGATCTCTCAGTTCTTGGGGTTTTTTCTTCTCTCCACAAGTCTCGGCTTTTTCTGGTCTTCCCCCTCAATAGGACTCCATGGCAGCCGCTCTGTCATCCCCAACCGAGGCCACAGTTACTTGCTTACCCTTTTCGGAAGCAGATCTTCAGCTTCTCGCTACGACTCTTGCATCATTAGAGGCCTCTACTCTGGTATGCAAGATTGACGTTAGCTGCCCAGCGCGAGGACAACTCAGAGATCTTTTTGTAGGTGAGTCTTGTTGATGGGCCTGCAAAGATCATAGACATTCATCCTCTGGGACGTGGTTACTATCAGGTTGAGTTCGACTCGCCAACGGCATCAGACTGAGTCATGTAGCTGAGCCCCGTTGCTTTGCGTACGGCCCAGGCCTTCTTTGCACGATGGCAGCACGGCTTTGACCCCGCATCCGACCCACTCGCTTGCATATTGGGCTTCCCAGTGACAGTCTGCTTCCCAGGCCTTCGGAAGGAATACCTTCCTCTTCCCCCAGTGATCGGTGGAGCCATTGGGAGAGTGATGTAATCCCCTCCCTCTGCTGCCTCGTCCCTTGCACGGGCGGTCGAGATTCCATACCTTTGCATTTTTATTGCCTTGCCGGAGACAGTGCCTCATGTCATATCTATCCCATGCCTTTGGGGCAACCCCATCATTCAGCGAGTGGATTACTCAAGCCTCCTGGGCCAGTGTTTCATTTGCAAGCAGATGGGCCACCTCGCCAGAGCTTGCCCTCAATGCTAGGCCAGGAAACTGCCTCTGGTGGTCCTCTCCTATCCTCGTTCAAATCCTCACCAGGGGGTAGAGAGAGAGGCAGGCTCTTAGGCAGCGGAGCACCCGGATCCAGCCGTGGACGACCCTGCCGCCGGAGAGTGGTGGGCGGTTGGCCCGCACCCAGTTGGTCACCCGACTACCAAAGCTGAGCGTCACCGCTGCACACACCAGGCTGGCAGTGTTCAGGAGGATTCGGTTCTATTAGTGAACCGTTTTGAGCATTTATCACAGCACCCACCTGTCAGCAATGGGCCCCCTTCCGTCATGGAGAAGGTCCCTCCAACCCGTCCAGTTTGGCGGCCACTTTCCAGCAGAAAACATGCAGCGAATGATGCACACGCTTCAAAATTTCTGCAAGGAAAGTGGTCTAGCAGTAAATGTTGACAAAACCAAAATAATGGTAGTGAAAACACTGCAGCCTACCAAAGCTCCAGATATTATGTACAATGGTCAGCAAATTGAAATGGTGCACTCATTTAAATATTTAGGAGTTGATATTCCAGCAAACCACAGATGGAATCAGTGCATACAAAGAAGGATTGATGCTAGATGGGGGAAATATTACCGCTTTGAGAATGATTGCAGCAACAGTAACATCAGGAGATGGCACATCAGACGTATCTTATTTGATGCTTATGTTGTACAAACTGTGCTATACGGAGTAGAGGTATGGGGTGGAAGTATCTCACCATCAACATGGAATGACATTGAGAAGATGCAAAAGGCGTTCCTCAGAAGACACCTAGGAGTCAAAACCACTACACCTTACTCTATATTAATGCTTGAAACAGGCAGCAGACCCATCGAGCTTCGAGCACTCCAAAGGGTTTTCAAGTACATAAAGAAGGTCAAGTCCATGCAAATGGGGAGACTACCGAAGAAAGCTTTGCTAGCAAGTAAAAGACCTCAGAAAACAAACAAAAGCAAGATGCTATCTTCAGGATGGATGCATGACATCAACGACTAGTTTCAAAGATGGAAGGTAGACTCCTATCTAAATGCAGCATCAGATGAAGTAGATGAGAAGGCATTTCATCAAGCACTATTGGAAGCACTCCACTGTAAATGGCAATCATCAGAAAAAAGGGCTAAATTTGAATATTATGGCTCACACATCAACCCAAACTATTGGGTCACATACTCAAGTGAAGAAGACAATGCTTAGAAATACATAAGCATGCCTATTCCCGCCAATGCAAGGAGAGGTCTTGCACTTATCCGGACTAGGTCACACACACTCGAGATTGAAAAAGGAGCATGGAGCAATATCCCAAAAGAGAAAAGACTCTGCAAAGTATGCACTTTGGGAGCAATGGAGACGGAGGAACATGTCCTTTTAACATGCCCACAATATGACCACATAAGAAAGGACTTTAGTACCATTCTAGAAGGATATCATGACTTGGTGGATCTGCTCACACATGCCAAGCTTGCTGCTGTAGGCATTTATATCACCAAGATTCTTAAACATCATGGCTACCTTACAGCACAATGCGACCACACGACAAGCTCCATATCACTCCCATGAAGGGAGAAGGCTTTGTATTTCCCTCCAATGAAGGGAGGAGGCTTTGTTTTTTTCTTCTTACAGCTTTGTAATAATTTCGTGGAGGTCCCATGGGCCGTTTATCGACTCCCAGAGGACGATAATACATTCTCTTCTTCTTCTTCTTCCAGTGAGGCCAGCTGGCCCCACTAATCTCCCAGCAAGGCCCCTTCTGCAGCCTCCCTCTCCGACGGATCACCCCCAACTGCTCTCTTCTCCGTCTTCTCTACCTCCCCACCCCCCTCCACCTCCTCCTCCCCCCCCCCTCCTCCACCTCCCCCATCCTCGCCTCTGACTTTTCCCGCAATAGTCCCCTCTACCCCGCCCTCTTCCTCTAAGCCAGCATTCCCCCTCCCTCCACCTCTCCAGAGCACTCCCACCACCCTCCAGCAGCACCCAACCCGGAGCAGAGGCAACTAGCAAGTTCTGTTTGCCAATTGATTCATAGATTCTTGGAGCCGGTAGAGATGACCATCACCGCTTCCCTGGTGAGGGCTCTCCCGCCATAGTACCCTGGTGGGCCTCCCAAGATTTTGGGGATTCTAGTTTCTTCTGCTGCCTTCCTGTGGAAGAGACGGATCTTTTTGAGGAGATAGTAGCGCCCATTTAGATGTGTGGTGTTCCATCACTCCACACCTTCTATGCCAAAGAATGGTGCGATGGTCTTCTCTTTTCCATTGAGTGCAGCCCCGGAGACGGAGTGGGACTCGGTGTTAGTGGTTGCCGCCATTTAGGGACAGGCAGTCAAGCTTTCACACCATCTTCACGATCTCCGCATCACTGATGTACTCACCCACCTCTGGCCCTTGACTAGGATGGAGCTAGGAGGCTCAAGCCATAGGGACCAGGACGGGGAGGTGGTAGCCTCCAACCTAGAGGTGTTGCTCTTTGTGTTCCTGCATATCTTTGTCGCAATACCCCTCCCCCCCTCTTACAGATGCCTCCATTGTGATCGAAGAAGTTCGGAGCATGCCTACTCTCGTGCTCGGAAAGAGTGGTGACACATGGAGAACAGGATCCATGCCCACTTGGCGCACATTTGCCCCAGGACCGATAGGGATTACTCCCCACCTAAACCCATGCCCAAGACTCTTCAAGTGGAGAGCAGTTCTAATAGTGCCGCTTCCCACAGAGATTGATATGCACATTGCCTCATGGGGCATTCAGGGTTTAGGGGGGGTTTCAGAGGCAAGCTCCATAGAGCTTCAGTTGGGGGATCCATTGACATTCTTTTCCTCCAGGAGTACCACCACTCCAGGAGCGTACCCGCCGCTGCCAGAAGATTTTACCAGATAGGAGCCATTCTTTTTGGTCTCCCTCTTTTGATCCCTCTGGGACGCAGGGAGGTGTTTTTGCTTCTGTCAGTGAGGAGCTCTTACCGGCAGTGACAGGCTCAAGTGTCATAGTCCCTGGGCGAGCACAATGGGTTACCGTTATGATTGGAGAGGATTGCGTGGGCTTCCTCAATGTTACGTCCCGAACGCCGCAGCAAGTAGAGCCATATTCTGGAGCACACTTTGACGGGCCCTTCCTCAGGCTGACTTTTGGTGCATGGGCGGAGACTTTAACATGATAGAGGAAGTAGAGGACAGACTAGGAGGAGGCACGGCCACAATTTCAGGCACAGAGTATTCTGCATGGGAGGAGTTGATCCCGACACTCAAGGGTCATGCTTTGGTTATTCTAACACTAGAGGACCCCTGGAGGCAGGATAGGCACGCGAGTTCTAGGATTCCGAACAGCCTTATTCAGGACCCCCAGATCTGCAGCAGGATAGAGCAGATTTGGACAGGATTGGATTTTATCTCAGGCTCCGCTGCTGCACTTTGGATGCGGGCCTTGGTGAGATCAACAGTTTTCTGCAGGAGGCAGCTCATAGTAGATTGGAGGGATTTCATGAGCAGGAGAGGAGTTTGAGGAGGGGTCTTGCTTCTCTTCAGTGGCTTCAAGAGAGTTCCCCCGATAGCCCCTGGATTGAGTCAGCTTGCTGGAGGAGGGTGGAGTACAGATACCATGCTAGAGCTTCCTTTTGAACCCACGTTGGCGATTGAGTCACGAGAGACTTCTATGAGATAGCAGATCCCCACAAGAGGAGAGATGGTATTCACAAGTTGCACGGCCAAGATGGAGCCATTCTTTCTGACCCCCCCCCCACCCCCCCCCCATGTGAGAGTGTCACATGCACTCTACACTGTAGTGCATGGTGACAAGCTGGCTCATCATCATCAGTGCAACATTGTCCAGTATTAGCATCTTTTAGGATGATATTTGTCGTACGCTGTGACCCCATTGTAATCCTAAGTCCAGGATAAGTCAGGCACGAGCTACGTAGGTCATTCTCAACCTTAGACAGTCAGTCAGTCAATCAGTCCCAATCCCTTAACCCACTTGAAGAGACGCATTCATGCATGTAGAGTCAGTAGAAACCATAGGGTTTGCATTAGAAAGCACTCTGCATATTGCATATCATTCATCCATTGCATATAGATCATTGCAGAAGCCTTGAAATAGCATCTGGTAGCCTTAGAATATTTATTAGGATTTATCTGGCATTTTTTCCACAATTTCCAGCATTTAAACATCATTTATCAGTCATGTAGCATTTTATGTCCAGTCGGCCAGCATTTAATGCCAACCGACCAGCCCTCAGTGTAGTATAAATAGGCATGCTTTGCTCATGCCTTCATATGATCTCATATCTCAGCAATCAGCCTCAAGCGCTTCAGCATTTCAGTCTTCAGTCCATAGTTCACTTCAGCAACCTGCGTTTTGGAGAAGCGTTTCATCCTACAGCCATAGGAGTATCAACGCATGTGTATCCAGCCCTCCATCAGCAGAACGCAGCAATTTTCAGCATTCAGCCATCAGTAAACCTTGCGTTTCCTGCATTCAACCAGTTTTCAGCATTCATCTCTTCATCGTTTTGCTACAGCCAATTGGTGAAGGTAAAACTCAGCATTCATATTCATTAACAGCATTCATACATAACCTAGAACAGTCCCAAACAGCCCCTATCTCAGCCTCAGATTTGTAGCCCTTCCTCATTCCATTGGGAAGAGTGCATAGGCTTGAGATTGGACATCATTGGGGCTTCCACAGCCGTGTACAATTCAGCCCGACTCTTGGTCTTCAGAGATCTTGTGTTTGGCTTATCGTCAGTCTCTTCAAAGATAATAAAGCAAATACTATTCCAGTAACGGGATAGGGGACCCTTCAGTGGGTAATTCGGGACCCCATACGGTGTACAATTTCCATCTCTCTCTCCCTCTCTCAAATCTCTTAAAGTTTGAAGTCTTAAAGTGGATTGCTAAACTCGCGAAACTCGGGATACAAAAGACGGTGTGAGCATTTGTGTGATAGGATCCTCAATTACGAATACTTCCGCTGCATGTTACAGAGAGCCATCGCCACTGATATTTTCCTCTCTCCTCACAAGTGCCCATGGGTGATGGATGCGAGCAAGAGGGTCTGGTGACACACGAGGGATGTCATGTGCACACACATGTACATGCTTCTCACAAAGGCTAACCCTAAGGAGGCAACAAGATAAAGAAGAGAAGATCAGAACAAAACCAGATTTTTGGAGCATTTTCTGTGGAGTATCTTGTGGAGGGACACATCATTATCTGAATTATTTGTCCACGAGCTGACCGACCAGCAGTCGGTCAATCCATGGGATATTCTCCAGCCTATAAAAGGCAAGTTTGCTCATTGTTTTAGTCATTCAACCCCTTGTTGGCTGGGTCATAGAACTAGGAGTTTGTTTAGGTATTTTACTACCTTTTCAAAGGATTTATGTACCTTTTTGTACCATATGAATATACTGAATCTCTCTACTCTCTCTTCTGTCTGCGTTTTTGCATCAGCATGTTCTAAGTGGTGTTTAGGGCTGAAAGAAGACTCTCAGAGCTTCCGCATGTAACATTGGTATCAGAGCATCAGGCTCAGCAAGGCTAAACCCTAATTCAGTCCCATATGAAGGTGTACAGGTCCAAGGTACAGGAAAGTGCACAGGTACGAAGCCCAAGGCAAGGAACACAAGACCAGGAAGAGCTCCCAAGAGGTTGGTTGGTGGTGTTCCACAAAGCCCAAAGGGGATGGCAGTCCTGTGAGCCAGGAAAGGCTTTCGGGCAACGGTTCCAAGGGAGGATGATCCTCCAAGGGGTGGAGTGAGAGTGCCAAACTCATTTCTCAGGAATGAAGACCAAGACGGTGTTAAGAGACAGGGCAAGAACGGATTGGGGACTGGATGGATCAGATGTACATATCTTATTCAGAGTTAGAGTGGATTTGGGACCGGGCCGGGCATTCAGGGAAACGGTTGAAAGAGTAGGAAGGATGACAGAGGGACTCCGGGAACAGAATGGGATGATGATAGTCATCCAAGAAGCAGATTGGAATCCCGTCATCAAGTTTAGCAGAGGGGGATGTCATGTGCACACACATGTACATGCTTCTCACAGAGGCTAACCCTAAGGAGGCAACAAGATAAAGAAGAGAAGATCAGAACAGAACCAGATTTTTGGAGCATTTTCTGTGGAGTATCTTGTGGAGGGACACATCATTATGTGAATTATTTGTCCAGGAGCTGGCTGACCAGCAGTCGGCCAGTCCATGGGATATTCTCCAGCCTATAAAAGGCAAGTTTGCTCATTGTTTTAGTCATTCAGCCCCTTGTTGGCTGGGTCATAGAATTAAAGGATGGCCCGTAAATGGGACCCTTCCTGAGGACGGCCCAAAAGGACCCTCATTAAGGACAGCCCAAGGATACAAAAGCATTGGAACAAAGCACTCTTCTGAAGATCTTTCTCTCTATAAATATCTTTCAGTTGAGGACAACTGAATTTCGAAGCCGAGGGGAATGTCATCAATACTAGTTCCTCACCAGTTCCTCGCCTCTCTCTAAAGTACCTCTACTCAAGTAGGCTTGCTATCCTCCATGGAAGTACCCAACAAGATCATCTAAGGCCCCATCTCCAGAAGTGTACCATGAAGAAGGTCAACATCAAAGCCCTAAAGAGCTGCGGGTAGATTGTGTACATACCCTTGTTATACTCCAGATTGTTATACTCCAAAAACATCACCAAGTGCTTCTTCAACATAAGCTATGACTCCTTCTCCCATCACCATCAACCTGGCTACAGCATCGAATGGAGGCATGTAGAGAAGGTAAAGCTATAGAGCCACAGGCCTGCAGCAGGTGGCAGGGGCTGTGGAGACAGGCCTGCAGCAGCCATAGGGCAGCGGCCAGAGGGTAAAAATCCCAGGGCGGCGGCCAGAAGACAGCAGCCATAAGGCGACGATCAGCAGACAGGGAGGTAGATCAGGGTGATGGACAGAAGCAGAGGTGGCAGAGATGTCAGCCAGAAGCAGAGGCGACAGGTGGCAGCCATACAGGCTACCACATCAGCAGGTGCCAGAAGAAAAGCAAGAGAGAGAGAGAGAGAGAGAGAGAGAGAGAGAGAGAGAGAGAGAGAGCTTAAACCTAGTAAGAGAGTAGAAAGAGAGAAGAGAGAGAAGGGGAAAATCAAAAAGCCCCTAAAAACAGAGAGAAAGCTTTGTTCCAAAAATCGGGAAAAGCTGCTTTATTGTATCCTATATAAGTGATATGAGCCTATTGTTTGAGGCATAACAAGAGTTGTATTGCTGGTTCTTCTCTTTGTGAGAAGAAGAGGCTCCTTGTTTAGGAGCAAGTAATATAACACGGAAAAGACCTAGGGGGGGACCGGCTGTGGCTATTCCGGTCCCTATTGTGGACTACGAGCAAGAGTGTGGTAAAGTTTTCTCAAGTTAATCTTTGAAGTTACTCAATCTTTGTTTTATCAGTGTTTTCAAGTTCAAGCCTTGTGGAGCAAGTGTTGTGTTGGAGGTTTATCCACAGCCCTTCACGTAAAGAAGGCCTGTTACAGTGGTATCAGAGCCCAACTGTCATCTTTCTTCTACGGAAGATACCGATCCAGAAAATCTCCAACAAGATGGGGACGACCGTGAAGCGTCTCACAGAAACTCTAAAGATCAACCAAATAGAGATCCCTCAAAGACCCTTACTGATGACGACCGGGATTTAGTCAAGACACTAATTGATCAGGTCACTGAAGTCTTTCAGAAACCACATCTTCACAAAGAGATGGTGCACTCTTTGAAAGGACTCCTTTCTGACAAAGATTCAGATATTCAACAAAAGAGAACGATAGGTGATAAGGGGACGAAAAGGCAGAGAAAGGAACCAAGTCGCACTTCGGATTCTTCAGACTGAGAGGATTCCCGATGTAAGAATCCCGATGTAAGAAGCACTCCCGTTGATCTCGACAAGAAAGAAGCACTAGTTCTAGTGGAAGCCCTCCAAGGGGAAGAAAAACTAGAAGGGAGTCCCACCAATCTAGGAGGAGGTGGACTTCTCCTAGCCCATCCTCGTCAGACAGTTCTTCCTCCTCTTCCCATAGTTGAGGTCACCGATGATCTCGACGACGTTCTAGTAGTTCTTCGAGAGAAAGGGAGTTCAAGGAGGGTGGCAAATACATCAAGTTCACACCCTTCAATGGTGGGTATGGTGACACTGAGAAGGTATTAAATTTTATCCAGCAGTTTGATGCAACTTTCGGAGGGGAAAACTTTTTAGAAAGATCCAAGGTTCGCAGTGTAGCCACGCATTTACAAAAGATGGCGAAAGGTTGGTGGTCTGCGCTAAAGATCCAAGGCAAGCAACCTACGACGTACAAAGCTTTCCGCAAAATGTTTTCGCAACAGTTTCTGACACAGAAGGTGGAAGATCAAGTCCTAGCAACTTGGTGCAGGTTGAATAGACCCAGAGGAGAAATATTAACAGATACATCGAAAGGTTTTGGGGTACTCATCTTAGAGCTACTGTCTTCAAAAGCATTGACGAACAAGAACAGATGCAGCAATTTGGAGCTGGACTTAGCCCCATGCTTAGGGACTATGTGCATGCTTAGAACCCAAAGAATATTTCCCAGATGATCTTTCATGCTACAGTGGGAGATTGGATTCCTATGGAAGAAACCAAATGGACAAAGAAACACGAACCAAATAATTCTCAAAATAGGAGAGAGGGCTTCAAGACAAAGAAGACATGGTTTTCAGCTAAGAAACCGAGGGGTGTTCCTTCAGGACCCAAGGGTACAAACACCCTGCCCCCAGAAGAGATAGAAAAGCACAAAAAGGAGAACAAGTGCTACAATTGTCACAAGGAAGGTCATATTGCCAGGAATTGTCCTGAGAAAGGTAAGCCCAGGAGAAGAAGAACAACGAACCTTGAGTTTCAGCAATTCCAGATTTGCTTGATGATACACAAAACTCAGAAGCATCACAGCTTTGCCTATCTTGGGGTAAGGTAAGGGACCAGAATGCACTTGTTTTATTCAATCCAAGAGCTTCACATAACTGTATCTCCCTGGAGTTGGCTGAACGATTGGGCATCAAAGTGGAAGAGATGGGACCTATTGTACATGCAGAGCAAGCTTTCGAGGGAGACAGTGTGCCAATGACTCCTCTCATTGCCAAATTACGAATACATATTCAGGGATATGTTGACATGGAAGATTTCTTTGTTTCTCCCTTGAAGCATTGTGATATGCTCTTGGGAACACCATGGTTCCATTGAAAGGGTGCTATAATGCAGTTTCCAAAGAGGACCATCTCTTTTAAACATAGAGATCGGCCCATTACTTTGTTAGCAAAAGGGAAAGGCAGCACTGTTCCCATTGTATCTAATGTTGCCATTTCAAAAGTAATGAAATCATCTCTTTTTGCTTGCCGTCAAGGATGAGGCAGACAATGAAGAGGTTAGCCAAAGTGTGTTAAGTAAGGAACGCCATGCGTTTCTTGAGCAATATCAAGATTGTTTTATAGATACTATTCCTGGGGAGTTACCCCCGGAAAGGCCACAAGATCATCTGATCGATTTGATCCCCAGAAATTCACCACCAAATCGACCACCTTATTGAGTAAGTGCGGCCCAATAGGAGGAAATCATGACACAGGTCAACGATCTCTTGGAAAAAGGGATGATACAACCAAGTTCTTCTCCTTTTCGCTCTCCAGTCCTCCTAGTACAAAAGAAGGATGGATCATTCCGCATGTGTGTGGATTATAGAGCCTTAAACAAGACCACCATTAAGAATCGATTTCCTATTCCAAGAATAGATGACATCTTGGATAAATTAAAGGGAGCAGCTTATTTCAGCAGGATTGATTTGAAGAGTGGATATCACCAAATACGGATTGTACCTCAAAACATCCACAAGACAGCTTTTCGAACTACTTTTGGATTATATGAGTATTTGGTGATGCCCTTTGGTCTTACCAATGCACCAGCAACTTTTAATCGTATGATGGACATGATTTTCCGACCACATAGCGAGCACACTGGTGTCTTTTTCGACAACATCATTGTGTTTTCTCAAATTGAGGAAGAGCATAAGAAACACCTAGCCAAACTCTTCCAGGAACTAAAGAACAATAAGTTATACATTAACGGCAAAAAGAGTGAGTTCTTTATGGGGGAAATACATTACCGCGAGCACATAGTATCCAAGGATGGAGTACGGATGGACCCCACAAAACTTGCTACTATCAGCGATTGGCCAGAGTTAAAGACAGTACATGAGGTACGTAGTTTTCTTGGATTATGTTCATATTATCGCAAGTTCATTTTGAACTTTGCAGCCATAGCCGCTCCTCTTCACGACTTAACAAAGAAAAAGACAGTCTTTCATAAATAGAGGCCTTCGACCTACGTAAAGAAAAGCTCACCACCGGCCCAGTTTTAGCACTTCCAGATTTGCATAAACCCTTTGTAGTAGAATGTGATGCTTGTGGTGAAAGTATTGGAGCTATATTGAACCAGGAAAGACATGTCATTGCATATGAGGGTCGAAGACTTTCACCAGCCAAAGGAGCCTACAGGTATATGAGAAAGAGCTTTTGGCAATTATTCATGCTCTCACTATGTGGAAGCACTATTTGCTTGGAGCCAATTTTAAGGTAAAGACAGATCACCAAAGTTTACGATACTTTCTAACTCAAACAAAGTTATTAGAGAAGCATATGCAATGGGCAAATTTCTTGTCCATGTTTCACTTCTAGATACTTCCAGTTGCGGGAACCAGGAATATTGCGGATGATGCTCTATCTAGGAAGCCACGACCTATTGCTAGTAATGTTTCTATGGCTTATCATCAAGATCTAGATGATATGAAGAATCATTATGCCACTGACGATGATTTTGGAGACATCATGATCCGACTTTCGGATGGACCTTCTATGAAGCATTACAAGATCAGGGATGGATTTTTTATGATGGACTCTAGGCTTTGTGTAACTAAAGCCTTACGACAGAAGGTGATGCATGAATCCCATGACAAGCCATTTGCAAGACATAGATGCATTGATTCGACTACTCAAGCAATCGAAAGGTATTTTTATTGGCCTGGTATGCGGAAGGATATTCAAAGATTTATCTCCGAATGCCTGACTTGTCAGAAAGTCAAGTATAATCGAGGAAAGACACCTGGACTACTCATGCCCTTACCTTGAAAGAAAGTGAAGCAAATAGAAAACACAGATGTAGGCCCACGTACAAGACCTGTAAATGCTGGAAACTAATGTTTATTGCTGAAAACTGAGCACAAGGGAAGCCCGTAGGTGCTGTACAATGGTAAGAAGCATAAGCAGTTGCTAATGACCTCAACTGAATGCTGAAAAATGAGATGAACTAGGGGAAAGGGAGTCAGCCCTTATATATTCCCCCAGGATGCTGGTCGGCCAACTATAGCAGGCCGACAGCAAGACAGTAGCATGAAATGCTACAAAAATGCCTAAAAATACCCAAAAAAAAATGATAGAAAAATGCTGAATAATCTCTGCTAACATATGCCAATGCAAGGCCTCATAAATGGCCAATACAAGCATGAAAAAGGTGATGTAGACCCTCTGGAGATGATATGATCCAACACCTCCTCTTCAGCGCCAAAGGGGCGGTCCAATACTAGCACATTAAAGTAACACCTCCATAGTAGCTCTCAAAAGTGGTTTGGCGAAGAGATCAGCCACATTGTCCTTGGTAGAACAGTAGGCCAGTTGAAGAAGTCCCAACTCGATCCAGTCGCATACAAAATGATAATGCACTTCAATATGCTTGGATCGTCCCCGTATCACAGGATTCTGTGCTAGAGCAATAGCACTCTGAGAATCCGAGAGAATAGTAGCCGGGGAAGTGTCGGCACAGCACAAATGCTCCAGAATCTAATGAATCCAAAGTGCCTCAGCGGAGGAGAGAAGATAGGATTTATACTCACCCTCGGTGGAAGAAGCAGAAACAGCCCTCTGCTTTTGAGACTTCCAAGAAACCAATCCAATACCAAGCATGAAGCAATATCCAGGAGAGAAGATAGGATTTATACTCACCCTCGGTGGAAGAAGCAGAAACAGCCCTCTGCTTTTGAGACTTCCAAGAAACCAATCCAGTACCAAGCATGAAGCAATATCCAGATGTAGACCTCCGAGTATCAATGCAGCCTGCCCAATCAGAATCTGTGAAGCCAACCAAATCAGCACCACAAGAGTAGGTGATGCCATAATCTAAAGTACCTCGAAGATAACGAAGAAATCTCAAAGCTGCCTGCCAATGAGACCTTCGAGCGGCTAATGAGAATTGGCTGAGGACACTCAATAGCATAGGAGATGTCTGGACAGGTGTTGGCAAGGTAAAGCACTGAGCCAACAATCTACCAGTACTCTGTGGAATCCACCAAGGGTGTATCATCCTCCTTGGATAACTTGGCATTGGGATCCATGGGACAAGAGAGAGGTGTACAATCTGACAACCAATAAAGGGTGAGCAGCTTCCTCACATACTTCTGCTGAGAAATGAAGATACAGTCATCTTTCTGCCAAACCTCCAGCCCAAGAAAATAATGAAGAAGGCCAAGATCAGCCATCTCAAATGTCTCTGAAAGCTTGGACTGAACCTGAGTGACCAACCCTGTATCTAAAACATACAAAACAATGACACAAATATCTCCATCGAAAAGAAGCACATAGAGATTGTTGTCAGCATATGCCCTCTCAAAGCCAAGAAATAACAAGAAGGCATCAATCTTCTGATACCAGGCACAAGGTGCCTGTTTGAGACCATAAAGAGCCTTCTATAGAAGATAAACATGGGTGTCCTGTCCCTGAATCACAAAACCAAGAGGCTGCTCAACATAAACTTCCTTCTCTAAATCTCCATTCAGAAAAGCGGGTTTGACATCCATCTGGAACACGGGCCATCTAAAGTGTGCTGCTAGAGCCAAAACAATCCTGATGGTGGTACACCTAGCTGTACAAGCAAATGTCTTATCAAAGTCTTCACCTGCCTTCTGAGCAAATCCTCGAGCAACAAGGCGGGCTTTGTACTTGTCCAAAGTACCATCTGCATGAAACTTGACTTTGAAAATCCATTTCACGCCAATAACACGACGATGTAAAGGCCGTGGTACCAAAGACCAAGTGTTATTCCTCTCAATAGAGGCCATCTCTACTTCCATGGCTTACCGCCACTACGGATGTGAAAGAGCCTCCTCTAGACTCTCAGGCTCATCAATCTCCTGGGAAAGAACTCATGAGAGCATAATTCACTGTGTGATGAGATGTGGAAGCCCGAGATGAACGGTGAGGTCCAGGGGTGGTGGTAGAGATCTGGTTATGGAGCTATGCATTAGTGAGACCAGAATCTCTAAAGAGTTGCTGAACCCACCGAGGTAGGCCAACCTTCCTCTCAAAGCGTGAAGAAGAAGATCCAGCTGCTGTAGAGGACTCATCCAATGCTACTGGAAGTGGTGATGAGGTAAGCACGGGTGAGGGTAATCCCGAAGTCAAAGCAAGACTCGTAGAGAGACTGGGAACTGCAGAAGTTGATGCAACAGGAACAGGTGACTGTGAAGGAGCAGCTAGCACCGAGATTGCAGAAGGGGGAGGAGGAGGAGCTCGATGTGGAAGAGGTAAAAGACCCCTAGCATCTGCTGGCAATGGATCATCCAGAAAGTCGGAAGATACATCAGGTGGAGAGAAATCAAAGCCAAACAAGCTCTCATCAAATCGAGCATTATGGGAAATGATGACGTCATCAACCTCCAGATCCCAAAAGCGGTACCCTTTGGATCTGGGACTGTAGCCTGTGAAGATCATCCTCTTTGACTTCGGTGCAAGTGTGGTCCTTTTCTTATATGGAACATGTACATAAGCAACACAACCGAAAACACGAAGATGAGATATAGAAGGCTTGTGTCCTGTAAAGGCCTCCTCTGGAGTCATCCCCTCAACCGCTTTTGTGAGAGAGCGGTTAATGAGATAAACTGAGGTAGCCACAACTTCACCCCAGAAAGCAGGAGGGAGACCTGCATGATGCAACAAAGCACGAGCCATCTCTTTGACGGTCCGGTTCTTTCGTTCCACAACTCCATTCTGCTAAGGAGTGTAAGGAACTATAGTCTGTCAGTGAATGCCCTTCGAAGCAAGGAAGTCATCAAATGGTACAAACTCGCCACCATTATCAATCCGGAGGAATGAAACTCTACCCCCAGATTGATTTTCCACCATCGCAATCCAAGTCCTGAAACTGGCAAAAGCATCTGACTTGCGAGCCAGAAAACATACCCAGACTTTGCGAGTGAAATCATTCACAACAAGAAGAAAATATTGAGTCCCGCCAAGAGACAACCTCCATAAGTCCTGCAAGATCTACATGTATAAGCTCCAATCTTCGGGTTGCTCGATGAGTGGCCTCCTCTAGAAATGCAGCTCGATGATGCTTGCCCATCATGCTGGATGAGCAGATGTGTAAGAGAGACCTGAGCTGAGGTAGTCCATTGACAACCTGCTTAGAATGGAACTTTTGTAAGGCAGCACTGGATACATGACCTAAGCGAGAATGCCAAAGAGGAGTATCTGCCTTTGAAACCAAAGCCATCAAGGGGGAGAAAAGCTGATGAATATGGGAATCAGTGTGAGGGATCTAGGAAGAAAAATTGGTGATCTTGTAGAGACCTCCATCATGGACTCCATTGGCAACAACCGAGAGAGTCTTACTATCAATTACTTCGATGACCTCATCATCAAAGTACACACCAAGTCCCTTCTGAGAAGATTTATATACTGAAAACAGATTTTTGGAAATTCGTGGTACATGCAGAACATCATGTAAGGTGGTAGAGGAACCCAAAGAAACATTACCAACACCGGTGACAGGAAGCGAAGAGTTGTCGCCGATACGAACTGAAGAAGAGAGTCTGGTAGTCCTCCACGATATGGGCCTGATTGGTCGTGTGGGCAAAAGCACCACTATCACCAACCCATTCCACCACTTCAGGTGTGACACTAACCTCTTCAGGAGAAGTCATATCTGTGATCACGAGGAATGAATCCTTTGAAGAAGTGGATGAATCTGTGACTGCATGTATGCAACTTTGGCAGATCCCTCCTTTGAAACTTTGCCTTTATCTTTGGTGTTGTCCTTGTCAGATGCTTTAGAAGCATCCTGGGCTTTATACTTGGCTTTTCCTGCTCGAGAATCATCACAACGAGCAAAGCAGCGAGCCTCAGTATGACCTGTCCTACCACAATAATCACATTCATTGCTTTTGTCCTTGGATTCCTTAGAATCCTATTTACCCTTGCCTTTGCCTTTGCCTTTGTTTTTGTTGTTGTTGTTGTTGTTGTTAGAGTTCCCTTTTCCGCCTTTGCCTTTGCCCTTGTCAGAGGCAACAAAAGCAGACTCTGACTTGCCTTTTCTGCGCAAAGCATGCACTTGTCGTGGAGATAACTCACGACTTCCTCAAAAGGGAGGAGAGGATCACAGAAATAAATATAATCCCTGAAAGAATCAAAGGAAGCAGGCAACTTACCAAGAAGTTTATGGATGGGATTATTGATGGTGCTCCCGTACTCCTCAAGTTGCAGCTTGATATGGGATAACTCTCCAATCTTCTCAATCAAGTTATCTGACTCAGTGATGGTAAGCTTCTCCAGATCTGACTCCAATTTGGCAATCTTCACTGTTGAAACTTGAAACTCTCCCTCTCGCATACCTCCTTTGGATCTCTGTCCACATCTGATGAGCATTACTCCGGGAGGAGACAACACTGTGTCTATATGGATGGAGTCATGCAATGGATGATGATAAGACGAGCCCGAGCATCTAATATGCTTCTCAAAGCAAGGTCCACCAAGTGAGGTGTGGAGATAGCCATCACACACCAGCTCCTTCCAGCAACAACTGAGTGTAGAAAGACCAAGTATGATAGTTGGTTGCTGTAAGCTTCATGGAGTCACTGACTTGGGGAGGATTGTAGGATGGTATGTGGGTAGGGGTGGGAGCAAGACCTAGATGAGAGAAACTCAGAGAGGAAAGATTGGGAATAGGAACCACCTGTGGAGCAGCGGGAGCAGGGGATCTAGACTATGATGGTGCTGGAGAATCAACACGAGAAGGAGCAGTAGAGAAACCTCGTGAAGCCATGTCCTCTGACAAGAAACCTTCTCTGAAGAAAGGGGCTGAAAAAAAAACAGCAAGTCCTCCTCTCAAGCTGTGCACAGCAAGAAGAAAGGGAGGGAGGGTGGGAAACTGAAAGGAGAGGAAGAAGATCTCTCCAAGATGTAGTTCCCTGTCCTCAGCACCTAGAAGAGAGCTTCAGCAATCAGAAAAATCAGCAATCTTTGTTGAAAATTCAGAAATACAACAGTCCCAAGTGTCAGATGAAGAAAACGCAGCACTCTTGAGGAAGCCTCTGCTCCCGGAAGAAAACGCAGCACCTTCTACGCTGAAATCTGCAGAAAACGCAGCAAACTGTCAAAGCCTCTTCTCCAAAACAGAAAACGCAGCTCTCTTCTGCTCACAAGTCAACGTTTTTTTCTGATACCATGAAAGAAAGTGAAGCAAATAGAAAACAAAGATATAGGCCCGGGTACAAGACCTATAAATGCTGGAAACTGATGTTTATTGCTGAAAACTGAGCACGAGGGAAGCCCGTAGGTGCTGTACAATGGTAAGAAGCAGAAGCAGCTGCTAATGACCTCAACTAAATGTTGAAAAATGAGATGAACTGGGGGAAAGGGAGTCAGCCCTTACATCTTCCCCCAGGATGCTGGTCGGCCAGCTGTGGCAGGCCGACAACAAGACTATTTAGCATAAATGCTACAAAAATCCTAAAAATACCCAAAAATGGTAGAAAAATGTTGAATAATCTCTGCTAAGATATGCCAATGCAGGGCCTCATAAATGGCCAATACAAGCATGAAAAAGGTGATGTAGACCCTCTGGAGATGATATAATCCAACATACCCACACCTTCAACACCCTGGGAGAGTATTACTATGGACTTCATCTTCGATCTGCCAAAATCTACCTTTGGCAATGATGGTATATGGACCATAGTTAACAAGTTCAACAAGCAGGCCCATTTCATTCCGGTACGAAAAACCATATGGCATAAAAGCAGAATATGGCACGACTTTTTATTTCACAAATATTCAAGTACCATGGGATGCCGGAGTCCATAATTGGGGACAGAGATCCCAAGACTATAAGCCTATTTTGGAGAGCTCTATTCGACAATTTGGGCACCAAGCTCAAGTTCTCTTCTACATATCATCCTCAGACAGATGGACAGAGTGAGATAGTTAACTCTACAATCTTGGATTTGCTCAAGTGTTATGTTTCAGAACAAAACAAGGATTGGGAGAAATATCTTCAACTAGTAGAGTTTGCCTATAATAACAAAGATAAGATATTTGCAGCAGATGAGTATGTACAAGATTTGAAGACTGCATTTTCTAAAGTCAAAGAGGCTTTGGAAAGGTTTAAGGCCAAGCAAAAGACAGCAGCTGATAAGCATAGAAAGTCCGTAGACTTTCAAACACGAGACTGGGTTCTTCTCAAGTTTGAGAAAGCAAGGTTAAGAAAGACTACCGGCAAAGATGGGAAAGGAAACCCCACAGGGGCATAAAATTTTTATCTTTAGTTGTCTAACAGGTACTATGGACCCTTTCGGATCTTGGAACGCATCAATGACGTAGCATCTAGATTGGTTCTACCTGAACACTGGAAGATCCATAATGCTTTCCATGTGAGTCTTCTCAAACCTTATAAGGAACCAGAACCTCAAGAGACAGTTCAATTCCCCGGAAGTGGATGAATTGGAAGAGATTCTGCAACCACAGCAAATAGTATACCACAAGGAAAGAAAGGTAAAAGGAGGCAAGGTTATCAGAAGATACCTTGTCAAATTCAAGAACTATCCAGCTATCGATGCTAAGTGGATGGGCGAAGACTTCTTTGATGATTGCCCAGAACTTCTCAAAGCTTATCAAGAGGCTTTCCATTTGTAGAGTAACTAACTAGATAAACATTGTAACTTTGTATTCATTGGGATTTGAGTACTGAATATAATCTTTTGGATTATGGTTTCATCAAGAAATATTTTTCTGTCCATTTGGTTTGTCTCTTGTGGATCTACAGGATGAACGGACTCATCAAAGATCCAAGATTGAGAGGATGACACGTTTCATCGAAGATCCTAGCATGGAAAATCTCGAGTATGGAAAAATCTTCTGATGTCGAAGTCATGGGTCTAGCCAACTCATGGAAAAAGAATCTAGGCGAGCGAAGCGACTCATGGATACAGGGGCTGACTGGGGTGATTCCCGAGTGAAGCAATCCTCGAGTATGGGGGCTAGCCGCCGAGATCTCTGTATATTGGAAAAAGAGTATCTGCTATGGATGAAATACTTCCTCGCAAATAACTAGGATGCCTAGCCAACATCCTAGGGACTCGTATGGATTCGGAAAAAGGGGCTAGCTCATCTGGACTTGAGCAAAGAACCGAACCCATTTGGATTTGGGCAAGGCTATGGACATGTTTGTGCATCCATAACTGCTTGCGAGATTTTCTATGTCGATGATTCATGGATTTCTCATGCATGACTGTGATACGTTAAATACATATATATATTAGTTAATATATACGTGTTTGTATTATGCACATGCTTGTGTTTGCTGACCTTAACAGGTGCACATGTTGTCTTGACAGGATGGCTTTTATCATGAACGGAAGCAACGATGCCTGAGCGACTCATGGTAAGAAGCCATGGGACCCTTGGTGAGGACGGCCCAAATGGACCCTCGCCAAGGATGGCCTGTAAATGGGACCCTTACTGAGGACGGCCCAAAAGGACCCTCATTAAGGACAGCCCAAGGATACAAAAGCATTGGAACAAAGCACTGTTCTGAAGATCTCTCTCTCGATAAATATCTCTCAATTGAGGACAACTGAATTTCAAAGCCGAGGGGAATGTCATCAATACTAGTTCCTCACCAGTTCCTCGCCTCTCTCTAAAGTACCTCTACTCAAGAAGGCTTGCTATCCTCCATGGAAGTACCCAACAAGATCATCTAAGGACCCATCTCCAGAAGTGTACCATGAAGAAGGTCAACATCAAAGCCCTAAAGAGCTGCGGGTAGATTGTGTACATACCCTTGTTATACTCCAGATTGTTATACTCCAGATTGTTATACTCCAAAAACATCACCAAGTGCTTCTTCAACATAAGCTATGACTCCTTCTCCCATCACCATCAACCTGGCTACAGCATCGAATGGAGGCATGTAGAGAAGGTAAAGCTATAGAGCCACAGGCCCGCAGCAGGTGGCGGGGGCTGTGGAGACAGGCCTGCAGCAGCTATAGGGCAGCGGCCAGAGGGCAACAATCCCAGGGCGGCAGCCAGAAGACAGCAGCCATAAGGCAGCGGTCAGCAGACAGGGAGGTAGATCAGGGCAATGGACAGAAGCAGAGGTGGCAGAGATGTCAGCCAGAAGCAGAGGCAACAGGTGGCAGCCGTACAGGCTGCCATGTCAGCAGGTGCCAGAAGAAAAGCAAGAGAGAGTTTAAGCCTAGTAAGAGAGTAGAAAGAGAGAAGAGAGAGAAGAGAGAGAAGGGGAAAATCAAAAAGCCCCTAAAAACAGACAAAAAGCTTTGTTCCAAAAATCGGGAAAAGCCGCTTTTTATTGTATCCTAAAGAAGTGATTGTCAGAATATGCAGTGGAAATGATAACCAAACTTCGGTTGACAAGAGCAAGTAGAGTGCAGAAAATAGACAGCACAAGAGACACAGAGAAATAGGTGTGCAAACTCTTCTCTATACACAAGATCCCGTAGAATACTGAGGGAGTGGGTCCAGCACTAGGAGTATTTTGGGTGTTTTCCACCTTTTATGAAGGCAACCTATGGCTATAGATTTAGGGTACCTTTTTGTACCATATGAATATACTGAATTTCCAGCTATATCTCTCTCTCTCTACTCTCCCTTCTGTCTGCGTTTTTGCATCAGCATGTCACTCTACTAGGGAGTGGGTCCGGCACTAGGAGTATTTTGGGTGTTTTCCACCTTTTATGAAGGCAGCCTATGGCTGTAGATTTAGGGTACCTTTTTGTACCATATGAATATACTGAATTTCCAGCTATCTCTCTCTCTCTACTCTCCCTTCTATCTGCGTTTTTGCATCAGCATGTTCTAGATGGTGTTTAGGGCTGAAAGAAGACTCCCAGAGCTTCCGCGTGTTACATCCATCATGAGCATTTGGTTCGACATCATCCATACCCTCCACCGTCAGCGGGGGAGGTTGCAAGGAGGCTCCGACCACATGCGGAAGCAGGGAAAGCTTTCCTAAGGCTTTGGAGGCCTAGCCCATTTCTTACCAACAATAGAGGAGGTGATCTCACTTGGCATTACAGACCACCTATGTGGTTGTTCCCCCGCCCCCTCCCCCTATATGAGATAGCCTTCTCCTCATAGAGCAGCTAGCTAGTGGGGAAGTGCATCTTTCTCCACCCTTTGATTATTTGATCCTCGCCCTATACATGAGGCGAGGTTGTATCTAACCCTTCGGGTTGTATTTGGCCCATCATGGCTATTTTTCATTAACTAATAGAAGGATCTTTTTCTCAGAAAAAAAAATGTATAGCCACATGTGCGCTCATGATAGCAGCCCACTATTGTAGTGGCATGGATCTTGTCTTGTGCTCCAAGTCATCTTGACCCTTGCTCTTGGTTGTTTTATACATGATTGAGCCTTAGCTAAGCCCTATTGATGCTTAACTATGCATACCCTAGCTGGCCAAGTCTCACACTACAAGTTTAGCAAACCCTATGTCAACCCCTAAAGTATATGCACTCCAAACCGCTTAGTTCAAAACCCTTCTTTTCCTTGATCAGTTGGGCATTAGCTTCTATTGCAAACCCTCAATAGCTTTAAGGGAGTTAATTTCTTTGCAATCATTCACAAAAGAATGTACGTAGTTCATGTAATTAGCTATTGTAGTCATGTAAGGTCCATGAATACTTATCGCATTAAGGTCATAGTTATGATTGATCATTTAAGCAGTACATCTAGAAAACAACTATCTTTAAAGCTCTAGTAAAATAGTAAAAGTAAAGCCAAGGTTGAAGCATAGAGAATTAGGTTGAGCCATGTGGATAGCAAGCCCCCTGCACAATAATGTTGTGTGATGAGTTACCCTCAATGTCACTTTAAGCTGACTCATACTAGCTTAAGATGCACGAGGTGCATTATCTATAGCTACACTTCCATGAATCAGGAGGGTATAATGGTTAACCATGCTTTCAGTCAAGAGAACCAACCTTGATTTAATGACAAAGGATGATGTGCAAAATTTGCACAAGCCTTTTGTTGGAAAATTAGGAAGACCATGTTGTAGGTTTTAAAAGTGGGACAGTGAGCTTTGAAATGATGATCTACTAGATGGCGTGTTGGAGGTGCCAATCATGTTGTCATGGTGATAAATTATTTTATTCTGCCTGCGCAACTCTTGAAACAACCCAAGGTAGCTTATGATGGTATGATTTCCTTTCCATAAATCAATGTGTGCATGCATGCATGCATATGCATATGTACACGTGCGCGCGTGCGTGTGTGAGTGACCTACGTCCTGCGACCTCCCTCTGCAGCCATTGAGCCTCCTATTTCTGTCTTCTGTGCGACCACGCACACGCGCCAGCTCGCCTCTCTTCAGTCATTAGTATCTCCTCCGGCTTTGTTTCGCACTTCTTTGCTCTTTTTCCTACTCATTGCCTCTATTCTTCCAGTTGCGCCTGTGTGCGCACGCGCTCGCTTTTTGTCTCTCCTCATCCGACTATGTTTTATATTTTGCCTTCTCTTTTGTTTCTTTTTTCCTCTTTGCTTCACCTCTCTCCTCTTCTTCTTCGGCAAGGTTATCCGCTTAGTGCACTATTGTATGCCATTGTCACCCAATGCTCCTTTACATGGACAAATTGACACGAGATGGACAGCTACATGATCTCTCCATGGTAGATGTACACAATTTGTGGCACATGCATATGCTAATTTCTTTTTTCCCACGAATACAGAGACTGGCGTGAGGACTCTCATGAAAGGACTATCCCTCTATGGTTTGGCTACAAGATTACATATAAATTTTCAAAAATCTAAGTTGCTTCCTTTGAAAAGTTATGATTGGCATCAGCTTTTGTGGTCGGGTCAAATCCGCCCGCTCAATGAATTATGAGATAGTCAAGCATCTGGGTTATCCCATTGGTTGGGAGTTGTCTTTGAAGAATGAGACTCGATAGGATGATGGCCAAATTGCACTCTAAAATACAATATTGAAAATTATCTACATGGCATCTACATGTGCGATTGCACATAGTACAGTCAATAATAATGGCATACGTCCAGTTTTATCTTCCGATCCTACCTTGGTCGAGCAAACAGATTGACAATTCCATGTTTAAAGCAATGGAATGCCTATGGAAAACCAAAGCGAATAGAAAAGAGTTATGTTTGCTAAGGCAAGAGCTTATATGTTCGCCTAAAATGCATGGTGGGCTCAATGTTCTTAATATTCATTATCATATACTGGCAAGGAAGGCCACTCTTCTACCTGCATTTATAGAGCAAGTCAAGCCATGGGCACGCATGCTGGGAGCTCTCTGCACTAACATGCGAACAGATGCATATAGACATTGGATCATCGATTATGATGATATAATCTTTGGGCATTTCCATAGTCGTATTCCATGCTCTCCATATTGAGCTGCTCTCTTTCGAGATTGGTAAGCTATACTATGTCACTTACAATGGTCTGGTAGGCCTCAAAATCGAGGTAACGCACTGTTGTTGCAGAGTATTCTTTGGAGCAGGTTATTTGATCCACCGCTTTCTTTGTCTCAACCAAGGAAGACATGCAATCTGTCTACATTGGGGATTCGCCACACACGTGACATCGTGGATAAAAATGGTTATGTTCTCACTTTTTCACATGCAGTCAGATAATGTAACTTGGGGATGCATCACAGGCCAACCTGGAAAGTCATTTCAGAAATGATACAACCCTTTCAACCAGTCCCAATGGTTGGGAAACAGAGAGACTTCATGATTGGTGTTTTTATAGGCAGCTTCCAGGACATACACTTGTACCTTTTGCCCATTTGTCTCTGCGACCAAGGCTTATAGGTTACTCTTACCACCTCCATGGATTGAGGATCATGCAAATCACCTCTGGTTCTTGCTTGATGAAAAGCTGCATTGAAAAGAATTTGGAGGAGTGCATTGCCCCTCAGGCAACACCTCTTTCTATGGAGATGTCTTGGTTGGGGTATTCCCAGTGGGATCTCTTTTGGTACGAAGGCATATTGCCATTGCTTCTTGTAGGTGGTGCTCCCATCCTACAGAGAGTGTGCCTCGCCCTCTTTGGTATTGCTCGCACTCTCGAGATTTTCTTGATGATTTGTTCGGATATCTTCAGACTCGTTTTTCGGGGAGCTGTTTCAATCGAGAGTTCTGGCTATTTGGTTGCCTTTCTCCTTCCCTACCAAATTGTATAGACTTGCTTGACTGGACTAGATTCTGGGCATTGTGGACTATCTACCATGCTCGGAATCAATTACTCTTCTCGGCAGATTCTGTCCAGCTCTTTGTTTATTTCCAGAGATCCCTTTTACAATCCCTCCGAGATTCTCATGAAATCGGAGGCCTTTCCTGCCCGAAACTAGAAGTGTATTAACTGAGTAGTAGCCGCCCCACTTTGGGACAGCTATGAATGTATATTTGTTTTCCTTAATGAGACAATGGTTTCACTTTAAAAAAGTGTGTGTGTTTGTGTGTGTACCACTAAAGTGAATGTATGTGGATGCACTAAGTGTATGTGGATGTTGTACATAAAGAGGTAGGTGGTTTAGTGTGAGGCCATCCCCTTCAAGTGCTTTCGACTAAATGCAGCCTATTTGAAGTTGTGCGAATATCGATCCATGCGTTTAGTTTACAGGTGAAAATGGAAGGTCGATTTTGCTTAAGATGCATCCTTGTCACACTGTGTGTCATTAGTGAAAAAGCCCTAGATGTAATTAAGGCAGGCCATCAACAATGAAAGAACATACGTGATACCTGATAAAATTCGTGTGAATATTTGTGGAAGCTCCTTTGACAGTGGTCACTACTAGTAGCAGCGCCACTGCCTCCACGTTACCAGTGCACAGCAGAAACGAGCTCGTCACCTGAGATAAAAGAACGACACAGCATTCAAACTCCAATATATATGTATATATATATATATATATAAATATGGTGTTTATTAATCTCTCTCTCTCTCTCTCTCTCTCTCTCTCTCTCTCTCTCACACACACACACACACCATTACACACATGTATCGTTAACCTACTATAAATAACATTTGGACTCCTTTTGCTACTTGAATTCCTAGCTAATTAAGGAAATCTCTTATTTTAATCAACCACTTCCAATGGGAAAAGAAAATTCAATAAAAACTCTTGTGGTTTTAAATTAGGTACAAAATGAGGAGGATGTTGCAAAGAAAAGAGGAAGAAGAGAGACAAAGACAGTGAGAGAGAGAGAGATGCTTCTTGTTGGTTGAGACACATAATGTGCGTGTGTGTGTGTGTGTGTGTGAGAGAGAGAGAGAGAGAGAGAGAGATTTATTAGGAAATCTCCTTTGATGCTTCTTTAGACAAATTCTCTTATTTATTTTTTGTGCTCTCTTTTTTTCATGCATTTACCATCTCCTTTAGGATGTTCCTTGCTTTCTAATTGATTCAGTCATTTAATTCATCTTACCTCCTAGAATAAGTTGATTATATCTTGATAATCAAGCTACTATATACTATATCGTATTATAGTGTAAAAGTGTACACAACTATATATTTAATCTTCACCATAGAAAACTACAATATTTAAAGCTCTATAAAAATAGTAAGAGTAAAGCCAAGGTTGAAGTATAGGCATCTAGGTTGAGCTACCATGTCGTGCATAATGAGTTGCCGGCAAAACTTATGTGGTAGTCCAGTTTATGTTCACCAATTGTAAAGCTAGAAGCATCAATATGCATGTGGAAGATAACATCCCAGTTTGGCACTCGCAACATGGGAGCACTAGCCATGTATCATAGGCTTGTTGGCATTCTTTTGTCCACTCAAATATGATGAGAATCTTGTACAAGGGATGTGCAATCTTGGTATAGAAGAGGATGAATCACCTGTAGTAGCCTACATGTCCCATAAACCTTTGGACTCGCTTGATAAGAATCTTTTACAACCAATAGTAGTGAGGGTTCTCCTAGCATGGAGGAGAAAGAGGAGCAAGTTCATGAGAGGATTGCATTCTATCATTAAAAGTTGGACCTTTGGATTATGCCAATGGGGTTTTTTAAGTTTTAATTTGAGAATAATCAATATGCTTAATCAACTTACTGGTTTAGTAATTGTTGAAAAGTAGCCAAGTACTCAAACTGGACCTCCCCATGAACAACGTGACCATAGATAAGCTTACTGGTTTAGTAATTGTTGAAAAGTAGCCAAGTACTCAAACTGGACCTCCCCATGAACAACGTGACCATAGATAAGCTAACTGCCATACTAGAAAAGTTAAATGTTAAGGAGGTCAGAAAACCACCAAGCAACATACATCTATATCCCCAAAGAGAGCTAATCTAGTGTTTGATATATGTAGAAAAAATCATATATGTATTAAAATTCCCACATTTGAAGTCTAGACAGCTTCTTTATTATGCTCATACATGCTTGGGGAATCAAGAAGCCACATGCTAGTACTCTGAAGACCAAAAACTCTAGTCCACCAACTACACACTCCAACAAAAGCCTTTAGCTTTATCAACAATAGTTGGTCCTACTAATGTTGTATAGCAACCCATGTGCAACAAAATGTGAAAAACCAGCCTAGGGGAATGTACCCATACCATAACCAATCTTACCATCATAACCACCTCATCTAAGTAGACACAAAGTAATCAGGTTTTGATCAAGGAGCTACTAGACAAAGGGGAGTATCCTTGATCAATCAGGTTTCGATTAAGGAGCTGTAGACAAAGAGGAGTATCCTCTATGAGTCAAAGATATACAATGATCATTATGAGGAGCTAAAAGATAAAGTTATATAGGGTGCTACATGAGTTCTAGTATTTTAAACCATGACTCACTATGCAAGGAACAAGATACATTATTGCAATATTACAATTGCCACAAAGTTCTCTCCATTATTGCAATGTTTCACAGACCCATTGTGCAAGGGACGAGATACATTATTACAATATTATAATTTCCACAAAGGGCTCTGCACCATTGCAATGTTTCATGGACCTCACAACTTATTGCAAGGGTTGAGTAACGAGTTACAATGTTACAACTGCCACAAAGGTCTCTCCATTGTAATGTTTCATGGACCCCACCAAATAGTAGAGGGTCCTCTCAAGAATAGTGTATCAAACCAATCACAATCATGTGTGCAAACAATGGTAGTCTAAATTTTACTTGTTCAACGTGGACTAGATCATGTAATTAATAAGGATTATCCATACAAATCAAGCAAAAGGGGCTTCCTTTGCATGATTCGTATATAACTTGTATCTTGACTTGTTCCCAAACCTGATAACATAGAGTAGATGTCTAGTTAGAAACTTGAGTCTCTAAACTAGGAAGAAGAAGATGGGTTAAGAAGGTGGATAAGGGTTGAATTTATGGTCCTAATACAATACAATTTAGATGAAGGGAGCATAGATACATGATCAAATCATTCTAGTAGTGAAGAGGATCTAATCTTGAAAGAATTAAATAAATTTCTAACGAGAAGAACCAAAAGTTTGATAGACACAAGATCAAATCAATCTATTAAAGAGAATCTAATCTTGTACAGACTTGGAGGTAGTTTCTAACAAGACCTATAACACCTTGACGAGTTGGTGAATATCCCAACTCCAAGCAAGAAATTGAGAATCTTGAAAAAAATAAAGCCATAGTCCAAGAATGCCAAGAGAGATTTGAGGCAAGACTAAATGAAAGTGAGGCAACAACAAAACATTATGTATCCAAATGTAAGTTGCTAGGGAATCTAGGAGACTAGATATTCCCAACTCCAAGCAAGAAATTGAGAATCTTGAAAAAAATAAAGCCATAGTCCAAGAATGCCAAGAGAGATTTGAGGCAAGACTAAATGAAAGTGAGGCAACAACAAAACATTATGTATCCAAATGTAAGTTGCTTAGGGAATCTAGGAGACTAGATATTCTTTGGCCCCTTCTTGAACACGTGATGGAGGAAATACCGAACTCTGACTCTAACTCAGAAATTGGTTTGATGGGCTGAATGTTACCAAAGATGAGGGATACTCTCCTTCAATATCTTTCCCTCTAGACACTTATCCCCATCAAAGGAATATTGGGGATGTTAGGAGATATAGTGGGTCTCACTGCCCTTGTCTCTGTAGAGGAAAAAGTACCAATAGGGACACTACCTAGGCTATGGCATGATCTTAAGGATTGGTCTAAGGTGGCTCAAACCTATTCATAATGTGGATACAAAACTCCACTCATTGTGGAGGAGTTGATTTTGATAACCTCCTAAAAACTATTGATTGTGGAGGAGTTTATTCGGGAGGACGATGATAACCTCCAAAAAACTATTGATTGTGGAGGAGTTTATTCGGGAGGATGATTATAACTTCCCAAAAACTACTCAAATTCCACCAAAAACTACTCATATCCCTATGAACCATCAAAAACTACTCATATCCCTATGAACCATCAACAAAAACTAAGGCTATGACCTATTCAGAGACGATGAGGATAAAACTGTGCTCATTATGGAGGAGTTGATTCATAATCTAAGGAGGATGTACTCAAATCCTTATAAGAACCATGTACTCAAATCCTTATAAGAACCATGTACTCAAATCCTTATAAGAACGATGTACTCAAATCCTTATAAAACACCATTATGGAGGAGTTGATTCATAATCTAAGGAGGATGTACTCAAATCCTTATAAAACACCATTATGGAGGAGTTGATTCATAATCTAAGGAGGATGTACTCAAATCCTTATAAAACACTATTATGGAGGAGCTGATTCATAATCTAAGGAGGATGTACTCAAATCCTTATAAAACACCATTTACAAGAACAATGATATCAATGTGACTATCCATGTACTTCACAAATGAGGTTAGTCTACCACAATCCTAGATGAGCATTATCGCCAATCATTGTTGGGAAATGTGGGGATCTAGCAGATAGAAGATGGTATAGTAGCAAGACCCATGGGAGTCTTGTGGGACTTAAAGATGAAAGTATTTAAGTTATGGTATTATCATACATGTGTGGCGATAAACTTCTTGTGCCAAAACTAGAGTCTTACAATGTCATTTTAGGTATACCCTTATAAGGTGATGCCATATTAGTGCATGATAGGTCATCTAATCACATCTACTCTCGCAAGAGGATTCCCAAACTCTAAAAGTAGATTTGTGAACCTAGAAAATGCACCCAATGGTGGAGGGTGGGCAAGAAATGATTCAAACACAAAGCAGTAAAAGAGTGAGAGCCATACTTGGAAGGAACATATGCATAATTCACTTTCCAAGATTTCTATGGAAATAGGATACATGCTTGCTACCATTGATATACAATTAGCTAGAGGAATAAGGAATGCTAAAAAGAAGGAGGATATTCCATTGACCTCTTTATTAAAGCTATATGACAAGTAGGTGTATTGGTTGCAAAACCTGAAATAAATACATCTAGTGATCTTTGGAGAGGCTATGATGGATATCAATGCTCCACCCTCATATTGTATTGCTCAAGCATTGCAGGGCTATCTTATATTCATATATGGCCCCATTGTAGGGCTATCTTATATTCATATATGGCCCCCATTATAAGGAGTAGCCACGTTTATATGTCCCCATTATAAGGCATAGCCATGGTGTGGGTATCTTGGGCACCCCCTACATCCTCATATTCACATGGGAAAGTGGCCTAGGAGGCAAGATGGTTTAGAGAGATAGCTTGGATTAAATTTTTCACATTACCAAACAGGCTACATGCTACACTTGAGAATTATTTTCGTTATTATGCGATTCTTAAGTTTTAAGTTTTATGCTAAGAAAGACCCTACTTCCTACGAGTGTTCTCTTATATACACTCACATTGTATCCTCTTATATGGTATTAGAGCTTCAGATCAATACAAAAATTCTTTAATACTTTTAATCTAGTAGTCCCCTTGGAGAAATGGCATCTCTGACCCCCCCCCCCACCATTTATTAAGGCAAGACCCAAAACTACAAGTATAATGGCAAAAAACAAGGAACCTGTAGGCAATCAAGTGGTAGAAAGCAGTCATCGTTAGAAGTATTATATTAGCAAGTCTTAACTTGCTAATGGCAAAAAACAAGGAACCTATAGGCAATCAAGTGGTAGAAAAGCAGTCATCGTTAGAAGTATTATATTGGCAAGTCTTAACTTGCTAAGTGTGAGAGACATCCAAGCCATACCCCTTAACACAATCACACAAATGCAAAGTTAGGAGAATATTAATTGCTCATGCAGCAGGAGAGGTATCCACCTCTCATCTACAAAGGAGGAGACTCAAGTGTAAACTCATTTTTTGTGTGATGATGAAGTCTTGGAACAAGTGAAGATTAACCCAAAGACCCAAACCAAGAAGATAAGGAAAGGGGAGGATTGGGTGGGGAGGGCTCAGGAAAAGACATGCAAACAAAGACATGGGCTCAAACATTTCCTCATCTTCCTCTAAAGATACCTGTAGGAAATCAAGTGGTAGAAAAGCAGTCATCGTTAGAAGTATTATATTGGCAAGTCTTAACTTGCTAAGTGTGAGAGACATCCAAGCCATACCCCTTAACACAATCACACAAATGCAAAGTTAGGAGAATATTAATTGCTCATGCAACAGGAGAGGCATCCACCTCTCATCTACAAAGGAGGAGACTCAAGTGTAAACTCATTTTTTGTGTGATGATGAAGTCTTGGAACAAGTGAAGATTAACCCAAAGACCCAAACCAAGAAGATAAGGAAAGGGGAGGATTGAGTGGGGAGGGCTCAGGAAAAGACATGCAAACAAAGACATGGGCTCAAACATTTCCTCATCTTCCTCTAAAGAGGATATGATTTAGTAGTCAACCCATGAGCAAGAAGAAGCACTCAAAAAGACATGCAAGTGAAAACACAGCCTTAAAAAATTTCTTCATCTTCCTTTGAAGAGACATGATTCTACAACTAACCCATGAGCAAGAAGATGTAGTTATAAACCCAAACGTTTATGGTGGGAACTCACCCTCTTCCATGCACCAAAGAAGCTAATAGAGTATGCAAAACCTATATAGAGGAAAAGAGCAAACTAGAAGCCATGCTCAGTGTGGTTGGGGTGAGAGCCCAAGAGTAGGATGAAAGGGCAGCTTAATAGCCATTACGGTGGGAACTCACCCTTTTCTAGCAGCCACGCTCAGTAGTAGTTGGTCAAATCCCAAGATAGATCAAAGGGAATCAAGCCACAACAGTCAATGTGGGAACTCCTGCATCCACCATTTTGGGAGCTCACCCTCTTCTAGGCACTAACTTTAGGTTGCTCAAAAGAAGAACAGGAAGAGAACATGCTCTCTCCATAATAAAATAAAAGCCTCTTTAGGAAGAAAATGAAAAACAAAGCTTGGACCCACCATCAAACAAGATTCTTCATGCCATAGTCTTTAAGGTTATGGGGTATGACTTATGAGATCCCCATACTGAAGGGTGAGCACATATCTTATACACCAATACAAGCTTAGATAGAAGTAAGAGAATATGTAAGATATCACTTGGTCTTTCCACCTTTCTCTCATCTCAAGTCCAGATTCTCATTGGCTCTCCTTTCTTCAATACATACCAAGATTTTGGAAAGACTATTAATGGCTACACTACCCCTCCTCAAATGCAATGGATAATGCTTACCTTAATGTGTCTTAGGGAACTTGCCAGATCCAAGCTTGTATCTCTTCAAGCCTCCAAGCTAAACTAGTGGTTGGCTACCTCGACTCCTTTGCCTCCTCCCTCAAGCAGTCATCAAGAGGTTGCCTCTCTCCATACAAGGACTCTCAATCCTCTCTACTCTTACATTCATAGACACAAGCACAAGAGGAACATGTACCAATGATAGAGCACCCTCTCCTCTTAGCTCTCTCACATACCCTAGACACACAGAAGGGAACAACAAGGAGATAAGCACAAAACTCAATTGGCACAAATAGGGATTGTGCCTTTACATTATGAGAAATTGGTATTTATACAACTGGCCCTTATTCACACGGGTGCTCAAAACTTAAAAAGAGTGGAACCGAATGATTACAAAAGCTACTTTGGCTTGGGCATGGCTAGCCATTGTCATAATTACAACCTTTATAGGGCCATTTTATGACACTTATTATTCTATCTCTCATATGGGTTGTCGAGTGACTGCTACCCGATAACCTATTGAGTGTTATTTGGTGACACTTATTATGATATCTCTCATGTGTTGTCGGGTGACCGCTACACGATAACCTACTGAGTGTTATTGGGTGTTATCAGGTGACACTTATTATGCGATCCCTCATATGTGTTATCGGGTAACTGCTACCCAATAATCTACTGAGTGTCTTTGGTTATGCGCACATCAATACACTAGCTTGATATAGAAAACATACACTGAAAGACGCATAAAAACAACGTATTCGTCTTACAAGAGATACAAAACATACTTAAAAGATAGATATACATAATGGTAGAAGAGGTGGATATACTAGAAATTTGATTAACACCACCCGGCCTAATAGCAACCTATGTACATATTTCCATTACATCTTTATACTACTTAATGCGTAATTATAGAGTAGTACAAGAGATGGCATTGTGCACACTGAGCACGACTGATTTACATCCATAATGGCCTAATTAACCAGCTGGACTACAATGTTAAATGCATGGGATTGGGCCATGGCTTTGATGGAGTTTCGGCTTGGCAGTTGGCCCCACAACCTGGCATGCCCAATGGGTCGGATACCCAATCCGACGACCCAAACCTTTAGTCTTCCTTGATGTCGGTATAGTGGAGCAAATCACCCAAAGATAGGGACCATGTTAGATTCTCCTTAGCATCCTCCTTAACCTAGGCACATTCCTAATCCTAGACTCCACATGTGCTTGTTCGGCTATGCATATATGTGGTTCTAATTATCTTCTGATGAGTAGACTTCTTAACCCTGACCTGCTTGGGCACGTTCTTGATTTTGCAAGTTCGGAGGCTCTAGTCTTCGAATCTGCCCATCTCATTATCATTTTTGCCAGTAAGAGCAGGTTGGTTCAGATTGTTTGGGCGAGGTGGAGCCGGGGCGAGGTTGGGGAGGAGGGGCTAATGGTGCTAGGAATGCTGCTTAGAAAGGTGTCCATTCTCCTCCATGCTTGGGGTTTGGTTAGGTTGCGTGCAACAATGGCACCAACTAGGATCTGCATGTAGTAACAACCCTGACGGATTGCTTGCATGAGGTTGCCCTGTTGCTTGATTGCTGCTTGCTACACTTCAGTGAGCTTCGTTCAAGAGCAGATGTGAGTTCGGGGCGCAGAGGGTCACATTCTTGGCCTCTTTAGTGCTGATGATGGGGCGAACTGGATATCCTTGTGTATGTCCTAGGGCTTCTTCTACCGAGTGATGGGCCTCTTCCCTGCTTCCTTGGATTTGAGCTCATCAATGTGAGCTTGTATTTTCCCCCCTGTCCTCCATGGCCCACTGATGTTGGTCCTTGTACGCCATCTTCTTGGCTACCATCTTATCTTGTAGCTTGTCACGCCGCCGCATGGTCTTTTAGTAGGGCCATGTCCAAGTCTTTCCAAGAAGATGGTAGCCATCTTCTTGGCTACCATCTTATCTTGTAGCTTGTCATAGTTCTTCTGGAGGGCCGCCGCATGGTCTTTCAGTAGGGCCATGGCCAAGTCTTTCCTTGATGTGGCTCCCTTGGAGAATGGTACCATCGCCAATCGTAGGTTCTACATGTCGATTGGCTCCTCTGGTCCCTCTAGTTCCTAGATAGGCTTCTTGCCCAGGGCACTCAGTTTTGGCATTCTGCTCTTTGCACTAGGCAAGCTCTTGCACCAGTTGTTCCATCTTTAGGAGGAGGTCATCATGGGCCATGGACGGAACCCATGCCTTCGGTGGTGGCGGGGAATGGGTTGAAGTTATCGGGGCTCGCAACACTATCGACTGTTGGGTGGGCATTTGGCTTGGTGCTCCGGATTGAGCATCCCCTCATCATCCAAGTCGGCATCCTCCGTTGGTTGGAGGATTGTAGGCTACTTGCACTGGCCTGTAAGGATCATACAGAGCTCGTCCATGATGTTGTCCCATAGATGACTCAGGTCATCCTGCAGGGTGTCGGAGAGCTCGGCTAGGACTTCCGTGTCAATCTGGATGGTATTGGAGGAGGGGCTGGTGTGCGCCTTCAGCTGGGCTTCCAAAAAGTTGATTTGCATTTTGTCCTTAATGACATGGTATTTGAGCAAGTCCAAGAAGCCAGTGAAGTGGGCGGTAGCTCGTCAGCGTTCTGCTTCCTTAGCCATAGTCAACTCCCTCTATGCATCCACCACCTGCTCTCTCACGTTGTCATTCTCCTGCTGGAGGCGATTGATGATGTCTTGCAGGAGGCGGAGTGTCTGGGCCTCAACTTGGCGCATGCCAAATGGATCCTCCCCGTGGAAGCACTAGACCAGGCACTCGATATATCATTTGGCCATGGGGATGTCGATGGGTGGGTGTTTGGTAGAGGGACTTGCTGGGTTGGAGGTCACCACCCGACTGTGAAGGGGCGACAGGGACTATTGGAGGTCTGCCAGCCGGCTTCATGGTCGACAACTCCACCAGTACTCACTGCTTCTTTTCTTGGGATACTTGGGAGGCCAGCACCAGCTTGCACTTGAACTCGGACACCATGGCCGTTGTGATGAAGTGCGTCCCATTTCGGAGTTTAGGCTGACCATCCTCTCCAAACTAACCACCTCGATGGGGTTTTGCACGGGTTTGTGGCTCCGGTTGTGGTTATGGAGCGTTTTACACTTCTGCTTTGCTGGAGCGAGTTCTGGAATGAACTGACGCCGAATGGAAATAGCATCGTTAGCAACTGCCCCCATCTTGGTATGGGTGTTTCTCTTCTGCACAGGCAGGTGGCCTTCTTTTGTAGAGCTTTGTGAAGCAAAGGGTGGCCTAGTTAATGTCCTTGCCTTTCTCCACCTTCCGAATCCATTCCATGGCTGCTCTACTAAGATGTGCCGCATTTTGTGCTATCTGTGGCAATGTTGTTGAAGGGCTCAAAGGTTACCATGGCTGTGATAGGAGAAGAAGATGCTATGCAAGAAGAGCACTATTGCAGAGCAAGTGTTGTAGGTAGAGTGATGGTTTGCAAAGAGCTTAGCACAGGTGTAGGGTTGTAGATTCCAAAGATTTGTGCATGTAAGATTCCTCCTCAGCCCTAAAAGATGTATAAGCTCTCACCTCAATCCCCTGTAATCATCCCTTATTTCAGAATGCAAGAAAATGTTATTTTTCCTTGTTTTGGTCTAGAGAGAGAAAATATTCTAGAGAGAGATAATTCAAAATTGAGATATTTCTGGATACAAAGTTTCTCCTAATATCTAAGATGAATTCCCCTGAAACAGAAGTTCAAAAAGAATTTTTGAATGTGCATTAGAAATTAATTGAATATGTGTATTAAAGGCCTTAGCCTAAGGGTCCACATTTTCAAAATTTTTTGATTAAGATGCAAATAAGGTTCTAAAGGGCCAATAGGATTAATCCAAGTGTTCGGATGACAAAAATGCAAAGAATAAAAGAAAATGCTCCAAAAATGAGTAAATTCTCACATAAGATGAAGAGTTGACTGAGTATTGGGTTTATTAGTTAAAAACTAAGGTTTATTACTAAAAAAATCAAATTTGACACCTCACTAAGGAGGGAGAGGCCCCATGAAGTAGGCACCTTTTTCTCATCATTAATTGGTATTTTTAATTCAAAAAATGAGATATTTTTATCTCTCCTCATGCAAACTAGATAAAAAAGGGAGCCAAATTGGTCTAAATCTTGTCCAAACTAGATCAAACTGAAGCTGGAAGCCTCTAGAATTTAGTTGGACTTGGTTAGCGGCCTCCCTCAGCTATAGACCCTCATTCCTTTGTATTTTCATCTTTGAGTAATTACATGCTAGTATTATCTTCATTTTAGTGTAATTCTATTATCCCTCTATTCTATTATCCCTCATTCCTTTGTATTTTCATCTTTGAGTAATTACATGCTAGTATTATCTTCATTTTAGTGTAATTCTATTATCCCTCTATTTTGCCTCTACTTTTGGGAGCTTTGGAGCTTCTCAATTCTCCATCCTCCATCCTCTACTTTTGGGAGCTTTGGAGCTTCTCAATTCTCCATCCTCTCTTGGAGATTACCCTCCCCAACTTGGTGCCCAAACCTTGCTTTGTGGGCTTCACTTCTCTCCAAAAAAATCAAGCCAAAATCAAAGATAAGCCTTCATTCAATGGTTTTTCTATCTTTCTCAATGACTTTCTTCTTCCCAACCCCTCTAATGCTTGGGAAACTTTCAATTAAATGGTTTTTTCTTGAAATCAAGTTTTCTTAATGATTCATAATGCTAATTTTTATGCTTAATTATAATATTTTTAATTAATAAATCTCTCTTTTTGGAAAGGTTAATCATCTTTATGGTTAGATCCTTGTTAGAAGGATGGTTCTTAATGATAAACTCATTATCTTAATCAAAACTCTAGGCTTGACAAGCTAGAGAAAAAGATTAGGTATTTTTATGATTTCAATCTAGTAAAAATGATGATTAATTCTTTAAGCTTGTTTATGATTTAGAAAAATCCTATAAACTCATTTTAAAGTTGAAAGAGTGTTATGCTAACATTCTATAAGAATTCTCTTATAGAAATGATGAATGGATGTTTTAAATCAAGAGGATTAATTATAATTATGCTTATATTTATATTTATAATTATGTTATGAATGCATAAATAAAATTTTAGCTTAAAAGAGGAGTTCCTATCACATTTCAATTATGTGTATTCATTTTAGAAAATTGAACATTCTCAGTAATGCAGCAGCGAAGCTATGGTAAAATTTTTTAAAAAAAGATAAATCTTATTTTTATGAATAAATTTAATAAAGTAAAAAGAGAAATTTCCATCATATTCTAGGCATAGATATTTTTATGCTAGAAGAATGATTTTTGTCATATTTATAGAAAATACTTTTATAGTATTTATGCATAATTGTTTAAATAATGAAAAGAGAATTTTTTGTTATATTTATTTTTACATGCAAAAACTTTAGATGCAAAAAGAGGAATTCCCACGATATTCTAGATACAAATATTTTAAATATTAAAAGAGAAATTTTTGGCATATTTCAAAATATGGATATTTTTATTTATTTAAAAGAGGAATTTTCATGGTACTTTAAGTAGAAAAATGCATAAACTAATTTCGGTATTAAAAGATAAGTTTTCACCATAATTTCATGTAAAAAATTATGGTATATTAATATTGAGGATCAAAATGAAGAAAAGAATATTTTAAGATATTTCTATGCGAATAAATCAATAAAATGATGTACAAATGGATTATTTGGAAAAAGAGTTATTTTTATAAAATTTTGGCGGAATCGCCCGTGCTTTTCGAGCGAGGGAAGTTTTTCCAGTCTCGGTTTTGGAGGAACCGCCAGATTAGTCTCTTGTCGAGACATTCATGGGCAAGGCCCTGAGTGGGAAGCCCTGCCCTACGTGAGAGGCTGCTGCTTTTGCTGCCAGCACCCTGGAGGAGGCCGCGCCGCGGAGGGGGCAGGGGTCTCACAGCTAGTATCAGAGCTTTGTTGGGAAAATGAATTTTATCATAAATTTATAATAAAAACTTAGAAAGACGCATTTTAATGTTGTATTCTCATTCCTTAAGCTTCATTAATGAAGATTTTTAATCGATGAATTTGATTTTATAGATGGACGTTCTGTGTTTATCTGGTATTCCCGATCTTAATTTCAGGATATGATTGCTTTCGCTTTTGAGCATATCCTCTCCTCTGCCTACGACCCGAACGAGCAGAGCAAGACTCGCAAATCATTTCGAGGAATTATATTTTTCGGACCCGACTGAGAGACGACATCATAAGTGGCATGCAGGGCAATATGTCCATGCCTCTTGTAACCACCGCCTTATGTTGAGGAAGAATATCTCTTTATCCATGGTCCTGTTGAGGCTAAAGGTGGTTCGTGGTGTTATCATGTATCACCCCACACCTCGAGATTTTAGGCTTTCTTGTCATATTTATAGACTTCTTAGATGTTTTATTCTGAGTAGTGAGATTGTAGCGCCTTTAGCGCGGTAAGGGAGCAATTATATCGTGGTAAGGGAACAATTGTATCGCGGTCTAGTAGCCTAGTATCGCGGTCTCATGCTTATACCACAGAGGTTTTGATTTTCTAGAGCCATGTTGCTCTATGTATATATTGCAAACCTTATATGTTGCTCTATGTATATATTGCAAACCTTATATAAATAAAGAATGTTTTGTGAAAAAATTCCAGTTATCTAAGTGATTTGACTATCAGATATCAAGTTTAAAGAAATAAGATCTGTTTTCTCAGACGTATGTCGTAGATCTCTAGTAAGAATGATTACCCTATTTGAAGTAATTAATTCTAAACTTCTTAAGTCTTAGGATCTTGATGACGAAATCAAATAGAAATTTAACGATGTATCGTTTTAGCAGAATTATGAGACGTGCGAACTGTGGCAGATAGCCAGATCCTCTCACAGATGAGGAAGAGCTTGACCCCAATGTTCGCAAAGCCTTTCACAAATCTTAGCCATGTCCCTTCAAGGGTGACAAGGGTGACAGGGAAAACTTGAGCGAGGTTGTGGAAAAAAGGATCAAAGCAATGGAAGAATACTTTGATGTCACTGGATACAATGAGAAAAGTGGCTCTTGCAAGGCTAAAGATAGCAGAAAACTTGGGCGAGGTTGTGGAAAAGTGGATCAAAGCAATGGAAGAATACTTCGATGTCACTGGATACAATGAGAAAAGTAAAGTGGCTCTTGCAAGGCTGAAGATAGCAGAAACAGCTAGAGTAGCATGGAGAAACCACTGTGAGACAAATCATCTGGATCGGAACACCCAGACATGGAATGATCTCAAGACATACCTAAGGAAGAGATTCTGTCTTCTCGGCTTCTTGTGGAAATTAAGATGAATGAATTCTAAGAGTAAACCCAGGGGAGCAGAACTATTAAAGAGTATCACCAAGCGTTCGCTCTCCTCCTCAAATACTCGCCATCGCTTGGACAAAGAACAACTGATGACCACGTTCATTCGAGGAATGAACGAACCTTTGGACACCTTGGTAACCAAAGCCAGCTCCCTCGTCTTTCAAAAGGTTCCAAACACCGGGAAGTACTTTCAACCTTACGCCTCCAAAAAGATACTAAGGTCCTAATCAAAACCAGGAGACGGGAAGCTTCAGAATGGAAGGAAGGCCTTTTCCTCGAAGCTCTTTTTTAGGAACTCTGGCTCTTTCCAGAATGCAGAAGGAAGAGTTTCGGAGTGAAAACATGTGTTTCGATTGTTAAGGTTTTGGGCACACCAGCTCAAGGATTGCCCAGCTCAAGGATTGTTAAGGTTTTGGGCACCAGCTCAAGGATTGCCCAACTCCTTCTATGTCAATGGGCCAAGAGAGCCAAGGTCCGAGAATTCAAAGACCGACTCCTTTGTATCAATCCAATCAGGGTCCCCCTCGCCAAAATCAGGGCAACCCCAGAAGAGTGCCAGCTTAGCCTATAGCGTCAATGCAAAGTAGTCTCATAATCCTTCCCACATTTGGGGAAACCAAAGAGAGAGAGTTCCACCTGAGACTGTAGCAACTAGAGCCGCCACAATAGCTGAGGAAGTGGAGGAAGAAAGAGGACATATTTATGCCGCCATTGAACATCAAGGGTAGAATCGTCAATTCTCAGTCCTCCAGACTCCAGCAATGTACAAGGGTAAGCATTTTTAGCTTTTGATTGATTTAGGCAGTACACATTCTTTTATTTCCCCTGGATGCTTGCATAAGTTAGTCCAAGATCAGAAAATAGGGAAACCTATGCAAGTAGAATTGGCCAGTGGAAAGATTCTTTTCACACACCTTGAGACAGACCGTATTCAGCTTAATCTATATGGGACTTTGGTCTTGGTCATAGTCTGATTCAAGGTTCGAGTTTGATAAGATTTTTCCTGAACTATCTTTCTCGAAAAGGTTTGATAATTACTATTTTACTGAATTTCTTTCTCTGAATATTCACTTAACTAAATTCTAAATTAGTTATGAATTCCAATGAGGAATAAATTAATCATTTATCTAAATATTTTGATCTCAATGGATTTCTTGAATTTTCTTTTTACAATCCGTGTGACTATAAAACGATAGAAATTTCTCTCTTAGAGTATTTAATTATTCATTTATGAATTTCTCATAGAATTTAAACATAGAATTTAAGAGAATTCTAATTTTGATATAAAAATTATTTATGCATCTATTTATGCATAAAAATCAACTGGGAATAACACAAAAAATCCTTTTATGCATGTATTTATGCATAAAATCAATCTTAATAGGAATAACACTTTTAAGATAAAAAGAATTTCTTTATGCATCTACTTATGCATAAAAATCAAATTTTACAAGAATAACGCTTTTATATAATAAAAATTTTCTTTATGCATCTTTCTATGCATAAAATCAACTTTAATGAGAATAACACTTTTATAATAAAAAAAAATTTCATTATGCATCTTTCTTTGCATAGAAATTAAATTTAATGAGAATAACACTTTTATAATAAAAAAATTTCCATTATGAATCTTTCTATGCATAGAAATTAAATTTAATGAGAATAACACTTTTATAATAAAAAAATTTCCATTATGCATCTTTTCATGCATAGAAATTAAATTTAATGAGAATAACACTTTTATAATAAAAAAAATTCCATTATGCATCTTTCTATGCATAGAAATTAAATTTAATGAGAATAACACTTTTATAATAAAAAAAATTCCATTATGCATCTTTCTATGCATAGAAATTAAATTTAATGAGAATAACACTTTTATAATAAAACAATTTTCATTATGCATCTTTCTATGTATAGAAACCAATTTTAATAATTAATGTCAGTTATATCCATGCATATTCATAGGTGAATATGTACATGGAGTAATTAGAATATTTCTTTTAAATGCAAAAATGGTAGGAATTACTCTTTTGGAATGACATAAAAACAAACTTTCTTTTCCATAAAATTTTGGAAAATTTTGCCATAACTACCTTTGTATGGCTGACCATTTCTCATTTTTATCATTCTTGAATTGACTTAAATTAACCCAAATTAGATGTATAGAACTCTAATCTACACAATTTTTAATTTTCAAGAGAGTAAATAATAAGAAAAGTTTAATTAATCATTTAATTAATCTTTCTAGGATTAAGAAAGGCTGGAATGTAAAGAAGAGAAGGGGATGGCCTTTTCATCAAGGCATAGCATTTGAATTTACTTCAACCAATAGTAAAACATGAAAATCAAGAAAACCATAGATTTAAAAATTAAACAAGTTAGAAAATTTAGCTTACATGGAGCTTGTAAGCTTTCCTTTGGCTTGAGGGATTGAGGGTTCTACTCTTGTTTGAAGCAAGAGTGGCCACCAATTCTCTTTGGAGAGGATTAAGCCAAAAACAATTGAATTATCAAGAAATTCAATGTAAATGGCTCAGGGCAGGAGTAGAGTAACATTGCATAAACACCATTAAGCTTTTACAAAGGGGGAGGCTTCTATTTATAGGAAAAAGTGAGCCTCTAACCAAGCAAACTGATTCTAAAATTTTCCAGATCGGTTTGGTCAATTTGTGACCATTTTTGGGTCAATTTGTGACCATTTTTGGGTCAGTTCAGCTTACTTTTTGGATCTAGTTTTGAAATAGGAGAGATGAAATATCTCATTTAATTGATTTAAAATTGGGGAGTAATGATGAGAAAAAGGCGTCTACTTCATGAGGGGAGATCCCCACTTTGAGAGGTGTCAAAATTCAGTTTTTTAAATCTTTTCTTTGGTCCTTAGTCCACTCTTCATCTTATGTGAGCATTTACTCATTTTTGGGGCCTTTTTCTTTTATTCTTCAATTTATCTCTTCCCTACATTTGGATTGATTTTATTGGTCCATAAGAACCTTAATCCAAAACTTTCAGAAAATCTGGACACTTAGGCTAAGGTCTTTTGTGTAGATTATTGTTGGAATCAGGGTTGCAGGAAAGCACACAAAGCTTGGAGAAGAAGCAAGAATGCACACAACACACAGTGTGATAGATTGTGTCAATGTACAAAAGATAAGTTAGCCCTAGAATGATGGGCATATATACAAGCCGGGGGAAAAAACCTCCTAAAGAGGGAAAAAGTGCCCCGGCGGTCCTAAGTGTGTTCACACACATCACTGCCTATATATATGGCAACAAATCCCCCCTGGGAGTGATGGTGTGAATGAGAGCTGGCACTCATGTATAGGGAAGTGCCATGCCCGAAGTAGATCAGTCCACAAAGGGGAGCAAGCCCAAAGCTTTGCGGAAAGCTTCGAACTTCACGAGGAAGCGCCTTTGTGAAAAGATCGGCGAGGTTGTCCTGTATTGGCACATAGGCCAAACTGATCTCTCCTGCTGAGAGTCTCTCCCTAACATAGTGATAATTCACCTCAATGTGCTTTGTGCAAGCATGAAAAATTGGGTTTCTCGCAATTGCCAATGTGCTCTAACTGTCAGTGTAGATAGAGGTAACAGACTCCTGTCCAACACCCAAGTCAGCCCCATAAGCCTCTTGAGCCACACACACTCAACCGTAACTATGAAAGTTGCCCTGTACTCACCTTCACAAATAGAAGTGGCTACAATAGGTTGCTTCTTGCTTAACCAAGATATGCATGAGCTACCAAGCATGAAACAAAAACCACTTGTGGACACTCTTGTGTCATAGTAGCAACCAGCCCAATCTGAGTCTGAAAAAGCATGTAAATCTAGCGGCAACGATCCCCCCTTGGGATAAAACAACCCAAGATGTATGGTGCCACTCAAGTAGGGAAAGATGCATTTAACTGCCTTCCAATGCTGAGACCCTGGGCTATGCATAAACCTGCTCACTTGTTGTGAGACTGCAAACTGAATGTCCGCCCTCGTAATGCATAAATAAATGAGGCAACCAACAACTGTCTGATAGAGTGTGACATCAAAGTGATCTCCAGCATCATTAAGACTCAACTTCAAACCTGTCTCCATTGGAGTAGCAATAGGCTTGCAATCTTCAAGGTCAAATCTCCGCAACAATGTCTCAATATACTTTGTCTGACACAAAGCAATACCTCCATCACACTCCTTAAATTGTATCCCCAAATAATGATGCAAATGCCCTAAATCTGACATCTCAAAAGAGGCATTCAAATCAACCTTAAAATCAGCAATATGACTCTCATTTGGTCCTGTGAGTAGCATTATAAACTTTTTACCAATAGGCAAATCACACAAAGTCCATGTACCATTCTTCATTATAGCATCATATTCACTTTGCATTGCAGCCAACCAATTTTCTGATTTTTGTGCCTCATCAAATGAAAGAGGTTCTTCCTCTTCACACATACTAGACACAACCAAAGCATAACAATCTGATGCATAAGAGGCATGCTGAAAACCTAAATGAATACGACTAGACATAGGTGCATCAATTTTACTATCACGCAAGGTTTGCACCAGCCATTTAGGCATACCTCTAGCTTGCTCATTTTCAACCCTATCTTCATAAATTACATCTTGTAAATCTGCATCAGAAATAGGCTGATCTATGATGTCATTTGAAATCTGCATAGGCTGAATATTTGCCTCATTAGGACTTACATTTGAATTTCCACCTGTAAATAGAGGCAACAACATATCAAATACATCTCGTGAGCTCACACCTGTCTCTTTGGTACATGATAACAAAGGCTGCATAGCATCTTTCATAAAAACAACATCTCGACTAATCAAGATACGCTTTGACTGCGGATAATACAATCTGTAACCCTCACTCTTAGCACTGTAACCAACAAAAATGCATTTGACAGCCTTATCATCCAATTTTCTACGTTGTTGCATAGGCACTAAAGCATAGGCCAAGCAACCAAAGACACGCAAGTGACCAATAGAAGGCTTCCTACCATGCCAAGCTTCATATGGAGTAATAGACTGCAAGGCCTTAGTGGGACACCTGTTGAGTACATATGCAGTACACAGGGTAGCCTCAAGCCAAGCCTCAAGCCAAAACACATGTGGCAAAGCTTGGCTCTTGACCATACATCGTGCCATTTCCATAAGTGTCCTATTTTTCTTCTCAGCAACACCATTTTGCTGAGGGGTATACGGCACTGTACATTAGTGTTTTATCCCACGACTAGCCAGAAATGCATCAAACTCTTTAGACATGTACTCCCCCCCCTCGATCAGAACGGAGGGTGCCCACAGTACAATTGGATACATTTTCAACCATAAGCAAAAACTGTTTGAAGCACAAAAACACTTTGGACTTTGCCTTCAGTGGATATACCCATGCATGCCTTGAGTAATCATCAATGAAAGTCATGAAGTACAAGTGTTTACCAAATGACGGAGTTTGCATAGGCCCACATACATCACTATGTACAAGTTGCAATTTGCGAGTGGCCCGCACAGAACCATCCTTTGGAAATGCAGAACGTTGCATTTTGCCCAAAATATAGTCTTCACAAACATGTTTCAATGGTGCCTCAAGAGGGGGCAATGAAGCACCCATATCAAATTTCTGCAACAAAACGCAGCAAACTAGCAAAGTTCAAATGACCAAAACGAGCATGCATAGTTTTGCATGTGAAACTGCCTTTTCATCAGAAACTGCATTTGCTGAATCTTCCACACACTTGTCATAAGAATTGAGCCTATACAGCCCACGAAACAAGGTGCCAGATGCAAATCATGAACAGTACATCTGTCATCCACAAATTTGACTACAAGTCCAAGTCTAGCAAGCGCAGAGACAGACAATAGATTCTTCTTTATCCCTGGCACATACAAAGCATCTAAAAGTGTGAAAGTGCTGCCATCTGCAGTAGTAAGCATAATTTTACCAATGTCCTTCACTGGGTAAGAAGCATTATTGGCGCATGTGATAGTATTCCCATTAGGGACAGCCTCAAGACAAGTGAACATATCACAATGCGAGGTAATGTGCTTTGTAGCACCACTGTCAAAATACCATATATCAGAGTCAACAAAAATTGCCAAACATGCATTATGGACAAATGGGTCATACTGGCAATACACGCTAAACGCCCATTCTATATCCTGCACAACATTTGCAGAATCTGCATTTGTAGAAGCATCCGCTATTGTGGCTGCATTTGACTCTTTCTTCTTTGCTTCTTTAGCCTTTAGCTTAGGGAAATTCTTAATGACATGATCAATTGCCTTACAATAGTTGCACCTCATCTTTTTCTTGCCTTTAGACCTATTGTTGCTACCTGTGGAAGGAGAAGAAGTTGCAGACCTACTAATAGGAGAAGAAACAGTGGAAGGGGCTGCCTTACCACTTCTTCTCTACTAGGCAGCAAATGCTTGATCAACTGCACGTTGTCTAGCCTTGTTTTGCCTCGACTGCGCTTCTTGCAAAAGCTTGTTGGATTAAAGTGTCATACTTGACAACATCAAGTCTGTCCTTAGTAAATAAGTCTCCACATGGAAGCAAAAGTCTGATATGACTCAGGTAAAGCATCAAGAACAGTCTGCACAAGAGAATGATCAGGAATAATCTCACCTGTAGAAATCAATTGTTCCCTGAGATCTTTAATCTCAGGGAAGAAAAACATTCATGTCATCATCTTCATGTGCATAATCTTTGATTCTAGCTCTTTACGTAGGGTAAGAGATTTTTACCTCGTTTACGACCTACATACGACCTGCATACAAACCAACTAGAATATCCCAAGCTTGTTTTACTGTTTTAGCTGAACGAATATGTGGAGTGATGTTACGTTTGACAGAAAGTGCAATCAAGGCATGAGCTTGCGCATCTTCACCATCCCAACGAGCTTGCGCATCTTTACCATCCCAACGAGCTTGTTCAGTAGTGGGTAAACATGAGCAACAGTAGAGCTGCTAGAACCTGCAACATCCTCCACAGATCCTACAGGAGCAACAGTAGAGCTGCTAGAACCTGCAACACCACAGATCCTACATCCACAGAACCTGGACGTATATCCATACCCTGCACAATGTTCCACACTCCTTTTGCAACCAAAACATGTTGCATCATGTATGTCCAAAGTGGGTAGTTGCTGTCTCCATCCAATTTATCATCAGCAGACAACATGCGAAATACATCATTACTGTTATCAGCCATGGCCCCACTGACTGAAACTAATGCAACAGCTACCTGTAATGAAGCAAAGACTGAACAGAGAACAACTCGTGCTATGTAGCACAGTCCACAATAGAATACGTAACCTATTTTGCAGAAAACTACACTGTCAAAATTTTTACACAAAATGATGAAAACACCTGTGCAGAACTTGCAATGCAAAACGGACCCGAAAAGACCTCAGATGCAACGTAAAGCCTTATGGGCCTATTTGTAGAGTATAGGGACCTGCAAAAGCGCTCATGAAAGCTCACCTTAATTGGAGAACATGAGTCGGAGGGTGCTAGCGACGTAGCCCTGGGAGAGTGGATGCTTGCTCTGATACCAATTGTTGGAATTAGGGTTGCAGGAAAGCACACAAAGCTTGGAGAAGAAGAAGCAAGAATGCACACAACACACAATGTATTAGATTGTGTCAATGTACAAAAGAAAAGTTAGCCCTAGAATGATGGGCGTATATACAAGCCGAGGGAAAAAACCTCCTAAAGAGGAAAAAAGTACCCCGGCGGTCCTAAGTGTGTTCACAAACACATCACTGCCTATATATATGGCAACAATTATAATTTATTTCAAATGTACCTTAGGAATTTCTTTTTAAACTTTTGTTTTGGGAAAATTTATTTTAATAAGAAAGGATATTTTTCCATCCAAAGATATCTAAAAACTGAATTACCTCTCTCTAAAACATTTTCTCTCTCTAGACCAAAACAGGTAAAAATAAGTTCTTTTATTATTTTGAAAAGGGGATTGATTACAGGGGAAGAAACTAGACATCTTGAGGGGTTGGGAAGGAATCTTACATCCTCTCCCACTTGAAAAACGCGAGATGTCCTCATCTCGCAAACTGGGGGTAATCCTACATCATCAAGAATTTCTTCAAGTTGGAGTTCCATCTGCCCTTGGGTTGAAGAAGTTAAGAGTTCATCATTAAGCACATGATTTGGGTTCGTACATACTTCTTAAGTAGGCTGACATGAAATACATTATGTACTTTGAGATGAGGAGGCAGAAGTTCATATCATAGGCTAACTCACCTACTTTCTTTGTAATCAGATATGGCCCACAGTATCTGGGGGATAACTTCTTTGTAATCAGATATGCCCACAGTATCTGGGGAATAACTTCTTGTACTTCCCAAGAGATAGAGAACTTCTTTTGGAGCGTACTCAAATAAAGACCATATCTGCTTCTTTGAATTTTCTGTCTGACCTCTTCTTATCTGTATATTGCTTCTATGAATTTTCTGTCTGACCTCTTCTTATTTGTATATTGCGTTTATCTATCCTGGGTAGCTTTTATATCCTTGCGGATTGACCGCATCTGCTGCTCCATGTTGTCAAGCATCTGTTTTGACATCTCGACCCTAATCAATGGGTTGGACCAAGTTAATGGTGTTAGACAGTCTTGTCCATATAGAGCTTTGAAAGGGCTCATCCCAATACTTCGGTGGTAAGAGGCATTGTAGGCAAACTCGACTAGGATAGCTTAGCCACTTCTTGGGTTCTCTACCACACAGCATGACCGAAGTATATCTTCGATTACTTGGTCCACCCTTTCTGTTTGACCATCTAAGATGCCAGAAAGTTCCTACTACTTCGAAGAATGCAGTCCAGAATCTTGACGTGAATTTGTGATCTCGATCACTTACTATTCTCTTGGGTCCTTCTCAGTTATAGATATGTACATAATCTTCCCTGTGTGGATCAAAAGAATTATAAGCTTGAAAAACCTAATAGTGGGCAACTATGGTGGGGTCATAGGGGTGGCCCTCCATGCATGTACTGTTGTGTGTTGGAATTAGGGTTGCAGGAATGCACACACAACTTCAAGAAGATGAGGAAGCTTGAGCACAACACAGTAGTGTATTATGAGTGCCAAAAATGAAAGATAACCAGCCCTAGAAGATAATGGGCGTATATACAATGCACGGGGGAAAAAACCTCCTAGTGAGGGAAAAAGTGCCCCGGCGGTCCTAAGTGTGTTCACACACATCACTACTATAATATGGTAACAAATCCCCCCTGGAGTGATGCGGTGAACAAGAGCTAGCACTCATGTATAGGGAAGTGTCTAGCTATGTGGACGAATCCACAAAAGGGAGTAAGCCCAAAGCTTTGCGAAAAGCTTCGAACTTCTCACGAGGCAGAGCCTTTGTGAAAAGGTCTGCAAGGTTATCCTGTGTTGGCACATAAGCCAAACTGATCTCTCCTGCAGAGAGTCTCTCCCTGACATAATGGTAGTGCACCTCAATGTGCTTCGTACGAGCATGGAACACTGGGTTCCGCGCAACTGCCAATGCGCTCTGACCGTCAGTGAAGATGGTGGTGGCAGATAGCTGCCCAACACCCAAATCAGCCATAAGGCGTCTGAGCCACACACACTCAACCGTAGCTGTGAAAGCTGCCCTGTACTCAGCTTCACAACTAGAAGTGGCCACAGTAGGCTGCTTCTTGCTCAACCATGATATGCATGAGCTTCCAAGCATGAAGCAAAAACCACTCGTGGACACGCGTGTGTCATAACAACCAGCCCAGTCACAATCTGAAAAAGCATGTAAATCTGGCGGCAATGATCCCCCCTTGGGATAAAACAACCCAAGATGCCGAGTACCACTCAAATAGCGAAAGATACGCTTCACTGCTTGCCAATGCTTAATGCCTGGGCTATGCATAAATCTGCTCACCTGTGAGACTGCAAACTGAATGTCTGGCCTCGTAATGCATACATAAATGAGGCAACCAACAGCTGTCTGATAGAGTGTGACATCAAAGTGATCTCCAGCATCATGAAGACTCAACTTCAAACCTGTCTCCATTGGAGTAGCAATAGGCTTGCAGTCTTCAAGGCCAAATCTCCGCAACAATGTTTCAATATACTTTGTCTGACACAAAGCAATACCTCCATCACACTGCTTAAATTGTATCCCCAAATAATGATGCAAATGCCCCAAATCTGACATCTCAAAAGAGGCATTCAAATCAGCCTTAAAATCAGCAATATGACTCTCATTTGGTCCTGTGAGCAGCATGTCATCGACATAGAGAGCAATGATTAGATGTACACCATTAACATACAAAGTGCTTTCTGTTGGACTATTCTGAAACCCATGTGCAGTCAAATATGCATGTATTTTTTCATACCAAGCTCGTGGAGCTTGCTTTAAACCATATAAAGCCTTTTTTAACCTGCACACTTTGTTTTCCTGCCCTCTTTGAACAAAACCACGAGGCTGCGATACATACACCTCCTCATGCAAATCTCCATTTAAGAACGCAGTCTTTATGTCCAGCTGATGTACATTCCAACCATTATGAGCTGCTAATGCACAGATGCTACGAACAGTGGTCATACGACATGTGGGAGCAAAAGTCTCATCAAAATCAATGCCCTTCTCTTGAGCATAACCTTTTGCAACAAGCCTAGCCTTATGGCGATCCACTGTGCCATCAGGCTTACGCTTCAATTTGTATACCCACTTAGTGCCAATGGCCTTCTTGCCAGGGGGCAAGTCACATAAAGACCATGTACTATTCTTCATAATAGCATCGTATTCTGCTTGCATAGCAGCCATCCAATTTTCTGAACTTTGTGCCTCATCAAATGAAACAGGCTCACTTTCATCGCACATACTAGAAACAGCCAATGCATAACAATCTGACGCATAAGAGGCACCATGAGAGCCAGAACGAGTGCGACTAGACAAAGGGGCATCCAACTTGCTGTCACGCAAAGTCTGCACCAGCCATCTAGGCATGTTCCTAGAGCCCTCAATCTCTTGTCTCTCATCCTCAAGTGCATCATGCACATCTGCATCAGATATAGGCTGATCTGTGCCATCATTTAAAACCTGCATAGGCTGAAAAACTGCCTCATGAGGTATTGCACTTGACTGTGCACCACTGAAAAGAGGCAACAATGTATCATAGACATCACGTGAGCTGATATCTGTCTCCTTAGTACATGAAACCAAGGGCTGAACTGCATCTTCCACAAATACAACATCACGGCTAACCAAAATGCGCTTTGTCTGTGGATGATACAAACGATAGCCTTTGCTCTCAGCACTATATCCAACAAAAATACATTTGACAGCTTTGTCATCCAATTTTCTGCGATGTTGCACAGGCACTAATGCATATGCCAGGCAACCAAAAACACGTAAATGGCCAACAGATGGCTTGCAGCTATGCCAAGCCTCATATGGAGTGACAACCTGTAATGCTTTGGTGGGACACCTGTTTAGTACATAAGTGGCACACATGACAGCCTCAAGCCAAAAACCATGTGGTAGACTTTGACTCTTAACCATACATCTTGCCATTTCCATGAGAGACCTGTTTTTTCTCTCAGCCACACCATTTTGCTGTGGTGTATACGGCACTGTACATTGGTGTTTTATCCCACGCTCAGCCAGAAATGCATTAAATTCTGAAGACATATACTCCCCCCCTCGATCTGAACGGAGGGTGCCCATCTTACTTTCTGACACATTTTCAGCCATAACCAAAAACTGTTTGAAGCACAAAAACACTTCGGACTTTGCCTTCAAAGGATATACCCATGCATGCCTGGTAAAATCATCAATGAAAGTCACGAAGTAAAGGTAGTTTCCAAATGATGGAGTTTGCATGGGACCACAAACATCACTGTGAACAAGCTGCAATCTGCGTTCAGCTCTCACTGATCCATCTTTGGGAAAGGAAGCACGCTGCATTTTACCCAATATGCAGCCCTCACAAACATGCTTGACAGGTGCCTCAAGCTTAGGCAAAGAAGACACCATTTCAGATTTCTGCAGGCGCAGCAAACTTGCAAAATTCAGATGACCAAAACGTGCATGCCACAGTTTTGCATCTGAAATAGCCTGCGTATCCATAATAGCACATGCTGAATCCTCTACACATTTGCCATCCATATTGAGCTTATACAGCCCTCGACATAGTGAACCAGATGCTACAATGATGTCACCACAAGAGAGATCATGAACAGTACATCTGTCATCCACAAATTTTACAACCAAACCTGTTTTGGCAAATGCGGAGACTGACAGCAGATTCTTTTTGATCCCTGGCACATACAATGCATCAAAAAGTGTAAAGGTGTTGCCATTTGCAACATTCAGCACAATCTGTCCAACTCCTTCAACGGGATAAGAGGAGTTATTGGCACAAGTGACAGTATTCCCTGTGGGAGCAGACTCAAGGAAAGTGAATAAACTGCGCTGCGAGGTGATATGCTTAGTGGCACCACTGTCAAAGTACCATACATCTGAATCTACTGCAGACATACATGTGTCATGCAAAGATGGGTCATAACTGCACTGCGCATTGAATGCCCATTCTGTATCTAGCACAACATTAGCAGATTCATTGTTAGAAGGAGAGGCATCTGCAACAGCCATACCAGCCTCTTTCTTCTTAGCCTCTTTCGCAGCCAGCTTAGGACACGCTTTGATGACATGATCATTTCCCTTACAGTACTTGCAAAATGTCTTCTGTTTGTCACCCTTCTTCTCATCTTTGTCTTCCTTCTTTGGTTGCGCAGCATTTGCAGATTTTTGCTTACTAGAAGAAAAGCCAGCTTTACCTTTCCCGCTTCTCTGACTAGCAACGAAAGCTTGATCTGCGACACGCATAATATTCCTGTTTTGCCTTGACTGGTCTTCTTGCAGCAAAACAGAAACTAACTCCTCAAATGATAAGGCATTGGGATTGCCTTTCATCATCAAAGCGAAGAGTGGAAGCAAAACCCTGATAAGAATCTGGTAGACCATTCAAAACAGTCTGCACAAGTGAACTGTCTGACAGGATTTCATCTGCAGAAATGAGCTGCTCTTTGAAATCCTTGATCTTTGTCAAAAAGCTATCCATAGAATCACCTTCGTTCATATGCTCACTCTCCAACTGTTTTCGGAGATAAGCAACACGAGCCTCATTTCTTGCCTGATACAATGTGGCAAGTACATCCCAAGCATCCTTAGAAGTCCTGCAGGAGCGAATATGTGGGATAATGGTACGTTTGACAGACAGCGCAATCAAGGCATGAGCCTGCGCATCTCTACCATCCCAACGAATCTGCTCTGCTGAAAGTGGTGGTTCTCGAACAGCTGCTACAGCACTTGTGCCTGCACCATCATCAACAGTACCTGTTTCTGATGTGTTTGCAGCATTCCCAGCCACAGTAGGACGTGCATCAATACCCTGCACAATGTTCCATAACCCCTTTGCTACCAATACATGTCGCATCATATATGCCCACAATGGATAGTTGGTGCCATCCAACTTATCCTCAGCAGCCAACATGCGGAATACATCATTGTTGTCAGCCATGGCCAATGACTGTACTACTAGATGTAAATGCTGTCTGTAAGAGGTAAACCTGTATAAAATCGACCTGTGCTATGTAGCACAGCCCAAAATAGACGAATGGGCACCTGTCCTGCAGATTTTAATCTTGACAGAAAATCTGCACAGTAGGGCGATTTTGCCTGCGCAGTACTTGGAATGCAAAAACGGAGGGCAAAATGACTTCAGATCAGAATTCTGAAACGAACAAGCCCTATGGGCTCTCCCACGGCATATACTAACCTGCAGACGCTCGTGAAACCTCGTTGCAATCGGAGGAGATGAAGCGGCAGGTGCCGGTGATGCTGCCCGGGAGGAGGAAGCCTGCTCTGATACCAATTGTTGGAATTAGGGTTGCAGGAATGCACACACAACTTCAAGAAGATGAGGAAGCTTGAGCACAACACAGTAGTGTATTATGAGTGCCAAAAATGAAAGATAACCAGCCCTAGAAGATAATGGGCGTATATACAATGCACGGGGGAAAAAACCTCCTAGTGAGGGAAAAAGTGCCCCGGCGGTCCTAAGTGTGTTCACACACATCACTACTATAATATGGTAACATTGTGAGCATAAACTGTCTTTGCTTGTTTAGGTGTCAAATTTACTATGCTCAAGTAGGGAAAGTTAAAGACGAAGTGTGAATCCCTAGCCATCCTTTCCTTGAATTCCCTCTATGTGAATCTTCTTCTTATTGACATGTACAAAGGGTCAATCCTTAGATATCTTGGTGTGGCCCTGTACATGTTAGCACTTTTCTTGATGGGCGAGGATGGGCACCCTCCAAGATATCTAGATATAAAATATTTCTGTTTGTACTTCAACATCAACCTGCATGTCCTCATCCACCTTGTGACTCTTTTGAATTCTCCCGCTTCCATCTCTTATAAGCATATGCAATCATGAATGTCAACATGTGACTCTTTTGGATTCTCCCGCTTCCATCTCTTATAAGCATATGTAATCATTAATGTCACCATTCTGATTTCCAGCAAGTCAGCACAAGCCACGTGTTGGTGAGCTTAGAGATTCTTGATATATTTGCCTATAAGATCTCTAGTTGGTTAAGATATCCAAGTTCTACTATCCCTCTCTATAAGATCTTGATGTATGAGTATGGTTATCTTTTCCTTTCTACCTTTGTCCATTTAAGTGCATACGTAGAATTATGCATCTTGCATGATGTTGTTCATCTTTAGTTCTATGCATGACATTAGCTTCCTTCTTGAGTGCAGATTAAGTGTAGTTGCATTTTGTATGCCTATCACATTGGGCACTGTAGTGATAGTCGTTGCTCTATAGAGCCAACTAGGTGGTTCTCAACCAGTAGAGTCTTAGGTCTTGACCCGATGGTGACACTTGTTTATGCATTAAAGGCATTGGGGAGTATAATGGAAATGGGTTTGGGTGTTTTCATGTTGATCTTCAACCCGAGTCACGGTGGACAATGGCATAATTCTATAGAGATGCTTTAATGATGTGGCAACAATCTCAACTGTGATTCTATAGGGTTAAGAATGATTCTTGTGGATTTTCACCCTCAAAAGGGCTATTGGCATCTTCAATTTCAGGTGAGGTCAATTTTGTAAGGTTTTATAGTTTGGGGGGGCTGTGATTATGCAGCTACTAGTGACACACTACTGTGAGTAGTCTACATAATCATGCATTTTAAAGTGTCTATTTTCTTATTTTGGAGATGATAGAGGGGTGCACCTAGGCTATGCCTACCCATCTTTTATGATAACATACATGGTGTGAAGCATTCATGTGAGAGGAGAAGAGATGACAGTTACATTTTTAGAAGACAATACTTATGATTACCTTGTGTACACACCTAATGGATTGATAGAGAACTCAACAACAAGAGAAAGGGTGATGCTCCTACCTCAAATACCTATGTGCGGTGGTGATGATGGATGATGAGGCAGGTGCACTCAATTTGAAAAAAATGTGAAAGCTCTCCATGAAGGAAAACTAAAAAATGATGAAAAATAGAAAGACAAAGCACCTATTTATAGCTGGGCATTAATGCTCGACTGACACTTGATAGCATTCCATTAGCATGCTATGCATGCCATGATCACGTCGACCAACACAATAAGAATCACGTTAGATAAAATGCATCAAATAGGTGAAATTCAAGCATAACACATCAAACAGGTGAAATTCAAGCATAACACATCACATCATGGGGGCTCAAGATTTTATGATTTTGGCTTATTTTGCTTAGCATGATATTGTAGGGTTAAGAATTACAACATGATTCTATGAAGAATCATAGCATGAGAATTAATATTTATGGTCTTGTGAGGTCTTAGAGGGACTGATTATGCATTGTGGGGCTCATGTATGGCTTTCAATATGGATTTTACCAAATTTTGTGTGATGTGATTTTGTAGGGCTAAGAATCATAGGTGTGATTTTGCAGAATCAAAATGATGTGATGTGACATACAACCATCATCTTTGAATGAGCTATTGCCTCCTCACCGAATCTGTGAGTCATAAGAGTCTGCTGCTTCTATGTACTGCTCTGAATCTGGGAGGGGCTGCTTCCTTGTCTTGATGCCCTTGCTTTTGAGAGCTTCCTTGGCCCTGTCTTTCTGTCTTGGACACTTCCAACGCATTCATGAATTTTGCAATTTCTTTCGAGTTGGAAGGTCTGCTGGGCTGTTTGGATTAAAGTTTGCATATATTTGAGGACAATGCCCTTCTAGAAGCACATGCTCTTTTGGCCCAATTCCTCCTAGAATCTTTTTTGTCTTCTTTTTCCCCCTTTTCTCTTTTTGCCTAGCCTTGGAAGTTCATCCACATAAATGCTACACGTCTTTTGCCCCACATTCATTGAACCCATACACATGGTTCTCACATACACCTAACCATATATCATTTCCCATATCCTAAGGTTGATATCCACACACAAAATATAAGGAAATTGACATAGACATCACACACACATATGGTACCACATTTTTAACACCTCTCATCTAAAGAGTAGGACACACATACATGACATGACATCACGTGACATTCCTTTCCCCCCCCCATTGATGGAGACGAATTTAAATCACTTAACATACACCATTGGTGGCTAGAGGTGATTACATTAATATGGCATAACATCATGGACATGAACATAGTCATCATCACATCCACACACATATGGGCAATCTTGACCAAGGGTTTCCAATCCCATAGTTGACATAGACATCATCATAGACATTAACATAAACATAGATATCATACGTGGGGACATTAGCAACTATGCCTCATAATGGGGTGGCCATACATATAACATGACATACATGGGAACCTAAACATACATGTCATCACATACATGGCTAAACATAGTCGTCATTGGCTTTGTGGTCTTCATCTTTCTCTTCATCTTCATGTTAAGCTCCATCTTTGTCTTCATCTTGAGCTCCATTTCCATGGTCTTCATACATGTTGCTTTATCATCATAATCTTCATTGTGGTCTTCATGTGGCTCCATCATCATGCCGCCATTCCTCATCTTGACCCATGAGCCTTCATGAATCTCATACGTGGGATAACTCATAGCATTGTAACATACATTGCATAGCATAATGGAAGGATCTTGACATGACATCTCATCAAACATCGCATGAGCATACAGGATAAGGCATTATGTCCTTGCATTCTTGTATCCACGGAGGGGAACCATAGCATAAACCTTGTGGCATCATGGCATTGAGAGACTTGAGAATTTCCATCATACATAACATTTTCATCATTCTTGACATACATCATCTCCCCTTAATCATAAAATAGTTAAAAATTATGACTTTATCCTTTCACAAAGCTTGAAGTTACCTTGAGGTAGTGGGAAAATTTGAGCATTGAGTGTGAGCAGGAAGTTGAAGTACTTGAAGTGGCCTTTAAGGGGCTTGAAATATACCTTGAACCCTCCCTTCTCAGCACCTTAGAGAACTAGTAGTTGCTGTCCATATGGCACAAACCAGCAGCACAAGTATGGCTGCTCAAAATATGCCCTACTTAATTGGTAGAACTCATTCTCAAGGAAGATAAAATATCTCGCCAAATTCTTCTGTGGAGAGCTTGTTGGGTGTTATGGGAAGGCCCTCATAAAAGTAATTAGGTTAAGATACAACAAAAAAAGCACAATGGCAATTTTTTTCCAATTTTTCAAGCGTGAGGGCTATAGCGTCAAATTTTCTTGTCTCTTCGCATATTTTCTCAATCCCTCTGATGTGCGTGGATGCCTTGAGATGCTCCTTGCTCTCCTTGAAGGGTTTACTCATGAGTAAAGCATGTCCAAAAAATGAAAAAAATTTGGACACTGTGTACAAATTTGACATGATACAAAATGACAAATAAACTCAAAGATTTGAGATTTTTTGAAAAAATGTTACTTGAAAAGTAGACAACTTCTCAAATAAAAGTACAAATTTAGGCAATAATTTGGAGTCTTACATTAACGATTGGAATGTCAATAAAAAACCATACTCTGCTCAGTGCAGCTCCCACACTACTTATTCTTCACTACTAATGAGTCCTCCACTATCACTAGTAGCAGTCTCATCCCCTGAGGAAGTTGATGATGTGTACTACTCCTCACTATTATGCATCTATTTATGCATAAGAATAACTTCAGTGGTGGGAAATAACACTTTTATAAAAATTTGTTTACGCATCTATTTATGCATAAATTTAATTTTAAGGAGAATAACTCTTTTGAAATAAAAATAAATTTCTATATGCATCTTTCTATGCATAAAATAAAAAATTGATGAGAATAACTCTTTTGAAATAAAAATAAATGTCTTTATGCATCTTTCTATGCATAAAATCAAAATTGATGAGAATAACTCTCTTGAAATAAAAATAAATTTCTTTATACATCTTTCTATGCATAAAATCAAAATTTGATGAAAGTAACGCTTTTATTAAAAAAATTCTTTTATGCATCTATTTATGTATAACTTCAATTTTAATGAAAGTAACACTTTTATGATAAAAAAATTCTTATATGCATCTATTTAGGCATAAAAATCAATTTTGATGAAAATAACACTTTTATAATCAAAATATTTCCAATATGCATCTTTCTATGCATAGAAATTAATTCTAATGAAAATAACACTTTTATTATAAAAATATTTTTAAAATGCATTTTTCTATGCATAGAATAAAAATAACACTTTTAGAATACACAAGCGATGGGGATTACTCTTTTTAATAAAAAGATAAAACTTATTTCACCAAATTTAAGATAATTTTACCATAACCTCCTTTGTATGGCTGACCATTTTTTAAAATTTTCACTCTAAAATTTACTAGAAATTATCCAAGATGATTTAAATCATTATAATCTAATCAATTTCCACTTTATTAAGAGTAAATAAAATGAAAAGTTTAATTCCATCAATTTGATTACACATCTGGGATAAAGAAAGGCTGAATTCAATAATGAAGAGAAGGGGAAAGCCTTTCCAGCAAGGCATAACATCCATTTTCATTTTAAAGAAAGCAAAAATAAGAAAAACCATAAAATAGAATTTCTAACTTACTAGGAGTTTTGTGAGATTTCCTTTGGCTTGATGGTTTGAGGGATCTACTCTTGTTTGCAACAAGAGTGGCCACCAATTCTTTTGAAAGAGGAAATGGTAAAAAACAAATGAATTATCAATGAATTCATTGTTTTTGGCTTTGGGGAGGAGTAGAGTAACAATGCATAAAACACTATTAACCATTTACAAAGGGGGAGGCTTCATTTATAGGAAAAAGTGAGCCTCTAACCAAGCAAACTGATTCTAGAATTTTCTAGATCAGTTTGGTCAATTTTTGACCATTTTTAGGTCAGTTTAGCTTACTTTTTGGATCTAGTAGAAGCAGGAGAGAGGAGAGATGAAAATATCTCATTATTTGTGAGTTTAAAACTCAGCCACACATGTGAAATAGGTGCCTCCTTCATGAGGGGAATTCCCTCACACTGAGGTGTCAAAAATGCATCATTTTTTCTAAATATCTCTTCCTTTTTAACTAATAACCTTGTCCTTAGTCAACTCTTCATCTTATGTGAGTATTTACTCATTTTTGGGGGGATTTCCTTCTATTCTTCAATTTATCTCCTCCCTACATTTGGACTAATCTAATTGGTCCATAGGAACCTTAATTCAAAATTTTCAAAAAATTTGGACCAGGCTAAGGTCCTTTTTACCCAATTTATTCCAATTGCACATTGAAAATTTCTTTTTCAATAACTATTTTAGGGGAAACCATTTTAGACACTAGGAGGATTTTTATATCCAAAAATATCTCAATTTTGAATTACCTCACTCTAAACATTTTCTCTCTCTAGGCCAAAACAGGGTAAAATAGGATCTTTCTTTTATTTCAGAGAGGGGAATAATTATAAGATCAGAAGGGGAGGTTCTTACACCTACACACCTTAAAAGCCAGAGGGAGGAATCTTACATCCTACCGCACTTAAAAAACGCGAGATGTCCTCATCTCGCAAGTTAGAGGAGCTCTTTTTCTTAAGATCCAACTGATGCTAGGGTTTCTTATAGTCTGGTGAACCCAACAAAATCGTGGGATAAAGATCCCTTATATAAAACTCATCATCAGATAATAATTCACTCAGATCGTAAAATTCAAATCCTTATAATGGTCCATTAGACCGAAATTTCTATCTGAACAGTCCTTCATGGAAATTTTCAATTATACAGATTTTTAATTCGACATCCCTTAACTTGATCCATTGAGTCAAGTGTTAACAGTAGCAATCTGCCACCAGCACAATCCACTAATCTCATAGTGATTTGCTGAAGTCATTAACGTTATTCCAGCTCTACGAACATCATCACAGGGACTCATCCCATTCATCCTCATTGTGGTTTTGCTTAGTTTATTACATTTAAACCAAAACTCAAGAATCTTCATTTTTCAATCAAAATCCAAATCAACTCATCAACCACATTCGAATTCATCATCTGGATAGTATTAATGCTTATAATTTCAAGTCTTAGATTTACTCGTATATACTGCCAGTAAAGAGCTGCAGTTATACCCTCGGTATATACGGGTAGTCACGGTCCTTGAAACTATAAGGTAAATACCATCATGTCTAGGCCTCAATCAAGTCAAGGATTCCATACAATTGCGGTACTTCCATCTGAAAACCCCAGAGCCCGAGCACTGTATGGTCAGCACCCTCTAGGATCCTTCGCAGGTCACCTTGCGCTTCACTCATAGGCCGCTTCCTTGGTCCCTCATCCACCACTGTACCAGAAGCTCACCATTTAAATCGAACCGAGGTTGGTCAAGACCTCGGCCGACCTTGCTACGCGAGACGTCCTCCGTTGACTCTCCGTTAGCAGTTGCAACTTTAACAGATAGGTCTCCAGGACCTCATTAACAAGACGGTCAAAATGCTTCCCCAACATTCTTGACATAAAATAGTCATTTAAAAACAGATTTCATATACAAATACAGTTCCAACAATATTTCCATCTTTTCTCATCACTCCACATCCTTTCACATTAGTCCCCATCTTTTCTCGTTTTCCCATAATTTTTTTTCTTCATCGATCCCTCACATCACGTCATTCCCAGATCAAATCACATCCAATCGCATCATCCGCACATCAATCCACATCATCCATATATACATCCACATCATCCACATTAATCCACATCATCCATACATCCATCCACATCAATCCACATTATCCACACATCTATCCACATCATCCATATATCCATCCATCCATCCACATCAATCCACATTATCCACACATCAACCCACATCATCCATACATCCATTCACGTTAATCCACATTACCCACACATCAATCCATGTCTTCCATACATCCATCCACATCATCCACATCAATCCACATTATCCACTCATCCGTCCACATCATCCATACATCCATCCACATCAATCCACATTATCCACACATCCATCCACATCTTCCATACATCCATCCACATCAATCCACACGTCAATCCACATCATTCATACATCCATCCACATCAATCCACATTATCCACACATCAATCCACATCATCCATACATCCATTCATGTCCCTTATCATTCATTCACATCCCGATTCACATGCTAGCACATTCATTCACATCCTATATCATTCATTTACATCCTGATTCACATGCTAACATATTTATTCACATTCTATATCATTCATTCACATCCTGATTCACATGCTAACACATTCATTCACATCCCGATTCACATGCTAACACATTCATTCACATCCTATATCATTCATTTACGTCCTCATTCACATGACATCACATCTCATCTATTCATTCACATTTATGTGATCCACATCACATCTCATCACATCTATTTACCTCTCACTTATCACTTTTATTCTCATCACATCCATTCATCCATTCTTTCCCATCTATCTAATTCGCATTACATCTCATCACATCTATTCACCTCACATTCTCATCACTCCTATTCTCATCGCATCCATCCATTCAATCCCATCTATCTGATTCAATCCCATCTATCTGATACGCATCATATATCATCACATCTATTTATAGAATGTAAGAGAATTCTTATTTTTGATATAAATATTCTTTACGCATCTATTTATGCATAAGAACAACTTCAGTGGTGGTGGAATATAACACTTTTATAAAAATCTGTTTATGCATCTATTTATGCATAAATTCAATTTTAAGGAGAATAACTCTTTTGAAATAAAAATATTTTTCTTTATGCATCTTTCTATGCATAAAATCAAAATTGATGAGAATAACTCTTTTGAAATAAAAATAAATTTCTTTATGCATCTTTCTATACATAAAATCAAAATTGATGAGAATAACTCTTTTGGGAAAAAAATAAATTTCTTTATACATCTTTCTATGCATAAAATCAAAATTTGATAAAAGTAACGCTTTTATAAAAAAAACTCTTTTATGCATCTATTCATGCATAAATTCAATTTTAATGAAAGTAACACTTTTATAATAAAAAAAATCTTTTATGCATCTATTTATGCATAAAAATCAATTTTGATGAAAGTAACACTTTTATAATCAAAATATTCCCAATATGCATCTTTCTATGCATAGAAATTAATTCTAATAAAAATAACACTTTTATTATAAAAATATTTCTAATATGTATTTTTCTATGCATAGAATAAAAATAACACTTTTAGAATATACAAGCGGTGGGGATTACTCTTTTTGAATAATAAAAAGATAAAACTTATTTCTCTAAATCTAAGAAAATTTTGCCATAACCTCCTTTGTATGGCTGACCATTTTTCAAAATTTTCACTCTAAAATTTACTAGAAATTATCCAAGATGATTTAAATGATTCTAATGTAATCAATTTCCACTTTATTAAGAGTAAACAATATGAAAAGGTTAATTCCACCAATTTGATTACACATCTTGGATAAAGAAAGGCTAAATTCAATAATGAAGAGAAGGGGAAAAAAGCCTTTCCAGCAAGGCATAACATCCATTTTCATTTTAAAGAAAGCAAAAATAAAAAAACCATAAAATAGAATAAGAAAAATAGAATTTCTAACTTACTAGGAGTTTTGTGAGCTTTCCTTTGGCTTGATGGTTTGAGGGATCTACTCTTGTTTGCAACAAGAGTGGCCACCAATTCTTTTGAAGAGGAAATGGTCAAAAACAAATGAATTATGAATCCACTATTTTTGGTTCTAGGGAGGAGTAGAGTAACAGTGCATAAAACACTGTTAACCATTTACAAAGGGGGAGGCTTCATTTATAGAAAAAAGTGAGCCTCTAACCAAGCAAACTGATTCTAGAACTTTTCAGATCAGTTTCGTCAAATTTTGACCATTTTTAGGTCAGTTTAGCTTACTTTTTGGATGTAGTTGAAGCAGAAGAGAGGAGAGATGAAAATATCTCATTATTTGTGAGTTTAAAACGCATCCACACATGTGAAATAGGTGCCTCCTTCATGAGCGGAATTCCCCCCCACTGAGGTGTCAAAAATGCATCATTTCTTCTAAATATCTCTTCTTTTTTAATCAATAACCTTGTTCTTAGTCAACTCTTCATCTTATGTGAGTATTTACTCATTTTTGGGAGGATTTCCTTTTATTCTTCAATTTATCTCTTCCCTACATTTGGATTAATCTAATTGGTCCATAGGAACCTTAATTCAAAAATTTCAGAAAATCTAGACCCTTAGGCTAAGGTCCTTTTTACTTGATTTCAGTTTATTCCAATTGCACATTGGAAATTTCTTTTTGAATAACTATTTCAAGGGAAACCATTGTAGACACTAGGAGGATTTTTATGCCCCAAAATATCTCAATTTTGAATTACCTCCCTCTAGACATTTTCTCTCTCTAGGCCAAAACAGGGTAAAATAGGATCTTTCTTTTATTTCAGAGAGGGGAATAATTATAAGATCATAAGGGGAGGTTCTTACACCTGCACACCTTAAAAGTAAGAGGGAGGAATCTTACATCCTACCCCAAACACGAGATGTCCTCATCTTGCAAAATCAGAGGAGAACTCTTTTTCTTAAGATCCAACTGATTCTCGGGTTCCTTATAGTCTGGGGAGGTCACTATATGTAGAATACCCCTATCGCGTGAGTTCAAGGTCTATATTTTAAATCCCTTATCTGAGATTTTTTTAATCCATATAATATCTCCTTTTCTTTATGAATCTGTAAATTTTTTTGAAATTTTTTTAAATAATAACCTTATGTAAATATATTTCCGTAAGTTTCATGAATTAAAAATATGCTTCTATTGAACGCACGTGATATTCACATTTTTCTGTGAGTGACCCCCCCATGAGTAGTCTGGTAAACCCAATAGAATCCTGGGATAAAGATCCCTTATATAAAACTCATCATCAGATAATAATTCACTCAGATCGTAACATTCAAATCCTTCTAATGGTCCATTAGATCGAAATTTCTATCTGAATAATCCTTCATGGAAATTTTCAATTATATAGATTTTTAATTCGACATCCCTTAACTTGATCCACTGGGTCAAGTGTTAACAGTAGCAATCTGCAAGCACAATCCACTAATCTAATAGTGATTTGCTGAAGTCATTAACGTCATTCCAGCTCTACGAACATCATCACAGGGACTCGTGCCATTCATCCTCATTGTGGTTTTGCTTAGTTTATTACATTTAAACCAAAACTCAAGAATCTTCATTTTTCAATCAAAATCCAAATCAACTCATCACTTCTCAACCAGAATTTAAAATCATATCAACCACATTCGAATTCATCATCATTTGGATAGTATTAATGTTTATAATTTCAAGTCTTAGATTTACTCGTATATACTGCCAGTAAAGAGCTGTAGTTATACCCTCGGTATATACGGGTAGTCACGGTCCTTGAAACTATAAGGTAAATACCATCATGTCTAGGCCTCAAGCAAGTCAAGGATTTCATACAATTGCGGTACTTCCATCTGAAGAACCTAGAGTCGGAGCGCCGTATGGTCAGCACCCTCTAGGATCCTTCGCAGGTCACCTTGCGCTTCACTCATAGGCCGCTTCCTTGGTCCCTCATCCACTGTACCGGAAGCTCACCATTTAAATCGAACCGAGGTTGGTCAAGACCTCGGCCCACCTTGCTACGCGAGACGTCCTCCGTTGACTCTCCGTTCAACATTTGCAACTTTAACAGATTAGGTCTGCACGACCTCACTCACAAGACGGTCAAAATGCTTCCCCAGTATTCTTGACATAAAACAGTAATTTAAAAACAGATTTCACATACAAATACAGTTCCAACAATATTTCCATCTTTTCTCATCACTCCACATCCTTTCACATTAGTCCCCATCTTTTCTCATCTTCCCACAATTTTTCTCTTCATCGATCCCTATCACATCACATCATTCCCACATCAAATCACATTCAACCGCATCATCCGCACATCAATCCACATCATCCATACATCCATCCACATCATCCACATCAATCCACATCATCCATACATCCATCCACATCAATCCACATTATCCGCACATCTATCCACATCATCCATACATCCATCCACATCATCCACAACATCCATCCATCCATCCACATCAATCCACATTATCCACACATCCACCCACATCATCCATACATCCATTCACGATAATCCACATTACCCACACATCAATTCACGTCTTCCATATATCCATCCACATCATCCACATCAATCCACATTATCCAATCATCCATCCACATCATCCATACATCCATCCACATCAATCCACATTATCCACACATCCATCCACATCTTCCATACATCCATCCACATCAATCCACACGTCAATCCACATTATTCATACATCCATCCACATCAATCCACATTATCCACACATCAATCCACATCATCCATACATCCATTCAAGTCCCTTATCATTCATTCACATCCCGATTCACATGCTAGCACATTCATTCACATCCTATGTCATTCCTTTACATCCTGATTCACATGTTAACATATTTATTCACATCCTATATCATTCATTCACATCCTGATTCACATGCTAACACATTCATTCACATCCTATATCATTCATTCACATCTCGATTCACATGCTATCACATTTATTCACATCCTATATCATTCATTTACATCCTCATTCACAATACATCACATCTCATCTATTCATTCACATTTATGTGATCCACATCACATCTCATCACATCTATTTACCTCTCATCACTTTTATTCTCATCACATCCACTCATCCATTCTTTCCCATCTATCTAATTCGCATTACATCTCATCACATCTATTCACCTCACATTCTCATCACTCCTATTCTCATCGCATCCATCCATTTAATCCCATCTATCTGATTCAATCCCATCCATCCATTAAATCCCATCCATCCATTCAATCCCATCTATCTGATTCGCATCACATATCATCACATCTATTTATAGAATGTAAGAGAATTCTTATTTTTGATATAAATATTCTTTACGCATCTATTTATGCATAAGAACAACTTCAGTGGAAAATAACACTTTTATAAAAATCTGTTTATGCATCTATTTATGCATAAATTCAATTTTAAGGAGAATAACTCTTTTGAAATCAAATTATTTTTCTTTATGCATCTTTCTATGCATAAAATTAAAATTGATGAGAATAACTCTTTTGAAATAAAAATAAATTTCTTTATGCATCTTTCCATACATAAAATCAAAATTGATGAGAATAACTCTTTTGAAATAAAAATAAATTTCTTTATGCATCTTTCTATGCATAAAATCAAAATTTGATGAAAGTAACGCTTTTATAAAAAAATTCTTTTATGCATCTATTCATGCATAAATTCAATTTTAATGAAAGTAACACTTTTATAATAAAAAATTTCTTTTATGCATCTATTTATGCATAAAAATCAATTTTGATGAAAGTAACACTTTTATAATCAAAATATTCCCAATATGCATCTTTCTATGCATAGAAATTAATTCTAATGAAAATAACACTTTTATTATAAAAATATTTCTAATATGCATTTTTCTATGCATAGAAAAAAAATAACACTTTTAGAATACACAAGCGGTGGGGATTACTCATTTTGAATAATAAAAAGGTAAAACTTATTTCACCAAATTTAAGAAAATTTTGCCATAACCTCCTTTGTATGGCTGACCATTTTTCAAAATTTTCACTCTAAAATTTACTAGAAATTATCCAAGATGATTTAAATGATTCTAATGTAATCAATTTCCACTTTATTAAGAGTAAACAATATGAAAATTTTAATTCCATCAATTTGATTACACATCTGGGATAAAGAAAGGCTGAATTCAATAATGAAGAGAAGGGAAAAAAAGCCTTTCCAGCAAGGCATAACATCCATTTTCATTTTAAAGAAAGCAAAAATAAAAAAACCATAAAATAGAATAAGAAAAATAAAATTTCTAACTTACTAGGAGTTTTGTGAGCTCTCCTTTGGCTTGATGGTTTGAGGGATCTACTCTGGTTTGCAACAAGAGTGGCCACCAATTCTTTTGAAGGAAATGGTCAAAAACAAATGAATTATGAATACACTGTTTTTGGCTCTGGGGAGGAGTAGAGTAACAGTGCATAAAACACTGTTAACCATTTACAAAGGGGGAGGCTTCATTTATAGGAAAAAGTGAGCCTCTAACCAAGCAAGCTAATTCTAGAATTTTTCAGATCAATTTGGTCAATTTTTGATCATTTTTAGGTCAGTTTAGCTTACTTTTTGGATCTAGTTGAAGCAAGAGAGAGGAGAGATGAAAATATCTCATTATTTGTGAGTTTAAAACTCAACCACATGTGAAATAGGTGCCTCCTTCATGAGGGGAATTCCCCCACACTGAGGTGTCAAAAATGCATCATTTCTTCTAAATATCTCTTCTTTTTTAACCAATGACCTTGTCCTTAGTCAACTCTTCATCTTATGTGAGTATTTACTCATTTTTGGGGGGATTTCCTTTTATTCTTCAATTTATCTCCTCCCTACATTTGGATTAATCTAATTGGTCCATAGGAACCTTAATTCAAAAATTTCAGAAAATCTGGACCCTTAGGCTAAGGTCCTTTTTACCTCATTTCAATTTATTCCAATTGCATATTGGAAATATCTTTTTGAATAACTGTTTCAGGGAAACCATTGTAGACACTAGGAGGATTTTTATATCCAAAAATATCTTAATTTTGAATTCCCTCTAGACATTTTCTTTCTTTAGGCCAAAATAGGGTAAAACAAGATCTTTCTTTTATTTCAGAGAGGGGAATAATTATAAGATCAGAAGGGGAGGTTCTTACACCTGCACACCTTAAAAGCCGGAGGGAGGAATCTTACATCCTACCCCACTTAAAAAACGCGAGATGTCCTCATCTCGCAAAATTAGAAGAGAACTCTTTTTCTTAAGATCCAACTGATTCTGGGGTTCCTTATAGTCTGGTGAACCCAACAGAATCCTGGGATAAAGATCCCTTATATAAAACTCATCATCAGATAATAATTCACTCAGATCGTAACATTCAAATCCTTATAATGCTCCATTAGACCGAAATTTCTATCTGAACAGTCCTTCATGGAAATTTTCAATTATATGGATTTTTAATTCGACATCCACTGGATCAAGTGTTCACAGCAGCAATCTGCCAGCACAATCCACTAATCTCATAGTGATTTGCTGAAGTCAATAACGTCATTCCAGCTCTACGAACATCATAGGGACTCGTCCCATTCATCCTTTGGGTCAAGTGTTAACAGCAGCAATCTGCCAGCACAATCCACTAATCTCATAGTGATTTGCTGAAGTCAGTAACGTCATTCCACTGGGTCAAGTGTTAACAGCAGCAATCTGCCAGCACAGTCCACTAATCTCATAGTGATTTGCTGAAGTCAGTAACGTCATTCCAGCTCTACGAACATCATCATAGGGACTCGTCCCATTCATCCTCATTGTGGTTTTGCTTAGTTTATTACATTTAAACCAAAACTCAAGAATCTTCATTTTTCAATCAAAATCCAAATCAACTCATCACTTATCAACCAGAATTTAAAATCATATCAACCACATTCGAATTCATCATCTGGATAGTGTTAATGCTTATAATTTCGAGTCTTAGATTTACTCGTATATACTGCCAGTAAAGAGCTGCAGTTATACCCTCGGTATATACGGGTAGTCACGGTCTTGGAAACTATAAGGTAAATACCATCATGTTTAGGCCTCAAGCAAGTCAAGGATTCCATACAATAGCGGTACTTCCATCTAAAGAACCTAGAGCCGGAGCACCGTATGGTCAGCACCCTCTAGGATCCTTTGCAGGTCACCTAGTGCTTCACTCATAGGCCGCTTCCTTGGTCCCTCATCCACTGTACCGGAAGCTCACCATTTAAAATTGAACCGAGGTTGGTCAAGACCTCGGGGCCGAGACCTTGCTACGCGAGACGTCCTCCGTTGACTCTCCGTTAGCAGTTACAACTTTAACAGATAGGTCTCCATGACCTCATTCACAAGATGGTCAAAATGCTTCCCCAGCATTCTTGACATAAAATAGTCATTTAAAAACAGATTTCACATACAAATACAGTTCCAACAATATTTCCATCTTTTCTCATCACTCCACATCCTTTCACATTAGTCCCCATCTTTTGTTATCTTCCCACAATTTTTCTTCTTCATCAATCCCTATCACATCACATCATTCCCACATCAAATCACATTTAATCGCATCATCCACACATCAATCCACATCATCCATACATCCATCCACATCAATCCACATAATCCATACATCCATCCACATCAATCCACATTATCCACTCATCAATCCACATCATCCATACATCCATCCACATTATCCACATTAATCCACATCATCCATCCATCCATCCACATCAATCTACATTAGCCACACATCAATCCACATCATCCATACATCCATTCACGTCAATCCACATTATCCACACATCAATCCACATCATCCATACATCCATTCACGTCAATCCACATTACCCACACATCAATCCACATCTTCCATACATCCATCCACATCAATCCACATTATCCACTCATCCATCCACATAATCCATACATCCATCCACATCAATCCACATTATCCACATATCCATCCACATCTTCCATACATCCATCCACATGTCAATCTACATCATTCATACATCCATCCACATCAATCCACATTATCCACACATCAATCTACATCATCCATACATCCATTCATGTCCCTTATCATTCATTCACATCCCGATTCACATGCTAGCACATTCATTCACATCCTATATCATTCGTTTACATCCTGATGCACATGCTAACATATTCATTCACATCCTATATCATTCATTCACATCTCGATTCACATGCTAACACATTCATTCACATCCTATATCATTTATTCACATCTCGATTAACATGCTAACACATTCATTCACATCCTATATCATTCATTTACATCCTGATTCACATGACATCACATCTTATCTATTCATTCACATTTATGTGATTCACATCACATCTCATCACATCTATTTACCTCTCATTCTCATCACTTCTATTCTCATCACATCCATTCATCCATTCATCCATTCTTTCCCATCTATCTGATTCGCATTACATCTCATCACATCTATTCACCTCACATTCTTGTCACTCCTATTCTCATCGCATCCATCCATCCATTCAATCCCATCTATCTGATTTGCATTGCATCTCATCACATCTATTCACCTCACATTCTCGTCACTCCTATTCTCATCGCATCCATCCATCGGTTCAATCCCATCTATCTGATTTGCATCACATATCATCACATCTATTTATAGAATGTAAGAGAATTCTTATTTTTGATATAAAGATTCTTTACACATCTATTTATGCATAAGAGCAACTTCAGTGGAAAATAACACTTTTATAACAATCTGTTTATGTATAAATTCAATTTTAAGGAGAATAACTCTTTTGAAATAAAAATAGTTTTCTTTATGCATCTTTCTATGCATAAAATCAAAATTGATGAGAATAACTCTTTTGAAATAAAAATAATTTTCTTTATGCATCTTTCTATGCATAAAATATAAATTGATGAGAATAACTCTTTTGAAAAAAAATAAATTTCTTTATGCATCTTTCTATGCATAAAATCAAAATTTGATGAAAGTAACGCTTAAAAAAAAATCTTTTATGCATAAATTTAATTTTAATGAACATAACACTTTTATAATAAAAAAAATTCTTTTATGCATCTATTTATGCATAAAAATCAATTTTGATGAAAGTAACACTTTTATAATCAAAATATTTCCAATATGCATCTTTCTATGCATAGAAATTAATTCTAATGAAAATAACACTTTTATTATAAAAATATTTCTAATATGCATTTTTCTATGCATAGAATAAAAATAACACTTTTAGAATACACAAGTGGTGGGGGTTACTCTTTTTGAATAATAAAAAGATAAAACTTATTTCACCAAATTTAAGAAAATTTTGCCATAACCTCCTTTGTATGGCTGACCATTTTTCAAAATTTTCACTCTAAAATTTACTAGAAATTATCCAAGATGATTTAAATGATTCTAATCTAATCAATTTCCACTTTATTAAGAGTAAACAATATGAAAAGTTTAATTCCATCAATTTGATTACACATCTAGGATAAAGAAAGGCTGAATTCAATAATGAAGAGAAGGGGGAAAAAGCCTTTCCAGTAAGGCATAACATCCATTTTTATTTTAAAGAAAGCAAAAATAAAAAAAACCATAAAATAGAATAAGAAAAATAGAATTTCTAACTTACTAGGAGTTTTGTGAGCTTTCCTTTTGTGAGCTTTCCTTTGGCTTGATGGTTTGAGGGATCTACTCTTGTTTGCAACAAGAGTGGCCACCAATTCTTTTGAAGAGGAAATGGTCAAAAACAAATGAATTATGAATTCACTGTTTTTGGCTCTTGGGAGAAGTAGAGTAACAGTGCATAAAACACTGTTAACTATTTACAAAGGGGGGAGGCTTCATTTATAGGAAAAAGTGATCCTCTAACAAAGCAAACTGATTCTAGAATTTTCCAGATAAATTTGGTCAAATTTTGACCATTTTTAGGTCAGTTTAGCTTACTTTTTGGATGTAGTTGAAGCAGGAGAGAGGAGAGATGAAAATATCTCATTATTTGTGAGTTTAAAACTCAATCACGCATGTGAAATAGGCACCTCCTTCATGAGGGGAATCCCCCCATACTGAGGTGTAAAAAATGCATCATTTCTTCTACATATGTTTTCTTTTTTAACTAATAACCTTGTCCTTAGTCAACTCTTCATCTTATGTGAGCATTTACTCATTTTTGGGGGGATTTCCTTTTATTCTTCAATTTATCTCCTCCCTACATTTGGATAAATTTAATTGGTCCATAGGAACCTTAATTCAAAAATTTCAGAAAATCTGGACCCTTAGGCGGCTAAGGTCCTCTTTACCTTATTTCAATTTATTCCAATTGCACATTGGAAATTTCTTTTTGAATAACTGTTTCAGGGGAAACCATTTTAGACACTAGGAGGATTTTTATATCCAAAAATATTTCAATTTTGAATTACCTCCCTCTAGACATTTTCTCTCTCTAGGCCAAAACAGGGTAAAACAGGATCTTGCTTTTATTTCAGAGAGGGGAATAATTATAAGATCAAAAGGGGAGGTTCTTACACAGCTCTGCACACCTCAAAAGCCGAAGGGAGGAATCTTACATTCCCCATCAACAATTGCATCTTCATGGCTGTCCATTGGTTCATTTTTAGCCATCCATACATGCATTGAAACCACTTGATATAAATCATTAGCATCACCTTCATCACCTAAAGTATTCGCATAGCAACGGCTTCCAATAAGAGATGTGGACTGAAGTGAAATCCTATTAGAAAGCCCATGTATAGACGCGGTAGGCTTGTAGAAGAGCTCCGCTAACAACATGATCTCATTAAGAGCAATGTCATTATCAATCATGCCATATCCTCGCAATGTCCTCAGAAAGACTGGGATCTGTAAGTATCCTCTCTGGGATCCTCAACTGCAAGCTGGTCTCCCGTGTCCTCTCCTCAAGAGTCAAAATAATTGGCGCATGGTCTGAAAAAGAGGTGCCAACGAGAATGCCAACAGAGCCACCACGCTCCCCGAACCTGTCGCCCACATAGAAGCAATCAATCCGTGATAGATTAGTCCCTCCCTACCGGCGATCCGACCGAGAAAAACTAAGACTGTCTTGAGAACGGGAGAAAGCCTCATGCTGCCATGCATCAGTGATCCGCAATGTCATACAAAATCGCTCCCAAGCTGCAAGCTCCGTGCCGTGCACTGTAACATGACTACCTCCCACCCTATCGGCCGGGTCCTCAAGCATGTTGAAGTCTCCCCCGACACACCAATGTGCGGCCTCCAGGGGACACTTGGGCACTAGAGATACGGTGGATCTTCATAGAGATGAGGAGGACAGGTCTCAGTAGAGGATGGGAGGATAGATTTGCCTTGAGCATCCTGCGAGCTTGGGAGCTGCTGAGACCGGGGCTTTCTTAGAGACCTCCCACTTGTGATGAGGAGCGGGCCAGATAGCCGCTTATCTGGAGCCCCGCGGTACGCTTAGAGCAAGGTCATATGCTGGGTTCTCGGCCTCGTCTACATGATGCATTGGACCACTTGCATGAACTCTTTGCCTAAATTTTGCACAAATCCACCTATGATCTCCTTCTCCTCAATGTTAGGCACAAAGAAGGAAAGGTAGCAATATTCCTCTCGACATACTTAGGCAATGAATTCACATGTAATAATGGCATGCATTTTTCCCTAAAGCTCCATTGCTCTTGAGTAGTCATAAAGTTTTGTACCACTTCATAGGCCAGATTCACCCAATCCCACTTGTACTCATGCATTACTTGCGAAAGATCCCTGTCCCCACCGCGCAATGAATCTAGGGGTGCTAGCACTGGAAGTAGCACTTCTTGCATGGGGCAGGGTCCCTCACTCGGGGCCTTGCCCCCACGGATATCCGGACAAGAGACTAATCCATCGGTTCTTCCAAAACCAAACCCGAAAAAACTTCCCTCGCTCGAAAAGCACGGGCGACTTCTCCAGGATAAATTTACTCTAACGTAGTCAAGAGCCTTAACTAACTGAATTGATCTGACCGAACCCGTAAGTATCATTGTCAGATCAAGGAAAAGACTTGCACTTGGATACCAACGCTTTTTTCCTCATTGAGAGGCATAGTCGTTGATTCTTTTCCATAGAATAATTTTTATCCGAGATTTACTTCATCTATCGTACTATAACAGAATTGAGTCTCATTTTAGGGATCCATCAGTCCAGCGTATCCCATGGGCCAACCACTGTAGTGATGCAATCCATTTAAGAATTTGGCTAGGTTTTGTCCCAGGTACCAGGGAAAAGAGTTCCCATGCCCCCCTAGCCGGATATTCATGCAAACTTAAAACTAGTCACACCACTTACACAACCAATATGAAATTGCCTTTTTTACAGATTTAGGTGTCTTTAAAACAATCTTTTAATGAAACTATAGTATCACTAATCATAATCCTCCAAAATTATCTGGTTGAATCCTAATTTCTAATTTTTCCTTCATCAATGTACCTATGGCATCATTGGTAAACCAGAATGCTCACCACCTGTCCACTTAGGGGCCTTTTCGATAGTTCATAGTACCCGGCAATATATTCACTTATAAAAATCAAAATGGAATCTCCGTTGAAGATCAACAAGATCAACCAATAGATCCATATAAAAGAGCCATGGACTCATTCATTGAGGACTAACAAGGTCAATCAACCAGATCCATGCCTGAATTCAAAAAACAACTCTTACTCCTTGTTTCAATATCTTCCACGACTCACCCTTGACGCCTGCAGCCGCCTGGCTGCCTCCACATGTCACCACTTCTTCTCTCCTCGTCGCAGACCTATAACTGCACACGTCCCAGCACCTTCAGCTCTTCACACGGCGGTCCCTTCAAACCCAAGCTGTGCCTGTGGCTGTAGCTAGCCACCACACACAATACCAGCACCCTAGAGCCCCTCAGCTCTCCTGCGCAGTCCACGCTTTCTCTCCTCCTTCAGCTACCGGCGACCTCCCATCAACCCGAGCCTGTCCACTCTGACGACTCCTCCAGCCGCTACTCTTCTGCGACCTTCCAGCCCTCATCGCTGGCACGCCCCAGCTCCTCTACTTGTCCCCTGCCTCAGCAAGCGCGACCTGCTCTTCTGCCGCACCTGTGGCTGCACACGTCCAGCCACCACACGATGGCCCCTTCGCCCACGCTCGCCTAGATCTGTGGCTGCAGCTAGCCACCCAAACACACGCGGGGCCTTCTCTTCTGTCTTGCAGCTTCCCAAAAACAACAAGCCCGCCATCCATGCTTCGCCAGCCTTCGAGAATTCGCACGCTGGCAGCCCTCTCAAACCTCCACGCATAACGGCCACGTTCATTTTTCCTATTTTATTTAATTTTGAAAAATGGCCACTATATTATTTCCTTTCACACCAAGTCCAAGGTACATGGTCCCTCATTGCCTTTTTCTCCCATGCTCCACATATCTCAAATGCAACCTTCCAAGTGCCCATTATATTTTTGACGCGCCCACACATATTCAAACACTACCTTCAGCAGCTTCGTTTCGGACGAGCCTGTGCTTCCAGAATCTCAACTTTTTCTCTGCACATAAACCTCCATCAAAACCCTATGCCTGACTACTGCATCCATGACGCCCACACTGAGTCAATGGGTGCTCCCATGACTTTACCACAACACGAACAACACTCATGTACACATGTACAAGTTGAGTTTGAGGTTCTCCAAAAACTTCACACATATTTAGCAACCCCCTTTCTTCTGCTGAGACAGTTATGTCCAGCAGCTGCACAAACAGAAACCATTTATCCCCCTGGATCAAACAGAAATCTCGGTGCATCTACCTTCCAGTCCTTTAAGCATCTTTCTCCATCAAACAACCATTGATACACCCTGTCATGACCTTCCACTTTCAGCAACCCCCTTTGCTCTTTATATATGGCCTCACCACCATCCACTGTTGCACTTCCTCCTCCAGACCAGCTCACATAACGTTGTGAGGGAAACAACCACTCCTCACCTCTACTCCCCTCTGACATATCTGATTCCCACTCATAATCGTATGCCGAAATAACACACATCTGATGATCAACTCCCACCTCATGGTCACTCAATTTCCAACCCACATCATTGGCTTCCAACCCTTCCTCTGGACTAACTGCCAGACTCGAACTATAACCAAACCACTCATCCATATGCTAAGCATCCACATGTGGTGTGTTCACCATACACTCACTTCCCTTTAGCCCATCATCACTAAACACAGCAACTTCATGCATTGTAGACTCATCATTGTCGCTTTCCTGCAGTTTCTCCAGATTCAAGACCATTGGCGATCCTGCAAGATTCTCCACATCATTCTTGCACAGGCATCCCTACCAAGTCTAAGCTCCCCAAACTCCCAGGCAAAGCATCTTGGTCCCCCTGACCAACAACAATAGCCTCACATGCATCCTGACCACTCACAACCACCTCATCCTCTTGGGCATGACAAGGAACACACACCTTATGTTCAGCAACCACACATCCAAAATCCATCACACCATCATCCAAAGGAGCATCCAGCTCACCATCAGTCACACTATCACTCCCTTCCTGCTGCATAACTGGCATGCAAGTAATCTTCTCTAAGGAAGCCATCTCCAACAGATCATCCAGTGCACTATCAAGTACACAGTCCAGCTCACCATCCACACTCTCACAGGCTGCAATATCCAACTCATCACCTGGATCATCAACACATACTCCATCCATAGTACCTTCATTAGTGACACCTTGATCATCACACTCCACCTTGACTGGCTGAAGTACTGGCACCTGCAAGTCATTGCTTTTTTCTAAATCAAAGAGATCATCCAAGCCATATCCATACTCAAACACATCAGGCTCCACAGCACTAGCATCACTTTCACAATCCACAGCGTCATCAATACTTCCATCCTCCTCCTTCTCACCTTCTGAAAGCTCTTCAGGGCTGATTCCAGAAACCTCACCCTTCTCCATTCCCAACAGATTAATCTGTCCCATACCCTGCTCTCTGCAAATGTGACCTTATGGGCTTCACAAACATTGGGCTGAATTGCATCCTTCATCTGCATACTGGGGCCACTCATTCCCAAAGACAATTGATATATGCCACCATTAGCTTTGGTTGGTCTCTCACATTGCGGACTCATATGACCCCACTCACCACAATTCCGGCATTGCACATCACACGGATACCCTCTCCCTCTTCCAATATCTGGTGAATTTCCTTCAGAACCAGATGATGCATCAGTCTTCCTTCCCATAGCACCTATGCCTCGTCCTCTTCCTGTAGACTCTATCCAATTCACGCTTAAAGACTTCATGAGCTCCACTGCATCATGAACCTCCCTCTTCAAAGAGTCCTCCTGTTTAGGAACAACAGCAGCTTTGCTTCCAGGATGCACACTCTCAATCTCTGGCACCTTCACAAACCTCTTTGGCTCTTCCTGCATTCCCAACTGCCTCAGACGCTTCACTTTCCACTCCTCCTCACGAGCAACTCTGACAGCCTCCTCAAAGCTATCCAGGTTCTTCAGCTCCACCTTCAGATGGATCGTTGGCTCCAGACCAGCCACAAACCGCTCCATCTTTATCATCTGCGGGGGTACTTCAGGAATCAAAGCCTCACACCATAGACTCCACAGTCTACCAAACTCTATCAGATACTGATCCACATCCTGACCGTCCTTCTGCTGAATGTTACACAACTCCTTCCACACTTCATTCGGACTCTTCACATGGACAAACCGTGCCAAAAGGCAGCTCTGACTACACAGTACTCAGGATCCTACTGATGAATGTTCTTGTGTGTAGTCACAAACATCTGTAGCCATGCTTTTGCATCACCCTACAAGCAATAAGTCAAAATCCGAGAAAGGATCTCCGGGGTTGCCCTGTCTTTCATCAAAGCTGTGAACTCCATTTTCTCCAGAAACCTGGTTGCATTCTCCTGTGGCAATCCCCAATACTCCGGAAAATCCTGAGCCATCTTTCCAAATCTTGCTTCACACAGCCCCTATTTTCTTTCACAAACCAGAGGAAATCTGCTCCTCTGTGGAGGCACCAAAAAGTGATGGCACGGAAGCGGTAAAGCTGTTTACGCCCTTATAGCATGCCACACTTCCACACACGCATGCAAACACACCAGAACACCAGACCAAAGAGCATGAACAGGACTTATATTTCAGAAAAGACCTTGACCTTTACAGAGGTGGATATCCCAAAATATCCCAGACACCAGCTTCATCAAGCACCCACACCCAATCAGCTCGCTCCAGCTCCTGGTTGCTCCAAATCCCTTCGCTCTTGCTTCTCTGCAGAGCCGACCTCTTCACTCTCTGCTCTGCTCCTCAGCAGATGACCTCTTCATTCTCTGCTCTGCCCCACTAGCTGTAGCAAACTTCCCTCGTGACTCCTCTCCCAGTCGCTAGCCACTTCTCTGTTGCAATAGAACCTTCAGCTAGGTCTTCTTCTCACAAAGTAGCAACCACCCTCCTAATTAGCTCTCCCACGCTGGTTAGAGGGTCCTCTTCTCGTACAAGACGACACCCTTCTTCCACATGTCTGCAGCTGAAACCAGAGCTCCTCTAATCAACACAAAGCAGCCATCTCACCCTTCTTGCTGTCTCCAGCCCGTCACCCTTGATGCCTGCAGACAGCCGCCTGGCTGCCTCCACACGTCACCACTTCTTCTCTCCTCGTCTCGCAGACCTATAACTGCACACATCCCAGCACCTTCAGCTCTTCACACGGCGGTCCCTTCAAACCCAAGCTGTGCCTGTGGCTGTAGCTAGCCACCACACACAATACCAGCACCCTAGAGCCCCTCAGCTCTCCTACGCAGTCCACGCTCTCTCTCTTCCTTCAGCTACCGGCGACCTCCCATCAACCCGAGCCTGTCCACTCTGACGACTCCTCCAGCCGCTACTCTTCTGCGACCTTCCAGCCCTCATCGCTGGCACGCCCCAGCTCCTCTACTTGTCCCCTGCCTTAGCAAGCGCGACCTGCTCTTCTGCTGCACCTGTGGCTGCACACGTCCAGCCACCACACGATGGCCCCTTCGCCCACGCTCGCCTGGATCTGTGGTGGCTGCAGCTAGCCACCCAAACACACGCGGGGCCTTCTCTTCTGTCTTGCAGCTTCCCAAAAACAACAAGCCCGCCATCCATGCTTCGCCAGCCTTCGAGAATTCGCACGCTGGCAGCCCTCTCAAACCTCCACGCATACCGGCCACGTTCATTTTTCCTATTTTATTTAATTTTGAAAAATGGCCACTATATTATTTCCTTTCACACCAAGTCCAAGGTACATGGTCCCTCATTGCCTTTTTCTCCCATGCTCCACATATCTCAAATGCAACCTTCCAAGTGCCCATTATATTTTTGACGCGCCCACACATATTCAAACACTACCTTCAGCAGCTTCGTTTCGGACGAGCCTGTGCTTCCAGAATCTCAACTTTTTCTCTGCACATAAACCTCCATCAAAACCCTATGCCTGACTACTGCATCCATGATGCCCACACTGAGTCAATGGGTGCTCCCATGACTTTACGACAACACGAACAACACTCATGTACACATGTACAAGTTGAGTTTGAGGTTCTCCAAAAACTTTACACAACGTACGTGTGGGTATCTTTGGTGACCAAGAGCCCGAGCATCATATGGTCAGCACCCTCTAGGATCCTTCGCAGGTCACCTAGCACTTCACTCATAGGCCGCTTCCTTAGTCCCTCATCCGCCGTACCGGAAGCTCACCATTTAGATCAAGGCTGGTCAAGACCTCGGCCGACCTTGCTATGCGAGACGTCCTCTGTTGACTCTCCGTTAGCTGTTGCAACTTTATCAGATAGGTCTCCACAACCTCATTCACAAGACGGTCAAAATGCTTTCCCATCATTTTTGACATAAGACAGTCATTTAAAAACAAGTCATTAATACAGTTTCTATAACAAACTCTTGTCTTTCCACATTGTTCCACATCAATCCTCATTTTTTTCATATGTATTCCTATTCTCATCACATCATTTTCCATCTCATCACATCTTTTCTCACTTATCCGCATCAGATCTCATCCACTCGCATCATCTACTCATATCCACATCTCATCACATCATATTCATTCACATCATAGATCATCCATTCACGTCTATCCCAATTTACATCACATCTCATTCACTCACATCCCAATTTACATGACATGACATCACATCTCATTCATTCATATCCATCGCATTCATTCATTCATATCCATCACATTCATTCATTCATATCCATCACATTCATTCTCATCACCATCTCATCACATACATTCTATCCACATTATGTCACATCACTTCTATCCACATCACATACATTCTATCCACATTATGTCACATCATTTCTATCCACATCATATCTCATTCATACACATCTCATCTCATTCATCCACATTCATCCAATCGTTCTTACGACTACTCACATCTATCTATACATTCATATTTATCACTTCATATCCACATATATTCATGTCACATCACATTCTTTCACATACACATCCACATCCATTCTTTCACATACATCCACATCCATTCTTTCACATACTCATCCACATCCATTCTTTACATACACATTCACATCCATTCTTCTCATATGCACAACCACATCCATTCTTCACATACACATTCACATCCATTCTTCACATACACATTCACATCCATTCTTCACATAAACATTCACATCCATCCATTCACATACACATTCACATCCATTCTTCACATACACATTCACATCCATCCATTCATTCATAGCTATCTGATTCACATCACATCTCATCACATCTATTCACATCATATTACATCCATCCATTCATTCATATCTATCTGATTCACATCTCATCTCATCACATCTATTCACATCACATCTCATTTCTATACAAGTTTTCAGTTTGATTTTCTTTTGAATACAAGGAGTATTTCTTGAATCAGTATCCCCAAAACTTCTTGATCGGAATTCTGAATTTCATACCAGAATTCCTCGAATTCTATAGCCTTGATCCATAGATCAATTTGAAGGGTCTCAAACTTAGTTTCAGATTTGGCGAGAGTTTTGAGTGTATTTTTCTAAACTGGTCACTCCTTCTTTCCTCAAAACTGAGATGAAAGAGTTAGTCTGATTCAAGGTTCGAGATGGATAAGATTTTTCCTGAACTATCTTTCTTGAAAGGTTTGATAATTCAGTTACTATTTTATTGAATTTCTTTCTTTGAATATTCACTTAACTGATTTCTAAATTAGTTACAAATTCCAATGAGGAATAGATTAATCATTTATCTGAATATTTCAATCTCGATAGATTTCTTGAATTCTCTTTTTACAATCCGTGTGAATATAAAACGATAGAAATTTCTCTCTTAGAGTATTTAATTATTCATTTATCAAATACTCATAGAATTTAAGAGAATTCTATTTTTGATATAAAAATTCTTTATGCATATATTTATGCATAAAAAATCAACTTTAGTGGGAATAACACTTTTATAAAAAATCCTTTTATGCATCTATTTATGCATAAAATCAAATTTAATAGGAATAACACTTTAGTGGGAATAACACTTTTATAAAAAATCCTTTTATGCATCTATTTATGCATAAAATCAAATTTAATAGGAATAACACTTTCAAAACAAAAAGAATTTCTTTATGTATCTATTTATGTAAAAAATCAATTTTTATAACAATAACGCTTTTATAATAAAAAAATTTCCTTTATGTATCTTTCTATGTATAAAAATCAAATTTAATGAGAATAACACTTTTGTAATAAAAATAATTCCTTTATGCATCTTTCTATGCATAAAAATCAAATTTAATGAGAATAACACTTTTGAAATAAAAATAAATCCTTTATGCATCTTTCTATGCATAAAAATCAAATTTAATGTGAATAACACTTTTGAAATAAAAATAAATCCTTTATGCATTTGTCTATGCATAAAAATCAAATTTAATGAGAATAACGCTTTTGAAATAAAAATATATCCTTTATGCATCTTTCTATGCATAAAAATCAAATTTAATGAGAATAACGCTTTTGAAATTAAAATAAATCCTTTATGCATATTTCTATGCATAAAAATCAAATTTAATGATGCCAGAATACTGGATGTTTAACTAAGGGAAGTTTGGTTGCAACAGCAGGACGGGGAGTGTTCGAGGGACAATAAAATAATTCCTTTATGCATCTTTCTATGCATAAAAATCAAATTTAATGAGAATAACACTTTTGAAATAAAAATAAATCCTTTATGCATCTTTCTATGCATAAAAATCAAATTTAATGAGAATAACACTTTTGAAATAAAAATAATTCCTTTATGCATCTTTCTATGAATAAAAATCAAATTTAATGAGGATAACACTTTTGAAATAAAATAATTCCTTTATGCATCTTTCTATGCATAAAAATACAATTTAATGAGAATAACACTTTTGAAATAAAAAAAATCCTTTATGCATCTTTCTATGCATGAAAATTAAATTTAATAACTAATATCAGTGCTATCTGTAAGATCCCTGTCCCCACCGCGCAACAAATTCAGGGGTGCTAGCAGCGGAAGTAGCACTTCTTACACAGGGCAGGGTCCCACACTCGGGGCCTTGCCCACGGATATCCGGACAAGAGACTAATCGATCGGTTTTTCCAAAACCGGACCCGAAAAAACTTCGTTTGCCCGGAAAGCACGGGCGATTCCACCAGGATAACTTTTCCCTAACGTAGTCAAAAGCCTTAACTAACTGAGCTCATCTGACCGAACCTGTAAGTCCCATAGTCAGATCAGGGAAAAAGATTGTACTTGGATCATAGAGACCAACGCTTTTTTCCTCTTTGAGAGGCACAGCCATTGATTCTTTTCCATAGAACAATTTTTGTCCGGAATTTACTTCATCTATCGAACTAAACAGAAATTGAGTCTCGATTTACGAATCCATCAGTCCAGTCTCCATCCAGTCCCATGGGTTAGCCAACCGCCCAACCACTGTAGTGATGGGATCCAATTAGGAATTTGGTTAGGTTTTTTCTCGGGTACGAGGGAAAAGAGTTCCCAGGCCCCCTAGCTCGATGTTCATGCAAACATAAAACTAGTCACACCACTTATGCACCCAATATGAAATTACCTTTTTCTCAGCATCAACTATCTTTAAAACAATCCTTTAATGAAACCATTGTGTCACCGATCACAATCCTCAAAATCTTTGGTTGAATCCTTATTTCCAATCATTCCTTCATCGGTGTACTTATGGCATCATTGGCAACCAGAATGCTTACCTGTTCACACAGGGGCCTTTTCGATAGTTCCTAGCTCATAGTAACCGGCAATATATTCACATAACAAAATGGAATCTCCGTGGAAGATCAGCAAAATCAACCAACAGATCCATATAAAAGAGTCATGGACTCATCCATTGAGGACCAGCAAGGTCAATCAACTAGATCCACACCCGAATTCAAAAAATAACTCTTACTCCTTGTTCCAATATCTTCCACGACGCACGTGTGGGTATCTTTGGCGACCCAAAGCCCGAGCACCGTATGGTCAGCACCCTCTAGGATCCTTCGCAGGTCACCTAGCGCTTCACTCATAGGCCGCTTGCTTGGTCCCTTATCCACTGTACTAGAAGCTCAACATTTAAATCGAACCGAGGCTGGTCAAGACCTCACTCGACCATGCTACGCGAGACGTCCTCCGTTGACTCTCTATCAGCTGTTTCAACTTTATCAGTTAGGTCTCCACCACCTTAATCACAAGATGGTCAAAATGCTTCCCCACCACCTTAATCACAAGACGGTCAAAATGCTTCCCTAGCATTCTTGACATAAAACAGTCATTTACAAATAGGTCACAAATACAGTTTCTATAATGAACTCTCGTCTTTCCACATTATCTCTCATCAGCCCATATTACTTATTCCACATTCCATTCATATGTGTACTCATTCTCATCCAATCACATTATTTTCCATCTCATCACATCAGATTCATTCACATCACATATCATTTATTCACATCCCGATTCACATGTCATCACATCTCATCCATTCAATCATATCGACCTCACATCATTTCACATACACATCCACATCCACTCAATCATATCGACCTCACATCATTTCACATACACATTCGCATTAATTATTCCACATACACATCCACATTCGTACATCCACATCCATACATCCACATCCATACATCCATTTTCACATCCACATTCATACATCCATATCCACATCCACATTCATACATCCACATCCCCATTCACATTCATACATCCACATCCACATCCACATCCACATTCACATTCACATTCATACATCCACATCCACTTCCACATCCGCATTCATACATCCACACATCCATTTTCACATCCACATTCATACATCCACTTCCACATCCGCATTCATACATACACATCCATATCCACATCCATACATCCACATCCACATCCACATTCATACATCCACATCCACATCTACATCCACATCCACATCCATACATCCATACATCCATTTCCACATCCACATCCATACATCCATACATCCATTTCCACATCCACATCCTCATTCACATTCATATATCCACATCCACGTTCACATTCATACATTCACATCCACATCCACATCCACATCCACATCCACATCCACATCCACATCCACATCCACATCTACATTCATACATCCACTTCCACATCTGCATTCATACATACACATCCATATCCACATCCATACATCCACATCCACATTCATATATCCACATCTATACATCCATCTACATTATCCCACATCATTCACACATCAAACCACATCATCCATACATCAATCTACATTATTCGCATATCAAACCACATCATCCATACATCACTCTACATTAATCTACATCATTCGCACATCATCCATTCATCCATCTACATCAATCTGATTCCTATCACATCTCATCACATCTATTTATAGAATGTAAGAGAATTCTAATTTTTGATATAAAGATTCTTTACGCATCTAATTAGGCATAAAGACAACTTTAGTAGGAATAACACTTTTATAAAAATCCTTTTATGCATCTATTTAGGCATGAATTCAATTTTAAGAAAAATAACACTTTTGTATTAAAAATAAACCTTTTTTGCATTTTACTATGCATAAATTCCATTTTAATGAGAATAACACTTTTAAAATAAAAATAAATCTTTTATGCATCTATCTATGCATAAAATCGAAATTGATAAGAGTAACTCTTTTGGATTAAAAGTAAAATTCTTTATGCATCTACTTATGCATAAAATCAAAATTGATGAAAATAACTCTTTTGAATCAAAAATAAAATTCTTTATGCATCTTTTTATGCATGAAATCAAAATTGATAAGAATAACTCTTTTGGAATAAAAATAAAAATTCTTTATGCATCTTTCTATGCATAATTTCAAAATTGATGAGAATAACACTTTTAAAATAAAAATAATCTTTTATGCATCTATCTATGCATAAATTGAATTTCAATGAAAATAATACTTTCAAAATAAAAATAAATCTTTTATGCATCTTTCTATGCATAAAATCAAAATTGATGAGAATAACACTTTTGGATTAAAAATAAACTCTTTATGCATCTTTCCATGCATAAATTGAATTTAGTAGGAATTACACTTTTAGAATAAAAGAATTTCTCTTATGCATCTTCCCATGCATAAAAACTAAATCCAATGAAAAATAACTCTTTTAAAATAAAAACTTTCTTTTATGCATCTATTTATGCATAAATTCAATTCTGATGAAAGTCACACTTTTATAAAAAAACAATTTATTTTATGCATCTAATTTATGCATAAAATCCATTTATGATGAAAATCACACTTTTAATAAAAAAAAATCTTTTATGCATATGTTTATGCATACAAATCATTTATGATGAAAATCACTCTTTTAATATAAAAGAATTTCTTTTATGCATCTAAATTATGCATAAAATCCATTTATGATGAAAATCATGCTTTTAATAAAAAAAATCTTTTATGCATATGTTTATGCATAAAAATCATTTATGATAAAAATCACTCTTTTAATATAAAAGAATTTCTTTTATGCATCCATTTATGCATAAAAATTATTTATGATGAAAATAACACTTTTATAATCAAAATAACAACTTCAATATACTTCCTTCTATGCATAGAATTTAATTCTAAAGAAAGTAACACTTTTTTAATAAAATATTTTTAGTATGCATTTTTCTATACCTAGGATGAAAAATAACACTTTAAGAATACATATACGATGGGAATTACTCTTTTTGAATAAAAAAAAGTAAAACTTATTTTACGCAATTTTAGAAAATGTCACCATAATCTCCTTTGTATGGCTGACCATTTTTCAATTTTTAACTCTCTAAAATTAATTAGAATTTCACCAAGAGTATTTAAATCATTCTAATGTAAACATTTTCTACTTATTTAAGAGAAACATTATGAAAAACTTGATTTTATCCATTAAATATTCATCTAGGATGAAGAATGGTTGGGTTTAGTAAAGAAGAGTGGGGAATGCCTTTTTTTCAATGAGGCATAACATCATATTCATTTTAGAGATGACAAAAATCATAAAAACCATTAAAATTAAGCATAAATGGAAATTATGTATTTCCTTACTACCATTCATCAATTAACTTCAATAGCATTAAAAAGCCATTTCAATTAAGCTTCTCAAGCTTGAGAGGAGTTGAGAAGAGAGAAACATTGAGAAATTATAGAAAAAGATTAAAATTCACCCTTTACCTTACAAATTGCTTGATTCTTTGATCACGGTAAAGGCCTCCAACCAATCAATTGGTTTGGTATGTTGATGGAGCCACCAATGGAGATTAAAGAAGGAGGGAAGCTCCAATTTCTTCAATTTGGAGAGAATTTTAAAGAATAGTAAAAATTATCATTATTTCAGCATAATTATGGCATAGTATAATTCTCCTATTTTTTAATAAAGGGCTCAGGTTCTATTTATAGGAGAGGGAGGCTCGAACCAAGACCAACTAATTTCAAGAATTTCCCAGATTCAGTTTGTTTGAATTTGGACCAGATTTAGTTTGGTTAAATTTGGACCAGATTTGGACCTAGTTTGGTTCCTTTTTGATTCGGTTTGATCCAAGAGAGAGGAGACATAAAAATATCATATTTTTTTTGGAGTTTAAAACTCATTCAAGCATGTGAAGTAGGCGCCTCCTTGAAGGGTCTCCCCTTCCTTACACATGTGTCAAAATGGAATCATTATACCCAAAATATCACATTTTTTTAAGTAATACTCATAGTTTTTTTACTAATAACCCTTGTACATAGTCAACTCTTCATCTTATGTGAGTATTTACTCATTTTTGGGGGGATTTTCTTTATTTCTTCCATTTATCTCCTCCACACATTTGGATGAATCTGATTGGCCCCTCAAAACCTTAATTTAAAATTTTAAAAAAATCTGAACCCCCAAGATAAGGCCTTTTGAACAGATTATAATTTATTTCGAATGCACCTTCTAAAAATCTTTTTGAACTTCTGTTTCGAGGGAACCTATTAAAATAAAAAGAGATATTTTTCCATCCAAAAATATCCAAAATCTGAATAATCTCTCTCTAGAATATTTTCTCTCTCTAGAACATTTTCTCTCTCTTGGCCAAAACAGGTAGAAACAAGATCTTTTATATTTATGAAGAGGGATTTGACTACAAGGAAAGATATTGGACATCCTGATAGGCTGGGGAGGAATCTTACATTCTAACTCACTTAAAAAACGCAAGATGTCCTCATCTCGCAGGTGGAGTATGATCTCTTTCATCTTCTTCTTCTTCTTCAATCACTTCCAGCGTTACTGCCTTGGAAGTGGATGGCCGATTTGGGAAAAACTCTCTTTAAATTCCCCTTTTGTGAGGTGGAGGTCTTGCATTACTTTGGATTGAAACTGCAAGTTGGATAGAGGGTCTACCTCTGGGATTTCCCTGATTTTGGCAGATAGAACCCTGATTACTCTGGACGGAAGGGGCTGGAGTTTGGAATCTGGATCCTTGATTTTCCTGCCTTGAAAACGTTGATCCAAAAGGAGTTGGGAAATCCATGCTGTGATGTCCAAACCCTTGATAGCTATAGCATTTCACTCTCTTGTTCAAGGGTGGAAAGTTGAAATACAGGGAATTAAGTTTTGGGAAAAGGACATTTCTTCCATTCTGGAACTTCCCATATCCTGGGTTTGATCCTGATATCTCTTAGGTGGAGGAAGGTTGGAATCATCTTCTGGGAATAAAAACCTTTTGAAAGGTGATGGTGCTGGCTTTGGCGGGACTTTGACATCAAAGGCTTTGGCGAAATCCTTCGCCATCTGAACTGCTTCGGCCATGGAAACTGGCTTGGCATTCTTCACCAAGATATTCAAAGGTTCATTATGTCCCCGAATGAACCTGGCCATCAGCTGTTCTTCATCTAGCGGGGGTGAGTATCTGAGGAGGAGGGCGAATGCTTGGTGATATGCTTTAATAGTTCTACTCCCCTGGGTTAACTCTAAGAACTCGTTCATCTTTGTTTCTAAAAAGCCGGGAGGACAGAACCTCGTCCTTAGGTAAATTTTGAGATCAGTCCCAGTTTGGGTATTTTGGTCGAGACGGTTTGTCTCGCAGTGGTTTCTCCATGCCACTCTAGCTGTCTCCACTAGCTTCAGCTTTGCAAGAGCCATTTTGCTCTTCTCATTGTACCCGGTGACATCGAAGTATTCTTCCATTGATTCGATCCACTTCTCCACAACCTCACCTAAGTTTTCCCCTTCACCCTTGAAAGGTCCAGGCTGCTGTGAACTATGAAGAGTTTTACAAACATCCAAGTTGAGCTCTTCTTCATCGAGTTAGGGGTTAACATTTCTACCATGACGACCTCGATCCATGTTCTTATCAATACAAAAATTCTTGTTAAGTCTCTTTATTTATGATTCAATCTAATTTTTGATTCAACTGATTCCGGGGTTCTCTAAATAGGTCGGCTTGCCACAGAAACAAGGGATAAAGATACTCACGTAGAATGCATTATCAATTAATAATTCATTCAGAATATCTCATTCAAATCTTTAACACAATAATGGTCCATCAGACTGAATTTCTCCATCTGAACAGTCCTTAATGGAAATTTTAAATTTTCAGCTTTTTAATTTATCATCCCTTAACTTGATTCACTAGACAAAAGTTAACAGTAGCAATCTGCCAGCACAATCCACTAGTCTCATAGTGATTGGCTGAAGTCATTAACGTCATTCTAGTTAAGAACATCATCACAGGGACTCGTCCCATTCATCCTCATTGCGGTTTCGCTCAGCTTATTACAAACCAAATTTCAGGGATCATCATTTTTCAATCAGAATCCAAATCAACTCATCAGTTCTCAACCAAAATTTAAAAATCATATCAACCACATTCGAATTCATCATCTGGATATTATTAATGCTTATAATTTCAAGCCTTAGATTTACTCGTATATACTGCTAGAAAAGACCTGCAATTATACCCTCGGTATATATGGGTAGTCATGGTTCTTAGAACTATAAGGTTAATACCATCATGTCTAGGCCTCAAGCAAGTCAGAGATTCCATACAATTGCGGTACTTCCATCTGAAGACCCAATTACCAATTTACGAATTTCAGTTTGAATATCAAATTGTATGAATTTTATCACACAATTACAACCTTTTAGCTTCTTGATAAATTTTTGACATATTTGGCTTCTCGTTTGATCCTCATCAGCCAAATAGCTCTGATACCAACTATAAGATCCATGTCCCCACTGCACAACAAATTCAAGGGTGCTAGTAGCGGAAGTAGCACTTCTTGCACGGGGCAGAGTCCCACACTCGGGGCCTCGCTCACGCATATCCGGACAAGAGACTAATTCATCGGTTTTTCCAAAACCAAACCGGGAAAAACTTTGTTTTCCCGGAAAGCACGGGTGAATCCACCAGGATAACTTTTCCCTAATGTAGTCAAAAGCCTTAACTAACTGAGCTCACCTGACTTAACCCGTAAGTCCCATAGTCAGATCAGGGAAAAAGACTGTACTTGGATCATAGAGACCAACGCTTTTTTCCTGAGTGAGAGAGGCACAGCTGTTGATTCTTTTCCATAGAATAATTTTTGTCCGAAATTTACTTCATCTATCGAGCTAAATAGAAATTGAGTCTCGATTTACGGATCCATCAGTCCAGCCTACAGTCCCATGGGTTAGCCAACTGCCCAACCACTGTAGTGATGGGATCCAATTAGGAATTTGGTTAGGTTTTGTCCCGGGTACCAGGGAAAAGAGGTCCGAAGCCCCCTAGCCCGATGTTCATGTAAACATAAAACTAGTCACACCACTTACACACCCAATATGAAATTACCTTTTTCTCAGCATCAACTATCTTTAAAACAATCCTTTAATGAAACCATTGTGTCACTTATCACAATCCTCAAAATCTCTAGTTGAATCCTTATTTCCAATCATTCCTTCATCGGTGTACTTATGACATCATTGGCAACCAGAACGCTCACCACCTGTTCACACAGGGGCCTAGCTCATAGTAGCCGGCAATAGATTCACATAACAAAATAAAATCTCCCTGGAAGATCAGTAAGATTAACCAACAGATCCATATAAAAGAGTCATGGACTCATCCGTTGAGGACCAGCAAGGTCAATCAAGCAGATCCACACCCGAATTCAAAAAACAACTCTTACTCCTTGTTCCAATATCTTCCACGACGCACGTGTGGGTATCTTCGACGACCCAGAGCCCGAGCACCGTATGGTCAACATCCTCTAGGATCCTTTGCAGGTCACCTAGCGCTTCACTTATAGGCCGCTTCCTTGGTCCCTCATCCACTGTACCGGAAGCTCACCATTTGAATCGAACCGAGGCTGGTCAAGACCTCGCTCGACCATGCTACGCGAGACGTCCTCCGTTGACTCTCCGTTGTTAGCTGTTGCAACTTTATCAATTAGGTCTCCATGACCTTAATCACAAGACGGTCAAAATGCTTCCCCAACATTCTTGACATAACACAGTTATTTACAAATAGGTCACAAATACAGTTTCTATAATGAACTCTCGTCTTTCCACATTATCCCTCATCAGTCCACATTACTTATTCCACATTCCATTCATATGTGTACTCATTCTCATCCAATCACATCATTTTTCATCTCATCACATCAGATTCATTCTCAGCACATATCATTTATTCACATCCCACTTTACGCATCTAATTAGGCATAAAGATAACTTTAGTAGGAATAACACTTTTATAAAAATCCTTTTATGTATCTATTTAGGCATAAATTCAATTTTAAGGAAAATAACACTTTTGTATTAAAAATAAACCTTTTTTGCATTTTACTATGCATAAATTCCATTTTAATGAGAATAACACTTTCAGAATAAAAATAAATCTTTTATGCATAAAATCGAAATTGATAAGAGTAACTCTTTTGGATTAAAAGTAAAATTCTTTATGCATCTACTTATGCATAAAATCAAAATTGATGAAAATAACTCTTTTGAATCAAAAATAAAATTCTTTATGCATCTTTTTATGCATAAAATCAAAATTGATAAGAATAACTCTTTTGGAATAAAAATAAAAATTCTTTATGCATCTTTCTATGCATAATTTCAAAATTGATGAGAATAACACTTTTAAAATAAAAATAATCTTTTATGCATCTATCTATGCATAAATTGAATTTCAATGAAAATAATACTTTCAAAATAAAAATAAATCTTTTATGCATCTTTCTATGCATAAAATCAAAATTGATGAGAATAACACTTTTGGATTAAAAATAAACTCTTTATGCATCTTTCCATGCATAAATTGAATTTAGTAGGAATTACACTTTTAGAATAAAAGAATTTCTCTTATGCATCTTCCCATGCATAAAAACTAAATCCAATAAAAAATAACTCTTTTAAAATAAAAACTTTCTTTTATGCATCTATTTATGCATAAATTCAATTCTGATGAAAGTCAGACTTTTATAATAAAACAATTTCTTTTATGCATCTAATTTATGCATAAAATCCATTTATGATGAAAATCATACTTTTATAAAAAAAAATCTTTTATGCATATGTTTATGCATACAAATCATTTATGATGAAAATCACTCTTTTAATATAAAAGAATTTCTTTTATGCATCTAAATTATGCATAAAATCCATTTATGATAAAAATCATGCTTTTAATAAAAAAATCTTTTATGCATATGTTTATGCATACAAATCATTTATGATAAAAATCACTCTTTTAATATAAAAGAATTTCTTTTATGCATCCATTTATGCATAAAAATCATTTATGATGAAAATAATACTTTTATAATTAAAATAACAACTTCAATATACTTCCTTCTATGCATAGAATTTAATTCTAAAGAAAGTAACACTTTTTTAATAAAATATTTTTAGTATGCATTTTTCTATACCTAGGATGAAAAATAACACTTTAAGAATACATATACGATGGGAATTACTCTTTTTGAATAAAAAAAAGTAAAACTTATTTTACGCAATTTTAGAAAATGTCACCATAACCTCCTTTGTATGGCTGACCATTTTTCAATTTTTAACTCTCTAAAATTAATTAGAATTTCACCAAGAGTATTTAAATCATTCTAATGTAAACATTTTCTACTTATTTAAGAGAAACATTATGAAAAACTTGATTTTATCCATTAATCATTTATCTAGGATAAAGGTTGGGTTTAGTAAAGAAGAGAGGGGAATGCCTTTTTTTCAATGAGGCATAACATCATATTCATTTTAGAGAAGATAAAAATCATAAAAACTATTAAAATTAAGCATAAATGGAAATTATATATTTCCTTACTACCATTCATCAATTAACTTCAATAGCATTAAAAAGACATTTCAATTAAGCTTCTCAAGCTTGAGAGGGGTTGAGAAGAGAGAAACATTGAGAAATTATAGAAAAAGATCAAAATTCACCTTTTACCTTACAAATTGCTTGATTCTTTGATCACGGTAGAGGCCTCCAACCAATCAATTGGTTTGGTATGTTGATGGAGCCACCAATGGAGATTGAAGAAGGAGGGAAGCTCCAATTTCTTCAATTTGGAGAGAATTTTAAAGAATAGTAAAAATTATCATTATTTCAGCATAATTATGGCATAGTATAATTCTCCTATTTTTTTACAAAGGGCTCATGTTCTATTTATAGGAGAAGGAGGCTCTAACCAAGACCAACTGATTTCTAGAATTTTTCGAAGTTAGTTTGTTTGAATTTGGACCAGATTTCGTTTGATTGAATTTGGACTAGATTTGGACCTTGTTTGGTTCCTTTTTGATTCGGTTTGATCTAAGAGAGAGGAGAGATTTAAAACTCATTCAAGCATGTGAAGTAGGCGCCTCCTTGAAGGGACTCCCCTTCCTAACATATGTGTCAAAATGGAATCATTATACCCAAAATATCTCTTTTTTTTAGTAATACTCATAGTTTTTTACTAATAACCCTTGTACATAGTCAACTCTTCATCTTATGTGAGTATTTACTCATTTTTGGGGGGATTTTCTTTATTTCTTCCATTTATCTCCTCCACACATTTGGATGAATCTGATTGGCCCCTCGAAACCTTAATTTAAAATTTTAAGAAACTCTGGACCCCCAAGAGATAAGGCCTTTTGAACAGATTATAAGTTATTTTGAATGCACCTTCTGAAAATCTTTTTGAACTTCTGTTTCGAGGGAACCTATTAAAATACAAAGAGATATTTTTCCATCCAAAAATATCCAAAATCTGAATAATCTCTCTCTAGAATATTTTCTATCTCTAGACCAAAACAGGTAGAAACAAGATCTTTTATATTTCTGAAGAGGGATTTGACTACAAGGGAAGATACTGGACATCCTGATAGGCTGGGGAGGAATCTTACATTCTACCTCACTTAAAAAACGCGAGATGTACTCATCTCGTAGGTTGAGTATGATCTCTTTTATCTTCATCTTCTTCTTCAATCACTTCCAGCGTTACTGCCTTGGAAGTGGATGGCCAATTTGGGAACAACTCTCTTTGAATTCCCCTATTCTGAGGTGGAGGTCTTGCATTACTTTGGATTGAAACTGCAGGTTGGATAAAGGGTCTACCTCTAGGATTTCCCTGATCTTGGTAGATAGAACCCTGATTACTCTGGACGGAAGGGGCTGGAGTCTGGAATCTGGATCCCTGATTTTCCTACCTTGAAAATGTTGATCCAAAAGGAGTTGGGAAATCCATGCTGTAAAGTCCAAACCCTTGACAGTTATAGCATTTCACTCTCTTGTTCAAGGGTGGAAAGTTGAAATCCAGGGAATTAAGTTTCGGGAAAAGGACATTTCTTCCATTCTGGAACTTCCCATATCCTCGGTAGGATTTCCCTGATCTTGGTAGATAGAACCCTGATTACTCTGGACGGAAGGGGCTGGAGTCTAGAATCTGGATCCCTGATTTTCCTGCCTTGAAAATGTTGATCCAAAAGGAGTTGGGAAATCCATGCTGTAAAGTCCAAACCCTTGACAGTTATAGCATTTCACTCTCTTATTCAAGGGTGTAAAGTTGAAATCCAGGGAATTAAGTTTCGAAAAAAGGACATTTCTTCCATTCTGGAACTTCCCATATCCTCGGTTTGACCCTGATATTTCTTAGGTGGAGGAAGGTTAAAATCATCTTCTGGGAATAAAAACCTTTTGAAAGGTGATGGTGCTGGCTTTGGCGAGACTTTGACATCAAAGGCTTTGGCGAAATCCTTCGCCATTTTGAACTGCTTTGGCCATGGAAACTGGCTTGGCATTCTTCACCAGGATATTCAAAGGTTCATTATGTCCCCGAATGAACCTGGACATCAGCTGTTCTTCATCTAGCGGGGGCGAGTATCTGAGGAGGAGGGCGAATGCTTGGTGATATTCTTTAATAGTTATACTCCCCTAGGTTAACTCTAAGAATTCGTTCATCTTTGTTTCTAAAAAGCCGGGAGGACAGAACCTCGTCCTTAGGTAAATTTTGAGATCAGTCCCGGTTTGGGTATTTTGGTTGAGACGGTTTGTCTCGCAGTAGTTTCTCCATGCCAGTCTAGCTGTCTCCACTAGAGCTGCAACCTTGCAAGAGCCATTTTGCTCTTCTCATTGTACCCAGTGACATCGAAGTATTCTTCCATTGATTCGATCCACTTCTCCACAACCTCACCCAAGTTTTCCCCTTCACCCTTGAAAGGTCCAGGCTGCGAACTATGAAGAGTTTTACAAATATCCAGGTCGAGCTCTTCTTCATCGAGTTGGGGATTAACATATCTACCACGACGACCTCGATCCATGTTCTTATCAATACGAAAATTCTTGTTAAGTCTCTTTATTTATGATTCAATCCGATTTTTGATTCAACTGATTCCGGGGTTCTCTAAATAGGTCGGCTCCCCACAGAATCAAGGGATAGAATGTATTATCAGTTAATAATTCATTCAAAATATCTCATTCATATATTTAACACAATAATGGTCCATCAGACTAAATTTCTCCATCTGAACAGTCCTCCATGGGAATTTTAATTTTTCAGATTTTTAATTTCTCATCCCTTAACTTGATCCACTTGACAAAAGTTAACAGTAGCAATCTGCCAGCACAATCCACTAGTCTCATAGTGATTGGCTGAAGTCATTAACATCATTCTAGTTAAGAACATCATCACAGGGACTCCTCCCATTCATCCTCATTGCGGTTTCGCTCAGCTTATCACATTTCAACCAAATTTTAGGGATCATCATTTTTCAATCAGAATCCAAATCAACTCATCAGTTCTAAACTAGAATTTAAAAATCATATCAACCACATTCGAATTCATCATCTGGATAGCATTAATGCTTATAATTTCAAGCCTTATATTTACTCGTATATACTGCCAGTAAAGAGTTGCAGTTATACCCTCGGTATATACGGGTAGTCATGGTTCTTGGAACTATAAGGTAAATACCATCATGTCTAGGCCTCAAACAAGTCAAGGATTCCATACAATTGCGGTACTTCCATCTGAAGACCCAATTACCAATTTACAAATTTCAGTTTGAATATCAAATTGTATGAATTTTATCACACAATTACAACCTTTTAGTGCTTCTTGATAAATTTTTGACATATTTGGCTTCTCGGTTCATCCTCATTAGCCAAATAGCTCTGATACCAACTAGAAGATCCCTGTCCCCACCGTGCAATAAATTCAAGGGTGCTAGCAGTGGAAGTAGCACTTCTTGCATGGGGCAAGGTCCCACACTCGGGGCCTCGCCCCCCAGGGATATCCGGAAAAGAGACTAATCCATCGTTTTTTCCCACACTCGGGGCCTCGCCCCCCAGGGATATCCGGAAAAGAGACTAATCCATCGGTTTTTTCCAAAATCGAACCCGAAAAAACTTCGTTTGTCCGGAAAGCACGGGCGATTCCAATTCACACACACACCCTTCTCCTACCATTTTACATGACCTTAGACTTTTAATAATGGGATGGCTTGTTCAAGAATATCTTGTATACATAACATAATTTTTTAGTACGTCAGACCTAGATAATGCTACAATTGTGGACATAAGAAGAGGATGATCGACTCATTGGGGAAGAGCCTTAAGGACAAAGCCTTCAAAGAAAATGGATATGGCATTATGAGAGAAGATTAATAAATTTTGCATCCTAAACTCACATGCTATAGAGAAATGGATCGAGAGGTATAACCTATCAAAGAGAAAAAGAGACCAAGATCATTTGAATTTTAGAAAGAGTTGAACAACCAGAGCATTGCCATACCCAAATTTGCTTGCTCAACTTCCAGAATTTCCTTCTAGTAGATAGCTTCAGCAAACCATACGACAAGAAAGACATAGTGGCTAGGTTATAAGTGACGATAAGGAGGATATTTCATATGTTTGTGATTACCATGTAAGTGAGTTTTTATATGTACACAAGAAATCATAAGACAGTCTTGTATAGACTTTAATTTTTCATACTTTTTCATGATTTTCTTTTACTTATAGTATTGAAAATTTGGTGCACTTTGGTAATGCGGCCATCACTTTTGAGTGGAGCAAATAGGTAATAAAAGAACAACATTTGATTATGGTGTTAAGGACAATTCTATGCAATAAAGTTATTCAAGTGTAAGTTACCTTAATAGTAAAGTTGGCATGCTTGATTATTGTCAGATGACACAAGACATTATCAAGGTTGGGCTTAAAGAGTTTTATATGTTTATTTTTTATGTGAAGTGGTTCATGGTGGTGACTTAAGGACCACAAGAAACCATGCGCAGAGATAAGAGAAGTTTTGTTCAAGTAGACTCCACAAAGCTTTGGAGAGAGAAAAGGGACACATTTGTGCTACTAGAGCATTGTGCGCAGGTCATCTTCAAGGCAAACTCGAGAGATCATAAGTGGTTGTTTGTAATCCAAATCGATCCACACAGTAAACAAATATTTGAAGAAATAGAAATATGATATGAAGTAGAGGTTGAGGAACCCACTCAAGAAGCACGAGAAGCAGATATTGATCCAGTTTGAGAGATCCCCCTCTGGGGGCGCCGGTGGCGGAAGCAGCATCGACCTCCCGCGCGGGGCGGGGATCCACACTCGGGGGCCTTGCTCGCAGATGTCCGAATGAGGGTCTAGCCCGGCAGTTCCTCCAAAACCGAGCTCGAAAAAACTCCCCTCGCTCGGAAGGCACGGGCAATTCTGCCATGGGAAAATCTTCTAATGGGGGAATTAATCTAACGGGTCAAAGTTTTAACTATTCAAACTGATCTGACCGAACCTAAAGTCACATGGTCAGATCAAGAAGAGACTTGCACTTAGTCCATAGAATCACCGCTTTTTTCCTCCTTTAACGAGGCACAACCCGCTGATCCTTTCCCACAGAACAAGGTCTTCTCAGGACTTAATCTAACTAACGTAACTACTCGCATCTAGTTATTTCACAAGAATCCTCTGATCTAGCCTGTGGCCCATGGGTTAGCCAACCACCCCCGACCACTGTATTGGTAGGATTCCTTTATAAATATTTGATTGTGTTTTGCTCGTGTACCGAGGAAAAGAGTTCCCAAGCCCCCTTGCTGGCGATTCATGCAAAAATTAAGGTAGGTATACCACGTACACACCCAATATAAAATTGCCATTTATAACAGCTTCGGCTGGCTTTAAAACAATCCTTCAATAGAAATAATAATATTACTGATCATCATCCTCCAAAGTTCCGAGTCCTTTGTGATACAAATATGTCATCTGGACTCTCTGTAATGAAGACCAGCTGGCCAACCAACAACGAGATCCAATATCAAAATTTGATTCTAAAAATCTTTCTCTTTAGTCCATCCGAATGTTCCTCGACGCACGCATGGGTGTCCTAGCAACCGCGAGCCCGTGCATCACCTTGTCAGAACCCTCTAGGATCCTCCTTAGGTGTCCTAGAACTTCACTCAAGGAGTGCTTTGTCGGTCCTCACCCATCGTACCGGAAGTGCACCATTTTAACCGTAGCGAGGCTGGTCAAGACCTCGGCAAGCTTTGCTGACCGTGAGAGACGTCCCTCGATGACTCCCCGCCAGCTGTTGCAATGAACCTCCTCTTAGTAAAACACATGCTAAATGCTTCCTCTAGCATTCTAGCATACAACAGTCCTTTAAATAAAATAGAGGCTCTAATGAAAGTAGAATTCCCAGTTTGAGACTGGTTCCACCAAACCCTTTTTCCATAATTCCCAGTTTTCATAATGAGGATCCTTTATCTCTCATCAGGGTAATCTACCCACCATTTGATTGATTTTCCAACTAGATTCTTGGTGATTTCGATCAAAGGAAAACTAGTTCGGTTCAACAGTAGTCTATTCTTTGGATTTAGGAACTAGAATTGGTCACGAAGTTTTTGCTTGATTCAGATCGAGAGATGGACAGGTAGGTTGGTCACGAAGTTTTTGCTTGATTCAGATCGAGAGATGGACAGGTAGAATTACTATCCATCCCTCTCATAGTCTAACCAATTTCATTCGGTTTAGTTCTAACAAGGATTCCCTTCAGATAAACATCTAATTTTGGATAAATACCAATTTAGTGATTTAACCAATTAAAATATCTAAAGATATTCTTTTTGCCACTTAATTTCTCAACCTTAATTCCCTAGGTAGAATTATGGTGGAAATTCATCTTTTGACACTAAAAATTAATTCAAATCCTTCTTGTCTTAAATATTATAAAAATTCTTCTTTTTAACTAAATACTAATATCTATTTTTTAAATAAACTTGAAATCCCTCTTTTTCTCATTTAATGAGTGTAATTTTTCTTATGCATAAAAATAAATTAATCTAAAATTTCTCTTAAAATTGAATGTCCATTAATCCAAATATGAAAAAATTCATTTTTTTCTATTTCAATGATTGAATTCCAATCATGATGGGAATTCCTCTTTTATCATTTAATTTTTTCATGCATAAAAAGAAATTTAACTAAATTTTCTCTTAGAAATTAAATTAAAATATCCATTAATTTCATTATACTAAAAGTTCCACTTTTCTCATTTAAATGATTGAATTCTAAATAAGTTGGAAATTTCTCTTTCATCATTTAAATTTATTTATGCATAAAAATAAATTTAACTAAAATTATTCTTTAATTTTAAATAAAATATCCATTATTTTGATATTCCAAGTTTTCTCTTTCTTCATTGGAATACATGGATTTCCATTGTCATGGGAATTTCTCTTTTATCTCATAAAAATGAAACTACTAGAAATTTCTCTTTTTTTCTAATTAATTATTTATGCATAAACATTTAAAATCAAAATTTCCATGGTTATGATGAGAATTATTCAATTAACCTAGGATGATTAATCCTAGAATATGGTAGGAAGTCCTCTTTTCATATTATGCATGAAAATGATTTATGTGTTATTTTTCTAGAAATTTTACCATAGCTCCGCTACTATTACTGATAAATTTTAAATAAATTTGAAAAGCATAAAGTTTAGTTAATACAATATGATAGAATAACTATCATTTGGATCAATATCCAATTTACGGATGTAATCCCTAAGTTTATCATAAATTAAGTAACATAAAAGCATTAAAAAACCATTTCTTTGGCCTCAAATTTGACAAGCATAGAGTTTACTTTTAGAATTAAGAATTGCTCCATGAGAAGCATTATTTGAATATAGAATTGGTCATAGGAATGGCCATTCTTTGGGGGAGAGAGAGATATGCTTAAAAAACATTTTAATTTAAGCATAAATGTAAACTTTATGTTATTAATCACTAAAATTCATTAGAGAGCTTCATTTACATTGAAGAATCATTCAATTGGATGCTTCTCAAGCTTGAGAGGGGTTGAGTATACCAAGATATCATCAAAGAAGACAAGAACAAAATCATCCAAGTATTCTTTGAGAATTTCTTGCATAAGACAAGTAAATGTTGTCGGGGCATTAGTCAATCCAAATGGCATGAGTGTGAACTCATAATGCCCATAATGAGTATTGAATGCTGTCTTTGGGATGTCCTATTCCTTGATTCTGAGATCTGGTAGTACCCGGATTTGAGATCTATCTTTGTAAACATTTGGGTCCCACTTAATTGATCCAAAAGTTCATCAATCCTAGGAATAGGATACGTATTTTTAATTGTTAATTCATTCAGTCCTCTGTAGCAAATACAGAATCTTAAAGTTCCATCTTTTATCTTTTGAGAAAGAGAACGGGCACACCCCAAGGGTGAGACACTGGGTCTGACGAATCCCTACTCTAACAGTTGTCTTAACTACTCCTTAAGTTCTATGGCTTTAGGGATTGGCATTTTGTATGCACGGTAGGCTACTGGCTGAGCTCCAGGGGTTAACTCGATCTCATGATCTACTTCACGAGACGAAGGCATCTCACTCAGCTCTATAGGAAACACATTTGCATACTCACTTAACCACTCTGGTTCTTTAGCCTTGCATTTTATGTCTACTGGATTCATCTTAATGACATAAACAACTTGCCTCTTTTTGAGCCCTTTTAATAATCTGGAAGCCTTGACTAATTGAAGCACTGGGGATCTGGAAATTCTAGTTCCTTGAACTTTATTCCCATGAAGGTCAAGGAAAGAGATGGTTCCTTTGTGAGACAGGTTGACAATGAATTTCAGCCTGATTCTTTTGGAGCCAATCCATTCCAAGGATTCCATCATAGAGTAGGACTCTAAAATGGCACTCTGTTATGTTCCCATCTAGGCTAAACTGAATAAGGTCTGTCTCTCAAGGTGTGTGAAAAGAATCTTTCCAATGGCCAATTCCACTTGTATAGGTTTTCCTGATTTTTGATTTAGGACTAATTTATGTAGACATCCTGAGGAAATAAAAGAATGAGTATTGCCTGAATCAATCAAAAGCTTGAATTTCTTACCCTGGTACTCTGCTGGAGTCTGGAGGACTGAGAATTAACGGGTTATTCCCTTGATGCTCTATTGCTGCATATCTTACACACCCAATATAAAATTACCATTTATAACAGATTTGGCTGGCTTTAAAACAATCCTTCAATAGAAATCATAATATTACTGATCATCATCCTCCAAAGTTCCGAGTCCTTTGTGTTACAAAATATGTCATCTAGACTCTCCATTGAAGACCAGCTAGCCAACCAACGAGATCCAATATCAAAATTTGATTCCAAAAATCTTTATCTTTAGTCCATCTAAATCTTCCTCGATGCACGCATGGGTGTCCTAGTAACCGTGAGTCCATGCATCACTTGGTCAAAACCCTCTAGGATCCTCCTTAGGTGTCCTAGCACTTCACTCAGGGACCGCTTTGTCGGTCCTCGCCCATCATACCACCAGAAGCGTACCATTTTAACCGTATCGAGGCTGGTCAAGACCTCGACAGGCTTTGCCACCACGAGCGACATCTCGTGACGACTCCCCGCCAGCTGTTGCAAACCTCCTCTTAGTAAAACACATGCCAATGCTTTCTCCAGCGTTCTGGCATAAAACAGTCCTTTAAATAAAAATAGAGGTTCCAATACAAGTAAAATTTTCAGTTTGAGATTGGTTCCACAAAACCCTTTTTTCATAATTCCCAGTTTTCATAATGAGGATCCTTGATCTCTCATCGAGGTAATCTACCCACCATTTGATTGATTGTCCAACTAGATTCTTGGTGATTTTGGTTAAAGGAAAACTAGTTCAGTTCAACGGTAGTCCATTCTTTGGATTTAGGAACTTGAATCAGTCACGAAATTTTTTCTTGATTTAGATCGAGAGATGGACAAGTAGGTTTACTGTCCGTCCCTCTTGTAGTCTAACCAATTTCATTCGGTTTAGTTTTTACAAGAATTCTCTTCAGATAAACATCTAATTTTGGGTAAATACCAATTTAGTGATTTAACCAATTAAAATATCTAAAGATATTCTTTTTTCCACTTAATTTCTCAACCTTAATTCCCTCGGTAGAACTATGGTGGAAATTCATCTTTTGTAAGGTTCCCCCCTTCCACAAATAGGGGAAACACTTAAGATAGTCCGCTAAGTCTTATCTTAGAGAAAATTTCCTACTCATCGACACCTTGACCATACAGAGATTCAAGGATACGATTCATAGGTAAGACCTAGTTCTATCCCGCAGGGGGAGCGTGGTCTTCTAAAATTAAATCACCCATAGGGTAATTGATCACATAAATTGGGTAACTACAAGACTTGATTTCTAGAGGCAACGCTTTTTTCCTCATCCATGCAAGGCACAGCCGCTGGTCTAGTCTTCTAGAATAGAGTTGCCCGAGAACCTATTTATCCAGCATAGGGCTTTCACTTAATCTGTTGGAAAGCTACCCGACTAATCGGGTCCACCCCTCCGTAGGATGGTGCCGTCGGGGCATTCCATCCTCCCACTTTCCACCCTACTCGCGTCAATTTGTTTTCTAATTAATCCTACCACACTGTTTGACATAAATAAACATGTTCCTTAATTAAGGCCCTTTTCACAAGGTTTGTTAAAACAGCCTTTTTTCACAATACAATAATGCCAAAGACAAGATTTATAAAAACAAAGTTTAAACATGGATCAATTTCATACAAGCCAAACTGGCTCTCTTATTCTTTTCCTTTATACCACCGATGATCTAGAATTCGGCCTTCCAGCCTCTACATGCTGGGCAAAACCCTACGGGACCATACACCTCATCGTCGGCCCCCGCTGGCGAGGACTCAAGTCGGCCTGTCGCCCTCTCAGGCTCCATCGCTCGATCCTCCCGCCCCTCAGAGGGATGTCTGCGCACTAGGGTGGGCTAATTCACCGCACTAGCCTGGGCCCTCAAAACTAGGCAGCATCATCACAATCACTTGCCTCAATCGGCAAACCTCATTCTCCCAATGGTATGAGGGATACCATGGGCCAACTCCGGGCCTTACTAACGTCTCCGCCGTCCGGCTATACAAGCACAAGAACGGGGCAGCGTCAAAGCAGGGAGAAGTTATACCTGTACCTTAATTTAACCAAGATAACAATCTATTTACTCAACTAAACCATAGGGCTAGAATCCATGTTACCTTCTTAAGAAAACAATCCTTTTCACAAAGATTTTAGCATTTCAACTTGAGATTGCCAGATAAGACATTCTTTATTAAGGCATATGTTAAAGAATACAAACTTTAAATGGTAAATCAATCAAATGGATCACTGTAACAATCAATAGAGAAGCCGGGGCCATACCTCAACCCCTAAGAAAATGATATGTAATTGAAAAACAAAATATATGTATATACCTTGTAGAAATTTGTCGTTTATCGTTGCCTTTGCTCGTACAAGAGCTTTAGAACTTGACATATGAGAATAGAGTCTTCTCATACCTTGTCTTATGATTGAAATCATCCAATCATCCCCAAGCTTTATCTCCTCTTACTCGTACTGTGACTCTTCTCTCTTTCTAAGGTCTATGGCAAAATAGCCTTCTCTTACAGGACTACGGTCTACTATTCTTTCTCTACAAGAAAAGCTATGGAGTTTTGGTCTCTTCCTTCGAAAGACCATAGAAATCTAAGATTCTTTTCTAAGATATTAGATAAGAATGAAGGGATATATACATCTCAAACTCTAGGATTACTTTGAGGCTACTTGCTCTACTTTCTCACAGTTTTCTCTGTGTAGAGACCCTGACAGAAACAGCAAATTGTTTTGACCATAACTCTCTGATTAAAACTCAGAATATGGTCATATAACCAGTCAAAAGAACGGGAAGGCATCTGGTCTACAAGCTTACGTGGGCAGAATAGGTAAAAACGTCTGTATATAGCCACAAACGCGCCATCTTTGGAAGCACGTTGTTTTTCCATATTTTTAGTATGCATGGACTCTAAATGTGTAAAAGTAAATATGACCTCCTATCACTTAAAATCGAAATTCTATTTTTGGGGATACTTATCTCTTAATAGAACTATTCTTATGTTCTTATTTCTTTTAGGATTTTTGGAGCTAATATTTTTATTCTAACACTTTTCTAATGTTTCTAGCCTTATTGTCTCACTCTTTCTAATTACACTCTCTTTTCTTATTGAAATCTATATTAAAAGAGACACATACATACATGGCTTGGGAGGGACCTTACAATCTCCCCCACTTAAAAGATTCGAGATGTCCTCATCTCGCGAGCTAGGGTAGTATCTAAGTAAATCCTACTGTCTCTTTCAAAGCGGTGTCCCCACTAGTTAAAAATCTTCTTTTATCTAAACATTGTTCCGAGTCTCTTATTTCATGTGTTTGGCTTGTTTTATTTTACCTCCAAAAGGTCTTTATTATTCTAGAGTTAATTGGCCTTATTATCCTAATTTCTTGCATCCATATACCTCTCATATGATATGAACCTTAGAATTCCTTATTCTATACCCCCATGTAATATGGTACTTAACAAATTATCATGGTGGAAAAATATAAGGGAATCAATTCTTTACGCAATCTAACCTATAATAGTAATTTCATAATTTTAGAATCGTCTTGTAGAATACTTCTATTCTTCATGCATATTACTTCACATGAATCTTGCACCAATCCTCTATTTACTTATAGAAATACTTGTTGAATTCGATTATCTTTAACCCTGCTATCCCTATTTCTTGACCTAATTTTTGCTCTAGCTCATGATTCCTTGTAGCCAAGAGTGGACTTGACGTTCCTCTTGAATTAGGGGACCTCTTCTTGATTAACATGGAATATAAAAACTTTATCATAGTCTCTGGCTATAACTATGGCTTTAGAAATAGAGGATGGTTTCACATTCTTGATGAGGTTATTCAAAGGTAGATTAAGCTTCTAAATGGATCGATGGAGAAGAGTTACCTCATCCATCTCTAGAGCAAATCGGAGAAGTTTAACAAAAGTTTGGTGGTATTCTTTTAGGGTCTTCCTTTCTTGGGTTAGCTCCAAAAATTCATTCATTTTATCCTCTTGAAGTCCTGGAGGACAAAACCTTTCATGAAGGTGTACTTTCATGGTATCTCATAACTGATTCTAGCTCCAGTGGTTAGATTGATAACAATGCTTCTAACTTTTTAGCTCCAATGGTTAGATTGACAACAATGCTTCCAACTAATTTGGCATTTCTTACGATTTTTAGACGCGAGCAAGGGTGAGCTTGCTTCTTTCATTATATCCATTAAAAGTTCAAAACTATCAAATACTTATCATAGCACCACATTTGAAGGCAATCAGGATTAATACATCTAAGATCTTCATTTTTTTGAGAATTACACATTTGGTATCTTGGGATTAACACATCTAAGAGCATGATCCTCTGGGAATTACACATCCGAAGTTAGACCCATGTTTGTCTGAGATGGGTTCAAGATCTTGGATAATCGTCCTAGTGTAAAGCATCCAATGGATGGCATTCACACGTCAACTACTCAAACCTTAATGGAGTTATAATCTTAATAATTTATAATATACAATTTAATGAGATATCTTGAAAATTTCTCTAAATAAGGTTTTGGTCTATCCTTCTATTCAGTCATCGCTAGTTTCTTAATTTGATCACCCTATATTTTTCCTCACAAAAGGTTTTCTCCCCAATCTTATTTCTCAAATTTATTGTACAAATATCTTGCGTGTGCACCCCCAAGATACAAGCACAATTTCATAGGATGATTGTCTCAACATGTGAGGATATTCAAATCACTTCTATGGCCAGTAGAGATGATTGATTCATCCTCATATGATAAACAATCACTTGTTTTAATCCCTTGATAGTTAACCTTTGAAAAACAAATCCTAGGAACTAAGATCGGCTCTGATACCACTTGTAAGGTTCCCCCCTTCCACAAATAGGGGAAACACTTAAGATAGTCCGCTAAGTCTTATCTTAGAGAAAATTTCCTACTCATCGACACCTTGACCATACAGAGATTCAAGGATACGATTCATAGGTAAGACCTAGTTCTATCCCGCAGGGGGAGCGTGGTCTTCTAAAATTAAATCACCCATAGGGTAATTGATCACATAAATTGGGTAACTACAAGACTTGATTTCTAGAGGCAACGCTTTTTTCCTCATCCATGCAAGGCACAGCCGCTGGTCTAGTCTTCTAGAATAGAGTTGCCCGAGAACCTATTTATCTAGCATAGGGCTTTCACTTAATTTGTTGGAAAGCTACCCGACTAATCGGGTCCACCCGTCCGTAGGATGGTGCCGTCTGGGCATTCCATCCTCCCACTTTCCACCCTACTCACGCGTCAATTTGTTTTCTAATTAATCCTACCACACTGTTTGACATAAATAAACATGTTCCTTAATTAAGGCCCTTTTCACAAGGTTTGTTAAAACAGCCTTTTTTCACAATACAATAATGCCAAAGACAAGATTTATAAAAACAAAGTTTAAACATGGATCAATTTCATACAAGCCAAACTGGCTCTCTTATTCTTTTTCTTTATATCGTCGATGATCTAGAATTCGGCCTTCCAGCCTCTACATGCTGGGCAAAACCCTACGGGACCATACACCTCATCGTCGGCCCCCGCTGGCGAGGACTCAAGCCGGCCTGTCGCCCTCTCAGGCTCCATCGCTCGATCCTCCCGCCCCTCAGAGGGATGTCTGCGCACTAGGGTGGGCTAATTCACCGCACTAGCCTGGGCCCTCAAAACTAGGCAGCATCATCACAATCACTTGCCTCAATCGGCAAACCTCATTCTCCCAAAGGTATGAGGGATACCATGGGCCAACTCCGGGCCTTACTAACGTCTCCGCCGTCCGGCTATACAAGCACAAGAACGGGGCAGCGTCAAGGCAGGGAGAAGTTATACCTGTACCTTAATTTAACCAAGATAACAATCTATTTACTCAACTAAACCATAGGGCTAGAATCCATGTTACCTTCTTAAGAAAACAATCCTTTTCACAAAGATTTTAGCATTTCAACTTGAGATTGCCAGATAAGACATTCTTTATTAAGGCATATGTTAAAGAATACAAACTTTAAATGGTAAATCAATCAAATGGATCACTGTAACAATCAATAGAGAAGCCGGGGCCATACCTCAACCCCTAAGAAAATGATATGTAATTGAAAAACAAAATATATGTATATACCTTGTAGAAATTTGTCGTTTATCGTTGCCTTTGCTCGTACAAGAGCTTTAGAACTTGACATATGAGAATAGAGTCTTCTCATACCTTGTCTTATGACTGAAATCATCCAATCATCCCCAAGCTTTATCTCCTCTTACTCGTACTGTGACTCTTCTCTCTTTCTAAGGTCTATGGCAAAATAGCCTTCTCTTACAAGACTACGGTCTACTATTCTTTCTCTACAAGAAAAGCTATGGAGTTTTGGTCTCTTCCTTCGAAAGACCATAGAAATCTAAGATTCTTTTCTAAGATATTAGATAAGAATGAAGGGATATATACATCTCAAACTCTAGGATTACTTTGAGGCTACTTGCTCTACTTTCTCACAGTTTTCTCTGTGTAGAGACCCTGACAGAAACAGCAAATTGTTTCGACCATAACTCTTTGATTAAACTCAGAATATGGTCATATAACCAGTCAAAAGAACGGGAAAGCATCTGGTCTACAAGCCATCGCAGGCAGAATAGGTAAAAACGTCTGTATATAGCCACAAACGCGCCATCTTTGGAAGCACATTGTTTTTCCATATTTTTAGTATGCATGGACTCTAAATGTGTAAAAGTACTCTAAATATGACCTCTTATCACTTAAAATCGAAATTCTATTTTTGGGGATACTTATCTCTTAATAGAACTATTCTTATGTTCTTATTTCTTTTAGGATTTTTGGAGCTAATATTTTTATTCTAACACTTTTCTAATGTTTCTAGCCTTATTGTCTCACTCTTTCTAATTACACTCTCTTTTCTTATTGAAATCTATATTAAAAGAGACACATACATACATGGCTTGGGAGGGACCTTACATCTTTTGACACTAAAAATTAATTCAAATCCTTCTTGTCTTAAATATCATAAAAAATCTTCTTTTTAACTGAATACCAATATCTATTTTTTTTTAATAAACTTGAAATCCCTCTTTTTCTCATTTAATGAGTGCAATCTAAATATCATGGGAATTCCTCTTTTACCATAAATTAAATCTAATCTAAAATTTCTCTTTAAATTAAATAAAAATATTCAGTATTCCAACTATACCAAGAATTCTCTTTTTCCATTTAAATGATTGAATTCCAAATATGTTGGGAACTCCTCTTTTTTCATTTTAATTTTTCTTATGCATAAAAATAAATTTATCTAAAATTTCTCTTAAAATTGAATAAAAATATCCATTAATCCAAATATGACAAAAATTCCACTTTTTCTATTTAAATGATTGAATTCCAATTATGATGAAAATTTCTCTTTTATCATTTAAATTTTTCATGCAGAAAAAGAAATTTAGCTAAGTTTTCTCTTAAAAAATTAAATTAAAATATCCATTAATTCCATTATACTAAAAATTCCGCTTTTCTCATTTAAATGATTGAATTCCAAATATGTTGGAAATTTCTCTTTCATAAATTAAATTTTTTTATGTATAAAATAAATTTAACTAAAATTCTTTTTTAATTTTAAATAAAATATCTATTATTTTGATATTTTAATTTTTCTCTTTCTCCATTGGAATACATGGATTTCCATTGTCATGGAAATTTCTTTTTTATCATATAAAAATGAAATTACTAGAAATTTCTCTTTTTTTCTAATTAATTATTTATGCATAAACATTAAAAATCAAATTTTTCATGGGTATGATGAGAATTATTCAATTAACCTAGGATGATTAATCCTAGAATATGGTAGGAAGTCCTCTTTTCATATTATGCATGAAAATGATTTATGTATTATTTTTCCAAAAATTTTACCATAGCTCCGCTACTATTACTGATAATTTTTAATAAATTTAAAAAGCATAAGTTAATACAATATGATAGAATAACTATTATTTGGATCAATATCCAATTTATGGATTTAATCCCTAAGTTTATTATAAATTAAGTAACATAAAAGCATTAAAAAGCCACTTCTTTGGTCTCAAATTTGACAACAGAGAGTTTACTTTTAGAATTAAGAATTGCTCCATGAGAAGCATTATTTGAATATAGAATTGGTCATAGGAATGACCATTCTTTGGGGGAGAAAGAGATATGCTTAAAAAACATTTTGATTTAAGCATAAATGTAGATTGTATGTTATTAATCACCAAAATTCATAAGAGAGCTTCATTTACATTGAAGATTCATTCAATTGAGTGCTTCTCAAGATTGAGAGGGGTTGAGAAGTGAAAAAGATTTAGAAGAAGAAAAAAATCATAAAGTCACACTTTACCTCTTGTTTTGCTTGATTCTTTAGTCTTAAGAGAGGCCCCCAACCAATCAATTGGTTAGTATGTTGAGGAAAGCTCCAAAGAAGGTTGAAGAGAGAGAGAAGCTCCAATCTCTCCAATATGTAGAGAATTTTGAGGATAATAGAAAATATGCTTATTTTAGAGTAATGTTGGCATGGTTTAGTTCGCAGATGAGAATACAAAAGAATGAGGGTCTATTTATAGGTGAGGGAGGCCACTAATTGAGTCCAACTAAGTTCTAGAGTTTTCTAGCTTCAGTTTTGGCTGAATTTGGACAAGATTTGGACCAGTTTGGCTCCCTTTATGATTTGGTTTGATCCAAGAGAGAGGAGAGAGAAAAATATCTTAATATTTTTGAGTTTAAAACTCCTTCACATGTGTGAAATAGGTGCCTCTCCTTGAAGGCTCCCCCTTTCCTTACCATGGTGTCAAAATGAATGATTACTCTAAAATATCTCATTTTTTTAATATCTCATAGTTTTTTACTAATAAACCTTGTACTCAGTCAACTCTTCATCTTATGTGGGCATTTACTCATTTTTAAGTATTTTCTTTTATTCATTGGATTTATCTCATCGCAACACTTGGATTAATCTTATTTGCCCATAGGAACCTTAATTGGACCATAATCTAAAAATTTCAAAAAATCTTGACCCTAAGGCTAAGGTCTTTTAAATCATTTTTAATTGATTCCTAATGCACCTTGGAAAATTTATTTTTATTTTCTGTTTCAGGGAAATATATTTTTGATATTAGTAGAATTTATATATCTAAAAATATCTCAATATTGATTTACCACTCTCTAGAATTTTTCATCTCTCTAGAGAAAAACAAGGAAAATAATATTTTCTTGTATTCAAAAATAGGGAATGATTATAGGGGACCGAAGTAAAGGCTTATTCAATATTCAGGTTGAGGAGGAATCTTACACAGTTAAACAACTACAAGAAGGACCAAATGAAGGTATATTAAACATAGAATAGGACGATACGGATGAGCTACCTTCTACTCCCACAACAAACAAGGCTCCACCCATTGACAAAGATGAAAATGGAGAGGTATTTGCTAAATTTGGTAGGTAAATAATTATTTCTACATATATCCTTTATTTATAAATATTTGGTAGGCAAATATTATAATCATTTCATTTGGTAGGCAAATATTGGAAAAATATTTATAAATATTTGGTAGGCAAATAATTATTTCTACATATATACTTTATTTATAAATATTTCTACATATATTCTTTAATGGGATCATTAGTGTAAGCTTTGGTAGGCAAATATTGTAATATGAATTGCTTATAAATATTATTACATATCTTTGCATTTGTTTGAAAAGTAACTAAAAATTGTTTTGATGGGGATTATGAGAACGAAAAACAATTGCATTTTTTTTTTCAAAAAATGCACCAAACAGAAAACCAAAAAAAAAATTCAACTCTTTTTTTGGCATTATCATAGATGCGCATTTCAATGCTTTTTCGACTAAAACATAGACGATTATTTTGATGGTGATTTCGATACTTATTCCAATGATGCGAGTACCATCAAAACTTACCATCGAAGGCTAAAGGCCTTATAGTAGTGATTGTCACTACAAAAAAGAGGAAGTTTTGCAAATGGACGGGGAGCACGGGGAGCAAAGAAAGATAGAGCAATGGAAAGCTCTATCTCTACCTCAATGCCTTGGTGAGTGAGAGCATTGGGAAGAAGGGAAGAGGAGGAGACAGGGAGAAGAGAACTAGCATCAACACACTACTACTCACCCACACAATCCTCAAGCAAGCATGCAACAAAGAAAAGAAAGCATACAAGCAAGAATCAATCACAAGAGCAAGAAAGACTCAAACTCAATTGTGAGAATGGGACTATGTATTTCTCATTAGTAAAAATGTCTTATATACACGACTTATATTTATAATACTTAGTTGCCTAGTAATGTTTGGGGGCCCAAAAGCTGGTCTAGGATAATTTCCTAGTCTAAGTATATACTACGAGCATTACACAAGCTGTAAGCTTAGTTTTGACTATCTTCTAGACAATGAAAAAATTAGGGGCTATTTTTAGCCCAAGGGTTAATACTCTAGAAGAGTCTTTGATATTATCGGGCTATTTCACTAGAAATGTTTACAAAAAAATCACCCAAAATTTTCTAGTTTTTAGTGGTTTCTTCAAATTTTTTTATACCAAAAGTACACTATATATTACGTCCATATAAGATATAAAATTTCAAAGATTTCCCAAGTTTCTAAAGTTTATAGATTCATATATAAAAACATTCGCTAACCAATGTACACTATACTATTTTATTGGTATCTTACTTTTTACCCTGCTTCTGGGATTGTAACATTCCTCCTCAGTCTGAATAATGAAAAAGATTTTACCTTAATCCCTTGTAATCATTCCCTATTTCTGAATACAAGAAAATATAACTTTTCCTTGTTTTTATCTAGAGAGAAGAAAAATTCTAGAGAGAGATAATTTAATATTAAGATATTTTTAGATATTAAAAATCTCCTAATATCAAAAATATATTTTCCTAAAACAGAAGATCAAAATAAATTCTCCAAGGTGCATTAGGAATCAATTAAAAATGATATAAGTGACCTTAGCCTAAGGGTCCAGATTTTCAAAAATTTCTAGATTATGGTCCAATGAAGATTCCTATGGGCCAATAGGATTAATAACCAAGTGAAAAGAGCTTACCTTTCATGTGTCGTTTTGGAATCTGGATGCTTATCCGCCATCTCCTAGAAGAGGCAACCACGAAACGGCATGAGTGAACACTTGAAAACACCTGCCTCTTGTTGTCAACACGAGTTGTCCACGTAGAGCTTGGAACATGCTCCACTGCATAAAGACAATAGCCCTCTCTCTCTCGCACTCACTCACAAACTCTCACTAGCACCAAAAGGGCAAGAGGATAGGGTAGAGAGCTAGAGCACAAGGAGTAAGAGCATACTCTCAATCAACACTCAATGGAATGTCCCTTTTTCATTAGAGAAATTCACTTATATATGAGGGATTTATAAGTTTGGGCATCCACACCTAATAATTGATTGGGTGCCCACTTATTATCTAACCTTATCTAGGCTAGTCTAAGCACACATTGGGTGGATGCCGGCTCTTTCACTTGGCTTGGTTATCCCTTTAGGACATCATGGAACAGATGCAGGGGAGAAGAGAGCTTGAGCTCTTGCAAGCACACACACACTCACACAAACCCTAGAAGAGAACACACAGGTAAGAGGCTGAAAACTCTTCTTCTTCTTCAAACAACAAAAGAGGTCTACAAAGAAGATAAAGTGACTAATACACATAATCGAGTATATACAAGTGGTCCATAATGTGAACACACTAAGTGGAGTGGATAGGTGTTGACTAGTCCATGTAGTCCTTAGATGTAGAATCTCTGGCGAAGACATATCGGTGCCAGCTACCAAACCCGCAAGTGATGTAAGTGTTGAACGGTCATGAAGGCGCCTGTTGAGTGTCAGCTCATGTTAAGCTTGACATCTCAACACTCCTCCTTAAGCTCAACTCTAGCTCGTGAGCTCCGGGCATATCTCAAAATCTGCGGAGCTTCTCAGCTCCCACGGCCTTTGTGAAGATGTCAGCGACCTGATCCTGTGTGTTGACGTACGCTAAGTCAATGTCACCTGCTAAGACTCTCTCCCTGATGAAGTGGTAATGTACCTCAATGTGTTTCATCCGTGCATGGAAAAATGGATTCCTCGCGCTAACTGTATACTGCTAAGATTGTCACAATATATGACAACCTTTCTCTCTACATGCAACCCAAAATCAACAAGTAGCTTGCATAACCAAGCTACCTCACACGCTGCCACCGCAGCTTCTCTCTTGTCGACAAGGCAACTGTGGGATACTTCTTCTCCATGTCACAACAACTGTTCCCAATGAAAACATAAATCCACTGGTAGATCTCATGTCTGAGATGCTACCTGCCCAATCTGCATCCGTGTACCCATATAGCTCCAATGGTACACCTGCTGCATAAAACAATGCATAATCAATAGTGGCCCTCAAATATCAAAGTGTGCTAATCGACATAGATAAAAATCCCCAAAATCTTCTTGTACATAGTGGGATCCTCCAACACATAACTTGCATTTGCACTAATCTTTCCATTTTGATCTAATGGCACCAAGATTGACTTATAATTAGCCATCCCATACTTGGACAACATGTCCAATACATACTATCTCTGTGACAACCAAATAGCCTCACGTGTGCAAATGACCTCAATTCCCAAAAAGTAGCGCAGATCTCCCAAATCCTTTATCTCAAACTTCCTTTTGAGAAGACTTTTCACATGCTCAATCTCGTCCAAGTTGTCACCCCTAACTATAAGATCATCTACATATATGGTGATGATCACAATACCCTTATCACTCTTGCGCACATACAAAGAGTGATCTGCATCTGCTATATGAAAACCAATAGTGACAAGATACTTAGGAATCTTGTCATGCCATGCTTGTGGAACTTGCTTCAGCCCATACAAAGCCTTGCGAAGCTTACATACATTGTTTGGGTGACCTGTATCCTCAAAACCAGGGGGGTTGATCCATATACACTTCTTTTTGCAACAAGTCACCATGCAAGAACACATTTTTTTACATCCATCTGATGTAAAAGACCATCCATTTTTTTACATCCATCTGATGTAAAAAACCAGCCTTTAGCTGCAGCCACCCCAATCACAACTCTCATAGTTGCTATCTTCATAAACCGAGAAAAATGTCGCCTCATAATTAATCCCATGTGTTTGCGCATAATTAATCCCATGTGTTTGCGCATATCCTTTGGCTACGAATCTAGCCTTGTACCTTCTTATGCTACCATCAATGTTATGTTTCACCTTATACACCCACTTACAACAACTAATAGCTTTCTTGCCTTCAAGCAATGGCACCAAATCCCAAGTCTCATTTCCATCATACAATGCATCCATGATCTCCTCATCCATAGCTTTCTCCCGATAGGTCCACTGTTACAGGTATATATTTTATCATATTTTTGATAAATTAATAATCGTATAAAAATATGTTTAATTTAATTTGTGCATCCACATACCCAACTATTTGGCAACCACACGTACCGCCATGTGGACATCCATGCTGCCTCTGACCAAAAGGGTACATGTGTACCACACCTTTGCCTGTGCACCACCACCGTACCTTTCCCCAGGCTCATGTAGACCAGTGACCGGTACACTTTGATGGCACACCATCCCTTTCACCCGTACTTTTCCTAGCACCGCAATCATATCCTGCATCTATATAAACCCTCGGGTACACCATGCCCAACAGCTCATTGCATAGGGCACACCGACTGTACCGACAGTCTGTACGGCCATTCTATGCGTGCATACTGTACTTTGTTGTACCTACAACCGTCCCTTGCAGCCTTCCTCTCAGCACCCTCTGATCAGCCAACTCTCAGATAAGTCCATTATCAAAACAATCACCTCACCCTTGTGTAAGGAGAGGGTGTCCTTAACTCTTTCCCCCCCATGTGAAGAGACTTATAGCAAGAAAAATGTTTTTGACTTTAGGACATCTCACAATCCCCCCCCCTTTGCATAGAGTTTAGCGCAGGAGGTTTTTAAGCTTAGAGAAGGTTCACACGCTGTGGTTTTTTGTTCATAGATTGAGCAAACGATCTCGGAATCGAGATCCGACTGAAGCACTGCGATCACAACGTTGAGCACTATGAGGTGGTGATCAAGATGGCCCTATCTAGGAAACGCCAAAATGTCACCACGAGAGAAGCACGCAATAATAAAATTAGAGAAGATGCTCCTAATGCGGCTCCGACCCTCCTGTTGGCAAGCTCCGCAAGGGAACATTGGCCAGGTTAGCTTGGTTATCATTTAAAAAGAGTTTTAAATTATTCTTTAATATTAGTATCAATAAATCAAGAAAGAAGATGTAAAATTTTTCATTGAAAAATGTTAGAAATTCTATGAAGCTATTATTTGAAGTGATGTTGTATTTTGTAATCAATGGTTTGTATTGAAATTGGTATTTTTTTTCTCCTGGCTTCAACACTAACTCTGTTTCTGTTCTTGTGTAGCTAGGCGGCGCCATTAGCAAAGCCCGGGATCGGCCCATTATATCCCTCATACCATTGGCAGAATGAGGTTTGCCAATTGAGGAGAGTGATTGTGATGATGTCTAGTTTTGAGGGCCCAGGCTAGTGCGGTGTGAATAAGCCCACCCTAGCGGGTAGACATCCCTCTAAGAGGCGGGAGGATCGAGTGGTAGAGCCTGAGGGGCGACAGGCCACCGACTTGAGTCCTTTCCACAACGACCGATTGACGAGGTGTATGGTCCCGTAGGGTTTTGCCCAGCATGTAGAGACTGGAAGGTCGAATTCTAGATCATCAGCAATGTAAAGGAGAAGAATAAGAGAGCCGGTTTGGCTTGTATATGGAATTGATTCATATATAAACTTTTTTTCTATATATCTTGTCTTTGGCATTATTATACTGTGGAAAGAGGCTGTTTTAATGAACCTTGTGAAAAGGGTCCTAATTAAGGAACATGTTTATTTATGTCAAATAGTGTGGTAGGATTAATTAAAAAACAGTGTGGTAGGATTAATTAGAAAACAAATTAACATATAAGTAGGGTGGAAAGTGGGAGGATGGAATGCCCCGACGGCACCATCCTACGGATGGGTGGACTTGATTAGTTAGGTAGCTTTCCGACAGATTAAGTGCAAGCCCTATGCTAGATAAATAGGTTCTTGGGAAACTCTATTCTAGAAGACTAGGCCAGCGGTTGTGCCTTGCATGGATGAGGAAAAAAGCGTTGTCTCTAGGAATCAAGATTAGTAGTTGCCCAAACTATGATAATTACCCTATGAGTTTTGATTTTTAAAAGACCATGCTCCCCCTATTGAGATAGGACTAGGTCTTACCTACAAATCGTATCCTTGAATCTTTGCATGGTCAAGGTGTCGACGAGTAGGAAATTTTCTCCAAGTTAAGACTTAGTAGACTATCTTAAGTGTTTTCCCTAATTTGGAAGGGGGGGACCTTACATTTGGTGCCCCCACTAAGGATTAGAAAGCTCTTGTTTAAAGCTTTGATTTGCAGGTTTGAGTTCAGTTGTAGATAAACTTAGGACTTATGGCTAGCTCTACATATAATGTCCTCAGAGAGGTGAATATGTCTCTCTGTTCTTAATAAGGGTTGAGTTGACAACCTTGAGAAATAACATGGATGATTATGTGTATAAGGCTAGGATGATGGGGTTGCTTTGGAAGGGGCAACCAGGGGAGTGGTATGAAGATGTGTTGACAAAGGCATTTTTTACCCCAAATGTCATCACATTGGAGGTAAATTCCCCCCATTCTATCACAAAAGCAGTCTTTTTTTATTCTCACTAGGCCATTTGCACTCGATTGTACCCACTAAATCCATCCATAAAAGAATATGTTTCATGCCCCGCTACTGCATCTACTAGCAACAACAAGGAATCAATGAAAGGCAATGGGAACGGGTCAGATATAGTGGAAGCATTCAGCTTACGGTAGTCGATACACACCCTATGAAGCTTTCCATTCTTTTTTGAAACAATGACCATCGGTGAGACAACCATTCTGCTCAACCATAGGATAGATGAAACTTACCTTTAATAATTTGTTAATCTCTCCCTTCACCTTTGGCATAGTTTGGGTTCATTCTATATTTGCTCTCTAAGATTCCTCCTCAGCTTGACTAATGAATAAGCTTTTACCTCAATCCCTTGTAATCATTCCCTATTTCAGAATGCAAGAAAATATTGCTTTTCCTTGTTTTTACCTAGAGAGAAGAAAAATTCTAGAGAGAGGTAATTCAATATTGAGATATTTTTGGATATAAAAATTATCCTAATATCTAAAATATAATTCCCTGAAATAGAAGTTCAAAATAAATTATCTGATGCACGCATTAGGAATTAATTGTGTATTAAAGGCCTTAGCCTAAGGGTCTAGATTTTCAGAAATTTTTGGATTATGGTCCAATTAAGGTTCCTATGGGCCAATAGGATTAATCCAAGTGTTGGGATTAGATAAATCCAAAGAATAAAAGAAAACACCCAAAAATGAGTAAATGCTCACATAAGATGAAGAGTTGACTGAGTACATAGTTTATTAGTTAAAAATTAAGAGATATTAGTTAAAAAAAATGGGATATTTAGAAGAAATGATACATTTTTGACACCTCAGTAAGGAGGGAATGCCACCTCAAGGAGGTTCCTTTTTCTTCATGATTACTTGAGTTTTTTAATCCAAAAAATGGGATATTTTTCTCTCTCCTCTCTTCTAGACCAAACTGGATAAAAAAGGGAGCCAAATTGGTCTAAATCTTGTCCCAAATTGAGTCTAACTGAAGCTGGAAAGCTCTAGAACCCAGTTGGACTTGGTTGGAGGCCTCCCTCACCTATAAATAGATCCTCATTCCTTTGTATTCTTATCTTTGAGCTATACCATGCCAGTAGTATATTAAAATAATCATATTTTTCTATTATCCCTTAATTCTCCTCTTCTTGTGGGGAGCTTCGAGCTTCTCTCTCTCTCTTCAACAACTCTTGGAGTTCTCTTCTCCTCTTGCTAACCAATTGATTGGTTGGGGGCTTCACTACTAAAGAAAGAATCAAGCCAATCTTAGAGGTAAGATGGATTGGTTTTTTTTCAATTTCCTCAATGACTTTCTTCTTCTCAACCCCTCTCAAGCTTGAGAAGCTTTCTAAATGATTGTTTTAATTCAAATCAAGCTTTCTCTAAGAGTCTAATGTTTAATTAAGAGAAAGTTAATCTTTATGCTTATTTGTAATGCTTTCTTTAAGTAAATCTCTCTCTCAAAAAGTATAGTCATCTCTATAGATAATTCTTTAACAAAAGAATGTTTCTCAAAGTATAGTCATCTCTATAGATAATTCTTTAACAAAAGAATGTTTCTCAAAGATAATCTCTTATTTCAAAACTAAACTCTAGGCTTGATGAGCTAGAGATTAAAAAATAATATTTTCATGATTTTATGCTATTAAAATAATGGTTATTTCTTTCAGATTGTTTATGAGTAGTTAAAAAAACTACTTTAACTCATTCTAAATGAGAAATGGATTATCCTAACAAATTGGGAAAAGAGGAATGTTGAAATTAGCTTAATCTAGTGGGATAATCATAATTATGTTTATAATTATGGTTAAAATTATGATTTAAATTCATAGTTTAAATTTAAGCTTAAAAGTAGAACTTCTATCATATTTTCATTACAAGCTTTTATTCTTTTAGGAAATTTAAAATTTATTAGTAATAGCACATGAAGCTATGGTAATTTTTTTTCAAAAAAAATACATATCTTATTTTTATGCAGAATACTAAAAGAGGAACTCCTACCATATTGTAGGTATAGAAATTGAAAGCAAAAAGAATGATTTTGACCATATTCATGAAAGAATACTTTTTGTATTTATGCATAATTATTTAATTAAGAAAAAAGAGAAATTTTTGATAAATTTATTTTATGCATAAGAATTTTCCAATGATAAAAGAGGAATTCCCATGACATTCAAAATTTAATCATTTAAATACAAAAAGAGGAATTTTTTGCATATTAAAAAAAATAGATATTTGTATTTAATTAAAAAGAGAAATTTTCATGGTATTTTAAGTAAAAAAAGGTTTAAATTAATTTTGATAACAAAAGAGGAATTTTCACCATTATTCCACCTAAAAAATTAGGGTATATTAAAGTTGATAATTAAATTGGTGGAAAGAATATTCTTAGACATTTATGTGGATAAATCACCAATTGATATATACCCAAAGGTGGATTAGTGGAAGAAGAGTAATATTGATTAATTTTGATTAATTAGACTAATTTATATTAATTTAAGCTATATTGGGTTAATTTAAGGGCAAGCGTATTTTCTATTATTTGCTTGATCTCATTTTAAGTACCTTGCCCCCCAAAACTTGCTCTCCAAGCATTGTCCCAGTCCAGCATAAACTGGATAAAACTGGACACCCTGATCTTGCAACAACCCATTTTTCCCTTAACCAAAATCACCAAGAATCTAGTTGGAAATTCAGTCAAATGATGGGTAGATTACCTTGATGAGAGATCAATGATTCTCATTAAGAAAATCCGGATTGTGGGAAAAAGGTTTTTGTGAATCAAACTCAAATCGGAAATTCTACTTGCATAGAACCTCTGTTTTCTTTTAAAGGACTGTTTTATGCCATAATGCTGGAGGAAGCATTTGGTATGTGTTTAACAAAGGGGAGTCGTCGAGGGACGTCGCTCATGGTGGCAAAGCCTGTCGAGGTCTTGACCAGCCTCGGTATGGTTAAAATGGCATGCTTCCACTACGATAGGCGAGGATCGACGAAGCGGTCCCTGAGTGAAGTGCTAGGACACCTAGGTAGGATCCTAGAGGGTTCTGACCAGGTGATGCACGGGCTCACGGTTGCTAGGACACCCATGCGTACATCGAGGAAGATATGGATGAACTGGAAGGAATTACTTTTGTGAACTGAATTTTGATATTGGATCTCATTGGTTGACTAGTTGGTTTTCAATTGAGAGTCTGGATGATATATTAGATCTCGTTGGTTTCGGATGATATATTTTTGTAAAATAATGGACTCAATATTTTGGAGGATGATGATCAGTAATACCGTGGTTTCATTGAAGACAACCGAATCTGTTAAAATGGCAATTTCATATTGGGTGTGTAAGTGGTATGACTACCTTGAATTTTGCTTGAAGTGCCGACTAGGGGGCCTGGGAACTCTTTTCCTTGGTACTACCCGGGAAAAACATAACCAAATTTTTTATAAAGGAATCCCACCAATACAGTGGTTGGGCGGTTTGCTAACCCATAGGCTGGATCAGGGGATTCTTGCGATACAAATAGTTACGATTAAGTTACGTTAGTTAGATTAAGTCCTAGGAAGACCTTGTTCTATGGGAGGGAATCAGCGGCGGTCGGCTGTGCCTCACTAAGGGGGAAAAAAGCGGTGATTCTATGGACCAAGTGCAAGCCTCTTCCTTGGTCTAGCTTGGAGGAACCGCAACGCTAATCTCTTGTCCGGATATCCATGGACGAGGCTCGAGTTTGTATCCCTACCCTATGCAAGAGGTTGACCCTGCTTCCACCCCTAGGGAATCACGGAGGGGGTGAGGGTCACATGCTCTGCCTGATTGGGGATGCATCTTCTTTCAAGTTAATTTTATGCTGGTAGAAACAGGGATCAATCCCCTTCATGTCAGAATAGTTCCAAGCAAAAAATCCTTGTAGGAACTAATTCAGCTTGGCACTAATCTTGACTGTCTTGGGCTGCTGATCATCCCCTAGCTTCACCTCCTCAAGCTCGTCTTCTTAAACTCTGATATTCCTTTCCCTAAGATCGGCTTCCTCCTGTTTTAGAGCCACCATTATCCTTTTCCTATTCAACCTATAGCTCTTTCACATTATCCTGAGGGTCCTCTTCCTTTTAACAAGTTCTTTCCTCATTCACTACTATCACTTTAGGATGAGCTACAAGGACCTTTGGATCATACCTCTACATAATCCTCTCTATGACTACTTCAAACAGCAGAGAAATCTAGATTCTCCTTCAAGATCTTCTCTTCTTCATCATCTTCTACCCCGTGTAGGTAGTTTAGGACTTTTACATGAATTGATTAGCTTGCCGGGTTTAGCCCGTCCTTTCCTGCCACCACTAAGATGCAGACTTTCTTTTTGCCTCTTTTGATCGTGATCTTGTCCATCTCCTAGTTATGCTTTATTCTTCCACTCTTGAGCCACGGCCTTCCTAGATGTTGAGATATCGAGCTTGTCTAGTGAGGCGGTGGCCACTGATGACCCGCCTGGGGGATAGGCCCCACACTTACACCACTGGCATGGTTGGTGAGATCTTGGGTGATATGCGGCCACCAGTGGGATGACAGGCTGTGTGACAGCCATCCTAGAGACTGGCATAGTTATAGTGCCAGCTCATTTAGTCGGGTTCACACTATAGAGAACCCGTGTATGTATTGGTTGAGTACCTTTCATATTATGTGTACTCTTATCTTGTATATGGTGTGTTGAGTGTTGAGTAGAGAAGAAGAAGATTTTCAGCCTCTCACCTTGTGTGTTCTCTATTAGGGTTTTGTGAATGTGTGTGTGTGCTTGCAAGAGCTCAAGCTCTCTTCCCCCCTGCATCTTTTCATGGTATCAGAGCCTGGTTCATGCTAAGGGCTGAACTGCAAGCAAGAGAACCACAGGAAGCGGTACGAGGGTGAGAGCTTCAACTACTCTTCCCTATTGTGTTGGTGACTACACCCTTGTCGGGAGCTCTACGGGAGGCATCGGCAAACGGTCTCTGATTGAGGAGCTTTCTTCGCGGGAGTAAAGCTATAGGGCAACTGTACAATCCTATCGGACTAAGATTTTCAGGCCAAAAACGCGTTTCGAGCGCGTCTGGACCTCTGTTTTTCAGAAAGCAGGCGATTTCGAGCACTGCGGGTAAGTCATCGATTCTTTACAGAACTCTGTTTTAGAAACTGTAGGAAGACAGATTGACTATGCAAACACTGTGGGTGCTGCAAAGAGGTCTACAGTTGCCATTGGGTGTTTGTATGCACATTGAAGTCACTGGTTGTGACATTTGAGAGTACTATTGTACCGCTGTGCAGAAAATACAGCAGTTTGTGCAGAAAAACCAGAGTGCAGTTTCTGGTAAAATTGTGTGTTTGGCAAGATGTCTAATGATGGCATAACACAGATTGTGGCTGAGAAGCTGGATATGAATAACTTCCATGCTTGGAGGTTCAGGTTGACGAATTTCCTGATGGGAAAAGGCTATTGGGACTACATAGAAGGTGAGCAGAGCATGAAGAGGCACCGGAGATACCGGATATAAATCCGACTGTTGCAGATGTGAAAGAGTTTAAAGACTGTAACCAAGGAGCCAGGAAGGTTATGTATTGGCTCTCCATTAGTATACAGGACACCATGATTGGGCACATTCAGGATGCCAAGTCCCCAAGGAGGCGTGGGACACCTTGGTAAAGCTCTATGAAACAAATACCAAGGCACGTAAGATAAAGTTGAAGAATGAACTTCATACTGTGGAGAAAAAGAGCATGTCTGTGAATGACTATGCGCTGAAGATAAAGGGTATTGTGGAATCCCTTGCATCTATTGGTGTGTCAGTAGATGATGATGATAAGGTGGAGGTCTGTCTATGTGGTCTTGGGCCACAATACAAGGCGTTCAAGACGTCCATTCAGACTCGAGAAAACATTCCCAACTTTACATATTTGGTGTCTATGCTAATTATCGAAGAGAAGATCTTGGGTGAAGACCAACAGTCTTCACAAAGCAAAAACAGTTCAGAGCAATAGGCCTTCTACACGAGTTCAGCAAGAGGATGAGGTAGAGGAGGCCGTGGACGTGGTCAAGGAGGTGGCCGAACAGGTAATCAGAATTATGGTCAGCAGTAGCAACAACAACAACAGTTCCAGAATCAACAACAACAACAACAACACGCAGGTGGAAGAGGCAAATTCAGAGGCAGGGGGAGTCAAAGAGGTCGTGGAAATTGGCAAAGGCAATATAATGATGCACGTGAATGCTATTATTGTGGTAAGCCTGGACATGTGCAGGCAGAATGTTATAAGAAGCAGGCTGACATGCAAAATGGGAAAGTGCAGCAAAACAACTATGCATCCTCAAGCAGAAATAATGAGGATAATGAAAGGTTGTTTGTTATGCAGCATGTCGTGAATGCCATGTCTGAAAATATTGATGCAGCACAAAAAGATAATGTATGGTATGTGGATTTAGGTGCTTCAAACCACATGACAAGTCATGGGGAGTGGTTCAAGGAGATGAAAAACCCGAAAAGACCAGGTTTTGTGGAAACAGGGGATGACATTGCTCATCCAATTGCCCATGTTGGAGATGTGCCATTGTCTATGCAGGATGGCAAAGTAAAGTACCTTGCAGATGTACTTCATGTACCGAACATAACAAAGAATCTGGTTTCAGTTGGCCAGATGATTGAGCAGGGTTTGCAGGTTCGGTTTAACCCTGATGGGTGTTATGTTGAAGATTTCAAAGACAAGTGCAGATTGGTTGCAAAAGGCAACAGAGTGGGCAGAATGTTTACATTAAATGTAGACATGCCTGAAATGAGTGCTGCGATGTTTGCAAATGGTTCAGGAATTGTTGTAGACACAGACATATGGCATAAAAGGATTGGACATGTAAATGTGCAGAGATTGAAGTCTATGCAGACAAAAGGAATTGTGACACGGCTGCCAAAATTTAAAGTGGAAGGTATGCAAAAAATATGTGAAGCATGCCAATTTGGAAAGCAAACAAAGCATGTGTTTCCACGTAACAGATATGTAAGCAAAAATGCACTAGATGTTGTGCATTCAGATGTATGGGGTCCTAAGAAGACCATATCTATGGGAGGCTGCAGGTATTATGTGACTTTCATTGATGACCACACAAGGAAAGTGTGGGTATATTTCCAGAAGGAGAAGAGTGAGGTGTTCACTCACTTTCAGAACATCAGAGTTTTGGTTGAAAAGCAAACAGGGAAATATGTAAAGTGCCTAAGGTCAGATGGAGGGGGAGAGTACTTCTCCAATGAGTTCTCTGAATTTTTGAAGAAGAATGGTATTCGGAGACAGTTTACATGCAGATACACTCCGCAGCAAAATGGAGTTGCTGAGCGAAAAAACAGGCACATTGCTGAGATTGCGCGAGCATTGAATGGAAGAGAAGAATATGCCGCATTGCTATTGGGCTGAGGCTGTTTCCAGCAGTATACATCATGAACAGGACTCCAACTGCAGCCATACATGATGTAACTCCAGAGGAGAGGTTTACTGGCAAAAAACCAGATTTGTCTCATCTGAAAGTCTTTGGATGCATTGTATATGTGCATGTGCCAGATGAGCTGAGAACTAAGCTGGATCCAAAAGCTGAAAAATGTGTGTTTATTGGATACTCCCTTGAGCAAAAGGGATACAGGTGTTATAACCCTGCTACACATGAGTTGAGGGTAAGCAGGGATGTTGTCTTTGATGAGATGAGCAGCTGGTATGCTGCTGAAAAAGAAGCTGTCGGGGTTGATGTGAGTGGAAGTGTGGTTGCACAGAATGCAGGTCAGCAATCACAGTCTTTGAGTGGACCAGGAGAGTCCTCATCTAGTGGGTCTGTTGATAGACCGTGGAGTGGCAGGCTGCGTCATAATACCAGCCCTACAAATGTGATTACTACATCACGTAAAGGAAAAGAGAAAGTGGTTGAGCCCCTTGGTATGCCTGACATTTCTGCAGGGCATTCTCATGGTGATGGAGAATCTAGTGGTTGAGCCCCTTGGTATGCCTGACATTTCTGCAGGGCATTCTCATGGTGAGCCTTGATGAGGAGCTTGGGATCCCAGCTATGACTGGTGTAAAGAAGGCTATGGAAGCCATGAATGAAAAGCTGCGAAGATCAGGGAGAGTGAAGAACCCTGTGCAAAGATTTACATATGATGGTTATGTGGCACATCACTATGCATATATGGCAAAGGTTGTGCAGGTTGTTGAGCCCACATGCATTGATGAGGCTGTTGGAAATGTGTGTTGGGAGAGAGCTATGGATGAGGAGATGGATGCACTATATGGAAATGAGACTTGGGATTTAGTGCAATTGCCTGAAGGCAAGCAAGCCATTGGATGCAAGTGGGTGTACAAAGTTAAACATAACAGTGATGGGAGCATAAACAGGTACAAGGCTAGATTGGTAGCCAAAGGATATGCGCAGACATATGGGATTGATTATGAGGAACCTTTTAGCCGAGTTGCCAAGATGGCAACGGTGAGAGTTGCGATAGCAGTGGTTGCGTCAAAGCAATGGTCTTTACATCAGATGGATGTAAAGAATGCATTCTTGCATGGGGATTTGCAAGAAGAGGTGTATATGTTGCAGCCACCTGGTTATGAGGATGTGGGTCACCCCGAGCATGTTTGCAGGTTGAAGAAAGCCTTGTATGGCTTAAAGCAAGCACCAAGAGCATGGTTTGAAAAGATTTCTGAATATCTTGTCACTATTGGCTTTCATGTAGCCAATGCAGATTTCTCGTTGTATGTGAGACATGGTGATAGAGGAGTTGTGCTTGTTGTCATCTATGTAGATGACTTGATCATTACGGGGGACCATGATGCAGAGATCTTTGATGTAAAGATATTGCTTAGAGAGAAGTTTGAGATGAAGGATCTGGGGGAGCTCAGATATTTCTTGGGCATTGAGGTGATTAGATCACCACATGGTATTGGATTACTGCAGAGACAGTATGGTTGTCCAAGTATGGTATGACAGGCTGTAAGCCTATTTCTGTGCCATTGGATCAGAATGGCAAGTTGAGTGCAGATTCAAGAGAGATCTTGGAGGATCCTACTATGTACAGACGCATAGTAGGAAGTTTGATCTACATGACGATCACCAGACCAGATTTGAGCTATGCTATTGGGTTGGTGAGTCAGTTTATGCAGGTTCCACGAAAACCGCATTTAGATGCAGTGAGACGCATTTAGATACAGTGAGACGCATACTGAGGTATGTGAGGTCTACTTTGCATTGTGGACTATTTTATGAGACTGGGACAATAGAGATATGTGTACATGGGTACACAGATGCTGATTGGGCTGGTAGTATCTCAGACAGAAGATCTACCAGTGGTTTCATGTTTTCTTTGGGGAGTGCTGCTGTGACTTGGAGCAGCAAGAAGTAGCCTATGGTTGCTCTATCGAGTACAGAGGCCGAGTACAGAGGAGCTGCTATGGCAACATGTGAGGTAGCTTGGTTGAGAAAGCTACTTGTAGATTTGGGTCTATCAGTGGATAGACAAGTTGTCATTTTCTGTGACAACATTAGTAGTATACAGTTGGCCTGTGCACTTTTGCGGCACAGGTCGTAGCTGGAGACTTGCCGGACACCGTATGCGAGCTACAAGCATACAACCAGGGAAGGAAGCTCAAACAGAATGCAAAGGGTGTGTCACTCACTGCTCAACTGCCGCCTTGAAGGATTCCCATGTCGCAGCAGTGAAGAAGGAGCCACCGTCGCCACTCTATCGCCTCTCCGCCGTGCCGCTACACAGTGACCTATTGAATGGCTTAGAGATGCCCTAAAGTAAGCCGAAAGGATGGGAGAGGAGATTACAAGAGAAGAATGGGAATGCAAACTTAAAGGCTCTTCCAAAGTATTTCAATATTGAATGGCTTAGAGACTCCCTAGAGCAAGCCAAATGGATGGGAGAGGCAATTACAAGAAAACAATGGGAGTATGCAAGGATATGCAACTACCATGTAAGCAAAGATGTTTTTCTAAGAAATATAATCTCCTCTTCCAAAGGATGGGAGAGGAGATTACAAGAGAATAATGGGAGAGGAGATTACAAGAGAATAATGGGGAAGCCAGCCTAAAGGATCTTCCAAAGGATTGCAATATTGAATGGCTTAGATATACTCTAGAGCAAGCCAAAAGGATGGGAGAGGAGATTACAAGAGAAGAATTGGAGTATACAAGGGGATGCATGTAAGTAAAGATGTTTACTAAGAAATATAATGTTGAATACTAAATTTCTTACATATAAGCTATATTAAAGTTTTTTTATTGGTGGGTTGCAATATAAAGTGCATAATGCGATGTGGTGAGAAGGTCGACATTTTTGCACTCAACATGTGGACTCCAAGAGAATCACATATGATTGTGGTATAATAGAAGTTTTGACCAATAAAGTCAAGCTAGTAGAAGAGATAATAATATTATACCAAAGAAACTTGAATATTGTGGAATAATTCAAGACATCTTGGAGATTGGATTTAGAGCTTTCAAAGTGCACTCAACATGTGGACTCCAAGAAAATCACATATGATTGTGGTATAATGGAAGTTTTGACCAATAAAGTCAAGCTAGTAGAAGAGATAATAATATTATACCAGAGAAACTTGAATATTGTGGAATAATTCAAGACATCTTGGAGATTGGATTTAGAGCTTTCAAAGTGTTCATCTTTGATGTTAACTGGTTCAAAGTGGTATACAGAGGAACTCAAGCAATCGTCAAGAAGCATACAAAAGGATTTTTTGAAATTGACTCAACTAAACTATGGCAAGATTCAAAAGACACATACGTTCTACCACAACATTGTGAACAGGTTTACACTTGATTTTCAATTTTGATGAATCTATATGTAAATATTTTGATGGATCTATATGTAAATATTTTGTGGTTCTTGTCGCTCCTCGATCTGTATGTATATTTCAAGATCAAGATGTTGAAGAAGAAATGCATGGTGGACAATCAATGGAGGATACAACAAACTAACAATCAACATGCCGACCATGAGGACCATGATGATAATACCTCTACATCCCTTTGATGTTTTCATAAAGCGTTTAAGAAATAACATTCACCAGCTTTGAACAATGCCACATATAGCCACCTCATCCACCAGCCTTGAACAATGCCACATATAGCCACCTCATCCACCAAATGTTCTAGAAGGTGAAATTGAGTTGTGAGAGTATGCTTCTTGGAAAGCTTTCATCAATCATACACACCGCCTCAATTGACTCAACTGGAGCATTCTCAATGGAATCTAGATGAATCTCCTCTGACACTATCCACCTATTCAACAAAGGAAGAAATGATAAATTAAAGAAGTATAGATAATTTCAAAGCTATATGTTATACCAAATGTACAAATCTATAGTTTTGATTGGAACTCAACTTGCCAACCCACCTAGTTTATAGATGTCATTCTGAGCTTTCTCTTCTCTGCACCCACCAGGAAGTATGAACTAGTGAAATCAAGACTTTTTAAAAACAATAAAGATCAATATAGAGTTCATACAACATAAACCGAGGAGTGCCCAAAAAATAGATATAGTTATGTGCGTACCTTCATTATCTTGTGCTAATCATGTGAATTCAGACCATACAATTGATGCTCACCATTTTTTTTGTTATTGTAAATGCACCCTTTAATGAGTGCATTACACCGGTTACTGTACAAAAAGATGAAATTTTATTCTTGACATTCTTTTCCTCTTGCCTTGTCAACCTCCATGGCGCCTTTAATAAAACCATCTTGTCATTGACTACCCCTAGCCATGCATTTTCCATCATCCAATATCCTTTAGGCCATCCCTTATTGCATGGGTGTCTTTTTTACCAATTAGATGGTCCCAAATCATTGATGCCACATTCTTTAAAATGTGCAGAGTGGGAAGGCATGTGGCATTAGCCTCCTACAATGCCATTGGAGAAAAGGTGGTGAGATGGAGAGTGGGATGAGAGATAGAGGGTGACTCCCATCACAACACCCGCAGGCATGAAAAGGTACTCAATCTTCTATCGTCTACCATATTGGACAGAGTTAAGAATAAATCATCTTTTGGATACAATGTGTACCTCTCATCGTAATCCAAGAAACCTCTGATGAAGCATAATTAGGGTGGTTTAGAGGAAGAAATGTTGAAAAATAGGTAGAGGGAGAGGAGACACACACACAGGAGCAAACCCTAATGTATATTGCAAACCCTAACCATAGAGGGAAGCCATCTCCCTTCTCACACATGCATAAAGCCATAATCCATAATACACACAACACACTATGAGTTGTGTCCACACACATCTAACCCTAGCTAATGTCCACACACTATGACCAGCTGGACGCGGTCATTTATGTCTCACACACTAACATGCCAGCACATAGTGCAGCTGGCTCACACTGACATCGAGCTTGAATCTCAACAGCCCCTCTCAAGCTCATGATGTACTGCCATAGATGAAGATGTAGATGAGCTTGGAATATCAAGGCTCTCAACACTCCTCCTCAAGCTCATCCCATGTACTCCCAACATAGTACGGAAGTACTCAAACTTCTCCCTACTAAGTGGCTTTGTAAAGATGTCTGCCACCTGCTCATCAGTCTTCACATACTGTAGATCAACTGTACCATCTAGCACCTTCTCTCTGACAAAGTGATAATGGACCTCTATGTGTTTGGTCCACGCATGAAATACTGGATTCTTGGCCAATTGTATAGTGCTCATGTTGTCACAATGAATGACAACTTTGCCATCAATAAGCTCACCCAAATCTGCTAAGAGACTTTTTAACCATATTCCTTCACAAATAGCAATGGCTGCACCTCTGTATTCAGCCTCTGTACTAGATAAAGCAAATGTAGGTTGCTTCTTGCTACTCCAACTCACCACGGCACTTCCAAGTGTAAAAGCATAACCACTAGTAGACCTCCTGTCATATGAGCTACCTGCCCAATCAGCATCTGTGTAGCCATGTATATCCAATCCTTTACCACTCTCATAAAGAAGACCATAATGTGCAGTGGTCTATGCGTCTCACTGCATCCAAATGAGGTTTTCTGGGGCTCTACATAAATTGGCTTACTAGCCCCACAGCATAACTCAAATCCGAGTGTGTGATAGTCATGTAAATGAGACTACCAACCATCTTTCTGAACATAGATGAGACTACCAACCATCTTTCTGAACATAGATGGATCATACAACACCTCACCAAAATCAGCCCGCAACTTCACAGCTCATTGGCTTACACCCTGTCATGCCATATTTTGCCAACATATCCAATGCATATTGGCGTTGCACTAACCATGTACCTGCATGGTCTTTGATCACTTCAATTCCAAGAAAGTATCTCAACTCACCCAAGCCTTTCATGTCAAACTGCCCACTCAATGCTTTCTTGACATGCATCACATCTATACCATGATCACCTGTGATAATCAAGTCATCCACATAGATGACAAGTAAAACAATCCCATGATTTGTTTTCTTCACGTAGAGTGAAGAATCTGTTGTAGAAACCTGAAATCCAAGGGAGATAAGATATCTGCTTATCTTATCACTCCAAGCACGAGGTGCTTGGTTCAGACCATATAATGCCTTCTTCAATCTGCATACATGAGTGGGATACTTTGGGTGTACATAACCTTCTGGCTGTGCCATATACACTTCTTCTTGTAGATCACCATTTAGAAATGCATTTTTCACATCCATTTGATGCATTTCCCAACCATTAGCTGCAGCCATAGCAATGACTGCTCTCACTGTTCCCATCTTTGCCACTAGACTAAATGTTTCATCATAGTCCAAACCTTGGGTTTGTGCATAACCCTTAGCTACCAATCTTGCTTTATGTCGTTCAATGGAACCATCTGATTTGCATTTCACTTTGTAAACCCATTTACAACCAATGACTTTTTTTCCTGTGGTAATGCAACCAAATCCCATGTGTCATTATTAACCAATGCGTCCATCTCAACATCCATTGTTTTCTCCCATACATACTTTCCAATAGCTTCTATATAGCATGTAGGTTCCACATGCTTCACCAAAGAAGTCATATATGCGTAATGCATAGCAAAATCATGGTATGTCAACCTATCAACTGGATATCTGACCCTTTGGGATCTTCGCAATGCATGCGGATCACTCTGAACACCTGTCACTCTAGCATGTGGTGGCACATATCTATCCTGCCTAGCACCAGGTGTGCGTAAAACGGGTATACCAAGTTCCTCATCCAAACTCTCTGAACTTGATGACTCATAACTTGTAATTCCAATTCCTTCAACCTTCTTCTTTCCTTTATCCATAGCACTACTCCTAGTGCTCACACTCTCATGCCTCAAACGTCCTATTGACCATGGACGTACAGTACTACTCTCAGCCTCTACTAGCCCAGACATAGAAGTAGAGGTAGAACTTGCTTGTGGCAAGTTCACATGCACATCAGCTTCAAGTGACTCAATGACACCCTCATCCTTTGTGCTTTGTACCAACTAGCAAGCTCATCAAACACCACATCTCGTGAGATAACCACTTGCCTAGTTTTTGGATTGTAACATTTGTATGCCTTACGATCCTGTGCATATCCAACAAATACACACTTTTCTACCTTAGGATCCAACTTCCTTCTTCTCTCATCAGGCACATGTACATAAGCTATGCATCCAAAAACTTTGAGGTGTCCAATGTCTGGCCTAAAACCTGTAAGCTGCATCTCTGCTGGCGTACTTCCATGTATGGCTGTTATAGGTGTCTTATTCAATATATACACTGCAGTAGCACATGCTTCTGCCCAATAATAATCTGGCATGCTCTTTTCATTGAGCATCGCCCTGGCCACTTCACAAATGACTCTATTCTTTCTCTCAGCCACACCATTTTGCTGAGGTGTATACCTGCAAGTCAATTGCCTTCTTATTCCATGCTTTCTCAAGAAATGCTCAAAAGCATTTGAGGTGTATTCACCACCTCCATTTGTCCTCAAACACTTAATCCAAGAACCATATTGCTTTCTTGCAAAAGCTTTAAAATCCATAAACTTTTCCAACACTTCACTTTTCTCTCTCAAAAAGTATATCCATGTCATTCTGCTGAAATCATCAATGAATGTCACATAATATAAACTGCCTTTAATAGATGGGTTTTGTGTAGGACCCCATACATTGCTCACTTTTGTGATTGTTGAGATCGGGGATGTCGTACCATTGGATGTCTATCTCTAGGTTTATGTGTAAAGCTGCTTTAGTGTGAATGCATAGAGCTACACTCAGGTAAATCCAAGACATGTTTGGGAGTTTTTCTACATGCTAAGGGTCCAGGAAATACATTCCAAGGCACATCAATAAAGCTTCTTCAAGTGACAGGTTCACAAATTCATCCATTAGGGCCAAAAATGAAAAAAAAGGGATACGAAAGGATTGGATTAAGTTTCTTAATCAAAGTCATTTAACTAAAATAGTATAGATAAAAAGCTATAATTACCATATTGGAGAATTTGGAAAAAATATCAAGATTTTGAAAATTTTCTTTTCAATCTCCTTATTGGTGTGTCTTAAGCATACAAACTTAAAAGTTGTCAGAGAATGTGCATTTAGAACCTACTCTTTAATCTTTGTCCAATAATATGTCCCATGAGGGGGTTTTGACAAAAGCTTAAAAAGATTCACCATGGTCCCTTACAATCTTACAAAATGGGAATTGAGATTTTTCCAAATTCTCTTATATGGTGTTTATATTAAATGCCTCTTTTTCACCTATATTTACAGGGTAGTGTCTTTAATACATTGAACATCACCTATCTATTCTTGGTAGCCATCTTATAAAGATCGACATGATGAGATTGAAGGTTAAAGATTACGTGCATGAGGGAAGAATCATGTAGATTTGTGGGTTCAAGGAGGTCTATACCCTCTTGACCCATCAACTAGTAAGCCTCCATCATTCAACACTTTACATAATTTTGTTCAATTCATTGGGGATGGTAGAGAAGGTTTATTTGGGTATTTCTCAAGATTGAACAATAAAGCTATCATTTCCCATTATCAACACAAGCACATGGCTGAAACTATGCTTAGTGTGGACAAACAATCTGTTAAAGGGCTTGAAAACATTGTGCTCTCACAAACTCAGCAATGTAAATGTGTTAGACAATCATTTCAAGAAGAGATGACAATATACAAAATAACAAAAAATTTGAGGAATATGCACTCTAAAAACCTAACTAAAAGATACTCCTCTTGGGTTAATAAGCGCAAGGTCTGGACAGTTTAAGAGTGTATAACATGCCTAGAAACAGAAGAAATGGATGAAGTTTGCTTCTTAAAGCTACATAAATAGTGTGGGAGCATTTGGCATAGATAATCCTATGATAGAAATGTGTTGATCAAGTCTGCTATCAGAAACCATGACCTAATTCAAAATGCTTAGGCTTTTGGAGTGTGCAAGGCTTCGAACGATGGTAGTGAAGGAAGTTTTCAACAACTTTTGTTACTTGGTCAAGCATGATGTGGTAAAGTCATGTGACAAGGTTTCAAATAAGCAAGAAGGGATACAGAGCCATATAAAAGCTATGGTACCTAGGGGCATGTTAACCACTCTGGTTAACATTACTTTTTAATCATGGCTACACTTATTGTACTCATCTCTTGTAACCACGTAAAGCACTACAAGGGATCGGGCTCCGCACTCCTAGTCGCAGAAAATGACTTGTGGAAAAAAAGTAGCGGGCCCGTGTATCAGTGCGTGTATCATGGCGGCCAGAGACATGCGTGTAAAAGCGCGTGTATAGACGCAGTCAGACGCGCTGATACGAGGGCTTATACACGCGTTTTGTCAGTTTAGCTGCGCTTATACACGCGCATTTCTAAGAGTATCCGCGTATATACACGTGACTTTTACAGAGTTGACGCGTCTATACATGCAAAAAACAGAGAGCAAAAAAAAAAATCCAGAGAGTGCTATTTGGTACCTGAATGCTGTTCCAGCATTCCAGCACCCAATAGCACTCTCTGGATTTTTTTGGGGTGCATTGCACCATCCACGAGGAAGATTTAGTGCATTGTCATTACACGATTCAATAACGACATGAGTGCATACATTGTCAATACACGATTCAAGACAGACATGAATGCAATACTATCAATTCACGATTCAATATTACTATCAAAATTTTATGTGTACACATATATACAAGGGAGTCCATATGTCGAAGTAGCCCATGGCTTCAATTATAAACAAATATATACAAAATCAAATTGGTTTGTCTAAAAAAGCCTATGGCTTCAGTTACAAAAATATATATACAACCACATCCTCAATATGGAATGTGATACTATAAGTCTGAGTACTACTCAGACCCAGACCCGCTGCTCCCTCCATGATCAGATGAGCTCACATCGGTATACATGTCCGATGAGTAGTGCTCACGTCCAGCAGGAGCAGTGGTGGCGGGTGGATCATCAGTGGTAGGAGCATCACTAGGTGCAGCAGCAGCAGCTTGTGCCTGTTTAAGTAATATATCGTATATAAGTATATATATATGTAATTCAATAAACCAAAATCATTCGTTTAGAGTTTTCAAGTACCTGTCAACCGTATGGCCTCATGGCCATCTCAAACTGCGTGTCCGTAATACGTCCCTCGACTCTAAAGAGAGCCCACGTGTCACGTCTGCTATGCCGGCGAGCATACCCAATATCAAGGGCTGTGGGCTTCCTCCCCATAACCCGTCGCTGTATCATAATCAACACAATTTGTAAGATTAAAACAATCATAGAATCAATGAATTAAGTAAACAATCAAATAAAGTGGCAAGATACTTACGAACTCTGCCTCCCATGACTCGACACCGCCAGATCCGAAATGAATTAAGTAAACAATCAAATCATAGAATCAATGAATTAAGTAAACAATCAAATAAAGTGGCAAGATACTTACGAACTCTGCCTCCCATGACTCGACACCGCCAGATCCGAAATGCGAAGATCCAATGGTCTCCATCTGGATCCGTCGTGCCTCCACATGCTGCCTGCTCTTCATGCCACCCTCTGCTCATTTCTTTGCCTCCTTCCACTCCCGTTTGTGTGCAGTGGCAGGTTTTTCGGTAGGATAGCCACCCACAGCTACATTTAGCCCATCATCGTGCGAGTTTCTTAAGGTGAGATCTTTTATTACTTAAGATCTCCCTTATTCGTGTCCTTCCCCATACATCCAAGAATGTCGCATGTGGGGGATTGGGGTACCGACTATGTACACACAGCATCTATCACCTCCCCAACTAATCGGCTATTTTGATCTTTAAATTTAATAAAACAATTTTTGTACAAGTTTGAAACTACCCCACGCATGTACTCCGTTACCTCTTTCCCCCTCGCATCCATCACTACCCCGCCCCTATCCGTCACATCATAGTAGATCACTCCCTCCACCTCTCTCACCTCCTCCTCATCCTCACTGTCTCCTCTAACTCTTCTCCCTCTATCTCCTCTCTCACCGCGTGCCCTACAACCTCCCCCACCAAAGCACCCGCCGCATCCTCCACTCCCACTCTGTGGCGTTTGCTCTCCTTTGTAGTGCAGGTGGAGTCACGACTGGGGGATTGTGTACGTGACTGTGGTTGTGAGGGAGTACTGATGGTGGCTATGAGCCCTGATGTGACGGTGCCTAGGAGGGTGTGCGTGAGTGTGTCTGGGATGGGGTATGTCTCCTCGGTGGGCATGGAAGAGGAGAAGCTGCATGCCGTCTCGCCGAACTCACAGGCATAGACAGCAATGGAGTGACATGGATACTCGGGGGCGGGGTGACCATACCAGGGAATCCAGGAGAGGGGGATGGGCATACATGTACTCTGTAAGCTCAACTCGACTAGGATGGCACCCTAAATGATTTAGCATCTCCATCATCCAAGTGCCGTACACAAATGGATCGGATGAAGAACTTGGATCCATGAAGAATCTGCAAAAAAAAAAGTATATACATGAAGGATCCATGAAGGGGATGGCAATAATTAGGGCACTTACTTGTAGCTCCCACTTTTGGTGTAGCCTCCAAAGCTCCTCATGCTTCCAATTCTCCATTGCACTCCGTTGTATAAATAAAAACAAGATCAAACGCATAAAACAAACATCTCATAACAAACTCCTATCGATGGATTTGCATTCCATCTGGGAAAATCAAGACTCTAGCAAGCCTAATTAGGAGAATAGAATGTGGAGGACCCTAAGCTAAGTGATATCCTTGGTATAGGGTGCCAAAATGTTCACCTAAAAGAGTATAATATTTTCATGAGAGAGGAAGAGGAGAAGATAAAAGACACAATGCAAGGGTCGGTTTGGGAACATGCGCTTAGTCAACCCTAAGGAGGGTTAACTCCTTGATGCGAAGCTGCTAGGGCCTCACTCCACCACTACTTGTGTCACTCAAGTGGAGCTTTCCTTGAGCTAGGTAGGGAGCAATGAGACAAAGATCTATGGAGAGCTCAAATCCTATCTCAATCCCTTGGTGTGTGCAAGAGAGAGAGAGAGAGAGAGAGAGAGAGAGAAGAAGAAGAAGAAGAAGAAGAAGAAGAAGAAGAAGAAGAATAAGGAGAAGAGGCAAGAAAAGGAGCATCACCTAAAAAGCACACACATACAACCAAGCAAGTCAGCATGCATCACAATACAAGCTCACCACCATAGCCATAAAAGAGTGACACAGAGAGCGAAAGAGAGAGAGAGAGACTCAATTGTGATAATGGGATTCTCTATCCTTTTTATATTTCATAATTCACTTATATATATGAGCTCTTTTTTACAAAGGCCATCCGCCCATTTAATAATAAGGGGCCTCAAATTGTTTCTCTAGCTCTATGTACAACTTGGGCTTATTGCTCATGGGCCAATGTTACACATGTCATAAGCTCGGTCATCTCATATATCGTTTACATAAACCACTTAGCGTGGGTTTTCAAAAAAATGGATTACATGAAGCATAACCATGCTTTAAATAATGTTAACCATTGTAATTAACAAACACTCTTGACTCCATTGCTCCATTGCCTCCTCTCTGGATGTTCTTACTTGGTTAGGTCCACTGATCACGTAAAGAAAACTCAAGTCATCATGCCTTTATGGTGTAGCCTTTTAAAGCCAATTTGTCCATCTTTCTTGAGGATAATGAAGGTCTGATGAAGAACATTTTCACACCATAGCAATGTAGACATCTAGTTCTAATGGTGGCAAAGGATTCTCATAAGCCCTAATTCAAGCCTATGGGTTCTTCTTTCATCGTACAAAACCTATGGAGATAAGGGTTATCTTGATGAAGAAGCTACATGTAAAGCCTCTCTTACTAAAGCACAAGTTGTTGAAGTGGGAGCATCCTTTGTTTCCCCCTTCCAAAGGTAGATTCCAATGTTTTATTGCATTTGGGAATCTAAACTTTTTGAGGGCAAGATGGTAAGGTTTTATTCATGACCTTCTTTCCCCTATCTAATTTTGGGTGGATGTATTTACGAGCTATTGTTAAGGCTTGCGCATTAACTTCTCTTTGGATGACCAAGATGTGCTTTGGAACCCAAATCCAATTGTTACCTTTGTAGAAGCCTTGAGCTTAAATAAGACAAGTGGGAACCCACCTTGAAGTAACCTTACGGTTGGTTTTCTTTTGTGAGATCCCTGTTCCCACTGAGCAACGGATTCAGGATACTGGCAGCGGAAGTAGCACATCATGCGCGGGTAGGGGTCTCACACTCGGGGCCTCGCCCACGGATATCCAGACAAGAGACTAATCCGTCGGTTTGTCCAAAACCGAAACCGGAAAAACTTCCTTTACCCGGAAAGCATGGGCGATTCCACCAGGATAACTCTTTACTCTAACGTAGTCAAGATCATTACGGATCAACTGATCTGACTGCACCTTTAACGGTACTTGGTCAAATCAAGGAAGAAACTTGCACTTGGATCATTGGGATCAACGCTTTTTTCCCCATCAAGAGGCACAGCCGTTGATTCCTATCCATAGAACAATTTCTATCCGGGATTTACTTCATCTATCGTAATAATAGAAATTAAATCTCGATTTACGGATCCATCAATCCAGCCTAACCCCATCCGATCCCATGGGTTAGCCAACCGCCCAACCACTGTAGTGATGGGATCCAATTTTGGAATTTGGTTAGGTTTTGTCCCGGGTACCAAGGAAAAGAGTTCCAAGGCCCCCTAGCCGGAAGTTCATGCAAACATAGAACTAGCCACACCACTTACACACCAATATGAAATTGCCTTTTTCTTAGCATCAACTAACTTTAAAACAATCCTTTAATGAAACCATAGTACCACTGATCATAATCTTCCAATTTATCCGGTTGATTCATAATTTCCCATCATTCCTTCATCAGAGTATCTATGGCATCATTGGCAACTAGAACGCTCACCACCTGTCCACACAGGGGCCTTTTCAATAGTTCCTAGCCCATAATACTCGGCAATATAATCACTTATAAAAATCAAGATGGACTCTCGTTGAAGATCAGCAAGATCAACCAACAGATCCATATAAAGAGCCATGGACTCATCCATTGAAGACCAGCAAGGTCAATCAACCAGATCCATGCCCGGTTTCACAAAACAACTCTTACTCCTTGTTCCAATATCTTCCTCGACGCACGCGTGGGTATCCTGGGCGACCCAGAGCCCGAGCACCGTATGGTCAGCACCCTCTAGGATCCTTCGCAGGTGACCTAGCGCTTCACTCATAGGCCGCTTCCTTGGTCCCTCATCCACCGTACCGGAAGCTCACCATTTAAATCGAACCGAGGCTGGTCAAGACCTCGGTCGACCTTGCTACGCGAGACGTCCTCCATTGACTCTCCGTCAGCAGTTGCAACTTTATCAGTTAGGTCTTCATGACCTTAATCCACAAGATGGTCAAAATGCTTCCCCAGCATTCTTGACATAAAACAGTCATTTACAAACAGTCACAAAATACAGTTTCTAAATCAAACTCTCGTCTTTCCACATTATCCCTCCTTAGTCCACATTACTTATTCCACATTCCATTCAATGTGTACTCATTCTCATCCATTTCCTCATATCGACGACACATTAATTCACATTCACATTCATACATCCACATTTACATGGATACATCCATTTTCACATCCTCATTTATACATCCACATCCCATATCCACATTCATACATACACATCCATATCCACATCCATACATCCACATTCACATCCACATTCACATTCACATCCACATTCACATCCTCATTTATACATCCACATCCACATCCATATTCACATCCATACATCCACATCTACATGCATACCTCCATTTTCACATCCTCATTTATACATCCACATCCCTTATCTACATTCATACATACACATCCATATCCACATCCATACATCCACATCCACATCCACATTCATATTCACATCCATATATCCACATCTACATGCATACATCCATTATCACGTCCTCATTCCTACATCCACATCCACATACATACATACATCCACATCCACATACATACATACATCCACATCCACATTCCCATTCCCATCTATACATCCACATCTACATCCACATACATACATACATCCACATCCACATTCCCATTCACATCTATACATCCACATCTACATCCACATTCATATACATCCACATCCACATTCCCATTCACATCTATACATTCACATCTACATCCACATACATACATACATCCACATCCACATTCCCATTCACATCTATACATTCACATCTACATCCACATACATACATACATCCACATCCACATTCCCATTCACATCTATACATCCACATCTACATCCACATTCACATCTATGCATATACATCTTCATGCATACATCCATTTTCACATTCATACATCCACTTTCACATTCATACATCCATACTCCCATCTCCACATCCACACATCCACATACATACATCCATTTTCACATTCCCATTCATGTAACCCCATATGTCTTCACATCTAATCTTTTACATCACATCCATTCTCGCCCTATCACAACCCATATACATCCTATTCTATCACATACACTTCTTACCTCATCCCATACACATCTTATCACATCCTATCACTTTCCATACGCATCTTATCAATTCTTATCACATCTCATACACCTCTTATCACATCTTATTACATTTCATATCTTTTTTTTTTTTAAAAGAGAATTCTTATATTTGATATAAGATTTCTCTACACATTTATTTATACATAAATTCCATTTAAGGAGACTAACACTTTCGAAATTAAAATCAATCTTTTATGCATCTTCTTATGCATAAATTCAGTTTGGTAGGAAATTACACTTTTAGAATAAAAGAATTTCTCTTATGCATCTAAGTTAAGCATAAAATCCATTTATGAGAAAAATCACACTTTTAGTATAAAAAGAATATCTTTTTATGCATACCTATATGCATGAAATCCAATATGATAAAAGTAACACTCTTACAATAAAATAATCAACTTTTATGCATACCTCTATGCATGAAATTCAATTATGATATAAGTCACACTTTTATAATAAAATAATCAACTCTTATGCATACTTTTATGCATGAAAATTAAAAATGATAAAAGTAACACTTTTGATATAAAAATTTATCATTATGCATATTCCTATGCATGAGAATAAAAATGATAAAAGTAACACTTTTGATATAAAAATTTATCATTATGCATATTCCTATGCATGAAAATAGAAATGATAAAAGTAACGCTTTTGATATAAAAATTTATCATTATGCATACTCTTATGCATGAAAATAGAAATGATAAAAGTAACACTTTTGATATAAAAATTTATCATTATGCATATTCCTATGCATGAAAATAAAAATGATAAAAGTAACACTTTTGATATAAAAATTTATCATTATGCATACTCTTATGCATGAAATAAAAATGGTAAACATAACACTTTTGATATAAAAATTTATCCATTATGCATACTTCTATGCATGAAATAAAAATGGTAAAAATAACACTTTTGATAGAAAAACTTATCCTTTATGCATGATATTAAAATTCAATTTCTCCATGATTGTAATGAAATTCTTTCAATTAATCTAGGATGATAATTCCTAGAATATGGTAGAAAGTCCTCTTTTTATGCTTTGAATGAGATTATTTTATGCATAATTTTTATAAAAATTTTACCATAGCTCCGCTGCTATGACTGATAAATCTCAATTTTTCTAAGGGATAAAGCTTATCATTAAGGAAATAATTAAAATGATTCTCTAATTGGATCCTTAATCCATAATGGATTGAATCATCAATATACATAAACTAAAAGCATAAGAAAAAGCCATTAATTTGGCCTCAAGCATAGCTTTATCTTGGGTTAAGGAAAAGCTTTATGAAAAGCTTGATTTGGATTGAGAATGGGTCATGAGTATGACCATTTCTTGAGTGAGAGAGAGAATTTACATAAGAATCATTAGAATTTAAACATAAATGAAAATTAACTTCAATAGCATTTATTAAATTATGTAACTCTTCACTACTATTCAAACTTCAATAGCATTTAAAAAAAAAACCATACCAATTAAACTTCTCAAGCTTGAGAGGGGTTGAGAAGAGAGAAACATTGAGAAATTATAGAAAGATGAATATTCACTAATTACCTTACAACTTGCTTGATTCTTTGTTCACGGTAGAGGCCCCCAACCAATCAATTGGTTAAGTATGTTGATGGAGCCACTAATGGGGATTGAAGAAAGAGGGAAGCTCCAAAAACTAGTGAATTATTAAATGAATTCATAGTTCTTGGCTTAGGTGGAGTAGAGTAACGATGCATAAACACTATATATTTTTCAACAAGGGGGAGGCTTCTATTTATAGGAAGAATTGAGCTCCTAACCAAACAAACTGATTCTAGAATTTTCTAAATCAGTTTGGTCAATATTTGACCATTTTTAGGTCAGTTAAGCTAACTTTTTGGAACTAGACTTAAATGAGGAGAGAGGAGAGATGAAATATCTCAATTTTTATGAGTTTAAAACTCATTCAAGCATGTGAAATATGCACCTCCTTTAAAGAACTCTCTTTCCTTACATATGTGTCATAATGGAATCATTTTAATATTGCTCATAGTTTTTTACTAATAAACCTTGTACATTTTCAACTCTTCATCTTATGTGAAATATGCACATCCTTTAAAGAACTCCCCTTCCTTACATATGTGTCATAATGGAATCATTTTAATATTGCTCATAGTTTTTTACTAATAAACCTTGTACATTTTCAACTCTTCATCTTATGTGAGCATTTAAGGGACTCCCCTTCCTTACATATGTGTCATAATAAAATCATTATTCCCAAAATATCTCATATTTTTAATATTGCTCATAGTTTTTTACTAATAAACCTCGTACATTTTCAACTCTTCACCTTATGTGAGCATTTACTCATTTTTGGGTATCTTCTTTTTTACAAATTGGATTTATCTACTCCCTACACATGGATTGATGCTATTGGCCCATAGGAACCTTAATTGGACCATAGTCTAAAGATTTCTGAAAATCTAGACCCTTAGACTAAGGTTCTTTATACCTATTTCCAATTAATTCCAATTGCACATTGGAAAATTCTTTTTGAATTTCTGTTTCAGGGGAACTCATCTGAATTATAAGAGATATTTTTCTATCCAAAAATATTCAAAATCTGAATATTCTCTCTCTAGAATATTTTCTCTCTCTAGGCTAAAATAGTTAGAAACAAGGTCTTTATATTTCTGAAGAGGGGTTGATTACAGGGGAAGATACTAGACATCAAAAAGGGGTTGGGAGAGGAATCTTACATTCTACCCCACTTAAAAAACGCGAGATGTCCTCATCTCGCAGGTGGAGTATGATTTCTTTCATCACATCTTCTTCTTCTTCAATCACATTCAACTTTTCCCTGGTATTCTGCTGGAGTATGGATGACTTGAGAACTGTCGGTTAAGTCCTTGGTTTTTCAATTGCAGTAAAGATCTGCCCTTCTTTCCTCTTCTACTTCTTCTGAAATTGTGACTGCTGTGGCTGCTGCAATCTGAGGTGGAATTCTTTCTCTTTGGTTGCCCCTGTTCTGGAAAGGAGTTCTAAGGTTATTCTGGGTAGAGGTAGATGGTTGATTTGGAGTTCTTCTGGGGTTACCCTGGCTTGGGTGAGACGGACCCTGATTAGACTGGTATGAAGGAATTGGTCTCTGAATTCGGGGTCCTAGACTTCCCTGTCCCCTTGACATGGCAGGAGTTGGGCAGTCTTTTAACTGATGACCAAAACCTTGGCATCCAAAACACCGGTTCTCACTTCTGGGTTCATTGTTCTGCATCCTTGAAATAGATGGTCCTCCTGAGAAAGTATTTTGGGGGAAGGATCTTCCTTCACTTTGGAATCTTCCTGCATCTTGATTCTGAAACGGTCCTTGCTGCCTCTTTGGAGGTGGAAAGTTTGAAGTACCTTCCTGGGCTTGGAATCTTTTAAAGTTAGAGGGTGCAGGTTTTGGCGGGACCTTTACTACAAAGGCTTTGGAAAAATCCTTTGCCATTTTTACTGCTTCAGCCATGGACACTGGTTTGGCATTTTTGACCAGTGTGTCCAAAGGTTCGTTCATTGCCCGAATGAACCTGGCCATGAGCTGTTCTTCATCTAGAGGTGGTGAGTATTTGAGTAGATGAGCAAAGGCCTGGTGATATTCTTCAATGGTTTTGTTCTCCTGCTTTAGTTCTAAAAATTCGTTCATTTTGGTTTCCAAAAATCCAGGGGGACAGAATCTCTTTCTCAAATAGGTTTTTAGGTCATTCCAAGATTGGGTATTTCTATTTAGACGGTTGGTGTCACAGTGGTTCCTCCATGCTACCCTGGCTGTTTCCACTATTTTCAACCGGCCAAGAGCTATTTTGCTCAGCTCATTATAACCTGTGACGTCAAAATACTCTTCCATGGCTTCCACCCATTTCTCCACAGTCTCACCTAGGTTCTCCCCTTCTCCTTTGAAGGGTCTTGGTTGAGTCCTATGAAGAGCCTTGCGAACATCAGGATCAAGTTCGTTATCTTCAGTGACAGGGTCTGGCTGCTGACGGCTACGATTTCCTCGTCTCATGATTCTGTCAAAAATTTATATATTAGAGAGAGAATAGTTATAAGATTAGAGAGGAGATTCTTATTTTTGAATACCTCAAAAGCTGGGGAGAATTCTTACATTCTACCCCACTTAAAAAAAAAGCGCGAGATGTTCTCATCTCGTAGGAAGAGAACAACTCTTTTTCTTAAGATCCAATTTTATTCTGGGGTTCCTTATATTCTGGTCAACCCAACAGAATACTAGGATAAATATCCCTTAGAACTTATCAACAATTCATTCAGATCATATCATTCATATCTTTAACATGATAATGGTCCATTAGACCGAAAAATTTCCTTCTGAACATTCCTCCACGGGAATTTTAGTCAAGTAAGTTCTCAATTTGTCATCCCTTAACTTGATCTAACGGTCAAGTATTAATATTAGCAATCTGACAGCACAATCCACTAATCTCATAGTGATTTGTTGAAATCATTATCATCATTCCAGTTATGAATATCATCACAGGGACTCGTCCCATTCATCCTCATTGAGGTTTCGCTCAGCTTATTACATTTCAACCAAATTTCAAGGATCATCATTTTTCAATCAGAATCCAATTCAATTCATCAATTCTCAAATAGAATTAAAAATCATATCAACCACATTCGAAATCATCCTCTGGATAGCATTAACGCTTATAATTTCAAGTCTTAGATTTACTCGTATATACTGTCAGTAAAGAGCTGCAGTATACTCTCGGTATATACGGGTAGTCACAGCCCTTGGAATTATAAGGTAAATACCATCATGTCTAGGCCTCAAGCAAGTCAGGGATTCTATATAATTGTGGTACTTCCATCTGAAGACCCAATTACCAAATTACAAATTTTAGTTTGAATATCAATTTGTATGACTTATATCACACAATTACAACCTTTTTTTTGTTTCTTGATAAATTTTTGACATATTTGTCTTCTCAGTTGATCTTTATTAACCAAATGCTCTGATACCAACTGTGAGATCCCTGTTCCCACTGAGCAACGGATTCAGGATACTGGCAGCGGAAGTAGCACATCATGCGCGGGTAGGGGTCTCACACTCGGGGCCTCGCCCACGGATATCCAGACAAGAGACTAATCCGTCGGTTTGTCCAAAACCGAAACCGAAAAAACTTCCTTTACCCGGAAAGCATGGGCGATTCCACCAGGATAACTCTTTACTCTAACGTAGTCAAGATCATTACGGATCAACTGATCTGACTGCACCTTTAACGGTACTTGGTCAAATCAAGGAAGAAACTTGCACTTGGATCATTGGGATCAACGCTTTTTTCCCCATCAAGAGGCACAGCCGTTGATTCCTATCCATAGAACAATTTCTATCCGGGATTTACTTCATCTATCGTAATAATAGAAATTAAATCTCGATTTACGGATCCATCAGTCCAGCCTAACCCCATCCGATCCCATGGGTTAGCCAACCGCCCAACCACTGTAGTGATGGGATCCAATTTTGGAATTTGGTTAGGTTTTGTCCCGGGTACCAAGGAAAAGAGTTCCAAGGCCCCCTAGCCGAAAGTTCATGCAAACATAGAACTAGCCACACCACTTACACACCCAATATGAAATTGCCTTTTTCTTAGCATCAACTAACTTTAAAACAATCCTTTAATGAAACCATAGTACCACTGATCATAATCTTCCAATTTATCCGGTTGATTCATAATTTCCCATCATTCCTTCATCAGAGTATCTATGGCATCATTGGCAACTAGAACGCTCACCACCTGTCCACACAGGGGCCTTTTCAATAGTTCCTAGCCCATAATACTCGGCAATATAATCACTTATAAAAATCAAGATGGACTCTCGTTGAAGATCAGCAAGATCAACCAACAGATCCATATAAAGAGCCATGGACTCATCCATTGAAGACCAGCAAGGTCAATCAACCAGATCCATGCCCGGTTTCATAAAACAACTCTTACTCCTTGTTCCAATATCTTCCTCGACGCACGCGTGGGTATCCTGGGCGACCCAGAGCCCGAGCACCGTATGGTCAGCACCCTCTAGGATCCTTCGCAGGTGACCTAGCGCTTCACTCATAGGCCGCTTCCTTGGTCCCTCATCCACCGTACCGGAAGCTCACCATTTAAATCGAACCGAGGCTGGTCAAGACCTCGGTCGACCTTGCTACGCGAGACGTCCTCCATTGACTCTCCGTCAGCAGTTGCAACTTTATCAGTTAGGTCTTCATGACCTTAATCCACAAGATGGTCAAAATGCTTCCCCAGCATTCTTGACATAAAACAGTCATTTACAAACAGTCACAAAATACAGTTTCTAAATCAAACTCTCGTCTTTCCACATTATCCCTCCTTAGTCCACATTACTTATTCCACATTCCATTCAATGTGTACTCATTCTCATCCATTTCCTCATATCGACGACACATTAATTCACATTCACATTCATACATCCACATTTACATGGATACATCCATTTTCACATCCTCATTTATACATCCACATCCCATATCCACATTCATACATACACATCCATATCCACATCCATACATCCACATTCACATCCACATTCACATTCACATCCACATTCACATCCTCATTTATACATCCACATCCACATCCATATTCACATCCATACATCCACATCTACATGCATACCTCCATTTTCACATCCTCATTTATACATCCACATCCCTTATCTACATTCATACATACACATCCATATCCACATCCATACATCCACATCCACATCCACATTCATATTCACATCCATATATCCACATCTACATGCATACATCCATTATCACGTCCTCATTCCTACATCCACATCCACATACATACATACATCCACATCCACATACATACATACATCCACATCCACATTCCCATTCCCATCTATACATCCACATCTACATCCACATACATACATACATCCACATCCACATTCCCATTTGTTGAAATATACAAGTGAATAGGGTGTGTGTGGGAACAAGCTCTTGGTTAGAGGCTGTAAAAGAGAAGATGTAATTGTGAAAGAACCTGTGAAAAGGTGAGAAGAATCTACTGGGAGAGAATAATGGGTAGCATGAGGGAATTTAGGAGTGTGGAGATATTCTGGGAGATATTCAGGGAAAAGAGAAGAGGTGGAGAGAATCAGGCAAGAGGTGGAGATATTCAGGGAGTGAATCATGGAGAAATCAATGGGATTTGATGCTTGATGTAAACACTATAAATTGAGGCATAGCCCTAATGAGAATTTGCTGGTTTTTGAGTATCCATGCCTACATTAATCTATCTGCTAATTATTCACTAATTACGTCTTAATCATTTCTTAATCACTTTGTTAATCATGTTGATTCTAGTGTTTGATCCACCATAGCTCATCATTTAGCTCAAATTTCAACATGGTATCAGAGCCATGCCTAGAATCAACCAGATTTATGAGCCCATTAGTGAATTAATTAGGATTAGTAAAATAATTAGCAAAAAAATCAATTTTTTAGTAAGCTTTCACTCTTCCCCTTCACCCCCAGCGAGTGGAGGGTCTCTAGCATCTAGCACAGTTCAAATTAGGTCATGAGCTTCTAGCTTAAGCTAGCTAAGCTCCTTGGCTTCAAGCCTATCTATTCCACGCATCAAACCGCCGACGGCAGCTGCAGATTTTCGCAGAATTCTAGGCGCCGTTTTTCTGAAGTAGAATGAAGATTGCTCTTTGCTCAGTTCAAATGTCTTCAATTCCTCTTAGCACAAAGGGTAATCAAGCATGCTCTACAAGCTGGTGAAGACAGAAATCAATTTCATCAAGTCTACAGAGAGATCCAAGCTCTTCATCAAATCTGCAGGTGACTTTGGTAAAACAGAGATTAAGCTTTCATTATTTGGTCAAATCTTGTGTTTCTTGGCTTAATCCTCTACTAGACTCATTGCTATTGATGCCTTTCAAAGCATTTGAGCTCATTTGAAGTGGAAGGCACCAGATCTGGGCTCCCCGCATACTCTGTTTTCTGCACACAAACCAGAGCATTAATTTGCTAATCAGTGATTAATCAGTGCTAATCACTGTACTTTGGTGCAATTGAGGGTTCAAATTAACCATTAGGTATCTGATACAGATCCCTATAACTTCAGATTTCAAATCGGAGTTGGTTTGATACTCCAACCATCCCGTACAAATTGGTTACTCTCAATTTAGTGTAATTTCTGGGAAAATTGTGCTGATAAATTTGTGAAAATCATCATTTTGCATTCAACCCTTGGTTAATGCCTGTAAATCTCACTCAAATTCAAGATTATTCACAGCCAGAATTGCATTTGGAATGTGCATAAGAATGAATGCTATACGCATTATGTATTGGGCACATTTTATCAGTGTAAAAATGGGAACAGACACTGCCCTTGTCCAGATTAAGGCAAGAGGTAAGACCTCCCGCATAAATTTGGGTTTGCATTGCATAATGACAAAAGATAAACATAAAAATCCCAAAGGAACTGTCAGCAAATCATTGAAACATGTTGCTCACATGGAGCAAAATGACCTGACGGACGAGCTCATGGCCCCAGCCATGAAAGAAGAAGAATATCTCTTCCCAAGAAGAGGATCCACACCGAGAAAAAGACCTGAAGGAAGACATGGACATGAGAAGAGAAGCTGCCACAAGAAGAGAAGCTGCCCAGAGAAGAGTGAAAGAAGAGACGGACGCGTGGAGAGAAGCTGCCACGAGAAGAAGACTGAAGAGAAGAGAAGATGTGAGGCTCCAAAGAGTGAGGAGCCATGTGAAAATCTCTGAGAGAGAGAGAGAGAGAGAGAGAGCCCACAACCCAATGTAACCTGCCCCAATAAAGTAAAACCACCTCTGAGCCACCGATGATGTAGGCCACGTGGTAGATGTATGTGTGAGCACTTTAGTCAAGGTCGCGGGCACTTATAGTAGCCTTGGACACATAGAGAGAGAGAGTGTCAAGGACTATGGAGTTTAGGGACTTGAGGCACTGGTCGCGGATTGTCAAGTAAGAGAGAAACTTGATACAGGGTCCAGGTGTGCTGAGATAACTTGAGGGGAGGAGTAGACACTGGTCGCGGACTACCAAGTAAAGGGTGGCAAACTTGGTATAGGGTCTAGGTGTGCTAGGATTATTCACTTGAGGGGAGGTGTTGAAATATACAAGTGAATAGGGTGTGTGTGGGAACAAGCTCTTGGTTAGAGGCTGTAAAAGAGAAGATGTAATTGTGAAAGAACCTGTGAAAAGGTGAGAAGAATCTACTGGGAGAGAATAATGGGTAGCATGAGGGAATTTAGGAGTGTGGAGATATTCTGGGAGATATTCAGGGAAAAGAGAAGAGGTGGAGAGAATCAGGCAAGAGGTGGAGATATTCAGGGAGTGAATCATGGAGAAATCAATGGGATTTGATGCTTGATGTAAACACTATATATTGAGGCATAGCCCTAATGAGAATTTGCTGGTTTTTGAGTATCCATGCCTACATTAATCTATCTGCTAATTATTCACTAATTACGTCTTAATCATTTCTTAATCACTTTGTTAATCATGTTGATTCTAGTGTTTGATCCACCATAGCTCATCATTTAGCTCAAACTTCAACACCATTCACATCTATACATCCACATCTACATCCACATTCATATACATCCACATCCACATTCCCATTCACATCTATACATTCACATCTACATCCACATACATACATACATCCACATCCACATTCCCATTCACATCTATACATTCACATCTACATCCACATACATACATACATCCACATCCACATTCCCATTCACATCTATACATCCACATCTACATCCACATTCACATCTATGTATATACATCTTCATGCATACATCCATTTTCACATTCATACATCCACTTTCACATTCATACATCCATACTCCCATCTCCACATCCACACATCCACATACATACATCCATTTCCACATTCCCATTCATGTAACCCCATATGTCTTCACATCTAATCTTTTACATCACATCCATTCTCGCCCTATCACAACCCATATACATCCTATTCTATCACATACACTTCTTACCTCATCCCATACACATCTTATCACATCCTATCACTTTCCATACGCATCTTATCAATTCTTATCACATCTCATACACCTCTTATCACATCTTATTACATTTCATATCTTTTTTTTTTTTAAAAGAGAATTCTTATATTTGATATAAGATTTCTCTACACATTTATTTATACATAAATTCCATTTAAGGAGACTAACACTTTCGAAATTAAAATCAATCTTTTATGCATCTTCTTATGCATAAATTCAGTTTGGTAGGAAATTACAGTTTTAGAATAAAAGAATTTCTCTTATGCATCTAAGTTAAGCATAAAATCCATTTATGAGAAAAATCACACTTTTAGTATAAAAAGAATATCTTTTTATGCATACCTATATGCATGAAATCCAATATGATAAAAGTAACACTCTTACAATAAAATAATCAACTTTTATGCATACCTCTATGCATGAAATTCAATTATGATATAAGTCACACTTTTATAATAAAATAATCAACTCTTATGCATACTTTTATGCATGAAAATTAAAAATGATAAAAGTAACACTTTTGATATAAAAATTTATCATTATGCATATTCCTATGCATGAGAATAAAAATGATAAAAGTAACACTTTTGATATAAAAATTTATCATTATGCATATTCCTATGCATGAAAATAGAAATGATAAAAGTAACGCTTTTGATATAAAAATTTATCATTATGCATACTCTTATGCATGAAAATAGAAATGATAAAAGTAACACTTTTGATATAAAAATTTATCATTATGCATATTCCTATGCATGAAAATAAAAATGATAAAAGTAACACTTTTGATATAAAAATTTATCATTATGCATACTCTTATGCATGAAATAAAAATGGTAAACATAACACTTTTGATATAAAAATTTATCCATTATGCATACTTCTATGCATGAAATAAAAATGGTAAAAATAACACTTTTGATAGAAAAACTTATCCTTTATGCATGATATTAAAATTCAATTTCTCCATGATTGTAATGAAATTCTTTCAATTAATCTAGGATGATAATTCCTAGAATATGGTAGAAAGTCCTCTTTTTATGCTTTGAATGAGATTATTTTATGCATAATTTTTATAAAAATTTTGCCATAGCTCCGCTGCTATGACTGATAAATCTCAATTTTTCTAAGGGATAAAGCTTATCATTAAGGAAATAATTAAAATGATTCTCTAATTGGATCCTTAATCCATAATGGATTGAATCATCAATATACATAAACTAAAAGCATAAGAAAAAGCCATTAATTTGGCCTCAAGCATAGCTTTATCTTGGGTTAAGGAAAAGCTTTATGAAAAGCTTGATTTGGATTGAGAATGGGTCATGAGTATGACCATTTCTTGAGTGAGAGAGAGAATTTACATAAGAATCATTAGAATTTAAACATAAATGAAAATTAACTTCAATAGCATTTATTAAATTATGTAACTCTTCACTACTATTCAAACTTCAATAGCATTTAAAAAAAACCCATACCAATTAAACTTCTCAAGCTTGAGAGGGGTTGAGAAGAGAGAAACATTGAGAAATTATAGAAAGATGAATATTCACTAATTACCTTACAACTTGCTTGATTCTTTGTTCACGGTAGAGGCCCCCAACCAATCAATTGGTTAAGTATGTTGATGGAGCCACTAATGGGGATTGAAGAAAGAGGGAAGCTCCAAAAACTAGTGAATTATTAAATGAATTCACAGTTCTTGGCTTAGGTGGAGTAGAGTAACGATGCATAAACACTATATATTTTTCAACAAGGGGGAGGCTTCTATTTATAGGAAGAATTGAGCTCCTAACCAAACAAACTGATTCTAGAATTTTCTAAATCAGTTTGGTCAATATTTGACCATTTTTAGGTCAGTTAAGCTAACTTTTTGGAACTAGACTTAAATGAGGAGAGAGGAGAGATGAAATATCTCAATTTTTATGAGTTTAAAACTCATTCAAGCATGTGAAATATGCACCTCCTTTAAAGAACTCTCTTTCCTTACATATGTGTCATAATGGAATCATTTTAATATTGCTCATAGTTTTTTACTAATAAACCTTGTACATTTTCAACTCTTCATCTTATGTGAAATATGCACATCCTTTAAAGAACTCCCCTTCCTTACATATGTGTCATAATGGAATCATTTTAATATTGCTCATAGTTTTTTACTAATAAACCTTGTACATTTTCAACTCTTCATCTTATGTGAGCATTTAAGGGACTCCCCTTCCTTACATATGTGTCATAATAAAATCATTATTCCCAAAATATCTCATATTTTTAATATTGCTCATAGTTTTTTACTAATAAACCTCGTACATTTTCAACTCTTCACCTTATGTGAGCATTTACTCATTTTTGGGTATCTTCTTTTTTACAAATTGGATTTATCTACTCCCTACACATGGATTGATGCTATTGGCCCATAGGAACCTTAATTGGACCATAGTCTAAAGATTTCTGAAAATCTAGACCCTTAGACTAAGGTTCTTTATACCTATTTCCAATTAATTCCAATTGCACATTGGAAAATTCTTTTTGAATTTCTGTTTCAGGGGAACTCATCTGAATTATAAGAGATATTTTTCTATCCAAAAATATTCAAAATCTGAATATTCTCTCTCTAGAATATTTTCTCTCTCTAGGCTAAAATAGTTAGAAACAAGGTCTTTATATTTCTGAAGAGGGGTTGATTACAGGGGAAGATACTAGACATCAAAAAGGGGTTGGGAGAGGAATCTTACATCTTTGATGACTAATAGCTTTTCCTAGGCTTTTTAGGCCATTTATTATCGACATAAGTAGGTTGAGTAGCCTTGGGAACTCATTTGAAGGTAGGCGGAGGCTTCTTGTCTTGTTTCCTTGTTGGAAATTGGTCCCTCTTCGGGAAAGATATGGATACAAAGTTGGAAGTTAAAGACTTGGTTGGTAATGATGTTGAGGTTGGTATGGAGGAAGCCTTGCCTTGATGGCAATGTTGAGGCTCCACCCTTATGGCATTCTAGTGTGCTAAGTGTTGTTGCTAAAGAGAATGTGGGGGAGAGGGAGAGCTTCAAACCTTAGCAACAAGAAAACACACACACACACAAGGGAGACCAAGACACAAGAGAAAAAACACACACACAAGGGAGACCAAGACACAAGAGAAAGAATTTTCTTCTATCTTCTTCTTCTTCTCTACTCAACCAACATAACATAAAGATAAGAGTACATACTATAACATATAAGGGTCGGTCCATAATGTGAACCCGACTAAATGAGCTAGCGCTATAACTATGCCAGTCTCTAGTAATCCAAAATGGCTGTCACATCCTATCATCCCACTGGCCGCATATCAACCATAATCTCACCAACCATGCCAGTAAGCTATCACCCAGGTGGGTCATCAATGTCCGTCGTAGCACTAGTTAAGCTAGATATCTCAACACTTCCCCTTGAGCTCAACTCCACACAATGCACTCCAAGTAAGCTAGATATCTCAACACTTCCCCTTGAGCTCAACTCCACACAATGCACTCCAAGTAAGCTCGTAAACCTATGGAGCTTCCCGGTGCCCAATGCCTTCGTGTGCTGACATATACCAGATCTACATCTCTTGCTAGAACTTTCTACCTCACAAAGTGATAATGCACCTCAACGTACTTCATTCTAGCATGATATATTGGATTACTGGCTAACTGTATGCTACTCATGTTGTTACAATATATGACAACTGCCCTATCCACGAGCTCTCCCATGTCACCAAGTAGACTTTGAAACCATGCTACCTCACAAGTTGCCATAGCAGCACTGTACTCTGCCTCTGTACTCGACAAGGCAACTGTTGGCTACTTCTTACTACTCCAACTCATAGTAGCACTCCCAAATGTGAACATAAAACCACTGGTAGATCTCATGTCTGTAATATTACCAGCCCAATCAGCATATGTGTACCCATGCAGCTGTATCTCTGTACCAGCCTCATAGAAACTTCCATAATCAACTGTGGACTTTATGTACCTAAGGATCCATCTAGCCGCATCCAAGTGTGGTTTCCTAGGGGCCTGCATAAATTGACTCACAAGTCCAACAACATAGCTCAAGTCTGGCCTTGTAATGGTCATGTAGATCAAACTACCCACTATGCGCCTACTGTATGTAGTGGGGTCCTCCAAAAGCTCACCTGTATCTGTGGGAAAGCTTTGTGTTCTGCTCCAATGGCACTGAAATAGGCTTAGAGCTTGTTATACCATACTTGGACAATATGTCCAAGCCACACTGCCTCTACAATAGCAAAATGCCATGAGGTGATCTCACCGCCTCTATGCCCAAGAAATACCACAGCTCACCCAAATCCTTCATCTCAAACTTTTGCTTCAAAAGCATCCTGACATCATGTATGTCAGCATCACTATCACCAATGATAATCAAGTCATCCACATAGATGACTAATGGCATGATGCCTCTATCTGTCTTTTTGACATATAGTGAAAAATCTACACTGGATATCTAAAATCCAATGGTAGCAAGATACTCCTTGACCTTGTTTGACCATGCTCTGGGTGCCTGCTTCTAGCCATACAAGGCTTTGCATAATGTGCACACAAAATCTAGATGTGCATCACTCTCATAACCTAGTGGCTGCATCATGTACACTTCTTCTTGAAAATAACCATGCAAGAAAGCATTCTTTATATCCATTGATGTAAATACCAACAATGACAGCTCTCATGGTTGCCATTCTTGCAACTGGGCTAAATGTCTCCTCATAGTCTATGCCATAAGTATGCGCATAGCCCTTGGCAAACCAATCTTGCCTTGTACCTGCTCACTGAACCATCAACATTCTACTTCGTAGACCTACGTACACTTGGATCACTACTAGGTGTCCTCAAAACAGCCCTGGTTCTCTCCTTACACCAGGAGTAACCACAGATGGAATGCCAAGCTCCTCATCAAGGCTTTGCTCAGAGCCACTAGAGTCACCATCCACATATGAGTGACTTGCTGATAGATCAGGCACAAAAGGTTGATCTACCTTTTCCTTCCCTTTCTGTGATACATGTGTACCTACATCATTCATCAACCTACCTGAACATGGGCTAACATTGGATCCACTGCTCGAGAACTCCTCAGGTCCAGTCAGTGATTGCTACTCTACATGTGGTGCAACATCAGTACTTCTTACATCTGCATCTTCTATTTCCTTCACTACTGGTGCATACCAGCTTCTCATCTCATTGAAGATAGCATCTCTGCTTACTCACATCTCATGAGTGGTAGGGCTATAGCATCTATAACCTTTTTGCTTCATAGCATAACCAATGAAGATGTAATTCTCTGCCTTTGGATCCAACTTTGTTCTCACTTCATCAGGAACATGTACATATGCAATACACCCAAACACTTTCAAGTGAGACACATCTAGTCTTATGCCTGTAAGGTTCTGTTCAGGAGTCATACCATCATGAACAGCTACAGTGGGTGTCCTGTTCATAATGTACACAGTAGTCGCTAGTGCTTCTTCCCAAAAGTAATGTGGCATATTATTTTCAGCCATCAAGGCACGTGCCACTTCTAAAATGTGCCTATTTTTCTTTTCTGCAACACCATTCTATTGCGGAGTGTACCTACACGTAAACTGCCTCTTGATTCCCTACTTGCTCAGGAAATTGCTGAACTCATTGGAGAAATATTCTCCCCCACCATATGATCTTAGGCATTTTATTTGCATGCCTTTTTCCTTCTCAACCAAGGCTTTAAATCTCTAAAAGTGAGCAAACACCTCACTTTTCTCCTCCATGAAATAAATCCACACTTTCCTAGTGTGGTCATCAATGAATGTAACATAGTACCTGCAACCTGCAATTGTTGTGCAGTCTTGGTCGGCAGTCCCATACATCTGAATGTATGAAATCTAATGGCCTTGCACTGACATGCTTTTCATGTGGGAAAGCATGTTTGGCCTGCTTACCAATTTGGCATGCTTCACATACCTTATGCATATCGTTAACCTTAAACTTTGGCAACTCTACAACAATATTCTGGGCCTATATAGACTTCAATCGTCATTGTACATTTACATGACCAATGTGCTTGTGCCATATGTCAATATCTACAATGACACATGTTCCATGCGCAAACATGGCTGACTTTATCTCAAGCATGTTCACATTTAAAGTAAACATCTTGCCATTTCTGTTACCCGTTTGCAACCAAGCGACACTTATTTTTGAAGTCTTCCATAAAACATCCTTGAGGATTAAACCTCACTTACAGAGACCACCCTGCTCAACCATATATCCAATAGAAACCAGGTTCTTTGTACTATTTGAAACATGAAGTACATCAGCCAAGTACTTCATTTTGCCATCTTGTATAGACAATGGCACTTTACCAACATGCGCAATGGGATGCGCAATATTATCACATGTTTCTACATAACCTGATTTTTTCATTTTTTGCATATCTCTAAACCCCTAAGCATGACTGGTCATGTGGTTAGAGGCGCCAGGATCCACATACCATATATCTTAAGATCCTGACACATCCCCTATTATGGAACTAAGCATGTGCTACATGACAAAACCTCCATGTTTGCTAGATGATACATAGTTACCTTGCAACTTCTCACTTTTAATGTCGTTCTACTTTTTGTAGCAATTCTTTGCCACCATGAGTCGTGGTTTGCCAGATTGATAGCACTTTATGCTATTTGCATTTTGATTTCTTTGCCAACCACCTCGGACTCTTTGGCTCCCCTTGCCTTTAGACTGGCCTCTTCCACCTGTGTATGATTGCTGCTGTGAATCATTGGATTGTTGTTGTCCAGAATTCTGATTTCCTTGTCGGCCACCACCACCTTGGCCTCGACCACGTCCTCTACCTGAATTAGAGTAGAAGGCCTATTTCGATGTCTTCTTGATTTGTGAAGAATAATCCTCACCCTAAAGCCTTTTCTTTTATGATCAACATAGATATCAAGTCCTGAAAGTTAGGAATATTCTCCCTAATTGCAATGGAGGTCTTGAATGTCTTGTACTCTTTGCCAAGCCCATTCAGACAGACACTCACCAAATCGTCATCCTCCAATGATACATTGATAGACCCAAGGCATTCAACAATGCCCTTGATCTTTAAGGCATATTCATTGATGGACATGCTTTCTTTTCCACAGTATGCAACTCTTTCTTTAACTGCAACTTCCTTGCCTTTGTGTTAGTTTGGAACATCTAAACCAGATTCTGCCATGCAACTTCTGGAGTGTTTGCATTGTATATGTCCTATCATACTGTCACAGACACTAATTAAAAGCCAATACATGACTTTTTTTGCACCCTGATTCCAATCCTTAAATGCCTTTATATCTATAGGAGTGGCATTCTCCTCAGATAACTCTGAAGGCTCCTTGTTGTCTCCTTTTACATAATCCCAAAATCCCTTACCCATTAGGAAATTGGTCATTCTGAACTTCCAGGCATGGAAGTTATTCTTATCCAGCTTGTCACCAACACTTTGATTAATTCTGTTAGACATGTTTTCCTGCAACAATCAAATAACCTGCAAACACACAACTTCTATATGCAACCTATAATATAGCAATATCTCTTATAACTGTTAGAGCGGTACTTTAACATAGCCTATGTGTTACCAAATGTGACCAGAGTACATGTACATAAACGCAGTATCAACAATACATGTGAAACCCCCTGTCTGCACTTCCAAAATGCACTACTACACTGCAATAACCGGATTTCGAGCAGAAACAGTTCTCTACCAGAACTTCCAGAAAACTACCAAAAATACCCTAGAGTGACGAAACGGGGTCCATAACGTGCATGAAACGCGAGTTTGGCTGAAAAAAGAAGTCAACTAAGATAGAATACCTACCCTCCTGTAGCTTTTCTCCCATGAAGACAGCTTCTCAATCGGAGATGTATAGCTCCTAGAGCTACTGAGGGGGTGTTGTACCTAAACCAAGAAGGGGAAAGAGATGATGGTGCTCTTACCCGTGTAGTACCAATTCCTTCCTTGCTTGTTCTTGCCTCTTGCTTGCCTCCTTAGCTCTCACATGAACCAGGCTATGATACCATAAAGAGAATGTGGGGGAGAGGGAGAGCTTCAAACCCTAGTAATAAGCAAACACACACACACACAAGGGAGAGCAAGACATGAGAGAGAGATGGATAGCTAAAGTTTCTTCTATCTTCTTCTTCTTCTCTACTCAACCAACATAACATAAAGATAAGAGTACACACTATATGGGTTAGTACTCAACTACTACAACATACAAGGGTCGGTCCATAATGTGAGCCAGACTAGATGACCTAGTGCTATAACTATGCCAGTCTCTAGTAATCCAAAATGGCTGTCACATAGCCTGTCATCCCACTGGCCGCATATCACCCATAATCTCACCAACCATGCCAGTGGTGTAGATGCAGAAGCTATCACCAAGGTGGGTCATCAAAGTCCGCATCTCAACAGTAGCACAATTGCAATGTGCATGGAGTGTAAGGGTGTAGGGTTAGAGTGGACACACTCGCCGTGTCCCACTCTATAGTGCATTGGGAAGCTTTCATCCATGCTTGGTAGGAATGACTTGTTCCTTCATGACCAAAACATGGCTATTGGCCTGTTTGCACCATAGATGATATTTTTTAGAATGCTTGTTACCAAACTTAGGTTTTCCCAATTGGTTTCATACATTAAAAGAGAGTAAATTGTGACTTTCTGTAATATCAAGCAATGCATTTTAGATCACTTTACCATAAGGGCTGGGTATTTTAACTTGTATTTTGAGAGGTTCAATGTGATCTTCTGTTTCTTCAACAGCCTCTCCTACATAAGCTTGTAAAGTTTTCAAGCTTTCTTTGCATCACTGCCAAAGTTTAATTTTTCTGGCTCGAGCTTCCTCTCAAGCTTGAATTTTCTTTTGAGCATCTCTTTCTTTTGTAACTTGCTTATCATGGGAAGCACATAATGCTTCCTTGGTGAGAGGACCATAGTATTTTTTGAATTTACTCTCATTTAAGAAGCTAATGGTTTCAACTCCATCTAGCGTTTCCACACATATTGTCCCTTAAGGCATAATCTCACATACCTTGAATGGTCCTTTCCCCATATATTTAAGCCTTTTCTTTTCCTTCATTGTCTCGATAGGCATGACCAAAACATGGCTCTGTTTGCACCATAGATGATAGTTTTTAAAATGCATGGCACTTTGGTATTCTTGTTATTGATGACTTTTACTCTCAAAGGAGAAGTTACCAAACTTAGTTTGTCCCAATTGGTTTCATACATTAAAAGAGAGTAAATTGTGACTTTCTCCAATATCAAGCAATGCATTTTAGATCACTTTACCATAAGGGCTAGGTAATTTAACTTACATTTTGAGAGGTTCAATGCGATCTTATGTTTCTTCAATAGCCTCTCCTACATAAGCTTGTGTAGTTTTCAAGCTTTCTTTACATCACTGCCAAAGTTTAATTTTTTTGGCTCGAGCTTCCTATCAAGCTTGAATTTTCTTTTGAGAATCTCTTTCTTTTGCAACTTGCTTATCATGGGAAGCACATAATGCTTCCTTGGTGAGAGGACCATAGTATTTTTTGAAATTACTCCCATTTAAGAAGCCAATAGTTTCAACTCCATCTAGAGTTTCCACATGTATTATCCCTCAAGGCATAATCTCACATACCTTGAATGGTCCTTTCCCTGTATATTTAAGCATTTTCTTTTCATTTTAGACCTCGTACATAAGTTGAATATCTCCAATGTTAAGTTCCTTATCTTTTGACATGTTTGTCAAACCATATTTTCCTTTTGTTTTTCTCAATTAGCATAGTTTGCATTGCTAGTTCTCTCTCCTCTCAAGTCATTCCAATGTGAATAAATGTTCAGCTAATTCATTATCCCTAATATTTTCAATTATATCCAATCTTACCACCATGAACTCCCAAGGCGTCACTACCTCAATTCCATAAACCATCTTAAAGGGTGTGCACCCACCAATCGCAACCTTTTATGTAGTGTGATAGGCCCATAAATCTGTTATTGTGAGTTCAAGCTCCCAGCCATTGCATTGAGATTCTATTATCTTAGTAAGTACAGATATTAATACCTTGTTTTTTCTCTCTGCTTAACCATTGGCCGACTTGCGATGTGAGAACATGAGAGTGCTAGTGAGATATTTGATTCACAACATTGGTAAAATGACTCCCTCGATCACTCACTATCTCAAATGGGTATCCAGAGCATGCTATGATGTTCTCATAAAGAAATTTAGCAATTGAATAAGCATATTCCTTCCTTGAAGCTCTTACTTCAGTCCATTTGGTAATGTAATCTTTTGTGACAATGATATATCTTCCTTGTGTTCTTCCTGTAGGATTATTTGGTCCAACATAATCTAGATCCCATTTTTCAAAAGGTTGGTCAACTTGAACAAGATTCAAGGGCATCATATTCTTCCTTTATGGTTTGGCACAATGTTGGCACTCATCATAACCTTTGACAAAGAATGAAGAATCTTTGAAGAGAATCAGCCCACCATAATTCCAATTAGAGTATTTTCTTAGCTGTGATTTTTGTTGCAAAATGTCCACCAGGCTACCCCTTGGTGCACTTATTCCAAGATGTACGAGTATTCATCCTCCATGGGGCACCATCTTAGTATATCATCTTTGCCTCTCCTATAAAGGCTTCTAGAAATCAATTAGTAAGGCTTCGCTTCATTCAACAATTTCCTTGCTAGTTCATGCCTCAACTTTTTCAATGTTGGGGATCCATTAGCGAGAATGTTAATAATTCTCTCACTCCACTCTAGTATAGCTTCGAACCTTGAATAGTGTAGCATCAGGTGGATCGTCATCACATCAACTCTAACTAGCGCTTCACCACCATTAGGTATACATGATAGATGATCTGTGTAAGATTCCTCCCTCTAGCTTTTGAGGTGTAAAGGTGTAAGAACCTCCCCTTCTGTTCTTGTAATTATTCCCCTCTCTGAAATAAAAGAAAGATCTTGTTTTACCCTGTTTTGGCCTAGAGAGAGAAAATGTCTAGAGAGAGGTAATCCAAAATTGAGATATCTTTGGATATAAAAATCCTCCTAGTGTCTGTAATGGCTTCCCCTGAAATAGAAGTACAAAATAAATTCTCCAAAATGCATTAGGAATCAATTAAAAATGATTTAAAAGACCTTAGCCTAAGGGTCAAGATTTTCTGAAAATGCATTAGGAATCAATTAAAAATGATTTAAAAGACCTTAGCCTAAGGGTCAAGATTTTTTGAAAATTTTAGATTATTGTCTAATTAACATTCCTATGGGGGCCAATAAGATTAATCCAAGTGTTGGGATGAGATAAATCCAATGAATAAAAATAAAAAGTGACCAATATAGATCCAACTAGTACTCTAATAATCTAAACTCATTGGCCTTCATCATAGTCCTCAAATGTTACCAAACTCTCCTTTTCCTTAGCACACACATTTGATAGAATCTTAATCTTTTGTAATACATTTTCTTCCCTTAGTGACCCACAAACTATGTGAAATGATAGTTCCCAATGCATAAGATTCTTCTTAGTATGCATCCAAAATTTGTTCCAACAATCTCTATAAACCTTAGCATCAAGATTGATTCTAGAACCACTAAGGAATCATGAAGAAGATCTCCACCATGAACTACCAAACAGGAGGCAAGAAGCTTACGATGACGGGGAAGACTTGGTAGTTGTGTTAGCAGGATGTCCCTCAAGTACCCGAAGTTCAAAGGCAAGAGTGAGGAGGATCCAGATGCCCACATCTTCACCTTTGAAACTACATTCCAGGAAAACAAAGCTCCCTTAGGGTAAAAGATAAAGTATTTTTCGACACGGTTGCGTGGAAAAGGCACAAGCACTGTAAGATTCCTCCCCCACCCCCTTTTTGATGTCTAGTATCTTCCCCTGTAATCAATCCCTCTTCAGAAATATAAAGACCTTGCTTCTAACTGTTTTAGCCTAGAGAGAGAAAATTATTCTAGAGAGATAATATTCAGATTATGAATATTTTTGGATAGAAAAATAACTCATCTTATTAAAATAAGTTCCCCTGAAACAGAAATTCAAAAAGAATTTTTCAATGTGCAATTGGAATTAATTGGAAATAGGTATAAAGAACCTTAGTCTAAGGGTCTAGATTTTTAGAAATTTTTAGATTATGGTCCAATTAAGGTTCCTATGGACCAATAGCATCAATCCATGTGTAGGGAGGAGATAAATCCAATTTGAAAAAGAAGATACCCAAAAATGAGTAATTGCTCACATAAGATGAAGAGTTGAAAATGTACAAGGTTTATTAGTAAAAAAAAAACTATGACACATATGTAAGGAAGAGGAGTTCTTTAAAGGAGGTGCATATTTCACATAAGATGAAGAGTTGAAAATGTACAAGGTTTATTAGTAAAAAACTATGAGCAATATTAAAAATATGAGATATTTTAGGTATCCAAAAATGAGTAAATGCTCACATAAGATGAAGAGTTGAAAATGTACAAGGTTTATTAGTAAATAAACACATATGTAAGGAAGGGGAGTTCTTTAAAGGAGGTGTATATTTCACATAACATGAAGAGTTGAAAATGTACAAGGTTTATTAGTAAAAAAACTATGACACATATGTAAGGAAGAGGAGTTCTTTAAAGGAGGTGCATATTTCACATAAGATGAAGAGTTGAAAATGTACAAGGTTTATTAGTAAAAAACTATGAGCAATAAAATTTTGACACATATGTAAGGAAGGGGAATTCTTTAAAGGAAGTGCATATTTCACATGCTTGAATGAGTTTTAAACTCAAAAATAATGTGATATGTTTATCTCTCATCTCTCTTGAACCAAACCAAATCAAAATGGAACCAAACCGAATCAAAAAGTAACCAAACTAGGTCAAAATCTAGTCCCAATTCAACCAAACTGACTTGGAAAATTCTAGAATCAGTTTGTTTGGTTAGGAGCTCAATTTTTCCTATAAATAGAAGCCTTCCCTTGTTGAAAAAGATATAGAGTCTTATGCCTTGTTACTCTACTCCACCTAAGCCAAAATATATAGAGTCTTATGCCTTGTTACTCTACTCCACCTAAGCCAAAATATATAGAGTCTTATGCCTTGTTACTCTACTCCACCTAAGCCAAAATATATAGAGTTTTATGCCTTGTTACTCTACTCCACCTAAGCCAAAATATATAGTGTCTTATGCTTTGTTACTCTACTCCACCTAAGCCAAAATATATAGTGCCTTATACATTGTTACTCTACTCTACCTAAGCCAAGAACTGTGAATTCTTTAATAATTCACTAGTTTTTGATACTTCTCTCTTTCTTCAATCCCCATTGGTGGCTCCATCAACATACTAAACCAATTGATTGGTGGGGGAGCCTCTACCGTGAATAAAGAATCAAGCAAATTATAAGGTAAGTATATTGAATTTTGATCTTTTCTATAATTACTCAATGATTCTCTCTTCTCAACCCCTCTCAAGCTTGAGAAGTTTAATTGGTATGGTTTTTTAAGTGCTATTGAAGTTAATTGGTGAATAGTAGTGAAGAGTTACATAATTTAATAAATGCTATAGAAGTTAATTTCCATTTATGTTTAAATTCTAATGGTTTTTATGTAATTTCTCTCTCTTACTCAAGAAATGGTCATACTCATGAACCATTCTTAATCCAAATGAAGCTTTTCATAAAGCTTTTCCTTAATCCAAGATTAAGCTATGCTTGAGGTCAAATTAATGGCTTTTTTCTATGCTTTTAGTTTATGTATATTGATGATTCAATCCATTATGGATTGATGATCCAATTAGAGACCATTCTAATTATTTTCCAATTAGAGACCATTATGGATTGATGATCCAATTAGAGACCATTCTAATTATTTCTTTAATAATGAGCCTTATCCCTTAGAAAAAATTGAGATTTATCAGTCATAGTAGCGGAGCTATGGCAAAATTTTTATAGAATTTACGCATAAAATAATTTCATTCAAAGCATAAAAAGAGGAATTCCTACCATATTCTAGGAACTATCATCCTAATGGATGTTGCATGTAGATGTAGAGGTATGGATGTGAGTGTGAATGTGGAGGTGGATGTATGCATGGAGATGTGGATGTATGCATGTAGAAATAGATGTGTTGATGAGGATGTAAATGGAGATGTGGATGGATGTATGTAGATGTAGATGTATAGATGTAGATGTGAATGGAGATATGGATGTATACATGTAGATGTAGATGTATAGATGTAGATGTGAATAGAGATGTGGATGTATACATGTAGATGTAGATGTATAGATGTAGATGTGGATGTGGAAGTGGATGGATGCATGTAGATGTAGATGTATAGATGTAGATGGGAATGGAGATATGGATGTATGCATGTAGATGTAGATGTATAGATGTAGATGTGGATGTGGAGGTGGATGGATGCATGTAGATGTAGATGTATAGATGTAGATGTGAATGGAGATGTGGATGTATGCATGTAGATGTAGGTGTATAGATGTAGATGTGGATGTGGAGGTGGATGTATGCATGTAGATGTAGATGTATAGATGTGGATGTGAATGTGGAGGTGGATGTATGCATATAGATGTAGATGTATGGAGGTGAATGTGAATGTGGATGTAGATGTATGCATAGAGATGTAGATGTATGCATGTGGATGTGAATGTACGCATATAGATGTGGATGTATGGATGTGAATATACGATATGTGATGTGAGGAAATCTGAAGTGATGAGATGGAAATGATGTGATGGGATGAGTATACATATAAATGGAATATGGAATAAGTAATGTAGATTGATGAGGGATAATGTGGAAAAATGAAAGTTAAAATAGAAATTGTATTGTAAACTGTTTGTAAATGCTGTTTGTAAATGATTGTTTTATGTCAAGAATGCTGGGGGGAGCATTTTGACCGTCTTGTGATTAAAGTCGTGATGGTAAAGTTGCAACTGCTGACGGGGAGTCAATGAAGGACGTCTCGCGTAGCAAGGTCGGCCGAGGTCTTGACCAGCCTCGGTGCGATTAAAAATGGTGAGCTTCCGGTACGGTGGATGAGGGGCCAAGGAAGCGGCCTATGCGTGAAGCGCTAGGTCACCTGCGAAGGATCCTAGAGGGTGCTGACCATACGGTGCTCGGGCTCTGGGTCGCCTAGGATACCCACGCGTGCGTCGAGGAAGATATTGGAACAGAGTTGGAGTTGTTTTCTGAAATCGGGCATGGATCTGGTTGATTGACCTTGCTGGTCTTCAATGGATGAGTCCATGGCCCCTTATATGGGTCTGTTGGTTGATCTTGCTGATCTTCAACGAGAGTCCATCTTGATAAGTGATTATATTGCCGAGTATTAAGGGCTAGGAACTATCGAAATGGCCCCTGAGCGTTCTAGTTGCCAATGATGCCATATATACTCTGATGAAGGAATGATGGGATATTAAGAATCAATGGGATAAATTGGAAGATTGTGATCAGTGATATTATGGTTTTATTAAAGGATTGTTTTAAACTGGCTGAATCTGGTTGAAAAAGGCAATTTCATATTGGGTGTGTGAGTGGTGTGACTAGTTTTATTTTGCATGAACATCCGGCTAGGGGGCCTTGGAACTCTTTTCCTTGGTACCCGGGACAAAACCTAACCAAATTCTTAATTGGATCCCATCACTACAGTGGTTGGGCGGTTGGTTAACCCATGGGATTGGATGGGGTTAGGCTGGACTGATGGATCCGTAAATCGAGACTCAAACTTTTGTTTTTTACGATAGAAAAAAAAAAATTCTCGGACAGTAACTGTTCTATGGATAGGAATCAACGGCTGTGCCTCTTGAATGGGGAAAAAAGCGTTGATCCCAATGATCCAAGTGCAAGTTCTTCCTTGAACTGACTAAGTATCTTATAGATGTAATTGGATCATCTCGATCAGAAATGATCTTGACTACGTTAGAGTAAAAAGTTATCCTGGTGGAATCGCCCGTGCTTCCGGTTAAGAAAGTTTTTCCGGGTTCGGTTTTGGAACAACCGACGGATTAGTCTCTTATCCGGATATCCGTGGGCGAGGCCCCGAGTGTGGGACCCCTGTTCCGTGCGAGAAGCGCTACTTCCGCTGCCAGTGCCCAAATCCGTTGCTCGGTGGGAACAGGGATCTTACAGTTGGTATCAGAGCATTTGGTTAATAAAGATCAACTGAGAAGACAAATATGTCAAAAATTTATCAAGAAACACAAAAGGTTATAATTGTGTGAGATAATTCATACAATTTGATATTCAAACTGAAATTCATAATTTTGGTAATTGGGTCTTCAGATGGAAGTACCGCAATTATATAGAATCCCTGACTTGCTTGAGGCCTAGACATGATAGTATTTACCTTATAATTCCAAGGGCCGTGACTACCCGTATATACCGAGAGTATACTGCAGCTCTTTACTGACAGTATATACGAGTAAATCTAAGACTTGAAATTATAAGTGTTAATGCTATCTAGATGATGATTTCGAATGTGATTGATATGATTTTTAATTCTGTTTGAGAATGGATGAATTGATTTGGATTCTGATTGAAAATGCTGATTGAAAAATGTTGATTTTTAAAAATTAGTTGAAATATAATGAAACCACAATGAGGGGGAATGGGACGAGTCCCTGTGATGATATTCATAACTAAAATGATGATAAAGAATTCAGCAAATCACTATGAGATTAGTGGGTTGTGCTGTTAGATTGCTACTGTTAATACTTGACCGGTAGATCAAGTTAAGGGATGTCAAATTGAGAACTTGTTTGACTGAAATTTCCGTGGAGGAAGGTTCCGAAGGAAACTTTGCGGTCTAATGGATCATTATCCTGTTAAAGATATGAATGATATGATCTGAATGAATTATTATTTAATGATGAGTTCTATCCCAGTGTTCTGTTGGGTTGACCAGGATATAAGGAACCCCAGAATAAAATTATATCTTAAGAAAAAGAGAAGTCCTCTACCTTGCGAGATGAGGACATCTCGTACTTTTTAAGTGGGGTAGAATGTAAGATTCCTCCCCAGCCTTCGAGGTATACAAGAGTAAGAATCTCCCTTTCTGATCTTATAATTATTCCCTCTCTAAAATAAAAGAAAGTTTCGGTTTAAAAAAGGAAGACCCTTTTCCTAGAATACTTCTTAGGAGCCCACCTGTTTTAAGGATTTAGAACAATGAGTTCAGAAGTGAGAATCGGTGTTTTGGATACCAAGGTTTTGGTTTCCATTCGAGTACGGCCCAAAAGAAGTTCTTTATCTCTTGGGGAGTATAAGAAGTTATCTCCCAGATATTGTGACCCTTATATCTGAATTCAATGAAAGTAGGTGACTTAGCCTACAAGTTTCTTTTATCTCCTCATCTCAAAATTCTTAATGCCTTCTATAGAAAAATGTGTCAAACGCAAATCATGAAAAAGACGGTAAAACTTCAGTGGCAAGTTACCGTTGGCTTCTAGGTTACGCTAGCTCCTTCCTTTATATAAGTCGTAACTTTTACTTGTCGCTCACAGTAATCTTACTCCCATCAATCTCCTTTCTTTCTTAATCTCCTTCATGGCTTGGCAACAGGAATTAGTTTTATCCCTGATGATTTCTCACCTTCAAGACGCAAGAGAGTCTGTGAAGAAAGACTTTATAGAACAGTATGAGTGCTCACTTTTTCCTCACCTAGGAACTTCTGTAGCGCAGACCAAATGGCGGACCTATCAAAACATAACTAGGGTAACACCCTGGGGTCAGCAGCACTTTCGTAACAATGTTCGCTTGGCCATGGTTATTGAAGCTTTGGGTTTGGGTCCCCGATATTACTGTGTCATGAGATCAAGGCATCTTGGGTTTTCTGAGCGGATCTTCTTACTGGCATGTTTTCTTCCTCATGAGAAGATATGCCTTTATCCCGTTTTTGGCTTGCCTCTCAGAGGTCCTTTTGTTAGATCACCTCATACCACTGAGATAGGTGCGGCAATAACCAGCAGAATCATTCCCATAGATTAGTTACCCTATACTTGTGCAGCTTGTGAGGACTGCTTTTGTGACCATATGATGGACGGGCTTATGGAAGTGTAAAGAGTTCTTCTATCTTTACTGTATAAGTTCCGAGAATGAATAAAGTTTAAATCTTGTTCTTATTTTGAATCTTGCTCCCTTTAAGACTTTTCTTGGTGGTTAATCTTGATTAAAATTTTTCTCTAAGTCTCATATTCGTGCATCTTGCGAAATTATCCCAAGTTGCGAGATGAGGAAATCTCGCGTTTTTTAAGTGGGGTAGAATGTAAGATTCCTCCCCCACCCCCTTTTTGATGTCTAGTATCTTCCCCTGTAATCAATCCCTCTTCAGAAATATAAAGACCTTGCTTCTAACTGTTTTAGCCTAGAGAGAGAAAATTATTCTAGAGAGATAATATTCAGATTATGAATATTTTTGGATAGAAAAATAACTCATCTTATTAAAATAAGTTCCCCTGAAACAGAAATTCAAAAAGAATTTTTCAATGTGCAATTGGAATTAATTGGAAATAGGTATAAAGAACCTTAGTCTAAGGGTCTAGATTTTTAGAAATTTTTAGATTATGGTCCAATTAAGGTTCCTATGGACCAATAGCATCAATCCATGTGTAGGGAGGAGATAAATCCAATTTGAAAAAGAAGATACCCAAAAATGAGTAATTGCTCACATAAGATGAAGAGTTGAAAATGTACAAGGTTTATTAGTAAAAAAAAAACTATGACACATATGTAAGGAAGAGGAGTTCTTTAAAGGAGGTGCATATTTCACATAAGATGAAGAGTTGAAAATGTACAAGGTTTATTAGTAAAAAACTATGAGCAATATTAAAAATATGAGATATTTTAGGTATCCAAAAATGAGTAAATGCTCACATAAGATGAAGAGTTGAAAATGTACAAGGTTTATTAGTAAATAAACACATATGTAAGGAAGGGGAGTTCTTTAAAGGAGGTGCATATTTCACATAACATGAAGAGTTGAAAATGTACAAGGTTTATTAGTAAAAAAACTATGACACATATGTAAGGAAGAGGAGTTCTTTAAAGGAGGTGCATATTTCACATAAGATGAAGAGTTGAAAATGTACAAGGTTTATTAGTAAAAAACTATGAGCAATAAAATTTTGACACATATGTAAGGAAGGGGAATTCTTTAAAGGAAGTGCATATTTCACATGCTTGAATGAGTTTTAAACTCAAAAATAATGTGATATGTTTATCTCTCATCTCTCTTGAACCAAACCAAATCAAAATGGAACCAAACCGAATCAAAAAGTAACCAAACTAGGTCAAAATCTAGTCCCAATTCAACCAAACTGACTTGGAAAATTCTAGAATCAGTTTGTTTGGTTAGGAGCTCAATTTTTCCTATAAATAGAAGCCTTCCCTTGTTGAAAAAGATATAGAGTCTTATGCCTTGTTACTCTACTCCACCTAAGCCAAAATATATAGAGTCTTATGCCTTGTTACTCTACTCCACCTAAGCCAAAATATATAGAGTCTTATGCCTTGTTACTCTACTCCACCTAAGCCAAAATATATAGAGTTTTATGCCTTGTTACTCTACTCCACCTAAGCCAAAATATATAGTGTCTTATGCTTTGTTACTCTACTCCACCTAAGCCAAAATATATAGTGCCTTATACATTGTTACTCTACTCTACCTAAGCCAAGAACTGTGAATTCTTTAATAATTCACTAGTTTTTGATACTTCTCTCTTTCTTTAATCCCCATTGGTGGCTCCATCAACATACTAAACCAATTGATTGGTGGGGGAGCCTCTACCGTGAATAAAGAATCAAGCAAATTATAAGGTAAGTATATTGAATTTTGATCTTTTCTATAATTACTCAATGATTCTCTCTTCTCAACCCCTCTCAAGCTTGAGAAGTTTAATTGGTATGGTTTTTTAAGTGCTATTGAAGTTAATTGGTGAATAGTAGTGAAGAGTTACATAATTTAATAAATGCTATAGAAGTTAATTTCCATTTATGTTTAAATTCTAATGGTTTTTATGTAATTTCTCTCTCTTACTCAAGAAATGGTCATACTCATGAACCATTCTTAATCCAAATGAAGCTTTTCATAAAGCTTTTCCTTAATCCAAGATTAAGCTATGCTTGAGGTCAAATTAATGGCTTTTTTCTATGCTTTTAGTTTATGTATATTGATGATTCAATCCATTATGGATTGATGATCCAATTAGAGACCATTCTAATTATTTTCCAATTAGAGACCATTATGGATTGATGATCCAATTAGAGACCATTCTAATTATTTCTTTAATAATGAGCCTTATCCCTTAGAAAAAATTGAGATTTATCAGTCATAGTAGCGGAGCTATGGCAAAATTTTTATAGAATTTACGCATAAAATAATTTCATTCAAAGCATAAAAAGAGGAATTCCTACCATATTCTAGGAACTATCATCCTAATGGATGTTGCATGTAGATGTAGAGGTATGGATGTGAGTGTGAATGTGGAGGTGGATGTATGCATGGAGATGTGGATGTATGCATGTAGAAATAGATGTGTTGATGAGGATGTAAATGGAGATGTGGATGGATGTATGTAGATGTAGATGTATAGATGTAGATGTGAATGGAGATATGGATGTATACATGTAGATGTAGATGTATAGATGTAGATGTGAATAGAGATGTGGATGTATACATGTAGATGTAGATGTATAGATGTAGATGTGGATGTGGAAGTGGATGGATGCATGTAGATGTAGATGTATAGATGTAGATGGGAATGGAGATATGGATGTATGCATGTAGATGTAGATGTATAGATGTAGATGTGGATGTGGAGGTGGATGGATGCATGTAGATGTAGATGTATAGATGTAGATGTGAATGGAGATGTGGATGTATGCATGTAGATGTAGGTGTATAGATGTAGATGTGGATGTGGAGGTGGATGTATGCATGTAGATGTAGATGTATAGATGTGGATGTGAATGTGGAGGTGGATGTATGCATATAGATGCAGATGTATGGAGGTGAATGTGAATGTGGATGTAGATGTATGCATAGAGATGTAGATGTATGCATGTGGATGTGAATGTACGCATATAGATGTGGATGTATGGATGTGAATATACGATATGTGATGTGAGGAAATCTGAAGTGATGAGATGGAAATGATGTGATGGGATGAGTATACATATAAATGGAATATGGAATAAGTAATGTAGATTGATGAGGGATAATGTGGAAAAATGAAAGTTAAAATAGAAATTGTATTGTAAACTGTTTGTAAATGCTATTTGTAAATGATTGTTTTATGTCAAGAATGCTGGGGGGAGCATTTTGACCGTCTTGTGATTAAAGTCGTGATGGTAAAGTTGCAACTGCTGACGGGGAGTCAATGAAGGACGTCTCGCGTAGCAAGGTCGGCCGAGGTCTTGACCAGCCTCGGTGCGATTAAAAATGGTGAGCTTCCGGTACGGTGGATGAGGGGCCAAGGAAGCGGCCTATGCGTGAAGCGCTAGGTCACCTGCGAAGGATCCTAGAGGGTGCTGACCATACGGTGCTCGGGCTCTGGGTCGCCTAGGATACCCACGCGTGCGTCGAGGAAGATATTGGAACAGAGTTGGAGTTGTTTTCTGAAATCGGGCATGGATCTGGTTGATTGACCTTGCTGGTCTTCAATGGATGAGTCCATGGCCCCTTATATGGGTCTGTTGGTTGATCTTGCTGATCTTCAACGAGAGTCCATCTTGATAAGTGATTATATTGCCGAGTATTAAGGGCTAGGAACTATCGAAATGGCCCCTGAGCGTTCTAGTTGCCAATGATGCCATATATACTCTGATGAAGGAATGATGGGATATTAAGAATCAATGGGATAAATTGGAAGATTGTGATCAGTGATATTATGGTTTTATTAAAGGATTGTTTTAAACTGGCTGAATCTGGTTGAAAAAGGCAATTTCATATTGCGTGTGTGAGTGGTGTGACTAGTTTTATTTTGCATGAACATCCGGCTAGGGGGCCTTGGAACTCTTTTCCTTGGTACCCGGGACAAAACCTAACCAAATTCTTAATTGGATCCCATCACTACAGTGGTTGGGCGGTTGGTTAACCCATGGGATTGGATGGGGTTAGACTGGACTGATGGATCCGTAAATCGAGACTCAAACTTTTGTTTTTTACGATAGAAAAAAAAAATTCCCGGACAGTAACTGTTCTATGGATAGGAATCAATGGCTGTGCCTCTTGAATGGGGAAAAAAGCGTTGATCCCAATGATCCAAGTGCAAGTTCTTCCTTGAACTGACTAAGTATCTTATAGATGTAATTGGATCATCTCGATCAGAAATGATCTTGACTACGTTAGAGTAAAAAGTTATCCTGGTGGAATCGCCCGTGCTTCCGGTTAAGAAAGTTTTTCCGGGTTCGGTTTTGGAACAACCGACGGATTAGTCTCTTATCCGGATATCCGTGGGCGAGGCCCCGAGTGTGGGACCCCTGTTCCGTGCGAGAAGCGCTACTTCCGCTGCCAGTGCCCAAATCCGTTGCTCGGTGGGAACAGGGATCTTACAGTTGGTATCAGAGCATTTGGTTAATAAAGATCAACTGAGAAGACAAATATGTCAAAAATTTATCAAGAAACACAAAAGGTTATAATTGTGTGAGATAATTCATACAATTTGATATTCAAACTGAAATTCATAATTTTGGTAATTGGGTCTTCAGATGGAAGTACCGCAATTATATAGAATCCCTGACTTGCTTGAGGCCTAGACATGATAGTATTTACCTTATAATTCCAAGGGCCGTGACTACCCGTATATACCGAGAGTATACTGCAGCTCTTTACTGACAGTATATACGAGTAAATCTAAGACTTGAAATTATAAGTGTTAATGCTATCTAGATGATGATTTCGAATGTGATTGATATGATTTTTAATTCTGTTTGAGAATGGATGAATTGATTTGGATTCTGATTGAAAATGCTGATTGAAAAATGTTGATTTTTAAAAATTAGTTGAAATATAATGAAACCACAATGAGGGGGAATGGGACGAGTCCCTGTGATGATATTCATAACTAAAATGATGATAAAGAATTCAGCAAATCACTATGAGATTAGTGGGTTGTGCTGTTAGATTGCTACTGTTAATACTTGACCGGTAGATCAAGTTAAGGGATGTCAAATTGAGAACTTGTTTGACTGAAATTTCCGTGGAGGAAGGTTCCGAAGGAAACTTTGCGGTCTAATGGATCATTATCCTGTTAAAGATATGAATGATATGATCTGAATGAATTATTATTTAATGATGAGTTCTATCCCAGTGTTCTGTTGGGTTGACCAGGATATAAGGAACCCCAGAATAAAATTATATCTTAAGAAAAAGAGAAGTCCTCTACCTTGCGAGATGAGGACATCTCGTACTTTTTAAGTGGGGTAGAATGTAAGATTCCTCCCCAGCCTTCGAGGTATACAAGAGTAAGAATCTCCCTTTCTGATCTTATAATTATTCCCTCTCTAAAATAAAAGAAAGTTTCTGTTTAAAAAAGGAAGACCCTTTTCCTAGAATACTTCTTAGGAGCCCACCTGTTTTAAGGATTTAGAACAATGAGTTCAGAAGTGAGAATCGGTGTTTTGGATACCAAGGTTTTGGTTTCCATTCGAGTACGGCCCAAAAGAAGTTCTTTATCTCTTGGGGAGTATAAGAAGTTATCTCCCAGATATTGTGACCCTTATATCTGAATTCAATGAAAGTAGGTGACTTAGCCTACAAGTTTCTTTTATCTCCTCATCTCAAAATTCTTAATGCCTTCTATAGAAAAATGTGTCAAACGCAAATCATGAAAAAGACGGTAAAACTTCAGTGGCATGTTACCGTTGGCTTCTAGGTTACGCTAGCTCCTTCCTTTATATAAGTCGTAACTTTTACTTGTCGCTCACAGTAATCTTACTCCCATCAATCTCCTTTCTTTCTTAATCTCCTTCATGGCTTGGCAACAGGAATTAGTTTTATCCCTGATGATTTCTCACCTTCAAGACGCAAGAGAGTCTGTGAAGAAAGACTTTATAGAACAGTATGAGTGCTCACTTTTTCCTCACCTAGGAACTTCTGTAGCGCAGACCAAATGGCGGACCTATCAAAACATAACTAGGGTAACACCCTGGGGTCAGCAGCACTTTCGTAACAATGTTCGCTTGGCCATGGTTATTGAAGCTTTGGGTTTGGGTCCCCGATATTACTGTGTCATGAGATCAAGGCATCTTGGGTTTTCTGAGCGGGTCTTCTTACTGGCATGTTTTCTTCCTCATGAGAAGATATGCCTTTATCCCGTTTTTGGCTTGCCTCTCAGAGGTCCTTTTGTTAGATCACCTCATACCACTGAGATAGGTGCGGCAATAACCAGCAGAATCATTCCCATAGATTAGTTACCCTATACTTGTGCAGCTTGTGAGGACTGCTTTTGTGACCATATGATGGACGGGCTTATGGAAGTGTAAAGAGTTCTTCTATCTTTACTGTATAAGTTCCGAGAATGAATAAAGTTTAAATCTTGTTCTTATTTTGAATCTTGCTCCCTTTAAGACTTTTCTTGGTGGTTAATCTTGATTAAAATTTTTCTCTAAGTCTCATATTCGTGCATCTTGCGAAATTATCCCAAGTTGCGAGATGAGGAAATCTCGCGTTTTTTAAGTGGGGTAGAATGTAAGATTCCTCCCCCACCCCCTTTTTGATGTCTAGTATCTTCCCCTGTAATCAATCCCTCTTCAGAAATATAAAGACCTTGCTTCTAACTGTTTTAGCCTAGAGAGAGAAAATTATTCTAGAGAGATAATATTCAGATTATGAATATTTTTGGATAGAAAAATAACTCATCTTATTAAAATAAGTTCCCCTGAAACAGAAATTCAAAAAGAATTTTTCAATGTGCAATTGGAATTAATTGGAAATAGGTATAAAGAACCTTAGTCTAAGGGTCTAGATTTTTAGAAATTTTTAGATTATGGTCCAATTAAGGTTCCTATGGACCAATAGCATCAATCCATGTGTAGGGAGGAGATAAATCCAATTTGAAAAAGAAGATACCCAAAAATGAGTAAATGCTCACATAAGATGAAGAGTTGAAAATGTACAAGGTTTATTAGTAAAAAAAAAACTATGACACATATGTAAGGAAGAGGAGTTCTTTAAAGGAGGTGCATATTTCACATAAGATGAAGAGTTGAAAATGTACAAGGTTTATTAGTAAAAAACTATGAGCAATATTAAAAATATGAGATATTTTAGGTATCCAAAAATGAGTAAATGCTCACATAAGATGAAGAGTTGAAAATGTACAAGGTTTATTAGTAAATAAACACATATGTAAGGAAGGGGAGTTCTTTAAAGGAGGTGCATATTTCACATAACATGAAGAGTTGAAAATGTACAAGGTTTATTAGTAAAAAAACTATGACACATATGTAAGGAAGAGGAGTTCTTTAAAGGAGGTGCATATTTCACATAAGATGAAGAGTTGAAAATGTACAAGGTTTATTAGTAAAAAACTATGAGCAATAAAATTTTGACACATATGTAAGGAAGGGGAATTCTTTAAAGGAAGTGCATATTTCACATGCTTGAATGAGTTTTAAACTCAAAAATAATGTGATATGTTTATCTCTCATCTCTCTTGAACCAAACCAAATCAAAATGGAACCAAACCGAATCAAAAGTAACCAAACTAGGTCAAAATCTAGTCCCAATTCAACCAAACTGACTTGGAAAATTCTAGAATCAGTTTGTTTGGTTAGGAGCTCAATTTTTCCTATAAATAGAAGCCTTCCCTTGTTGAAAAAGATATAGAGTCTTATGCCTTGTTACTCTACTCCACCTAAGCCAAAATATATAGAGTCTTATGCCTTGTTACTCTACTCCACCTAAGCCAAAATATATAGAGTCTTATGCCTTGTTACTCTACTCCACCTAAGCCAAAATATATAGAGTTTTATGCCTTGTTACTCTACTCCACCTAAGCCAAAATATATAGTGTCTTATGCTTTGTTACTCTACTCCACCTAAGCCAAAATATATAGTGCCTTATACATTGTTACTCTACTCTACCTAAGCCAAGAACTGTGAATTCTTTAATAATTCACTAGTTTTTGATACTTCTCTCTTTCTTCAATCCCCATTGGTGGCTCCATCAACATACTAAACCAATTGATTGGTGGGGGGGCCTCTACCGTGAATAAAGAATCAAGCAAATTATAAGGTAAGTATATTGAATTTTGATCTTTTCTATAATTACTCAATGATTCTCTCTTCTCAACCCCTCTCAAGCTTGAGAAGTTTAATTGGTATGGTTTTTTAAAGTGCTATTGAAGTTAATTGGTGAATAGTAGTGAAGAGTTACATAATTTAATAAATGCTATAGAAGTTAATTTCCATTTATGTTTAAATTCTAATGGTTTTTATGTAATTTCTCTCTCTTACTCAAGAAATGGTCATACTCATGAACCATTCTTAATCCAAATGAAGCTTTTCATAAAGCCTTTCCTTAATCCAAGATTAAGCTATGCTTGAGGTCAAATTAATGGCTTTTTTCTATGCTTTTAGTTTATGTATATTGATGATTCAATCCATTATGGATTGATGATCCAATTAGAGACCATTCTAATTATTTTCCAATTAGAGACCATTATGGATTGATGATCCAATTAGAGACCATTCTAATTATTTCTTTAATAATGAGCCTTATCCCTTAGAAAAAATTGAGATTTATCAGTCATAGTAGCGGAGCTATGGCAAAATTTTTATAGAATTTACGCATAAAATAATTTCATTCAAAGCATAAAAAGAGGAATTCCTACCATATTCTAGGAACTATCATCCTAATGGATGTTGCATGTAGATGTAGAGGTATGGATGTGAGTGTGAATGTGGAGGTGGATGTATGCATGGAGATGTGGATGTATGCATGTAGAAATAGATGTGTTGATGAGGATGTAAATGGAGATGTGGATGGATGTATGTAGATGTAGATGTATAGATGTAGATGTGAATGGAGATATGGATGTATACATGTAGATGTAGATGTATAGATGTAGATGTGAATAGAGATGTGGATGTATACATGTAGATGTAGATGTATAGATGTAGATGTGGATGTGGAAGTGGATGGATGCATGTAGATGTAGATGTATAGATGTAGATGGGAATGGAGATATGGATGTATGCATGTAGATGTAGATGTATAGATGTAGATGTGGATGTGGAGGTGGATGGATGCATGTAGATGTAGATGTATAGATGTAGATGTGAATGGAGATGTGGATGTATGCATGTAGATGTAGGTGTATAGATGTAGATGTGGATGTGGAGGTGGATGTATGCATGTAGATGTAGATGTATAGATGTGGATGTGAATGTGGAGGTGGATGTATGCATATAGATGTAGATGTATGGAGGTGAATGTGAATGTGGATGTAGATGTATGCATAGAGATGTAGATGTATGCATGTGGATGTGAATGTACGCATATAGATGTGGATGTATGGATGTGAATATACGATATGTGATGTGAGGAAATCTGAAGTGATGAGATGGAAATGATGTGATGGGATGAGTATACATATAAATGGAATATGGAATAAGTAATGTAGATTGATGAGGGATAATGTGGAAAAATGAAAGTTAAAATAGAAATTGTATTGTAAACTGTTTGTAAATGCTGTTTGTAAATGATTATTTTATGTCAAGAATGCTGGGGGGAGCATTTTGACCGTCTTGTGATTAAAGTCGTGATGGTAAAGTTGCAACTGCTGACGGGGAGTCAATGAAGGACGTCTCGCGTAGCAAGGTCGGCCGAGGTCTTGACCAGCCTCGGTGCGATTAAAAATGGTGAGCTTCCGGTACGGTGGATGAGGGGCCAAGGAAGCGGCCTATGCGTGAAGCGCTAGGTCACCTGCGAAGGATCCTAGAGGGTGCTGACCATACGGTGCTCGGGCTCTGGGTCGCCTAGGATACCCACGCGTGCGTCGAGGAAGATATTGGAACAGAGTTGGAGTTGTTTTCTGAAATCGGGCATGGATCTGGTTGATTGACCTTGCTGGTCTTCAATGGATGAGTCCATGGCCCCTTATATGGGTCTGTTGGTTGATCTTGCTGATCTTCAACGAGAGTCCATCTTGATAAGTGATTATATTGCCGAGTATTAAGGGCTAGGAACTATCGAAATGGCCCCTGAGCGTTCTAGTTGCCAATGATGCCATATATACTCTGATGAAGGAATGATGGGATATTAAGAATCAATGGGATAAATTGGAAGATTGTGATCAGTGATATTATGGTTTTATTAAAGGATTGTTTTAAACTGGCTGAATCTGGTTGAAAAAGGCAATTTCATATTGGGTGTGTGAGTGGTGTGACTAGTTTTATTTTGCATGAACATCCGGCTAGGGGGCCTTGGAACTCTTTTCCTTGGTACCCGGGACAAAACCTAACCAAATTCTTAATTGGATCCCATCACTACAGTGGTTGGGCGGTTGGTTAACCCATGGGATTGGATGGGGTTAGGCTGGACTGATGGATCCGTAAATCGAGACTCAAACTTTTATTTTTTACGATAGAAAAAAAAAAATTCCCGGACAGTAACTGTTCTATGGATAGGAATCAACGGCTGTGCCTCTTGAATGGGGAAAAAAGCGTTGATCCCAATGATCCAAGTGCAAGTTCTTCCTTGAACTGACTAAGTATCTTATAGATGTAATTGGATCATCTCGATCAGAAATGATCTTGACTACGTTAGAGTAAAAAGTTATCCTGGTGGAATCGCCCGTGCTTCCGGTTAAGAAAGTTTTTCCGGGTTCGGTTTTGGAACAACCGACGGATTAGTCTCTTATCCGGATATCCGTGGGCGAGGCCCCGAGTGTGGGACCCCTGTTCCGTGCGAGAAGCGCTACTTCCGCTGCCAGTGCCCAAATCCGTTGCTCGGTGGGAACAGGGATCTTACAGTTGGTATCAGAGCATTTGGTTAATAAAGATCAACTGAGAAGACAAATATGTCAAAAATTTATCAAGAAACACAAAAAGGTTATAATTGTGTGAGATAATTCATACAATTTGATATTCAAACTGAAATTCATAATTTTGGTAATTGGGTCTTCAGATGGAAGTACCGCAATTATATAGAATCCCTGACTTGCTTGAGGCCTAGACATGATAGTATTTACCTTATAATTCCAAGGGCCGTGACTACCCGTATATACCGAGAGTATACTGCAGCTCTTTACTGACAGTATATACGAGTAAATCTAAGACTTGAAATTATAAGTGTTAATGCTATCTAGATGATGATTTCGAATGTGATTGATATGATTTTTAATTCTGTTTGAGAATGGATGAATTGATTTGGATTCTGATTGAAAATGCTGATTGAAAAATGTTGATTTTTAAAAATTAGTTGAAATATAATGAAACCACAATGAGGGGGAATGGGACGAGTCCCTGTGATGATATTCATAACTAAAATGATGATAAAGAATTCAGCAAATCACTATGAGATTAGTGGGTTGTGCTGTTAGATTGCTACTGTTAATACTTGACCGGTAGATCAAGTTAAGGGATGTCAAATTGAGAACTTGTTTGACTGAAATTTCCGTGGAGGAAGGTTCCGAAGGAAACTTTGCGGTCTAATGGATCATTATCCTGCTAAAGATATGAATGATATGATCTGAATGAATTATTATTTAATGATGAGTTCTATCCCAGTGTTCTGTTGGGTTGACCAGGATATAAGGAACCCCAGAATAAAATTATATCTTAAGAAAAAGAGAAGTCCTCTACCTTGCGAGATGAGGACATCTCGTACTTTTTAAGTGGGGTAGAATGTAAGATTCCTCCCCAGCCTTCGAGGTATACAAGAGTAAGAATCTCCCTTTCTGATCTTATAATTATTCCCTCTCTAAAATAAAAGAAAGTTTCTGTTTAAAAAAGGAAGACCCTTTTCCTAGAATACTTCTTAGGAGCCCACCTGTTTTAAGGATTTAGAACAATGAGTTCAGAAGTGAGAATCGGTGTTTTGGATACCAAGGTTTTGGTTTCCATTCGAGTACGGCCCAAAAGAAGTTCTTTATCTCTTGGGGAGTATAAGAAGTTATCTCCCAGATATTGTGACCCTTATATCTGAATTCAATGAAAGTAGGTGACTTAGCCTACAAGTTTCTTTTATCTCCTCATCTCAAAATTCTTAATGCCTTCTATAGAAAAATGTGTCAAACGCAAATCATGAAAAAGACGGTAAAACTTCAGTGGCATGTTACCGTTGGCTTCTAGGTTACGCTAGCTCCTTCCTTTATATAAGTCGTAACTTTTACTTGTCGCTCACAGTAATCTTACTCCCATCAATCTCCTTTCTTTCTTAATCTCCTTCATGGCTTGGCAACAGGAATTAGTTTTATCCCTGATGATTTCTCACCTTCAAGACGCAAGAGAGTCTGTGAAGAAAGACTTTATAGAACAGTATGAGTGCTCACTTTTTCCTCACCTAGGAACTTCTGTAGCGCAGACCAAATGGCGGACCTATCAAAACATAACTAGGGTAACACCCTGGGGTCAGCAGCACTTTCGTAACAATGTTCGCTTGGCCATGGTTATTGAAGCTTTGGGTTTGGGTCCCCGATATTACTGTGTCATGAGATCAAGGCATCTTGGGTTTTCTGAGCGGGTCTTCTTACTGGCATGTTTTCTTCCTCATGAGAAGATATGCCTTTATCCCGTTTTTGGCTTGCCTCTCAGAGGTCCTTTTGTTAGATCACCTCATACCACTGAGATAGGTGCGGCAATAACCAGCAGAATCATTCCCATAGATTAGTTACCCTATACTTGTGCAGCTTGTGAGGACTGCTTTTGTGACCATATGATGGACGGGCTTATGGAAGTGTAAAGAGTTCTTCTATCTTTACTGTATAAGTTCCGAGAATGAATAAAGTTTAAATCTTGTTCTTATTTTGAGAATGTGATTGATATGATTTTTAATTCTGTTTGAGAATGGATGAATTGATTTGGATTCTGATTGAAAATGCTGATTGAAAAATGTTGATTTTTAAAAATTAGTTGAAATATAATGAAACCACAATGAGGGGGAATGGGACGAGTCCCTGTGATGATATTCATAACTAAAATGATGATAAAGAATTCAGCAAATCACTATGAGATTAGTGGGTTGTGCTGTTAGATTGCTACTGTTAATACTTGACCGGTAGATCAAGTTAAGGGATGTCAAATTGAGAACTTGTTTGACTGAAATTTCCGTGGAGGAAGGTTCCGAAGAAAACTTTGCGGTCTAATGGATCATTATCCTGTTAAAGATATGAATGATATGATCTGAATGAATTATTATTTAATGATGAGTTCTATCCCAGTGTTCTGTTGGGTTGACCAGGATATAAGGAACCCCAGAATAAAATTATATCTTAAGAAAAAGAGAAGTCCTCTACCTTGCGAGATGAGGACATCTCGTACTTTTTAAGTGGGGTAGAATGTAAGATTCCTCCCCAGCCTTCGAGGTATACAAGAGTAAGAATCTCCCTTTCTGATCTTATAATTATTCCCTCTCTAAAATAAAAGAAAGTTTCTGTTTAAAAAAGGAAGACCCTTTTCCTAGAATACTTCTTAGGAGCCCACCTGTTTTAAGGATTTAGAACAATGAGTTCAGAAGTGAGAATCGGTGTTTTGGATACCAAGGTTTTGGTTTCCATTCGAGTACGGCCCAAAAGAAGTTCTTTATCTCTTGGGGAGTATAAGAAGTTATCTCCCAGATATTGTGACCCTTATATCTGAATTCAATGAAAGTAGGTGACTTAGCCTACAAGTTTCTTTTATCTCCTCATCTCAAAATTCTTAATGCCTTCTATAGAAAAATGTGTCAAACGCAAATCATGAAAAAGACGGTAAAACTTCAGTGGCAAGTTACCGTTGGCTTCTAGGTTACGCTAGCTCCTTCCTTTATATAAGTCGTAACTTTTACTTGTCGCTCACAGTAATCTTACTCCCATCAATCTCCTTTCTTTCTTAATCTCCTTCATGGCTTGGCAACAGGAATTAGTTTTATCCCTGATGATTTCTCACCTTCAAGACGCAAGAGAGTCTGTGAAGAAAGACTTTATAGAACAGTATGAGTGCTCACTTTTTCCTCACCTAGGAACTTCTGTAGCGCAGACCAAATGGCGGACCTATCAAAACATAACTAGGGTAACACCCTGGGGTCAGCAGCACTTTCGTAACAATGTTCGCTTGGCCATGGTTATTGAAGCTTTGGGTTTGGGTTCCCGATATTACTGTGTCATGAGATCAAGGCATCTTGGGTTTTCTGAGCGGGTCTTCTTACTGGCATGTTTTCTTCCTCATGAGAAGATATGCCTTTATCCCGTTTTTGGCTTGCCTCTCAGAGGTCCTTTTGTTAGATCACCTCATACCACTGAGATAGGTGCGGCAATAACCAGCAGAATCATTCCCATAGATTAGTTACCCTATACTTGTGCAGCTTGTGAGGACTGCTTTTGTGACCATATGATGGACGGGCTTATGGAAGTGTAAAGAGTTCTTCTATCTTTACTGTATAAGTTCCGAGAATGAATAAAGTTTAAATCTTGTTCTTATTTTGAATCTTGCTCCCTTTAAGACTTTTCTTGGTGGTTAATCTTGATTAAAATTTTTCTCTAAGTCTCATATTCGTGCATCTTGCGAAATTATCCCAAGTTGCGAGATGAGGACATCTCGCGTTTTTTAAGTGGGGTAGAATGTAAGATTCCTCCCCCACCCCCTTTTTGATGTCTAGTATCTTCCCCTGTAATCAATCCCTCTTCAGAAATATAAAGACCTTGCTTCTAACTGTTTTAGCCTAGAGAGAGAAAATTATTCTAGAGAGATAATATTCAGATTATGAATATTTTTGGATAGAAAAATAACTCATCTTATTAAAATAAGTTCCCCTGAAACAGAAATTCAAAAAGAATTTTTCAATGTGCAATTGGAATTAATTGGAAATAGGTATAAAGAACCTTAGTCTAAGGGTCTAGATTTTTAGAAATTTTTAGATTATGGTCCAATTAAGGTTCCTATGGACCAATAGCATCAATCCATGTGTAGGGAGGAGATAAATCCAATTTGAAAAAGAAGATACCCAAAAATGAGTAAATGCTCACATAAGATGAAGAGTTGAAAATGTACAAGGTTTATTAGTAAAAAAAAAACTATGACACATATGTAAGGAAGAGGAGTTCTTTAAAGGAGGTGCATATTTCACATAAGATGAAGAGTTGAAAATGTACAAGGTTTATTAGTAAAAAACTATGAGCAATATTAAAAATATGAGATATTTTAGGTATCCAAAAATGAGTAAATGCTCACATAAGATGAAGAGTTGAAAATGTACAAGGTTTATTAGTAAATAAACACATATGTAAGGAAGGGGAGTTCTTTAAAGGAGGTGCATATTTCACATAACATGAAGAGTTGAAAATGTACAAGGTTTATTAGTAAAAAAACTATGACACATATGTAAGGAAGAGGAGTTCTTTAAAGGAGGTGCATATTTCACATAAGATGAAGAGTTGAAAATGTACAAGGTTTATTAGTAAAAAACTATGAGCAATAAAATTTTGACACATATGTAAGGAAGGGGAATTCTTTAAAGGAAGTGCATATTTCACATGCTTGAATGAGTTTTAAACTCAAAAATAATGTGATATGTTTATCTCTCATCTCTCTTGAACCAAACCAAATCAAAATGGAACCAAACCGAATCAAAAAGTAACCAAACTAGGTCAAAATCTAATCCCAATTCAACCAAACTGACTTGGAAAATTCTAGAATCAGTTTGTTTGGTTAGGAGCTCAATTTTTCCTATAAATAGAAGCCTTCCCTTGTTGAAAAAGATATAGAGTCTTATGCCTTGTTACTCTACTCCACCTAAGCCAAAATATATAGAGTCTTATGCCTTGTTACTCTACTCCACCTAAGCCAAAATATATAGTGTCTTATGCTTTGTTACTCTACTCCACCTAAGCCAAAATATATAGTGCCTTATACATTGTTACTCTACTCTACCTAAGCCAAGAACTGTGAATTCTTTAATAATTCACTAGTTTTTGATACTTCTCTCTTTCTTCAATCCCCATTGGTGGCTCCATCAACATACTAAACCAATTGATTGGTGGGGGGGCCTCTACCGTGAATAAAGAATCAAGCAAATTATAAGGTAAGTATATTGAATTTTGATCTTTTCTATAATTACTCAATGATTCTCTCTTCTCAACCCCTCTCAAGCTTGAGAAGTTTAATTGGTATGGTTTTTTAAGTGCTATTGAAGTTAATTGGTGAATAGTAGTGAAGAGTTACATAATTTAATAAATGCTATAGAAGTTAATTTCCATTTATGTTTAAATTCTAATGGTTTTTATGTAATTTCTCTCTCTTACTCAAGAAATGGTCATACTCATGAACCATTCTTAATCCAAATGAAGCTTTTCATAAAGCTTTTCCTTAATCCAAGATTAAGCTATGCTTGAGGTCAAATTAATGGCTTTTTTCTATGCTTTTAGTTTATGTATATTGATGATTCAATCCATTATGGATTGATGATCCAATTAGAGACCATTCTAATTATTTTCCAATTAGAGACCATTATGGATTGATGATCCAATTAGAGACCATTCTAATTATTTCTTTAATAATGAGCCTTATCCCTTAGAAAAAATTGAGATTTATCAGTCATAGTAGCGGAGCTATGGCAAAATTTTTATAGAATTTACGCATAAAATAATTTCATTCAAAGCATAAAAAGAGGAATTCCTACCATATTCTAGGAACTATCATCCTAATGGATGTTGCATGTAGATGTAGAGGTATGGATGTGAGTGTGAATGTGGAGGTGGATGTATGCATGGAGATGTGGATGTATACATGTAGAAATAGATGTGTTGATGAGGATGTAAATGGAGATGTGGATGGATGTATGTAGATGTAGATGTATAGATGTAGATGTGAATGGAGATATGGATGTATACTTGTAGATGTAGATGTATAGATGTAGATGTGAATAGAGATGTGGATGTATACATGTAGATGTAGATGTATAGATGTAGATGTGGATGTGGAAGTGGATGGATGCATGTAGATGTAGATGTATAGATGTAGATGGGAATGGAGATATGGATGTATGCATGTAGATGTAGATGTATAGATGTAGATGTGGATGTGGAGGTGGATGGATGCATGTAGATGTAGATGTATAGATGTAGATGTGAATGGAGATGTGGATGTATGCATGTAGATGTAGGTGTATAGATGTAGATGTGGATGTGGAGGTGGATGTATGCATGTAGATGTAGATGTATAGATGTGGATGTGAATGTGGAGGTGGATGTATGCATATAGATGTAGATGTATGGAGGTGAATGTGAATGTGGATGTAGATGTATGCATAGAGATGTAGATGTATGCATGTGGATGTGAATGTACGCATATAGATGTGGATGTATGGATGTGAATATACGATATGTGATGTGAGGAAATCTGAAGTGATGAGATGGAAATGATGTGATGGGATGAGTATACATATAAATGGAATATGGAATAAGTAATGTAGATTGATGAGGGATAATGTGGAAAAATGAAAGTTAAAATAGAAATTGTATTGTAAACTGTTTGTAAATGCTGTTTGTAAATGATTGTTTTATGTCAAGAATGCTGGGGGGAGCATTTTGACCGTCTTGTGATTAAAGTCGTGATGGTAAAGTTGCAACTGTTGACGGGGAGTCAATGAAGGACGTCTCGCGTAGCAAGGTCGGCCGAGGTCTTGACCAGCCTCGGTGCGATTAAAATGGTGAGCTTCCGGTACGGTGGATGAGGGGCCAAGGAAGCGGCCTATGCGTGAAGCGCTAAGTCACCTGCGAAGGATCCTAGAGGGTGCTGACCATACGGTGCTCGGGCTCTGGGTCGCCTAGGATACCCACGCGTGCGTCGAGGAAGATATTGGAACAGAGTTGGAGTTGTTTTCTGAAATCGGGCATGGATCTGGTTGATTGACCTTGCTGGTCTTCAATGGATGAGTCCATGGCCCCTTATATGGGTCTGTTGGTTGATCTTGCTGATCTTCAACGAGAGTCCATCTTGATAAGTGATTATATTGCCGAGTATTAAGGGCTAGGAACTATCGAAATGGCCCCTGAGCGTTCTAGTTGCCAATGATGCCATATATACTCTGATGAAGGAATGATGGGATATTAAGAATCAATGGGATAAATTGGAAGATTGTGATCAGTGATATTATGGTTTTATTAAAGGATTGTTTTAAACTGGCTGAATCTGGTTGAAAAAGGCAATTTCATATTGGGTGTGTGAGTGGTGTGACTAGTTTTATTTTGCATGAACATCCGGCTAGGGGGCCTTGGAACTCTTTTCCTTGGTACCCGGGACAAAACCTAACCAAATTCTTAATTGGATCCCATCACTACAGTGGTTGGGCGGTTGGTTAACCCATGGGATTGGATGGGGTTAGGCTGGACTGATGGATCCGTAAATCGAGACTCAAACTTTTGTTTTTTATGATAGAAAAAAAAAATCCCGGACAGTAACTGTTCTATGGATAGGAATCAACGGCTGTGCCTCTTGAATGGGGAAAAAAGCGTTGATCCCAATGATCCAAGTGCAAGTTCTTCCTTGAACTGACTAAGTATCTTATAGATATAATTGGATCATCTCGATCAGAAATGATCTTGACTACGTTAGAGTAAAAAGTTATCCTGGTGGAATCGCCCGTGCTTCCGGTTAAGAAAGTTTTTCCGGGTTCGGTTTTGGAACAACCGACGGATTAGTCTTTTATCCGGATATCCGTGGGCGAGGCCCCGAGTGTGGGACCCCTGTTCCGCGCGAGAAGCGCTACTTCCGCTGCCAGTGCCCAAATCCGTTGCTCGGTGGGAACAGGGATCTTACAAGCACCTGGTATGCCCAATACGGTCTGGAACACTTCCAGACATTTGAAGAAGGCTTTCCTAAAAATATTTAGGAAAGACAAGACCATAACAAAGGTACTAGAAAAGCAGCAGATGATGACATAGAAAAAGAGGCCAACATAAGACTCCGTAGCGGAATTCAGAGCAATGTTGGTGCGCCTAGACCAACCCAACCATCCCACTCCAGCCACACTGAGCCAGTGGTTTGAGGACTAAGAGAAAAGCTCCAGATGACAGTAGACTTATACGAACCAGAAGCCCTTACCTTTGAACACATGGTGGCAAGAGCCATTAGAGCTGAAGGAGTCCTAAAGCAAACAAACAAAGACTCTAAGAAGAAGAAGAAGAAGAAAGATAAGAGGAAGAAGAAATAGGAAGAAACCTCAAAATCTGATTCCGGAAAAGATACCTCGGAGTTAGAATCCAGTTAGGAGTCAGATGCCAAAAAGTTAAATCCCCAAAAAAAGAAAGGCAAGAAGCAAGCAAAGAAAGTTCAAGAAGAACTAAGGCTGCCCTAGTCAAGATTGCAGGATCTAAACTCAGAATAGAGAGTGCACAAGGTGCAACAATCAAGGGCACATGAAAGAGGAGTGCCAATTAAGAGGCACACAACAAGTGTGCACCATCTGTTGAAGGGACAATCACTCTACAGATACGTGTTACTATAACACACGAAACATAAACCCAAGGGTAGTGGGAAGGCAAAGCAGCAAGCCCCGCCATTAACCAGGTTACCACAGGACCTCAAATCAATAGACCATATGGAAGAGGATGTGGAAGATTTGGGGGAGGTGAAAGATTCAATTCGAGAGGGGAGCCTGATTTTATTGCAATGGTCTAGGGCGGCACAAATAGAAAGACTACCCTGTATTTTAGCGCTATCAGCAGGAAATGCACAAGGTAAGTCCACAAAGGGAGGCAAACCCAGCAAGAAATGATGTGGCTGTTAATGGTAAAAGTGGACCATGAGGCAAGGAAAGAATAGGAGGAGCCATCAAAATTTATGGTTGTTGACAAGATCTCAAGGACTTGTCAAAATGTAGACAAGTAGAAATGTTGAGCAAAAATTGGAAAGGAAACAAGAACACTGGGTAGGGCAGCAAAAGGTCCGGGAAAATAGATCACCCAATCAGTGCAAAGTGCACACGGAATGGTCAGGAAGATGCAGGAAATCCCACCCCTCGAAAAATATCTTATGGAAAATCCAGACAGCAAAAAGTTGATCAAGGAAAAGGAAGAGATTAGTGCCATGAAAGAAGTCGATGCCAAACCACAAACTGAAGCGGCCAAGTACAGCCCATAGCAGCAGAAGCGTCTGGACAAAAGAAGAAAAGGAAGGAAATCTAAAGGAAAATACTGACAAGAGGAAATCAGGGAAGGGACAGGAGAGAGAAGAAAATGAGAAAGAAAGAAGGATGTATAGAAGTCAAGGCATGCCAGCTGTCTGCTGATGGAGAAAAGTAGTAAGGAATATGACTTATGGGAGAATCTTAGCAAGATGAAATTTAGATAAAATGATGAATCTGGATCCCAATTATAGGAAGAAACTACTTCAAGCCATAGTGCCAAATGAGAATCTGGTACAGGTGCCATTGTAGGATCTAGAACACCCTACAAAGCTGAATGCAGAAATGTGGAGACAGTGTCTAGGATTGTGATGCATCTATTCCAGAAGTAACCATCAGGATCAAAGGTGAGACAGTGACAAGAGTCATTCTGGACGGAGGGTAAGGGGGTAAGTATACTATTAGATAGCCTCGCTAAAAAGGTAGGGATTACTGACATGCATCCTAATCCATTCCAAATTTGCATAGCTGAATAGACAAGGGTCCCACCTATTGGGATAAGCAGAGGATAATAGATAGAGGTAGCAGAATGTAGCTTTGTTGCTGTTATGTTCATTTTTCTCAAGATCAAGATAGCAAGTGTATATCTCATGATTCTAGGAAGGCCGTGGCTCAGGAGTGGAAGAATAAAACATAACTAGGAGATGGACAAGATCACGATCAAAAGAAGCAAAAAGAAAGTATGCATCTTAGTGGTGGCAGGAAAGGATAGGCTAAACCCGGCAAGCTAACCAATTCATGTAGAAGGCCTAAACTACCTACATGGGGTAGAAGATGATGAAGAAGAGAAGATCTTGAAGGAGAATCTAGATTTCTCTATTTGAAGTAGTCATAGAGAGGATTGTGTAGAGGTATGATCCAGAGGTCCTAGTAGCTCATCCTAAAGTGATAGTGAATGAGGAAAGAACTTGTAAAAAGGAAGAGGACCCTCAGGATAATGTGGAAGAGCTATAGGTTGAATAGGAAAAGGATAATGGTGGCTCTAAAACAGGAGGAAGCCGAGCTTTGGGAAAGGAATATCAGAGTTCAAGAAGACGAGCTTGAGGAGGTGAACCGAGGGGATGATCAGCAGCCCAAGATAGTCAAGATTAGTGCCAAGCTGAATTAGTTCCTACAAGGATGTTCTTGCTTGGAACTATTCCGACATGAAGGGGATTGATCCCTGTTTCTACCAGCATAAAATTAACGTGAAAGAAGATGCAACCCCAATCAGGCAGAGCATGTGAGACCCTCACCCCCTCCGTGATGCCTTAGGGGTAGAAGCAGCGTCAACCTCTTGCACAGGGCAGGGATCCACACTCGGGCCTCGCCCATGGATATCCGGACAAGAGACCAGCGTGGTGGTTCCTCCAAGCCAGATCAAGGAAGAGGCTTGCACTTGGTCCATAGAATCACACTTTTTTCCCCCTTAGTGAGGCACACAGCAAGATCTTGAAGGAGAATCTAGATTTCTCTGTTGTTTGAAGTAGTCATAGAGAGGATTGTGTAGAGGTATGATCCAGAGGTCCTAGTAGCTCATCCTAAAGTGATAGTGAATCAGGAAAGAACTTGTAAAAAGGAAGAGGACCCTCAGGATAATGTGGAAGAGCTATAGGTTGAATAGGAAAAGGATAATGGTGGCTCTAAAACAGGAGGAAGCCGAGCTTTGGGAAAGGAATATCAGAGTTCAAGAAGATGAGCTTGAGGAGGTGAACCTAGGGGATGATCAGCAGCCCAAGACAGTCAAGATTAGTGCCAAGCTGAATTAGTTCCTACAAGGATGTTTTTGCTTTGGAACTATTCTGACATGAAGGGGATTGATCCCTGTTTCTACCAGCATAAAATTAACGTGGAAGAAGATGCAACCCCAGGCAGGCAGAGCAAGTGAGATCCTCACCCCCTCCGCGATGCCTTAGGGCAGAAGCAACGTCAACCTCTTGCACAGGGCAGGGATCCACACTCGGGCCTCACCCACGGATATCCGGACAAGAGACCAGTGTGGCGGTTCCTCCAACCCAGATCAAGGAAGAGGCTTGCACTTGGTCCATAGAATCACCCATTTTTTCCCCCTTAGTGAGGCACACAGCAAGTGTGCACCATCTGTTAAAGGGACAATCACTCTACAGATACGTGTTACTATAACACACGAAACATAAACCCAAGGGTAGTGGGAAGGCAAAGCAGCAAGCCCCGCCATTAACCAGGTTGCCACAGGACCTCAAATCAATAGACCATATGGAAGAGGAGGTGGAAGATTTGGGGGAGGTGAACGATTCAGTTCGAGAGGGGAGCCTGATTTTATTGCAATGGTCTAGGGCACAGATAGAAAGACTTCCCTGTATTTTAGCGCTATCAGCAGGAAATGCACAAGGTAAGTCCACAAAGGGAGGCAAACCCAGCAAGAAATGATGCGGCTATTAATGGTAAAAGTGGACCATGAGGCAAGGAAAGAATAGGAGGAGCCATCAAAATTTATGGTTGTTGACAAGATCTCAAGGACTTGTCAAAATGTAGACAAGTAGAAATGTTGAGCAAAAATTGGAAAGGAAACAAGAACACTGGGTAGGGCAGCAAAAGGTCCGAGAAAATAGATCACCCAATCAGTGCAAAGTGCACACAGAAATGGTCAGGAAGATGCAGGAAATCCCACCCTCGCGGAGAATATCTTATGGAAAATCTAGACAGCAAAAAGTTGATCAAGGAAAAGGAAGAGATTAGTGCACATGAAAGAAGTCGATGCCAAACCACAAACTGAGGCGGCCAAGTACAGCCCATAGTAGCAGAAGCGTCTGGATAAAAGAAGAAAAGGAAGGAAATCTAAAGGAAAATACTGACAAGAGGAAATCAAGGACACGAGAGAGAAGAAAATGAGAAAGAAAGAAGGATGTATAGAAGTCAAGGCATGCCAGCTGATGGAGAAAAGTAGTAAGGAATATGACCTATGGGAGAATCTTAGCAAGATGAAATTTAGATAAAATGATGAATCTGGATCCCAATTATAGGAAGAAGCTACTTCAAGCCATAGTGCCAAATGAGAATCTGGTACAGGTGCCATTGTAGGATCTAGAACACCCTACAGAGCTGAATGCAGAAATGTGGAGACAGTGTCTAGGATTGTGATACATCTATTCCATAAGTAACCATCAGGATCAGAGGTGAGACAGTGACAAGAGTCATTCTGGATGGAGGGTAAGGGGGTAAGTATACTATTAGATAGCTTGGCTAAAAAGGTAGGGATTACTGACATTCATCCTGATCCATTCGAGATTCATATGGCTGAATAGACAAGGGTCCGACCTATTGGGATAAGCAGAGGATAATAGATAGATGTAGCAGGATGTAGCTTTGCTACTATGTTCATTTTTCTCAAGACCGAGATAGCAAGTGTATATCCCATGATTCTAGTGAAAAGATGCAAGGGGGAAAAGAGCTTGGGCTCTTGCAAGCACACACACACACTCACAAAACCCTAATAGAGAACACACAAGGTGAGAGGCTGAAAATCTTCTTCTTCTCTACTCAACACTCAACACACCATATACAAGATAAGAGTACACATAATATGAAAGGTACTCAACCAATACATACACGGGTTCTCTATAGTGTGAACCCGACTAAATGAGCTGGCACTATAACTATGCCAGTCTCTAGAATGGATGTCACATAGCCTGTCATCCCACCACTGGCCACATATCACCCAAGATCTCACCAACCATGCCAGTGGTGTAAGTGTGGGGCCTATCCCCCAGGCGGGTCATCAGTGGCCACCGCCTCACTAGACGAGCTCGATATCTCAACACTCCCCCTCGAGCTCAACTCCATCTCATGTACACCAAGCGAAGGCCTGAATCTGCGGAGCTTCTCTGTACCCAATGCTTTGGTGAAGATATCAGCTACCTGATCCTCTGTGCTGCCATAAACAAGGTCAAGGTCTCTTGCTAGGACCTTCTCTCTAATGAAGTGGTAGTGGACCTCTATGTGCTTCGTACGAGCATGAAAGACTGGGTTCCTGGCCATGTTAACCTATGACGCACATTGAGATGTACTATGTTTTACGTCATTAATTTAAATATTCTGAGTCATGGGCCGGGCTTGTCGGCACCATATGTTAAGGATGAAGGGATTGGGTGATCGTCGATGAGAGGCGCACCTTGAATATTAGTAGGATAAGGGTTAGGATCGGCCGGCCATGTATGGGCGCCCAAGTGTGAACGGCCAAGTCACCTATAAGAGTCCAATGTAACCCTAAAATCTTCATTCTCATGTATTGTGAATACAAGAGTGCTCTTGCCTTATCTCCTTGGTTTTCTTCTCCTGCGTGAGAGAGAGAGAGAGAGAGAGTGAGTGAGAGAGCGATCGAGCACTGTGTAGCAGCACGGCGGCGAAGAGGCAGTAGAGCGGCGACGGCGGCTCCTTCTTCACTGCTGCGACGCGGGAATCCTTCAAGGCGGCAGTTGAGCGGTGAGTGACACACCCTTTGCATTCTGTTTGAGCTTCCTTCCCATGCTTGTAGCCATTCGTGGCTCGCATACGGTGTCCGACAAGTCCCCAGTTACAACCTGTGCAGCAAAAGCGCACATTTTTTACGCCGCTGCCGCCGCGAAGTTGCCTTGCACCAAGCTCTAGTTTGCAGCTTGGCTGCTGCGTGAAGTTTAATCTACACTGTAGGAAAGCGACTGTGTGTTTGTTGTTGAGGTGTTTTTGTTGTTGAGGTGTTTCTGTGTTTTGCAATCTGTTTCTGCAATCTGTCTTCTGCATTTCTGTTTCTTTTGTTATTTTTTCGCTCCGCGTGTGGGCGTGCATTCTGTTGTCTGGTTTTCTGCGTGCGGGGGGGATTTCTGAATCCCCAGACACCTGTTCTGTGTGCGAACCGCGCCGCGGCCAAGGTTGAACCCTAAAGAAACCCTAGAAAACTTATCTTTAAAAAAAAATAAAAAATTAAAAAAAATAAAAAATTAAATTTTATTTTCAAAGAAAGAACCAAACGTGTGGAGAGGAAAGATTTTCTAATTGGAGAAAATTTTTTTGAAAAGAAAGAACCCCAATTGACCCACGACCCCGGTCTCTCGGTCTCGGTCTCGGTCTTTTGATATATATATATAGGAGAGTGAGCCTCCATAGCTTTCTTTCAAGTGAGAGCTTATGGGAAGTCGTGCCCTATATGTAGCCCACTCCCCAAGGAGTAAAGTGAGCATGTGGGATAAAGACCTCACCCTTTCCTCCACAAGCAAATAGGCTTTTGTCCCTTCCCCCCAAGGGAAACGGACTGTTTTGAGGACTACAGGAGCTCTAGATAGGCGAACACGGTGCTGTAAAGCACACTAGGACCCTTTGAATGATACGCTCATTTCGAGCTATCACACGCCCTAGTCCAAGTTCGACCGTGAGTAAGGGGGTCAAAAACAAGTTAAAAACAATCTAAAAACAAGTAAAAACGGGATGCAAAATACCCAAGAAACCACTTGTGTGGGCTTTAAGGGTAGTTACCAACGCACATGGGGTAACCACGTCACATGCATCTACGTTCTGGTCGGGTGCTAGAGCCTAAGCCACTAGAAAGCGTTTCAGTTTACGCAGGCTCACACCATCCCTCCACGTTTGGCCTTCGCTGGAACCCAAGGGAGTGCAACCCAAGATCCACGAATAGTGGATAGTGACTCATCCTCTGACTCAGAAGCCATGGAAGGGCACCCTACCAAGAACCCTGAGGAGACAAGCCAAAACATGCCAGTGTGGGCCCCACAACCCGAATCTAGCATGTTTAGTCGTCTAATAGAGACCTTTAGTAGAGCTACATGCTCTGAACATGCGACAAGCGAAGTAAATGAAGAAGGAGGGGTAGTGGATTCGCCATTCACATCTCATGTAGACCCTACCCTCCCAAAGAGTGTCCATGTGGATATTCTACCCACTTCGTTTAATGAGGGCCCTACTGAGCTACCACATTCCGATGCTCTTCCTAAAGTGGAGGTCCCTAGAGGCCAACCCATAAGAAGTGACATTGCGTCCACTTCAAGAGAACCGTTTGGCACACCAAGTCTGGATGGGATATTTCTCAATGAAAATTGGGAATATGATCTACACACAGAGACTCTAACGGACCTATACACGGGTTACACATACCATGTGGATTGGTTAGAAGTCCTATGATCTACATCTAGTGCCACTAATCTAGAAGAGCAACAACAAATGATATGTGAGGTCATTCATAGAATTATCCAATTTGAGAGGCAAAATAGGGGAGTGAACCTAGTTTCCACTGGCCCTATGAGATTTTTGGATACGGGCAAGGCCAAACAACCAACCCTATCATGATTAGAGACTCCCTCGGTGAGTCCCATAGACCCTTCGTATGTTGTTTCGCCTGGAGTCTCAATACAGGTTGAGCCCATGAGTAGTAACTTTAGCTTTCCAACCTTGGCTCAACTTTCCATTCAGGAATCCACAATGCCTACCCAATGATGAGCATAGCGGAAAATGCACCTGAAACCGCTGTAGTTAGTACGACACTGCTACCTAGTGGAACAATACCTACAACAGTGCATGCCAGTGCCTATCAACCATATGTACCTATCGCTACTCATGCTCATGTAGCTCCTACGCCTCTTAGAATGCCAATGGCGTATGCTCCACGACTGCCTTATCACAACCCTTATCCAAGAGGAGCTAGGCCTAGCTACATATCATATCCTACATCATTTGCCAACATACTCAGACCAACACCAACTCCTATCAGCCAGGCTATCCCAGAAGTGCCCCCACCAGCTATGCCTGCTCACCTAGGTGATCTCGCAGCATTTGCTCAGACGATCGGACGATCCATTGCGGAAAACATGCGGGGTATGCCTGAGAGAGAACCTAGAAGCAAGGCAGTACAAGTGGCTAAGCTCACTCAAAACTTCAGTGGTAACGAGGACGTTAGGAAGCACATTGAAGTCTTTGAACACGTGTGTGATTCCTTGGAAGAGCACAATGAGCTGCATAAGTGTAAAGCCTTAGGCTTAACCTTTGAGTGGGAAGGCCGGAGATTGGTATCGAACCTTAAGGGTGATAAAAAACAGAAGCAGGAGGGAGCACACACAAGAGAAGCAAACCCTAATCCATATCCATCAATCATAAAGAAGGAGAGAAGCCATAGTCATCATCTCTCTCACACACACAAAGGGGAACACAACATAGTGTTATGTCCACACTACAAAGTAAACCTAATGTAATGTCCACACCACACATGACTAGCTGGACGCGGTCATAAACACACCACACGATATCTATCTACCATACTGTCACTCTGTCAGCACCCATGTGCTATCCTCCAGCTGTATACGAGCTTGACATTTCAACACTCCCCCTCAAGCTCGACATGTCCATCTCTAGGACTCCCAATCTAGTACGGAAATACTCGAACTTATCCTTACCAAGTGCTTTGGTAAAGATATCTGCAACCTGCTTATCTGTCTATACATATGTCAAATCAACATGCCCATCTAGCACCTTCTCTCTGATGAAATGATAGTGGACCTCAATATGTTTGGTCCTGGCATGATAAACTGGGTTGCTAGCAAGCTGAATACTACTCATGTTGTAATGAATGACAACTCTCATATCACTCTGTAACCTGACATCATCTAGCAACTTCTTCAACCACATAGCCTCACATGCAGCTATGGCTGCTCCACGATACTCTGCCTCTGTGGTAGATAAAGCAACTGTAGGTTGCTTTTTAGGCTGCTCCAACTCACAGCTCCACTACCAAGGCTGAAAACATAGCCACTGGTAGACCGCCTGTCATATGCACTACCGGCCCAATCTGCATCTGTATATCCATAGACATGCATGTCTTTTCTTGCCTCATGGAAAAGACCATAATGCACGGTAGTTTTGACGTATCTCAGAATACGTCTCACAGCATCCAAGTGAGGTTTACGAGGACTCTGCATAAACTGACTCACCAAACCAACTGCATAACTGAGATCTGGCCTCGTAATGGTCATGTAGATAAGGCTACCAACCATTTTCCTGTACATGGTGATATCATCAAGCTCATCACCCAAATCAGCCCTAAGCTTCATGTTTTGCTCTAATGGTGTCAACATTGGTTTGCATGCTGTCATACCATACTTTGCCAGCATGTCAAGTGCATATTGCCTTTGCACCAACCATATACCCTTGCTTGTTCCAATCACCTCAATGCCAAGAAAGAACCTTAAATCACCAAGGTCTTTCATATCAAACTCTTTGCATAAAGAGGCCTTAACCTCATCAATGCCTTTCCCACAATCACCTGTGATAATCAAATCATCAACATAAATGACTATCATCACGATACCATCATGTGTCTTCTTCACATAAAGTGAAGAGTCTGCATTTCCAACCACAAATCCAATACTGACAAGATATCTACTGATCTTGTCACTCCAAGCACGAGGTGCTTGCTTCAAACCATAGATTGCTTTCTTTAACCTGCAAACAAAAGTCGGATATTTTGGATGTACATATCCTTCTGGCTGTTCCATGTACACCTCTTCTTGTAGTTCACCATTCAAGAAAGCATTTTTTACATCCATTTGATGTAAAGCCCAACCTTTTTGTGCTGCTAGTGCAATGATAGACCTCACTGTAGCCATCTTAGCCACTGGGCTGAAAGTTTCATCATAATCAAGACCATAAGTTTGTGCATATCCTTTAGCGACCAGCCTTGCCTTATGTCTCTCTAGGCTGCCATCTGACTTGCACTTTACCTTATACACCCATTTGCAACCAATTGCATTCTTTCCTTGCGGTAACTCAGCCAATTCCCATGTATCGTTTTTGTCCAAAGCATCCATCTCTTCATCCATGGCTTTCTCCCATACATGCTCTCCAATAGCCTCTGTATAGCATGTAGGTTCCACATGCTTTACCATAGATGTCATGTATGCATAGTGCATAGCAAAATCTCGATATGTCAATCTTTCAACTGGATATCTGACTCTCTGGGATCTCCGCAATGCATGCGGGTCACTCTGTACACCTGTAACTCTAGCATGTGGGGGCACATATCTGTCCTGCCTAGCACCAAGTGTGCGTAACACAGGTATGCCAAGCTCCTCATCTAAACTCTCAGAACTAGATGACTCATAACCTGTGATTCTAATTCCTTCGACTTTCTTCTTGCCTTTATCCATAGCACTACTCCCAGTGCTCACACTCTCATGCCTCAAACGTCCTGACCATGGACGTACACTACTACTCTCAGCTTCTGCTGGCCCAGACATAGTAGTAGAACTAGAACTTGCTTGTGATGGCAAGTTCACAGGCACATTAGCCTCAAGTGAGTCAATGACTCCCTCATCTTTTGCTTTGTACCAACTAGCAAGCTCATCAAACACCACATCTCGTGAGATGACTACTTGTCTAGTTTGAGGGTTAGAACATTTGTAAGCCTTTCGATCCTGTGCATATCCAACAAATACACATTTCTCTGCCTTAGGATCCAACTTCCGTCTTCTTTCGTCAGGCACATGAACATAAGCAACGCATCCAAATACTTTGAGATGTCCAATGTCTGGGCCTGTAACCTGTAAGCCGCATCTCTGGCGTGCTTCCATGAATGGCTGCTGTAGGTGTTTTGTTCAGGATATACACTGCAGTAGCACATGCTTCTGCCCAATAGTAATCTTGCATGCTCTTTTCATTGAGCATGGCCCTTGCCACTTCACATATGACCCTATTCTTTCTCTCAGCCACACCATTCTGCTGAGGTGTATACCTGCATGTCAACTGTCTTCTTATCCCATGCTTCCTCAAGAAATGCTCAAAAGCTTTTGAGGTGTATTCACCACCTCCATCTGTTCTCAAACATTTAATCCAACAGCCATATTGCTTTTCTACAAGAGCTTTGAAATCCATGAACTTTTCCAGCACTTCACTCTTCTCTCTCAGAAAGTATATCCATGTCATCTTGCTGAAGTCATCTATAAATGTCACATAGTATAGACTTCCTTTGATAGATGGATTTTGTGCAGGGCCCCATACATCACTGTGTACTATCTCAAGTGGCCTGTTACTCATATTTCCTTCTCTAGGAAACCTCAACCTTGCCTGCTTTCCAAACTGACAGGCTTCACAAACATGCATATGTCCATCATATTTGAATCTAGGCAATCCACTGACAATGCCTCTTGTTTGCATGTTCTTTAATCTCTGTATATTGACATGTCCAATCCTCTTGTGCCACATGTCAATGTCCTGCACAATCCCATTGCTCTTTGAAAACATGGCTGAGCTCAATTCTGGTATGCCTGCATCCAATTTGAACAACCTTCCTTCCTTCTTGCCCTTGGCAATCAATCTACAGCCATGCTTAAAGTCTTCCACAAAACAGCCATTCTCATTGAATCTTACTTGTAGTCCCTGCTCAACCATTTGGCCTACTGATGCCAAATTCTTTGTAATGGATGGTACATATAGTACCTCTGACATATTTTTCACATTTCCATCATGCATCCTCAAAGGCACACTGCCAACATGTGTTATAAGATGCTGAGTATCATCTCCTATGACCACATAACCATTTGTATCCAATGGTTGCATCTTCTCAAACCACTCACCATGACATGTCATGTGGTTTGAGGCACCCGAATCCATATACCATGACTCATCTCCAGCATTCTGAGAATCCATTGTCCCCATAATGTGCTTCATTGCAAAAAGATGATTTGAACTCCCATCATTGTTACTGGTAGATGCATAATTTCCATGTTGTGGTCTTCCATTCCTCATATCATTCTGCTTTTTGTAACAATCTTTTGCCATATGTCCAAGTTTGCCACAATAGTGACATTCAATCCCATTCAAATTTTGTTGAGGACCTTGCCATCGTCCTCTACCACGAGCACCTGTTCCAACTCTCCCCCTATGGGATTGAAATCCACGACCTCCACGTGATCCAAATGATGACTGTGAATTCTGAAGATTCTGATTTGATTGTGGTTGAGTAGACCTGTCATTCCAACCACGTCCTCCACGGCCTCGAGAGGTAAATCTCCCCCTGCCTCGAAAGCCTCTAGATGAGTAAAAAGCCTGATTCCTTGCATGCTCATCATTGCTTGACGAGGATGCACCACCTGTAAGACTCATACCACCAAGTCCAAGCTTCAATTCTTCCACAATGAGCAAGGACACAAGCTCATTAAAGTCTGGCGTTCCTCCCAACCTTACTGAGATGGAAGTATCAAAAGATTTGTATTCTTTGCCTAAACCACGCAATGTGAGAGCAACCAAATCATCATCATCCATTGGGGCATGGATTGATGACAAGGAATCTGCATAACCCTTGATTTCTTGAATATACTCATGTATACTCCTATTCCTTCGTGTTACACTGTGAATCTGTTGCTTTAGTTGAATCTTCCTTGCACCAGTGTCTGTCTCATACATTCGGCACAATATACCCCATGCTTCTTTCGGTGTATCTGCATCTTGGATGTGAATAAGCAAGGCATCAGTTACACATATTGAAAAATAATGCAACACTTTCGAAGACCGCTCTACCCATTGCTTGTGAGCCAGCAACTGAGCATTATTTGGTTGAGGAGGTAGGAATGGCTCCGGGTCTTCATCCGACACGAGACTCCATAAACCTTTGCCTTTCAAAAAACTCTTCATTCGAAACTTCCACACTTGAAAGTTAGTTCTGTCAAGCTTCTCTCCAGCAATCTGTATCGGACCATCTCCCATTGTTGCAAAAATATAGTAGATGTACCCCTTTGACAAGTTGTATGCAGGACCTGTAAAGCTTCAAATCTCTCCAAATAACATCAAATGATTGCAAATTGTGTGCATTAACATCCCACAATGATGCATCAACAATGTACACTCGATCAAAGTTGAAACCAAATAATACTTCTTCACAAAAACATTTCTGGTTTTTTTCTCGCCAGTAATTCGCCAGTAACCAGTCAAAGATTATGCTCTAAATCCTTCAAATCTTGTCCAAATGCAATGATTCAACTTGCATTGGCTTCCCAACACATTTCTCCAACATATCCTAGAAGGGTTTGATCAAATTCTTCAAGGTGAATGAGAACCACCAATTTTTGTAGCTCCCTAGTTTGCCTTTTTCTGCATCTGTCACGTACCACTTCTCACTAAAAGTACTCTATCTCCTTCAAATCTTATCCAAATTCAAAACTTTTTGAATCAAAAGTTTAGCAACTCATAGGACTCTACTTGTACCAAAGCAATTAGGCCAATTTGATATAGACAAGGATTAATGCCTTGATTAATAATGCTCTGTTTCTGGACAGACTTTCTGCAAACCTGCAAACCTCTGCTAATTTAGTTCAATGAGCTCCAAATACATCAAATGATCTGCCCCAAATGTTATCTTTCTCTCAATCACACTTTTTCTAAGTACTCCAAGCTTTAAAGCATCCAATTTGGTGTCCAAATGAGGGAATTAGACCATAATCATTGCAAATTGTCCAAGAAGCTGCTCCAGAATGCACCGCCTGCTCCTGGGGCTCTATGAGAGAGGGGTAATCACCAATGAGTTGATAGGTCTCTTAGAAATGACCTAATCTATCATGGGTATGAAGGGTTTGACTCAATTTTTCTTCAATCTTCCGCATTCGATCCTCCACCGGGCATATGTTCTCTGTTTTTGTAGAGTCCAAAAAACCAGAATTTTTTCCTTCACAAATTGCCTGTAATGCATCAATTTTCCATGCAATGACTTGCCCCAAAGTTGCTAATACATGTGTTCATTCACAATACATGAGAGCCTCAGTGTTTGCTTTGCATTTGATCCAATACATTTGCCAAGACACACTCCTTCATAAGCTTTCCATTAAAGCTTCAAAACAGAAATTTTCTGCTTGCTTTTGCACCTTTAATCTTCTCTTACACTTGCTCTTGATACCTGCAATCCGCAGAGGGGGTCTTGCTACACTTACTTATGGTCCTTAGCTCTCAGATCTGATGTCGATGTGTGCTCCACAGCTTCTCCTTTGCTCCAAGCTCCAATGGCTTCCTTCACAGCTTTTTCTTCTTCTTCCCTCTTCTCTCACTCACTCTCACAACACAGCTAATGAGCTCTAGGCTCTGATACCATGATAAAAAATAGAAGTAGGAGGGAGCACACACAAGAGAAGCAAACCCTAATCCATAACTTACCAATGGTCGTTGAAGAGCGCACTCACTACCCCACTCTCAAGAGATTGTTCTTGAAAGAATACATACGTGGGGGTGTGCTTTGGGGAGTAGCATCTCAACTCCAAAAAGCTGAATGCGAGGAGGGGGAGTCAGTGAGAGACTTTATAAGTCGATGAAGCATCTAAATTCTCGCTGCACTCCCGATGAATGCTTCAATAACAACCAACTCCTCGATAGATTCATCCGAGGATTGCACCACGAGGACATTTACAATGGCCTAGTCATTAGAGGTCTTACAACGTGGGAAGCAGTCACTGCCAATGCAATCCAATTAGAAGACAACTTGATGATTGCAGGTAAAAAGGTGTCTTCAAAAACAAAATCCGTTAGTTCGCAAGTATCTGGGCACGAGCCAATGACGGTAAAACCTATTGCCAAAGGAGCCCAAGATATCTGAAATGTTTGTGACCGACCTTACTAAGGCTCTCCAAGAATACTTTAGGGGTAATCGAGCTCCTCAGAATAGCCATATGTACCCAAGGAGAGAGCAACAATGGTGTTCAGTGTGCTTAGGACCACATACCACAAGTGAATGTCCCACATTCAGAGTCAAATTCAATGGGAATTGCAATGCATGTGGTAAGTATGGCCATCAATCTAAAGATTGCCTAGTACTTAAGCGAATGTTGGCAAATCAGGCACCACTAGCCTGGTCAAACACACCTCAAGTACCCGCGCTAATGCCTGCACAACCTGTCGAGCAACCGTCACAGCACATAGTTCCAAGGAATCTGAATGTAGTCGAGTCAGTGCCGTTACCACCGCCAGTGCTAGGACCACAACCTCCACATCCCCAAGGACTATCCCAATAAACCAGATGGGTTGTGAGTCACATAGTACGTGTGGGGATTATGAAGAGGAGATAGACCCCACTGCTCCATATGGGATTGATACGTTTGAAATGATTCCCCAATACTACATGGAGGATCATTTCGGGCAAGTCAAGCCTGTATATCAAGCGGTTGCTCTCGCCACCACAAGAGGGCAAAACCTTAATACCTTGGCAAGGAGACCACCTCTTCAATGCTACGATTGTGGTGGACCGCATCGTGTAGAGGAGTGCCCTAATAGGCTACAGAAGATCTCTACTCAGATGCAACCAAATCAAGGGAGCACATCGGGAATGTCGGTACTTACATGTAATCGTTGTGGCATAGATCATTTGATTGGTCAATGTCCACATAATCCTAATGCACCCAAGATTACGCCATTGAATTTGGTTGAGATCACCAACCAAGCACGAGGAACCACACCCGTTGTACCCATGAATGTAGTTACACGGTCAATGCTTCAAAATCAAAACTACATTCTTGAAGAGAGGGATACCGCATCAATCGCTTAGGCAAAGAAAAAGAAAACACGGCGGAAGAGATCGCTTAATGCCACGAGCTCCAAGCCTAGTTCAAAGACTAACATAGGAACGGGAGACGACCCCGTGTATATGAATGATCCTGAAGATGATTCTGATTCAATAGAAACGATGGGGACCAAAGCCACTACCTTAAGGGAGGAACCCACTCGGCAGCTCAACAAAGGAGAATCAAGCGAGTACATAAATAAGGGGAAACAGAAGGAAACTTCCTCGGCCCCACAACCAAGTCAGTTAATGCCCTCTCGACCACCCAAACTGACTGAGACTCCCCAAGACAAGCCACGTGGGCCAAAAACCCTCAAGAAAAAGATTGGAACTTACCCAAACCCAGTTGAGGAAATTGAACAAGTGCAACACTTAAGGGGTTTGGTGGAAGAAACACAAAGAGAACTGCCGAGAAAAATCAAAATTTCAGACACAGTGTTTCCTACGCAAGTTCAGCCTCACAGGAACCATAAACCGTTAGCTATACCTAGTATCATTCGGGAAGAAAGTGAGGATAGGACATCAGGAAGTGGGCAAACACCCTTTTTGCTTGAAAGAATGTTTAGTGAGGGAATGCCTGACCCCATCGAAGAGGAAGTGATTCCATCTTCACCAATCCCTAGTCAAGGGGCGATGTCTCGAAAACTACCATTGAATGTGTCTAAGCTAATGGATTTCATGTCCTCTGAAATCAAAACCACGATCATATCCAAATTATACGGAGATCCTGAGCTATTCTTAGCTCTTCGAGCATTTCTCAATGGAGAACTAAAGGCGGGGCTACCACAATTTGCAAATATGGATAGACCTGACACGCTTCAAGAGGAAGGGGAGCATTGGGATCTACAACCCAACTTAGATGAAGATTCGGTCGTTGAAATACCTGTTAACAAGTTGGGACAGTACTTTGAAGGTGACGAATCTAATGCAACCCTCCCCATTACTACCAAGGGATTAACTCTAAAGGGAATCCTTGATGGTGGTGCTGGAGTGAGCATTGTGACTAAAAACTGTTGGGAATCCATGGGGAGACCTCACCTCAAGGTCACAAATAGTGTGGTCAAGATGGCAAACGGAACTATTGCTAAACCTATTGGAATGTTAAGGGACCTTAAGATCAAGGTTCTGGGATACAAGGTACGACATACCTTCATTGTTGTAATGGATTTCTCCAAGCATCCTATGTCATATCAAATGATCTTAGGACGTCCTTTCATGAGGGAAGCACAAATGGTGCATGATTGGTTGAAAAACCATGTTTACCTACAATTCCAGGACTCTGTCATTCGAGTTGATCTTGATAATGGTCGTGCGCATCCTTTAGGAAGCAAGGTTATCATTGATAATCGATCGGATACCACTATTCACTCCGCTCCATTAAGGTAGCTATACATGCAAAAAAGAGACTGATGATGGGAAAGATTCTCCTTATATGGATGTCCTACCGGGTATGACTGAGTCGGATAACGTGGATTGGGTACACCTAGCGGCAACCATAGACACATGGGGAAATAGAGGCACAAGTTGGGTAACACCTGCTGGAGGGGCAAGATATACCACCGTTAGTGCCAATAAACATGATAGGTGTTATGCACTTGACTCCTGATGGCGAGAAAGTGGCAAACTCCACTGAAACACTGAAAGTAGCGAAGACTCTGACCAATGCAACTCTGAGTATGAATCTCAAGAAGAAACTGACCCTGAGCCTGAGGGGGAAAATGAATCAAATATTCACCCAAATGTGGAAGCAAGGTGCTCAAGGCCTAGGACAGTGACCTCCTGCAGTTCATCCGAAAGTGAGGGGGACACAAGTGAAGATCGACCAAGTGAGTCCGAATCTGATAGAAACAAAAATCAAAAACTTGGTAAGAAGAAAACGAGACATAAGCGCCAATGCTATCGAGCTAATGTACGCACTGTAATAAACAAGGAAAGATCCACTGCAGAATGGCTTAGTTATGTAGGAGCCATTGATGCTCATCGGAAGTTAGCGGATAATTGGGGACAATACCTCCAAAGTGTCATGTGGTGTATTCCGCAACCTCATGACGTCGCCCAATTAGAAATCAAAGAGAAGCCGAAACTAAGTCGTACTGCAAGAAGGCGGCAAAACCAAGAGTTGGCTCAGCAACCAAAAGGAAGCGAAATTGAAAGAAAAAAGCCTGGCACAACAAGAACCAGTAGACTTACACCCCGCACTCGAGTATTTCAAATCATTCACCACAGGGGAACGTAAAGTAGTCTACATAAAAGCCCAACGAACGCCTACCAATGGGAGTAGCGGTGTCTACGATTGCCCTGCGGTAGTTAAGGAGATAGACTTAGCAGATCCGGGTGAGGAGTCTAAACCAGTTTTTATTGCTCAAGACCTCACCAAGGTGGAAGAAGCTGCACTTACGAAGCTTCTTAAAGAATTCAAGGACATATTTGCTTGGACATATCATGATATGAAGGGTGTTCCACCCTCGGTGGTGCAACACACGATTCCAATGATTAGCACTGCTAAACCAGTCCAGCAACGTCCCTACCCAATGAATCCTAAGTACGCAAAGATTGTACAAGAGGAAATTGAAAAGCTGGTAAAATGTGGATTCATATACCCAATTGAGCACTCAGAATGGGTTTCTCCAATAGTCATCGTACCAAAGAAGAATGGGAAACTCAGAGTGTGTGTTGATCTCAAAAAGGTTAATGCAGCCACTAGAAGGGATCATTACCCCTTGCCATATTCTGAACATGTGCTTGAAAGACTGGCAGGCAAGGAGGCATATAGCTTTTTAGATGGGTACTCGGGTTACAATCAGATCACAATTGCAGTCGAGGACCAAGCTAAAACAGCATTTATCACGGAGTTTGGAGTGTTTGCCTTTCGCGTCATGGCTTTTGGCTTGACCAATGCACCTGCAACATTCCAACGATTGATAAACACGGCCTTTAAGGAATATCTAAGGGACTTCTGTGAAGCTTTCTTAGATGATCCTTGTGTTCATTCCTCTTGGGATGAGCACTTGATGTGTTTACGAAAAATATTTGAAAGGTGTAGATTATATCGCATCTCATTGAATCCTTTCAAATTCCAATTCTGGGTTAAACATGGAGTTATCTTAGGGCATATAGTGTCCAAAAATGGGATTTCCACTGACGAGAGTAAAATTAAGGTCATTCTGGAATTGCCACCACCCACCAACTACAAGGGAGTCCAATGCTTTATGGGACACGTTGGTTATTATCGAAGGTTTATTCTCTTCTTTGTCGAGATAGCTCGACCATTGTATAAGCTTCTCATTGAGTTTATTTGGACCGAAGAATGTGATCGTGCCTATGAGCTATTAAAGAAGGCCTTGGCGAGTGCTCCAATCTTGAGAATGCCTAACTGGGATTTACTCTTCCATGTGCATATTGATGCATCAAACTTTGCTATTGGGTGTGTGTTAACTCAACCTGGAGAACACAAGCTAGACTACCCCATTAGCTTTGCCAGTCGCCAATTGAACGATGCTGAGATGAACTACACCACTACGGAGCGAGAAGGGTTGGCAATGATATATGCAGTAAGGAAATTTCATTATTACCTCCTTGCCACCAAGTTTGTTTTCTATGTGGATCATCAAGCATTGTTGTATCTGGTAAACAAACCATGCTCCACAGGAAGAATCACACGATGGCTATTGATTCTTCTTGAGTTTGATTTCACTGTTGTTGTGAGACCTGGCAAAAAACATGTTATGGCTGATCATTTGTCTCGCATACCTAATGGTGAGGCTCCTACGGGGGTTGATGATGACTTACCGGACACTTCCCTGTTCATGGTGGAGACAATGCCTGAATGGAGTGAGAAGATTGTTAACTTTTTGGTTAATGGCTTTCCACTACCCAAGGAGCTTCGTAAAGATCTAGCTCGAAAGCTAATCAAAGAATGCGAACCCTATTGCCTGATAGCCGGGACTCTTTATAAAAGAGGAAAGGATGACGTTCTTAGGCGTTGTGCCCGAGAGGATGAGTATCTATACATTTTGCAAGAGGCACATATGGGTGTAGCCGGTGGTCACTTCTCAAGAGACTTAACTGCGCGAAAGATCTTACAATCAGGGTATTGGTGGCCCACTATGTTCCAAGATGCATCACTCTTTGTGAAGGGTTGCGATGAATGCCAACGATACAAGAAACCCCAGAGGAAAGATCAGATGCCCCTACATCCAATCAAAGTAAACCAACCATTTGAAAAGTGGGCTTTAGACTTTGTAGGTCCAATTAGCCCAGCGGCCCGAAACACACAATCTCGCTATATTATTGTGGCCACTGACTATATGACCAAATGGGCTGAAGCGACGGCGACACGTAAGGCAGATGTGAGGACAATAGCCAAGTTCCTCTTTGAAAATATAATCACACGCTTCGGTTGTCCTTTTAAACTTGTGAGCGACAATGGGACGCATTTTATAAATGACGTGATTAAGGAGCTCACAACAAATTTCATGATATCCCATCATAAATCTACTCCTTATTATCCGCAAGCGAATGGCCAAGCCGAGAGTACAAACAAGACATTAGTCTCTGTTTTGACAAAGACAGTTGAAGCTCATCGCACGGATTGGGATCTAAAGCTCACGACAGCTTTATGGGCCTATCGTACTACGTACAAAGTGGCTATTAATTGCACACCATTCAAAATGGTATATGGCCAAGAAGCAGTCATGCCGTGGGAATTTGTCATTCCAAGTCTTCGTGTTGCTACTCAAGAGGGTTGGGATGGTAATCCCTTAGCAGAGCGTCTGTATATCCTTGAGCGGCTAAATGAAGAAAGACAATTGGCTGTGTACAATGCCCTTGTGGAGAAGGATAGAAGGAAAAAATGGTTTGATCGCCACCTAAAGGACAAGGACATCAAGGTTGGGGATAAAGTCCTGATGTATGGAGTGCGTAACGAAAAGAAAAAACTCAAATATGCTGGTAAGGGACCATATAGAGTATGTGAAATTACCCCGCAAGGTACCATCAGAGTGGAGACTCTCGACGGAGTTGAAACCATTGGATTCCTTAATAGGAATTGTATGCCATGTGCCTTTTGTGTTGATATCTTAAATGCTATTCTCTCCGCTATCCTTATCTTTCTTCCATCTTCATATTTATCAATCCACTTTTTCATCACAGAAGTTTTAAGAAGACAATGTAATTACCTTTTTGCACATGGACTCATTCGTTCATCCTCAAATTTCAAATACGTCCTTTTCCATGTGGCACATGTAACACCATTCATTCATCCTCATCGTTATGCATGAATCTAGGCATAGATGGATCAATTTCTTTCAAATATTCAGAGATGTATACAAGCGATTCTTGCACCAACCATCCCTCTGCCATGCTTCCTTCTAGCTTTGCCCCCTTTGAGTAGTGGAATAGGACTTTGTATCAAAATAAGAGCCATCAAAATGATAGATTTAGAGATAGACCAATTGGCATGCATGGATTTATTGCAAGATGGATTTAATGATGGTACAAATTAGATATACATCATCGCATTTGTTCACATTGATTGGTTTGTATAATGATTTGATGATTTTGTTGTTTTATTTCAAAAATATTTGGATGTTTGTCAAGCTTTTTGGATTTTAAGTTTTTATTTTCACTAAATTTCAACATTCTTTTTTTTTTCCCAACATCACTGAATGGCACTTATAGCGGCATTTTTACAGCATTCCTCGTCGCCACTAATGATGCCTTCTCTTGTAGTGGCGCACACTAGCCTCAAACTTTTCTTTGTAGTGGTAGAAGGATTATGTCTTTGGGATTTCATGCACTTCATACCATGTTTGACAACAGACAATCATCCCATTGAGCTTTAATTCATATTTAATCTTTTAAGTTTTTGAGTCGTGAAGCCAAGAAATAGAGAGCACATCATAGACATAGTTTGTACGGGTCTCTTGATACTTCCCCCAAAACTCTTGGCATATGCTTAGTACCATGTCATGGTTCGAACACAAGTTGACAACATTTACTTTGACAATGATCAATAGTGGAAACCCTTTGTACTAGTTCACCTGACACATAAAAACTACACAAGTTGGTGGTGCTCTCTCTTTTGAAATTATATTTATCAAAGTGTAAATCCTTTTTTTGATGTCGAGGCATCATTAACCAATCATTGAAAATTGATTAGTGGTATGTTCTCCATCAACTTGCATGGTCTCAATGGCTACATAGCATTGTAATAGGATGATGTCTAGCATTGTAGTCTACTTAATGGGCCACTTAACTAAGCGAATGCTATCCACATTGGGTATAGTTATTCTTGATGTAGTCTCATGTACCCTTTCAATAGACACACCCACACAATCCTCACCAATTTGCTCAAAGTTGACACAGATGTTTGGAAACACATATAAGAACAACCCCTTTTACATCATCTAAGTCTTTCTCTCATCCCATAAGGGACCTTTTTGTTCTTTGAAGGTTCTCAATTTTTAAAATCATTCTTTAAATATGTTACTCGCATTACATCTATAATTGGAGGCTCCATAAAATCCATTTGTTCATCTTCACTTTCAATAGGCCCTCCAAAACTCACAAAGTCTCCAAAAGGCCTTAACACCTTCCGAACGGTACTCCAGATCGCACCTCTTAGCTTGTGTCTATTTAAAAAAAGGGAAGATGTGCATCCTCCACACACTCCACCACAAACATAGACAAATTCCCCTACCCAATCTCTGTACCGCTGCAAAAATAAGTTAGATCTACTCTAGACATGCAACCAATACCAACACATTTGTTTGGTACCATCATATAGACCTTGACTCTAGGTTGAACATATGTCCCTAAACATAAACACATTCCCCTACCCAATCTCTATACCGCTGCAAAAACAAGTTGCTCTAGATATGCAACCAATACCAATACATTCATTTGTTACCATCATATAGACCTTGACTCTCCAGGTTGAACCGTCCATGTAATATTGTCATAAAACATTCTCCAAATGTCCTTGTGTAATATATCAAAATTATGCACGGTAGAATGGCCCTATGGCCAACCTTGCAAGTATAATGTGTTTTAGAATGGCCCTAAGGCCATTCTAAAGCACATCATGGATGGTAGAATGGCCCTAGGGCCATTCTCTACCCTCTTATGCCAAATGTTGGTGTATATTAGAATGGCCCTAGGGACATTCTCTACATGTGCATGTATAAAATATCAAGATTGAATGGACATATGTCCATTCTTGCAAGCACAATGTGGTAAGAATTCCCTTAGGGCCATTCCAAGCACATCATAGATGATAGAATGACCTAAGGCCATTCTTATAAGCACATTATGTAGGTAGAATGGCCCTAGGGCCATTTTATAACAAATTGTGCTTACAAGAATGGCCCTAATGCCATTCTACCATCAAAATGTTCATGTTTTATCCATGTACATATAGAGATTGGCTCGAAGACCATTCTAAAATTCATCCATTAGTTGACACAAGAGATTAGAGAATGGCCCTATGACCATTCTTGGAAGCACAAAAATGTTCTTTAGAATGGTCCTAAAGTCCCTATACCATGCATAATGTGCTTGAAATAATGGACCTAGGGCCATTCTAAAGAACGTCATGGATGGTAGAATGGCCTTAGGGCCAATCTCTTAAGCACATTATGTATGGTAGAATGGCCCTAGGGCCATTCTAAAGCATATTGTTCTTGCAAGAATGGCCCTAGGACCATTCTAAAATTCACATGCTAGTAGAACAAGAGGGTAGAAAATGGCCCTAGGTCCATTCTACAATCCACAATGTGATTGTAGATTTAGAATGGCCCTAGGGCCATTCTCTACATGTGCATGCATAAAATATCAAGATTGAATGGACATTGGGCCATTCTTGCAAGCATCATCTGGCTAGTAAAAATGGTCACTCTAAGCACATCATGGTAGAATGGCCCTAGGTCCATTCTTCTAAGCACATTGTGCAGGTAGAATGGTGTTAGGGCCCTAGGGCTATTCTACCTACAGAATGTGTTTGAAAGAATGGCCCTATGACCACTCTACCATCCACGATATGCTTTAGAATGGCCCTAGGTCCATTATTTCAAGCACATTGTGCATGGTGTAATGGCATTAGGGCCATTCCAATGCACATTGTGCTTCTAAGTGGAACATACCCATCTTCACTAATAATAAAGAAATGTCCATGTAATAGATAAATTTATGAGTTTTTATGGTATAAAAATCAATTATTTTATTATTTGAGTCATTTTTACTTAGAATCTTCAAATTCTAAGCCCAAATTTGGAATCTGCGCATGATTTTACCCTAGTATAGGATTTTACAGCATCCAAAATGGACACCGGATCAAGCTTATACACGTAAATTTTAGTCATTTTAGCTAAAAAGCGATGACCTTTAAACCTTAATAAATGCACGACTGAGCATCCGATTGACGAACGGTCTGAACCCCAACGACCAAGAGAACCTCTCGGACAAAAAAAAAAATCACCCCCGAGGCGGTCTGGCACACAAATCGAGGTGGGCGCCCCAAATTCGGGTACCTCGCCCCAAAATTTGGACCATACACACTTACTAGGGTGCTCGTACGATGGCCGCCCAAGAACCAAAGGATGGCCGCCCACTGTATGGTCCACATGTACCCCTACGTGGACACCCATGCTGCCCCAGACCAGATAAGGTACATGCGTACCACTCCTTTCCCTGACAAAAAACTGACACTGTACCTTTTTCCAAGACGCATGCAGGCCATTGATCCATAGCCTTTGACGGTACACCGTCCTTTCGTCCTTGCTTTGCGCAGCTCCCGTACCCATACCCCTCAGCTATATAACCCCGGGGTGCTCCACAGGCTACACGTATTTCTGTGTAGCGTATGCCCTATTGTACCGTCGTCTTTACCGTCGTCCGTCCCTGTGCAGCGTACTTGCTACAGTACAGCCACCCCTTGCAGCCGCCCCTCTCACACCCCCTCATTTTCCTCTTTCTTAACTCTTCCCCCCCATGTGAATAGACTTACAGTAGCCCTCACAGCCCTCCTCCACGTTTTTGGTCAGGACATCTCACAATTCCCCCCCATTTGCGTAGACTTTAATAAGGGATTTTTGCCTTTAGATAGAGTTCATATGCCATAGTCTTTTGCTCATATGGTGAGCAAACGATCTCAGAATTGAGATTTGACGGAAGCGTTTCGACCGCAGTAGCGAGCCCTACAAGTCGACGTCCAAGGTGGCCCCATCCCAAAAATGTCAGAATATTGCCCCGAGAGGAGCACGCAACAACGAAATTAGGGAAGATGCTCCCAATGCGGCTCCAACCCTCCCCCTTTAAGCTCCTCAAGGAAATGGTGGCCAGGTTAGATTGGTTATATTTTAAAGAAAATTTTTGTTATATATATTGCTAATAAATGTGTATCTTTTTCTTTTTGAAATGATGACATAAAATTGTATGAAGTTACGAATTGTGTGATGCTGTATTTAATAAATTGCATTGAAATTGTTATCTTTAAAGAGTGCAAGTTTTTTTGGCTTCAACGCTAACTCTGTTCTGTGCTTGAGTAGCCGGGCGGCGTCATTAGCAAAGCTCGGGAATGGCCCAAGATATCCCTCGTACCATGGGAAGAATAAGGTCGCCGATTGAGGCGAGAGGTTATGATGCTGCCTAGTTCTGAGGGCCCAGGCTAGTGCGTAAATAAGCCCACCCTAGTGTGCAGACATCCCTCTGAGGGGTAGGAGGATCGAGCGATGGAGCCTGAGAGGGCGACAGGCCCGGCTTGAGTCCTCGCCAGTGACCGACGATGAGGTGTATGGTCCCGTAGGGTTTTGCCCAGCATGTAGTGGGCTGGAAGGCCGAATTCTAGATCATCGACAAAATAAAGGAAAAGAATAAGAGAGCCGGTTTGGCTTGTATGGAATTGATTCATGTATCAACCTTTTTTATATATATCTTGTCTTTGGCATGATTGTATTGTGTAAAAAGGCTGTTTTAACAAACCTTGTGAAAAGGGTCGTAATTAAGGAACATGTTTATTTATGTCAAACAGTGTGGTAGGATTAATTAGAAAACAAATTGACGCGTGAGTAGGGTGGAAAGTGGGAGGATGGAATGCCCCGATGGCACCATCCTACGGATGGGTGGGCCCGATTAGTCGGGTAGCTTTCCAACAGATTAAGTGAAAGCCCTACGCTAGATAATTAGGTTCTTGGGCAACTCTATTCTAAAAGACTAGGTCAGCAGGGCTGTGCCTTGCATGGATGAGGAAAAAAACGTTTTCTCTAGGAATCAAGTCTAGTGGTTGCCCAATTTATGATAAATTACCCTATGGGTGATTTGACTTTTAGAAGATCACGCTTCCCCTGTGGGATAGGACTAGGTCTTACCTATGAATCGTATCCTTGAATCTCTACATGGTCAAGGTGTCGATAAATAGGAAATTTTCTCCAAGTTAAGACTTAGTGGACTATCTTAAGTGTTTCTCCTATTTTAGAAGGAGGAACCTTACAATTGGTATCAGAGCCGATCTTAGCTCCTAGGAATTGCCATTTAAGGATTGTTTTACAATGAATGTTTTACCTAACATAATGCTAATTAGTAAAAAAATCCTACTAAAACAAATAAGTTGAATTGATGTTTGAATGATTGTAGGAAGAGGAAGATGCCCACTCCAAGTTTCTAGTTTTCTAATGCATCTTCGAGACTGCTAGTCACTCCTCGAATTTCGAGTTTCGCGACACCATGGTGTAGATACTAGAGAAGATGTCCCTCCCTCATTTCTCTCGTATTGAAAGAGGATGGGGTAGAGATTTTTGGAGTCATGGACCGAGATATTTCTTCATCCGAGCAGATCGAATTGGGAACCTCACCACCGACCTTAAGCGGATTTGTTGGATTGAAAAGTTGAAGATGATCCGTTTATTTTGGTTCGTCGGTACCCCCAGGGCTGACACCTCCGTGACTATAGATGGGATTCGCATACCTCAAGATCGTTGGGTGTATGACAAAGTGATGCAGATCTTACCTGTTGTGATAGAGTAGCTGTGTTGGGATCTACCCCAATCCAGAGTCTACCACCCTTACCATCAGTCAGTTTTTAGAGTCTTAGAAACTACAGTGGAACCCCTATATTTCACCTATGTGGACCGCTCTACCCTTATGTCATAGTCAAGCCTAGGAATTTCCCTTGATAGCAGATAAGACTAATTGTACTAGTCTTAGATCCGAGACTAATTGTATTAGTCTCAGATCTTTGTAATAAAACTTGTCCTTGTAAATATTTAAAAATAAAATAATTTCAATGTTTTACTCTCCAAAAATAAGCGTTGTGCAAATATGAATCTTGTAATCTTAAAATTATTTTTACAATGATGGCCAGGACGATCACCCTCCACTTCCCAATGCGCTTTACACTGATACCCACGAGAAGAAGCTCTTGCTCAAGCAAATGCAACCTCCCTCCTTTAAAGGAGAAGGTTCAAAGGTTGAGAAGGATGCTGAAGTCTGGATTGAGGCGATGGACGATTATTTCTCTACCGCCGGTACTGGAGTAGCAAATCAGTCTATGCTTGCACGGTTTTGCCTCATCGGAGATGCTTGCATGGTGTGGGTATGTGTAAATAAAACATTGTAAATTATTTCATACAAAAAGATGTCTTTTCGGTGTGTGTTTCTAGGGTTTAGGCTGTGTGTGGTTGTTATTTAGGACGCATTCACTGTTTAGTGGTTATTTAGTGCATTGGACTAGAGAGTAGGAAGGCCAATCAGGCGGTGGGCGTGGCAGAGGCCGCGGAGGAGCAGTTGCTAGGACCACCTGTATTATAAGTGAAGAACCGACCTTGGAAATGGCTGAAGAAGAGCGTGCCACCGTCCATGCGGCAGTAGAACACCAAGGTACGAATAAACAATTTGGTGTAATCCAAACCCCAGCCACTCATCACGGTAAGCCATTTCAGCTTTTGATGATTGTGGCAGTACCCATTCATTTCTTTCTCCTAGATGCTTGCAAAAATTAAACTTGAGTTAAAAAACAGCTAGAAGAATGACTGTAGAGTTAGCCAGTGGGAAAGAAGTAGTATCTCGCCAGTCTATAGGGGATCTTGATTTTGAGCTGGGTAATGAGCAAACTCATGGCCACTTTAGAGTCTTGCCATTAGGAATTTATGATGGAATCCTTGGGATGGATTGGTTAATTGCAAACAAAGCTAGCATTCATTGTAACCAAGGGAGTATCACTTTTGAAAATGAGCATGGCCAAGTAATATCTGTTCAAGGGATAACAGGAAAACCTAAACCTAGGGTAGTTAAGGCAAAACATCTTCTCAAGGGAACACGTAAGGGTCAGCAAGTTTTCTTTGTCAAGCTCAACAAAGCCATTGAACCCAGTATGGAGATAGAACCCTCTTGGCTCCAAGAATTCTCTGACATCTTCCCTGATGAGCTTACAAGGCTACCGTCTCCTCGAGAAGTCGATCATGAAATTGAGGTGATCCCTAGAGCTCAACCCGTCTCAAAAACGCCCTATAAAATGTTCCTTCTTGAAGGCATCGAACTTAAAGAGCAACTTTCCCAACTCATTGAGCAAGGATTTGTACGCCCTAGTAGCTCTCCTTGGGGGGCACTTGTTCTTTTCCAAAAAAAGAAGGACGGAACTCTCCGCCTCTACATAGATTATCGAGGGCTAAATCAAGTCACTGTCAAGAATAAGTATCCTATCCCTCGCATCGACGAACTTCTTGATAGGCTTCATGGGGCCAAAATCTTCTCAAAAATAGATTTGAGGTCTGGTTACTATCAGATCAAAGTCAAGGAAGTAGATATACCCAAGACAGCCTTCAATACCCATTATGGCCACCATGAGTTTACTTTAATGTCATTCGGGTTAACCAATGCTCCTGCAACCTTCAACCGCTTAATGCAAGATATATTCCGTCCTTACTTGGATGAATTTGTGCTTATTTTCTTTGATGACATCTTAATCTACTCCAAATCAATGGAAGGGCATGAGGAACATGTACGTAGAGTTCTGCAATTGTTGCGCAAACACAAACTCTATGCCAAGAAAAGCAAATGTACCTTCTTTACTCATCAAATTGAGTATCTTGGATTCATCGTCTCCAAGGATGGCATTTCAGTAGATCCCGCCAAGGTCAAGGATATTTTGGAGTGGCCACCCCCTAAATCAGTTCGTGAAGTTTGTGGGTTTTTGGGAATCACGAGATGGTATAGGATTTTTATCAAAGATCATGCCTTGGTAGATGCATCTTTGATGGATCTTCTTAAGAAGGATTACAAAATAGTGTGGCTTCCAATCCATCAAAACAGTTTTGATCAGCTCAAGGTCATTATTACTTCTGCCCCAGTCCTGAAACTTCCTGATTTTGCCAAGGAATTCGAAGTGATTACTGATGCTAGTAGTCTAGCACTTGGTGGTGTCTTAGGCCAAGAAGGAAGACTAGTCGCTTATACTTCCCGCAAGCTGAAGCAATATGAAGCAAATTATGCCACCCATGATTTGGAGCTCTTAGCAGTTGTTCATTGCCTCAAATTATGGAGACATTATCTCTTGGGGGTAAATTCCAGCTTGTAACTGACCACAAAAGTCTAAAGTGGATCTTCACCCAGCCTAACCTCAACATGCGGCAAAGGAGATGGATTGAAATTCTACAAGAATATGACTTCGACATCAAATTCTGCCCTAGGAAAGATAATGTGGTAGCAGATGCACTTAGCCGCAAATCTTTCTTGAGTGTAATTTTAATGCCAAATAATCCTATACTGGTCAAGGTGGAAGAAGTCTCATCTCATGATCCAGATTATCAGAGGATGATGAAGTTAGTAGAAGAAGGGGGACATTCAGAGAAAGAGAAGAATCTAATCAAGGGATACTCCACTCATGAAGGAAGCCTCTACTTCAATCCTATGTATCCCCAAGGATCCTGCTTTAAAGAAACTAATCCTCCATGAAGCTCATGATAGCCCTGCTGTGCAGGACACCCAGGCTATGCAAAAACATTAAATGCTATAAGAAGGAGCTTTCATTGGGCAGGCTTGAAAAATGATGTGCTTCGGTACTTGAAGCAATGTCTCTCATGCCAAAGGATCAAAGCTGAAAGGGTCAAGATGCCTGGAAAACTTCAACCCCTAGATATTCCCCAAATGAAGTGGGAGTGCATTAGTATGGATTTTGTCACAAGTCTCCCCACTGTTCAAGGAGGATATGACTCCATTCTGGTAGTAGTGGACTTACTTACCAAAGTAACTCACCTTATACCAGCAAAGAAGACCTTCAAAGCTTTTGATGTTGCTCGAATATTCATCAAGGAAGTCCTCAAACTTCATGGTCTACCAAAAAGGATAGTAAGTGATCGGGATTCTGACTTCACTTCAAAGTTCTGGCAGTCCTTATTTCAAGCCATGGGGACTCAACTTTGCTTTAGCACAGCTTATCATCTAGAGACAGATGGCCAGACTGAGAGAGTCAATCAAGTAATTGAAGACATTCTCAAAGCATACTGTGGACGGAAACCAAGAAGGTGGATTCAATACCTTCCTCTGGTAGAATTTGCCTACAATGCATCTTATCATCAAAGCATAGGAATGTCAGCGTTCAAAGCACTCTATGGGCAAGAATGCTTGTCTCCTCTAAATTTCTCCGATCCGACCATAAGAGTTGAGGCATCCAGGAAAATGCTCGAAGAGATAGAGGAACTGAAAAGATGCAGGGGGAAGAGAGCTTGAGCTCTTACAAGCACACACACACACTCACAAAACCCTAATAGAGAACACACAAGGTGAGAGACTGAAAATCTTCTTCTTCTTCACTCAACACTACATATACAAGATAAGAGTACACATAATATGAAAGGTACTCAACCAATACATACACGGGTTCTCTATAGTGTGAACCCGACTAAATGAGCTGGCGCTATAACTATGCCAGTCTCTAGAATGGCTGTCACATAGCCTATCATCCCACTGGCCGCATATCACCCAAGATCTCACCAACCATGCCAGTGGTGTAAGTGTGGGGCCTATCCCCCAGGCGGGTCATCAGTGGCCACCGCCTCACTAGACGAGCTCGATATCTCAACACTCCCCCTCGAGCTCAACTCCATCTCATGTACACCAAGCGAAGCCCTGAATCTGCGGAGTTTCTCTGTACCCAATGCTTTGGTGAAGATGTCAGATACCTGATCCTCTGTGCTGACATAAACAAGGTCAGGGTCTCCTGCTAAGACCTTCTTTGTTTGAGATACTACCAGCCCAATCAGCATCTGTGTACCCATGTACACATATCTTTGTCCCAGTCTCATAGAATAGTCCACAATGCAAAGTAGACTTCACATACCTCAGTATGCGTCTCACTGCATCCAAATGCGGTTTCCGTGGAACCTGCATAAACTGACTCACCAACCCAATAGCATAGCTTAAATCTGGTCTGGTGATCGTCATGTAGATCAAACTTCCTACTATGCGCCTGTACATAGTAGGGTCCTCCAAGATCTCTCCTGAATCTGCACTCAACTTACCATTCTGATCCAATGGCACAGAAATAGGCTTACAGCCTGTCATACCATATTTGGACAACATGTCCATACTGTCTCTGCAGTAATCCAATACCATGTGGTGACCTAATCACCTCAATGCCCAAGAAATATCTGAGCTCCCCCAGATCCTTCATCTCGAACTTCTATCTAAGCAAGATCTTTACATCAAAGATCTTTGCATCATGGTCCCCCGTAATGATCAAGTCATCTACATAGATTACAACAAGCACAACTCCTCTATCACCATGTCTCACATACAATGAGAAATCTGCATTGGCTACATGAAAGCCAATAGTGACATGATATTCAGAAATCTTGTCAGACCATGCTTGTGGTGCTTGCTTTAAGCCATACAAGGCTTTCTTCAACCTGCAAACATGCTCGGGGTGACCCACATCCCCATAACCAGGTGGCTGCAACATATACACCTCTTCTTGAAAATCCCTATGCAAGAATGCATTCTTTACATCCATCTGATGTAAAGACCATTGCTTTGACGCAGCCACTGCTATCACAACTCTCACCGTTGCCATCTTGGCAACTGGGCTGAAAGTTTCCTCATAATCAATCCCATATGTCTGCGCATATCCTTTGGCTACCAATCTAGCCTTGTACCTGTTTATGCTCCCATCACTGTTATGTTTAACTTTGTACACCCACTTGCATCCAATGGCTTTCTTGCCTTCAGGCAATTGCACTAAATCCCAAGTTTCATTTCCATATAGTGCATCCATCTCCTCATCCATGGCTTTCTCCCAATACACATTTCCAACAGCCTCATCAATGCATGTGGACTCAACAACCTGCACAACCTTTGCCATATATGCATAGTGATGTGCCACATAACCATCATAGGTAAATCTCTGCATAGGATTTTTCACTCTCCCAGATCTTCGCAGCTTCTCATTCATGGCTTCCATAGCCTTCTTTACACCAAGTGTTCTCATAGCTGGGATCCCAAGCTCCTCATCAAGGCTCATATCTGAGCAACTAGACTCTCCATCAACATGAGAATGCCCTGCAGAAATGTCAGGCATACCAAGGGGTTCAACCACTTTCTCTTTTCCTTTACGTGATGTACTAATCACATTTGCAGGACTGGTATTATGACGCAGCCTGCCACTCCATGGTCTATCAACAGACCCACTAGATGAGGACTCTCCTGGTCCACTCAAAGACTGTGATTGCTGACCTGCATTCTGTGCAACCACACTTCCACTCACATCAGCCCCAATAGCTTCTTTTTCAGCAGCATACCAGTTGCTCATCTCATCAAAGACAACATCCCTGCTTACCCTCAACTCACGTGTAGCAGGGTTATAACACCTGTATCCCTTTTGCTCAAGGGAGTATCCAATAAACACACATTTTTCAGCTTTTGGATCCAGCTTAGTTCTTAGCTCATTTGGCACATGCACATATGCAATGCATCCAAAGACTTTCAGATGAGACAAATCTGGTTTTCTGCCAGTAAACCTCTCCTCTGGAGTTACATCATGTATGGCTGCACTTGGAGTCCTGTTCATCATGATGTATACTGTCGTAGAAACAGCCTTAGCCCAATAGCTATGCGGCATATTTTTCTCTTCCATCAATGCTCACGCAATCTCAGCAATGTGCCTGTTTTTTTGCTGAGCAACTCCATTTTGCTGCGGAGGGTATCTGCATGTAAACTGTCTCTCCGAATACCATTCTTCTTCAAAAATTCAGAGAACTCATTGGAGAAGTACTCTCCCCCTCCATCTGACCTTAGGCACTTTACATATTTCCCTGTTTGCTTTTCAACCAAAACTCTGAAATTCTGAAAGTGAGTGAACACCTCACTCTTCTCCTTCATGAAATATACCCACACTTTCCTTGTGTGGTCATCAATGAAAGTCACATAATACCTGCAGCCTCCCATAGATATGGTCTTCGTAGGACCCCATACATGTGAATGCACAACATCTAGTGCATTTCTGCTCGCATATCTGTTACGTGGAAACACATGCTTTGTTTGCTTCCCAAATTGGCATGCTTCACATATTTTCTGCATACCTTCCACTTTAAATTTTGGCAGCCCTGTCACAATTCCTTTTGTCTGCATAGACTTCAATCTCTGCACATTTACATGTCCAATCCTTTTATGCCAAATGTCTGTGTCTGCAACAATTCCTGAACCATTTGCAAACATTGCAGCACTCATTTCAGGCATGTCTACATTCAATGTAAACATTCTGCCCACTCTGTTGTACCAACCTGCACTTGTCTTTGAAATCTTCAACATAACACCCATCAGAACCTGCAAACCCTGCTCAATCATCTAGCCAACTGAAACTAGATTCTTTGTTATGTTCGGTACATGAAGTACATCTGCAAGGTACTTCACTTTGCCATCCTGCATAGACAATGGCACATCTCCAACATGGGCAATTGGATGAGCAGTGTCATCCCCTATTTCCACAAAACCTGGTCTTTCCGGGTTTTTCATCTCCTTGAACCACTCCCCATGACTTGTCATGTGGTTCGAAGCACCTGAATCCACATACCATACATTATCTTTTTGTGCTGCATCAACATTTTTAGACATGGCATTCACGACATGCTGCATAACAAACAACCTTTCATTATCCTCATTATTTCTGCTTGAGGATGCATAGTTGTTTTGCTGCACTTTCCCATTTTGCATGTCAGCCTGCTTCTTAAAACATTCTGCCTGCACATGTCCAGGCTTACTACAATAATAGCATTCATGTGCATCATTATATTGCCTTTGCCAATTTGCACGGCCTCTTTGACTCCCCCTGCCTCTGAATTTGCCTCTTCCACCTGCGTGTTTTTGTTGTTGTTGATTCTGGGACTGTTGTTGTTGCTGCTACTGCTGGCCATAATTCTGATTACCTGTTCGGCCACCTCCTTGATCGTGTCCATGGCCTCCTCTACCTCGTCCTCTTCCTAAACTCGTGTAGAAGGCCTGTTTCTCTGAACTATTTTTGCTTTGTGAAGACTGTTGGTCTTCACCCAAGCTCTTCTCTTCGATAATCAGCATAGACACCAAATCTGTAAAGTTGGGAATGTTTTCTCGAGTCTGAATGGACGTCTTGAACACCTTATATTGTGGCCCGAGACCACGTAGACAGACCTCCATCTTATCATCATCATCTACTGACACACCAATAGATGCAAGGGATTCCACAATACCCTTTATCTTCAACGCATAGTCATTCACATACATGCTCTTTTTCTCCATAGTATGTTCATTCTTCAACTGTATCTTACGTGCCTTGGTATTTGTTTCATAAAGCTTTACCAAGGTGTCCCACGCCTCCTTGGGGGACTTGGCATCCTGACTGTGCCCAATCATGGTGTCTTGTATACTAATGGATAGCCAATACATAACCTTCCTGGCTCCTTGTTTCCAGTCTTTAAACTCTGTCACATCTACAGCAGTCGGGCCGGTATCTCCGGTGCCTCTTCATGCTCACCTTCTATGTAGTCCCAATAGTCTTTTCCCATCAAGAAATTCGTCAACCTGAACCTCCAAGCATGGAAGTTATTCTTATCCAGCTTAGCCACAATCTGTGTTATGCCATCATTAGACATCTTGCCAAACACACATTCCTTATATTCTGGTCAACCCAATAGAATCTTGGGATAAAGATCCCTTATATAGAACTCATCATTGGATAACGATTCATTCAAATCATAACATTCATACTTTTAACACAATAATGGTCCATTAGATTGGAAAAAAAAGATTTCCTTCTGACCATTCCTCCACGGGAATTTCAGTCAAATGAGTCCTAAATTTGTCATCCAATTATCTTGATCCACCGGGTCAAGTGTTAACAATAGCAATCTGACAGCACAATCCACTAATCTCATAGTGATTTGTTGAAGTCACTATCATCATTCTAGCTATGAATATTAGCACATGGACTTGTCCCGTTCATCCTCATTGTGGTTTTGCTCGGCTTATTACATTTCAACCAATTTTCAGGAATCATCATTTTTCAATTAGAATCCAAATTAACTCATCAGTTCACAACCAGAATTTGAAAATCATATCAACCATATTCAAATTCATCATTTGGATAGCATTTTACCTTATAATTTCAAGGTCTTAGATTTACTTGTATATACTGCCAGTAAAGAGCTACAGTTATACCCTTGGTATATACGAGTAGTCACGGTCCTTGGAATTATAAGGTAAATACCATCATGTCTAGGCCTCAAGCAAGTCAGGGATTCCATACAATTGCGGTACTTCTATCTGAAGACCCAATTACTAACTTATGAATTTCAGTCTAAACATCAATTTGTATGAATTTCATCACACAATTCCAACCTTTTACTGTTACTTTATAAATTTTTGACATTTTTGGCTTCTCAATTGATCCTCATTAGCCAATCTGCTCTGATACCAACTGTAAGATCCCTGTCCCCTACACTTGGGGCCTCACCCACGGATATCCGGACAGGTGACTAATTCCTCCAGTTTCCCAAAACCGAACTCGGAAAAACTTCTCTTGCCTGGAAAGCACAGGCGATTCCTCCAGGATAAAATTTTACTCTAACGTAGTCAAGATCATTACTCACTAAACTGATCCGACCACACCTATAAAGATACTCAGCTAGATCAAGGGAGAAACTTGCACTTGGATCATAGAGATCAACGCTTTTTTCCCCATCAAGAGGCATAGCCGTTGATTCCTATCCATAGAACAATTACTATTCGGGATTTACTTCATCTATCATAATAATAGAAAGGAGTCTCGTTTTATGGATCCATTAGTCCAGCCTAACCCCATCAGTCCAACCTAACCCCATCCAGTCCCATGGGTTAGCCAACCGCCCAACCACTGTAGTGATGGGATCCAATTTAAAATTTAGTTAGGTTTTGTCCCGGGTACCAGCGAAAAGAGTTCTCGGGCCCCTAGCCGGACGTTCATGCAAATTTAACACCAGTCATGCCACTTACACACCCAATATGAAATTACCTTTTTCACAGATTCAGTCATCTTTAAAACAATCATTTAATGAAACCATAGTATCACTGATCACAATCCTCCAAAATATCCGGTTGAATCTTAATTTCCAATCATTCCTTCATCGGAGTATCTATGGCATCATTGGCAACCAGAACACTCACCACCTGTCCACTCAGGGGCCTTTTCAATAGTTCCTATCTCATAGCACTCGGCAATATAATCACTTATAAAAATCAAGATGGAATCTCCGTTCTAGATCAACCAATAGATCCATATAAAAGAGCCATGGACTCATCCGTTGAGGACCAGCAACGTCAGTCAACCAGATCCATGTCCGGTTCCAGAAAACAACTCTTACTCCTTGTTCCAATATCTTCCATGATGCACGTGTGGGTATCTTCGGTGACCCAGAGCCCGAGCACCGTATGGTCAGCACCCTCTAGGATCCTTCGCAGGTCACCTAGCGCTTCACTCATAGGCCGCTTCCTTGGTCCCTCATCCATCGTGCCGGAAGCTCACCATTTAAATCGAACCGAGGTTGGTCAAGACCTCGGCCGACCTTGCTATGCGAGACGTCCTCTGTTGACTCTCCATTAGCTGTTGCAACTTTATCACTTAGGTCTCACGACCTTAATCACAAGACGGTCAAAATGCTTCCCCAACATTCTTGACATAAAACAGTCATTTATAAACAGGTCACAAATACAGTTTCTATATTGAACTCTCGTCTTTCCACGTTATCCTTCATCAGTCCACATTACTTATTCCACATTCCATTCATATGTGTACTCATTCTCATCCAATCACATCATTTTTCATCTCATCACATCAGATTCATCACATATCATTTGCTCACATCCCAATTCACATGTCATCACATCTCATCCATTCACTCATATCGACGTCACATCATTTCACATACACATTCGCATTCATTATTCCACCTACACCTCCACATTCGTACATCCACATCCATATCCACATCTATACTTCCACATCCACATCCGCATCCATACATCCACATCCACATCCACATCCACATCCACATTCAAACATCCATACATCCACATCCACATCCACATCCACATCCATACATCCACATCCACATCCACATCCATACATCCACATCCACATCCACATTGATACATCTCTACATTCATATCGATACATCCACATCCATACATCCACATCCACATCCACATTTATACATCCATATGCACATCTACATTCATATCCATACATCCACATTCACATTCATACATCCACATCCACATCTCATTCGCACATCCACATCCACATTCACATTCATACATCCACATCCACATCCACATCCTCATTTGCACATCCAATTCCACATTCACATTCACACATCCACATCCACATCCACATCCTCATTCGCACATCCACATCCACATTCATACATCCATATCCACCTCTACATTCATACATTCACATCCACATCCTCATTATCACATCTAATTCCACATTCTCATTCATACATCCACACTGACATCCATACATCCAGATCTATACATCCATATTCACATTCACATTTACATTCACATTCATAAACATCCTCATCCACATTCCATACATCCATTTCTACATTCACATTCATACATTCACATACACCTTCACATCTATTCTTTTATAACACAATCATTCCACATTCATAAACATCCTCATCCACATTCCATACATCCATTTCTACATTCACATTCATACATTCACATACACCTTCACATCTATTCTTTTATAACACAATCATTCTCATCTTATCACAGCCCATACACATCTTATCACATCAGATACACTTCTTACCTCATCCCATACACATCTTATCACATCCTATCACATCCCATACGCATCTTATCACATCTTATCACATCCCATATGCATCTTATCACATCCTATCACATCCCATACGCATATTATCACATCTTATCACATCCCATACACATCTTATCGCATCATCTCATCCAATCGCATCCCGTACACATCTTATCACATCAAATACACATCTTATCACATCCGTTACACATCTTATCACATCCGATACACATCTTATCACATCAGATACACATCTTATCACATCTGTTACACATCTTTTCACATCAGATACACATTATCACATCACTATTACATGTTATTACTATTTAATAGCTTTTTTCTAGATTGATACCGATAATAGGACTTTCGTTTTCTAATCTTCAGTCACTTGCTTGGTTTAAATCAAAGATTCTTTTCTGACGACTATTTCCGTATTGCTTCTCAATTCTTCAATTCTTCTTTTGAATAAAGGAATTCATGGGATTTATAGAAATCAATTCTACCCATGGTTCTTCATTTGGTAAAAATAACCATAAATCGAATTTATACTGAAATTTCCTCTTCTTTCCATTTAATTTCTAGGTTTCCAATTTCCATGGGAATTCCTCTTTTTGCGTTTAATTAATTACATTCTAATATTTTGGGAATTCCTCTTTTCCCATCTATTTATGGAATTCCAAATGTAATGGGAATTCCTCTTTTAACATTTAACTATTTCTCATAGATAAATAAATTTATCTAAAAAAATTCATCATTGAAATTAAATGAATTATCTCATAATTCCAAAATGATAAGACATTCTCTTTTCTCATCAATTCATGGAATTCCAAATGTAATGGAAATTCCTCTTTTAACATTTAATTATTTCTCATCGATAAATAAATTTATCTGAAAATTTCATCATTGAAATTAAACAAATTATCCCATAATTCCAATATGATAAGAAATTCTCTTTTCTCATCTATTCATGGAATTCCAAATGTAATGGGAATTTCTCTTTCAACATTTAATTATTTCATCTAAAAATTTTATCACTGAAATTAAATAAATTATCCCATAATTCCAATATGATAAGAAATTCTCTTTTCTCATCTATTCATGGAATTCCAAATGTAATTTGAATTCCTCTTTTAACATTTAATTATTTCTCATAGATAAATAAATTTATCTAAAAATTTCATCATTGAAATTAAATAAATTATCCCATAACTCCAATATGATAAGAAATTCTCTTTTCTCATCTATTCATGGAATTCCAAATGTAATGGGAATTCCTCTTTTAACATTAAAAATTTATCTATACAAAAAGATAAATTTAACTAAAATCTTTCTTTAATTTTTTTTACATAAATTATACATAATCTTAGCCTTCTAATTCTTTCCTCTAAATCAATGGAATACATGGATTCCCAAGGTCATGGGGATTACTCTTTTAATATAAAATTTAATTACTAGAAATTCCTCTTTTTCTTAATTCAATAATTATGCATAAACATAGAAATCAATTTCTCCATGATTACTATGAAAATCTTTCAATTAATCTAGGATGATAATTCCTAGAATATGGCAGGAAGTCCTCTTTTCATTCTTTGAATGAAAATGTTTTATGTGTAAATTTTATAGAAATTTCGCCATAGCTCCGCTGCTATTACTGATAAATCTCAGTTTATTTTAAAAGAATGAACTTTAACATTATAGATATGATTAGAATGATCCCTAATTGGATCATTAACCCATTATGGATTGAATCATAAATTCTCATGAAATAACTAACCTTAAAGCATTAAAAAAGCCATTCATTTGGCCTCCAATTAAACAAGCATAGAACTTATTCTTGGATTAGGGAAAAGCTTCATGAGAAGTTTCATTTGGATTGAGAATCGGTCATGGGAATGACCAATCTTTGAGTGAGAGTTCTTTGAGAGAGAAAATACATAAAAACCATTAAAATTAAGCATAAATGGAAATTTATGTATTCCTTTACTACCATTCATCAATTAACTTCAATAGCATTCAAACACCATTTCAATTAAGCTTCTCAAGCTTGAGAGGGGTTGAGAAGAGAGAAACATTGAGAAATTATGGAAAAAGATCAAAATTCACACTTTACCTTACAAATTGCTTGATTCTTTGATCACGGTAGAGGCCCCCAACCAATCAATTGGTTTGGTATCTTGATGGAGCCACCAATGGAGATTGAAGAAAGAGGGAAGCTCTAATTTCTTCAATTTGGAGAGAATTTTAGAGAATAGTAAAATTTATCTCATTATTTCAGCATAATTTTGGTATAGTAAAATTCTCCTATTTTTTTACAAAGGCTCAGGTTCTATTTATAGGAGAGGGAGGCTCTAACCAAGACCAACTGATTTCTAGAATTTTCTAGATTTCAGTTTGGTTGAATTTGGACCAGATTTGGACCTAGTTTGGTTCCTTTTTGATTCAATTTGAACCAGGAGAGAGGAGAGATAAAAATATCACATTATTTTTTAGTTTAAAACTCATTCAAGCATGTGAAGTAGGTGCCTCCTTGAAGGGATCCCCTTTCCTTACACATGTGTCAAAATGAAATCATTACCCAAAATATCTCATTTTTTTAGTAATACTCAGAGTGTTATACTAATAAACCTTGTACATAGTCAACTCTTCATCTTATGTGAGCATTTACTCATTTTTTGGTATTTTTCTTTTACAAATTGGATTTATCTCCTCCCCACACATGGATTGATCTTATTGGCCCATAGGAACCTTAATTGAACCATAAATTTCTGAAAATCTAGACCCTTAGGCTAAGGTCCTTTATACACATTTCCAAGTAATTCCAATTACACATTGGAAAGTTCTTTTTGAATTTCTGTTTTAGGATAGTTCATTTTAGACACTAGGAGGATTTTTCTATCCAAAATTATCTCAATTTTGGACTACCTCTCTCTAGATATTTTCTCTCTCTAGGTCAAAACAGGATAAAACAGAATCTTTCTTTTTTTTCAGAGAGGGGAATAATTATAAGATCAGAAGGGGAGGTTCTTACACTTGCACACCTCAAAAAGCTGGAGGGAGGAATCTTACAGATATGTTTTACTCACGAAAAATTCATAGATAAGGGGTTTTTAAAGTAGGCCTTGAACGCACATGATACATAGGGTTACATATAGTGAACCCCTCAAGGACTTCCCCAAACTCAACAAGCATAATTTCATGTGGTACCAATGGCTTACTCGTGATCATGCATGAAAACATCATAATTTATTGGTACTCTTTTGATTTGCATCTTGCAAGTTTGGTCCGTAGAATAGGGAACCATACATCACAACAAATATCACTAATGTATCATATAAATAGATCTTGGTGCTTGGATCTTGGAAGTAATCCTAGAAGCTCTATCTCTCTTACCAGGAGGATTAGAGAGAGAGAGAGAGAGAGAGAGAGAGAGAGAGAGAGAGAGAGAGATTGTACTTACATCTAAAGACCCAGTGGGTCTTACAAATGTTCCATGTGTAAATTGTATATAGTTTATATAATATAGTAGTTCATATAGTTTATATTATTTATATAACATAGTGTATATAGTTTATATAATATAGTATACAATCTAATTAATTAATTAGCTTAATTTAAATATATTTATACATTTAATTCTTAATTAATCTTAGAACCACTATCTCTCTCTCATGAGGAGGATTAAAAAGAGAGAGAGAGAGAGAGAGAGAGAGATTGTAAGTTACATCTTAAGACCCAATGGGTCTTATATATGTTCCATGTATGAATTATATATAGTTTATACAACCTAATTAGATTAACTAAAATCTAATTATATGTTTAAAGTTTTTAGGTTTACTGGTTTGCGCATAAGTGAAGGGCTAGGGAGGGCAAAAGAAAACGAACATGCAAAAAACGGCTCGAGGGGAGGGTGCTAGAGTTTGAGGGGAGGTCAACGGTGGCAGGAACCAGGAGGTCGGCAAATGACCGGTAGGAACCAAGTATTGCTCTCTCTCTCTCTCTCTCTCTCTCTCTCTCTCTCTCTCTCTCTCTCTCTAGCTATGCACTCTCTCTTAGAGACTCTTACACAATCTCTCTCTCTCTCTCTCACACACACACACACACACATAGCTTTTCTCTCTCTCGCCCAGTGTCTTCCTCTCTCTCTCTCTCTCTATTTTCCTCAACGTCTCTCTCTCTCTCTCTCTCTCTCTCTCTCTCTCTCTCACACACACACACACACACACACACACACAACTTTTCTCTCTCTCTCTCCCAGTGTCTTCCTCTCTCAGTCTCTCTCTCTCTCTCTCTCTCTCTCTCTTTCTCTCTCTAACAGTTTTCCTCAACCTCTCTCTCTCTCTCTCTCTCTCTCTCTCTCTCTCTCTCAAAAACCCACATACCCCCTTCTCTCTTTCTCTCACACACAATTATCACTCTCTCTCTCTCTAATTAGTTTAAAATCTAATTAATGTTAGATTCTAGTTTATCTCTAACTAGTGTTTACAATGTAGTTAGTGCTTATTAGTTTATTCATATGAAATAATCATACTTTAGTACATAAGAAAATCAAACTAGAAGGAACTGCACCTTTTATTTGTTCGATTGGATGTTGATGATGCCGATGCATGATAGGCTTGGGAGGGAAAACTTCTGAGCCAAATCTGGGGCAAATTTTAAAATCTTGTGAATTTGAAATTGGGTGGGAAACCTTGGGAGAGATGGGTTAAATAAATTGGGAGTGTAGATTGTCTACATCTACATTGTCCCTAGGGAACACAAGAGAATCTAGACTGACCCTTGGACCAAGCTACCACACACAAGGGAATCTAGCCTGGCCTTAGGGCCAAGCTACCATGATTAAATCTACATCATCTTTGTTGGTAGATTGGTCCTAGAGCCAAGATACCATCAACAAAGCAACACCATCTGGCAGATTGATCCTAGGGCCAAGCTACCATGCACAATTTGAAATTTGAATTTCCCACCAAGATTTGAGATTCTTAATTTCCTGCCAAATTTTAAAATTTGAGTTTTCCACAAAATTAAAATTTTCCCCCAAAATTTTAAATTCAAATTTCCTCCCAAATTTTGAAGTTGGCATTCTCTTGTGACAACAACAGGTGAATATTAGAACAATCCTATGGCAAATCTTTGCATGTGCATGGTAAGAATGGTCATAGGGCCATTCTACCATGCACAATGTGCTTTACAATGGCCCTAGGGACATTCTACCATGCACAATGTGCTTTACAATGCCCCTAGGCCCATTCTACCATGCACAATTTACTTGAAAGATTGGACCTAGGTTCATTCTAGCATCCATGATGGGGAATTCTAAGATGTCCCTAGGGCCAAGCTATACATGTGCATGCATAAAGTATGAGGATTGTGCATGGTAGAATGACCATTGGGAAATTCTTGCAAGCACAGTGTGCTTTAAAATGGCCCTAGGGCCATTCTACCTACACAATGTGCTTGAGAATGGCCCTTTGGCCATTCTCCACTCCCTTGTGTCAATTCCCTTGTGTACTTTGGAATGGCCCTAGGGCCATTCTCTACTCCCTTGTGTCAGCTTCCTATGGCCAATCTCTACGTATGCATGCAGAATACATCAAGATTGTCCATGGAAGAATGGCCCTAGGACCAATCTCTAAACATGCATGCATAATATAGTATTCTTGAAAGATTGGACCTAATTCCATTCTACCATCCATGATGGTGAATTTTAGGAAGGCCCTTGGGCTAATCTCTCCTTTATATCTATACAAAGTATCAAGAGTGTGCATGGTAGAATGGCCCTTGGGCCATTCTTGCACACACAATGTGCTCTAGAGTGGCCTTGGGGGAATTTCACCTACACATTGTGCTTGAGATTGGCCATGGGGCCATTCTACCTATTGTGTCAACAACAACGGGTGAATTTTAGAATGTTCCTATGGTCCTATGGCCATCTATCTCAACCCTAGTGCTATTCTACCATGCACAATGTCCTTTAAAATGGCCCTAGGGCCATTGTACCATGCTGGACCTAAGTCCTTTCTAGCATCCATGACAGAGAATTTTAGGATGGCCCTAAGGCCAATATCTACATGTTTATGCATAAAATATCAAGATTGTTCATGTTAGAATGGCGCTTGGGCCATTCTTGCAAGCATAATGTACTTTAGAATGGTCCTAAGGCCATTCTATCTACAAAATAATGTGCTTGAGAATGGCCCTAGGGCCATTTTCCACTCCCTTGTATCAAATGTTGGTAAATATTAAAATGGTCCTTGGGCCATTCTCTCAATATCTTGAGAGAATGGCCCTTGGTATATTCTACCATCCATTATGTTCTCTGGAATGGCCCTACGTCCATTATTTCAAGCACATTGTGCATGGGGAATGGCCCTAGGAGAATCATACCTCTTGTGTCAACAATGAGTGAATTTTAGAATGGTCTTATGGCTAATCTCTACATATGCATGGCAATAATGGCCATAGGGCCATTCTACCACCATGCACAATGTGCTTTATAATGGCCTTAGGGCCATTCTACCATTCAGAACTTGCTTGAAAGACTGGACCTAGGTCCATTCTACCATCCATGATGGGGAATTTTAGGATGGCCCTAGGGAGACAATCTCTACACATGCATGCATAATACAATGTGCTTGAAATATTGGACCTATGTCCATACTAGCATCCATGATGGTGAATTTTAGGAAGGCACTTGGGCCAATCTCTCCATGTGCATGCATCAAATATCAAAATTGTGCATGGTAGAATGGCCCTTGGCATTCTCGTAGGCACAATGTGCTCTAGAGTGGACTTTGGGCCATTCTACCTACACACTGTGCTTGAGAATCTCCCTAAGAGCACTCTCCACTCTCTTATATCATTTGTTGGGTAAATTTTAGAATGGTCCTTGGGCCAATCTCTACATGTGCTTGCATAAAATATTAGAATATTAAGACTTGAAATAATGGTCCTGGTTCTGTTCCTCACTCCTATTGTGTCAAACCCACTAGTAAATTTTAGAACTATCCTTGGGCAAATCTCTTGAGATAATGGCCCTAGGGAACTCAAGAGAATCTATAGTGACCCATGCAAGAGAATCTAGCTTGGTCCTAGGGAAAAGCTACCATGAACAAATCTACATCATCTTTACTGATAGATTGGTCATAGGGCAAAGGTACCATCAAGAAAGACAACCTATCTTGGTAGATTAGTCATAAGGCCAAGCTACTAGCGAAGATGTTGTAGATTTGTTCATGGTAGCTTGGTCCTAGGGCCAAGCTATATTGTCTTGTGTGTGGTAGCTTTGTCCAAGGGTTACTGTAGCTACTCTCTCTCTCTCTCTCTTTCTCTCTCTCTCTCTCTCACACACACACACACACACACACACAGATTTGTTCATGGTAGCTTGGTCCTAGGGCCAAGCTATATTCTCTTGTGTGTGGTAGCTTTGTCCAAGGGTTACTGTAGCTACTCTCTCTCTCTCTCTCTCTCTTTCTCTCTCTCTCTCTCTCTCTCTCTCTCTCTCTCTCACACACACACACACACACACACGCACACACACACAATTTTTTTCTCTCTCATAGTCTCTCCCTATCTCACTCTCTCTCTTGCTCTCTCTCTCTCTCTCTCTCTCTCTCTCTCTCTCTCCCTCTCTCTCTCTCTCTCTCTCTCTCTCTCTCTCTCTCTTAGTTTCACAGAGAGGGTGCGGAGCGACTGGCTCGCTTCAGAGCACACCCAGGCATGTTCTTCAGGGAGCTGTGGACACCCCCTTCACTGATGTATACCATTTTATACCCCCAGTATGGTACAGGATGGAGCTAGCTAGGTTGCATATCATGATTGTATACTCCATGCATATAGCTTTGCATTCTCCTAGTAGTAGAGCTCCATCCCACACCCAGATTCAGCTTTTTTATTCAGTACTTTTTCATTTTGTTGGGATGACAAAGGATACCCCATACAGGTACTTCGATTTGTCTCATAGGCCGAGTTCCGTCTTTTGGAAGACGTTAATAAAATCTTTCTTTCTTTCTCTCTCTCTCTCTCTCTCTCTCTAATAGTTTTCCTTAACACCTATCTCTCTCTCTGTCTCTCAAACACTCACACACCCCCTTCTCTCTTTCTCTCACACACACAAATATATATTTGTAAGATTCCTCTTCAGCCTGAATAATGAACAAGCTTTTACTTCAATCCCCTGTAATCATTCCCTATTTCTGAATACAAGAAAATATTATTTTTCCTTGTTTTTGCCTAGAGAAGAAAAATTCTAGAGAGAGGTAATTCAATATTGAGATATTTTTAGATATAAAAATTTTAGAGAGAGATATTGAGTTATTTTTAGATATAAAAATTCTCCTAATATCTAAAATATATTTCCTTGAAAAATATATTCTCTCCTCTCTCTTATTGGATCAAAAGGGGAGGTCTAAATCTTGTCCAACTTACTGAAGCTGAAAAATTCTAGAACCCAGTTGGACTCAGTAAGTGGCCTCCCTCACCTATAAATAGACCCTCTGAAAGAAAGTAACAGGGGTGGGTTAGTCCCTCACCAAGGGAGTGGCTCATGAAGGAGTCACCACTTAGCATCTCACGGGAGAAGCTCACCATTGATTCTTGGAACAAATAACATTATCATGAATGAGCCATAATCCCATTTACATTGGTATTTATACTCCACCCAAGAGTTCACACCTACTTACTAGTTGTCCATGGCCTTGGGCCCATAATGCTTTCTTACAAACCATCCCTTCCCCAATGGTTTCGTCCTCGAAACCTCAAATGAATACCCCAAATTCGGAGAAGAATGTTCCATGTGGCTGAATTTACACCAACCCATATTGCTCTATCAATGCTTCATATCCCTCCAATGCTGAAATAGGTTGCCATGAAGCTTCTTCCTTAGGTAAACCCTTCCATTGAACAAGATACTCCACCAAGGTACGAGTGCGAAGTACCTTTTTCCTTGTACCCAAGATAGCTTCTGGAATGTATTCAATCATTCCCTCTTCATTCATTGGAGGTAACTCATCAACCATTTGATCGATCATACCCACATATCCTTTCAAGTGAGAGACATGAAACACATCATGAATCTTTGTTGTAGATGGAAGTAAGAGTTGATATGCAACCTCCCCAACTCTTCGTATCACTTGATAAGGACCATAATAGCGATGAGCTAGTTTGGTGTTTGTGCTTCCCTTCAAAGACGCATATCTTGACTTTGGTATTCTCAAAAGAACCCAATCTCCCAGTTTGAATTCCAATGGTCTTCGATGAACATTGGCATATTGTCTCATTTTCTCTTGTGCAACCTTCAAATTACTTTTGCATTGTTGCAACAAAGCTTGCATCCTTTCAGCTTCCTCCTTGGCATTATGGTTAGAAGTCTCATATGTACCCACCAACATAGGCAAATTGACCTTGTAACCATATAAAGCCTCAAAGGGTGACATGCCAATGCTCACATGATATGTTGAGTTGTAAGCAAACTCAGCCAAAGGTAACCAATCATCCCATGTGCTTTGAGTATCATGACAATAGTGTCGTAGATATGTTTCCACCCATTTGTTTACTCTTTCTGTTTGACCATCGGTTTCGGGATGATAGGCGGTGCTTGGAGTAAGCTTGGTTCCCATATATTCAAACAATGTTCTCCAAAAAGTGCTCATGAATTTGACATCGCGATCACTCACAATTTGTGACGGCATACCATGCAACTTGAAAACCCCATCAACAAATTGCTTGGCAACATTTTGGGCTGAATATGTGACCTTGGAAGGAATGAAATGGGCCACTTTGGTCAATCTATCCACCACAACATACAAGCTGTCCCACCCTTTCTTTGTGCGCGGAAGGTTAGTAATGAAATCCATTGATATATGACTCCATTTGCCTTCGGGAATGGGCAATGGCTGAAGCAAACCTCCCGGTTTATGTGTAGGATCCTTGTTCAATTGACATGACCGGCACCCACTTACATAAGCATGAATGCTCTTCCACATCCCCTTCCAAAAGAAACTTTTCCTTATTGCATCAAAGGTTTTGTAGACACCCAAATGACCAGCCATAGGAGTACAATGCATCTCTTCCATGATCTTCTTGATAAATGATGAAGTAGGAACCAAGTAGACTTTTCCTTTGTAGTAGAGGAGACCATTTTTCAGCTCATAATGGGGTAACTCTTCACATACACCTTGCTGTAATTTCTGCACTATTTGTGAGGTTTCTTCATCAAACAAGTACTCTTCTTGTATCTCCATGATCCAATCTTTATGCACCTCAGAAATAGCATACAATGAGCAGGCCCACATACGAGACAAGGAATCGGCAACCACATTTTCTTTGCCCTTTGTGTATGTGATTTCAAAATCATAGTTTTGTAGTGTTGCTACCCACCTTCTTTGCTTAGGAGACAAATTGGGTTGTGTGAGGAAATACTTCAGCACCCTATGATCACTTCTCACATAAAAATGACTCCCATATAAGTAATGGTGCCATTTCTTGATAGCATGGAGTATAGCAATCATCTCTTGCTCATACACATGGAGTTCTCTTTCTTTGTCATTCAGCTTTCTACTTTCATAAGCAATGACTCCATGGTCTTGGTAAAGTACCGCACCAATCCCTCTTCCACTTGCATCCGCCCTTATTGTGAAAGGTTTGGTGAAGTCTGGACATACCAAAATAGGTGCTGATGTGAGCATCTTCTTCATATCTTCAAAGCTTTTGTTGGCAATGGCATCCCAAAAGAAGGTTTCCTTCTTCAATTTATCCGTCATTGGGGCTGCAATTTCTGCATAGTGGGCAATAAAGCGCCTATAGAATGAAGATAACCCCAAAAATCCCCTCAATTGAGTAGTGTTTGAAGGAACCGGCCAATTCCTAATACATTCCACTTTCTTTGGATCCACACAAATGCCATCCTTGCTCACAATGTGACCCAAATATTCCACCTCATGTGCCATGAAGGTACATTTTGTCTCCTTAACATACAACTTGTTTTGCCTCAAGACCTCCAAAACCTCTTTCACGTGCTTCAAATGCACTTCCTCATCTTTGCTATAGATAAGTATGTCGTCGAAAAAGACCAATACAAACTTGTAGAGGAAAGGTTGAAGCACTTTGTTCATCAATGCTTGAAAAGTTGCCGGTGCATTGCATAATCCAAACGGCATAACCATGAATTGGTAAAGACCCCTTTCTGTACGAAATGCTGTTTTGAACTCATCACCACTTTTCATCCTTATTTGATGGTATCCGGAACGCAAATCAATCTTTGAAAAGCATGTGGCACCCTTCAACTCATCCAAAAGATCATCCACCCTTGGTATTGGAAATTGATTTTTGATGGTGATCTTATTCAAATCACGGTAATCAATGCACATGCGAAAAGTACCATCCTTTTTCTTCACAAGTAGCACCGGAGAAGCAAAAGGAGATTGACTTGGTTCAACCCATCCCATGTCAATGAGTTCTTTGACTTGCTTTGCCACCTCTTCCTTTTCAACCTTTGACAAACGATAGGGAGGCTTGTTGATTGGTTTGGCATTTGGTTCCAAATCAATAGCATGATCAACACTCCTCTTTGGCGGCATTGATTTTGGCATGGTAAACACATCTTCATAATCCTTGAGTAGCTTAACCATGTCCACATTTTCGATGCAATCCTTTTTGCTATTATCTTCCTCTTTGCAAAGCTGTAGTACATAAACATAGCCCTCTTTCTTGAACTCTTTCTTCATTTGAGTAGCATTGATCATGAAGAGCTTGGACCCTTGCATTCCATTCAACGTAATAACCCTTCCATGATGCACAAAACTCATGAAACTTTTCTCTAAGTTCATGGTAAAAGAGTTCAAAGTGGACAGCCAATCACATCCAAGTACTATGTCAATTGGTCCCAACTCAATCACCAAAAGATCAACTTTGCAAGAGTAGTTCTTGGACAACTCCAATTCTGTACTTTGACACTTCATATTGCAACTCATTGAATCACCATTGGCCACTTGCACCATGTGCTTGTTTGGTAAAGAAGTTGGTTGCATTTTGAGAGTGTTCAAAGACCTTTTATTGACAAAACTATGCGTGCTTCCAGTATCAATGAGTGCATATGCTGTTCTCCCATTCACCTTGATCTTCAATCTCAATGTGTTGGCACCCTTACTTCCCGCATAAGCATCATGAGAGATTGTACACAAGGTAGTATGTGCACTATTGTCTTCATCCCACACGCATAGAGGCATCCCATCATCCATTTTGTCATGAGCAAACTTTAGTTTCCCACCCGGATCAAAAGGAAACTCGGGATTTTCTTCATCAAAACCATCATCATGAGAACCTCCACCCTCATGAGGATCTCCCCATCCTAAGGCATCATTGCATTCAAGGAATTCCTCCTCCTCATGATTAGCATTGTCCTCAGTGATAATGTAGCTTATGGACATATCCTTGGATTTGCATACTTTGAAGTGATCCTTGTTCCATTTTTCTCCACATTTGAAACATAGACCTTTGAGCCTCATTTCATGCAAACGGTCCTCCTTGATAACCTTGCTTTTTGAACCCCCATTTGCTGGCTTGGACTCATTGTATGTAGCTTTGTTGGACATAAATGGTGGTTTAAATGGAAGTCTATTAGACCCTCTACCATACACGGTAGGAAATCTTGGAAGGTTAGGTCTTGTGTTTGCATGAGAACCCATTTCAGTCCTTGTGATCACTTCCCCTTTGATATTCCCTTTACTAGCCCACTTTGTCAAGTACTTTTCTTCATGAATTTCTGCAAGCATCATTGCCTTCTTCAAAGTGGCGGGTTCATGAGACTTGACATCACCACCAATAGGAGCTTTCAAGCCCCTTATATACTTAACAACAAGATAATGCTCATCAAAGTCGTCCAAGTATAATAGAAGCTTTAGAAACTTATGAGAATATTCCTTCACGGTAGTGATTTGCTCTAGCTTGTCCCATTCCACAATGTGATTGTCCCTTTGCATGCGAGAAGTAAACTCTTCTGCCATGTCATTCTTGAATTCTTCCCAAGTAGTGATGACATAACCATGAGATTGCTTCCTCCTCCACCAAGTGTGAGCAAAACCTTCAAGATGAAGTGAGGCAAAGTAGACTTTGGCAATCTCGCTCCTTGGGCTGATTTCGAAGTAGAGATCCATCTTGTTTGCCCACTCTTCAAAGTCTTCGATAGAATTTGATTCTCCTTTGAACTTATTAAATATGATTTTGTCCTTCACAGCATTGTTAAAATCACCATGCATTCTTGAACCCCTCTGCCGTGCTCTTGGATCATCAAATCCTCTTCCTTCACCCAAGTGTCTATGCATTTGCTCATCTTCCAATTGCCAATCACCTGCATCTTTAAATCCCTTCTGTTCATACCCTCTTCTTGCATCTTGCATAAAGGATGAAGTTCTTGGAATACTGGCATTGGATCTCTCATAAGAAGCATCACCCATAGGTCTCTTGCCCTTGTCCATGTAAGAAGAATGTCGCATCATTTGAGGTGGCATCATTTGTCTTACTTTGTTCTCTTCTGGCATAGAAGGCTTTCCATCATGTTTGGCATCATAATGTACACCATCCATTGCATTCATATCGGCTTCTTGGTTGAGCTTGAGAGGAGCCAATGCACTAATGGCTTTCTCCAAGTCTTTTAACCCTCTTTGCATCACGTCATCCAGGTAGTGGTGTCGCTTGTCGAACCGTTCCATGAGGTGTTCACCAAATTGTTGTTGCCGATTTGTTTGGTTATTTTCAATCCTTTGAAACATACTCTCCATAGCCATTAACATCATGTCCACTGTTAGCGGAGTAGTTCCCAAAGATTGAGGCATTTCCATTGGCTGAGATTCATCTGGAGATGGTGCTTTTATGGTTGAACTTTCTTCATTTCTCGTTGATGAACTCGTTGCCATCATTGCTTCCGGTTGTCTTTGATCATTTTCATTCCGGACTCCCTTGTTTTGACCTCCTCTAGTCATTTCCATGCGCTTAATTGATCCCCCTTTGCAAAGACCACTTACTTGATTTTTTTTTCTCTATTCAAACGGTATCCGATTTGGGTGATCTTTATATCAACGCGAAGCTCTCAACGAGACGAATAAGAATCCCCAAAAACAGATTTGAAAAAGTCAACAGCCTTTGACCAGTCAACTATACCGACTGAAAGTCAACTCTTGATGTTAACCGCTCAATTCTTATCTGATTTGGGTGATCTTTATATCGATGCGAAGCTCTTGACGAGATGAGTAAGGATCCCCAAAAATAGATTTGAAAAAGTCAACAGCCTTTGACCAATCAACTATTCTAGCTGAAAGTCAACTCTTGACTTTGACCGCTCAATACTACTCCGATTTGAGTGATCTTTAGCTTGTTTGAAAGAGGTTTTCGGGTAGATTGAAGGGCTTTCAGGACAGATTTGAAAAGCTTTTGAAAAACCCTAGAAATTCAAGGATTTGTCCTGGCTGCAAGTAGGCAAATTTTGTAAAAATTTTGCCATAGTCTCCCCTCTTTTTGCACCAAATCTCAATCAAATCAAAGCATCTCAATCAAGTATTAAAATCCTTATGCATTTGACCACTGTAAGCAAATCAATCCTCAATCATTTTTCCATCTGAGCATGTGACCTTATGGCATCAATTTTGTCCTTTTGCATAAGAAGTCGATGTAGAGGATTTGCTTGTTTGCTCAAGTCGAATGAAGTGGTCGATGAAGCGCGTCGATGCTTGCCGATCTCCCGGCCAAGCACTTCTCACCCCTTCACCAAGTTTACATCCAAGGTGAAGGTTGAGGCCATTTCTTTACCACCAAGTACCTAATCCTCTTCCTTACCGCGTTACCCGGCACTAACGGCAAGGAAGATTCAAGACATTCTCCCCTTGGCCTCTCCTCCAAATGCCAAGGTACCCTTACTTCATTCTAGATTCTAGGAATAAAGTGGGGTACAATCGTGAGTGGAATGTGGTTACAAGCTCAAATGAATGAGTAGAGTTGACTTACAATTGATTTATAGCATGACTCATGCTCATTCATATCATAATACATGGTTCATAGTGCTTCCTTCATCACATCCACTCATGGCAATGTCAATACATTTCCACATACATCAACAACATCCAAGTGTTATGAAGCGGTGTACTCGGGTCGCGTTCTGGGCGCGAGTTCCCGCTCGGGACTAGAAAATCCAGTACAAAAGTGAAAACAGAGAGAACTTGCTGAATCCTGCACCTCAAGACCTATAGCTCGTCTCGAAGAGGACGACGAGCCGGTCGTTTTGAGTACTAGAACTCTAAAAACGGAGTTCGTATGAGAGAGTTATGACCAAAAACGTGCAACCGGCAATGGAAAACGGTGTCACCAAAAAGCAGGCTTCCAACCCAAAACATTTTATTCAATCCCCCAAATGTGCCCAAAGCTATGCTCACTTATGCCAATATGCAAGGCATAGCATTGAATGGCTATGTGTAGCATTCAAGCATTCATAATGCATAAAGAGCAGCATGAATGGCCATGATTAAAGTCCAATTTCTGAAAATGGGGGTTTTATGTGTAATAAAACCCTAATTCACTCCATAGCTTGAAAGAATGCTTCAAAATTGTAAGGAAGTGATGGAGCAACTCACCAATGTCACCCGGGAAGCCTTAATGCTTGAATTTGTTGAAGGAGATGAAGATTAGGGTCACTTTGGTGAAAAACGTGGGCAGCTTTGGTAGTGATTTTCAGCCACATTGGGAGCCCCATTGCTCATGGAAAATAGGTGAAATACTTCATAAAACATTGCTAGATACATGAGAGACTCAATGCCCTTTGCTCATGTTGAGATTCCATGGCTAGGGTTTGCAAGAAAGCTCCCAAACAAAAAACGTTTTTGATTAACAACTGCTAATCAAGATTAGAATTTTTCCCCAATTTGGTCCACTCATTCCAAAAAAAAATAGGTCCATGTGCTCAGATTTGAACCACAAACTCTACCTTAGCCATATCCCCTTCCCCCATGAATCAAATGAAGCAGAAATTTCACGAAATGAGAAGAAGAAAAGAAAAATTAAAAATCATGGATCAAAAGCCATGCTCTGATACCAATGAAAGAAAGTAACAGGGGTGGGTTAGTCCCTCACCAAGGGAGTGGCTCATGAAGGAGTCACCACTTAGCATCTCACGGGAGAAGCTCACCATTGATTCTTGGAACAAATAACATTATCATGAATGAGCCATAATCCCATTTACATTGGTATTTATACTCCACCCAAGAGTTCACACCTACTTACTAGTTGTCCATGGCCTTGGGCCCATAATGCTTTCTTACACCCTCCTTCTTTTGTATTCTCATATTTGAGCTATATCATGCCAGTATTACATTAAAATAATCATATTTTCTATTATCCCTTAAAAATCCTCTACTTTTGGGGAGCTTGGAGCTTCTCTCTCTCTTTAACAACTCTTGGAGCTCTGTTCTCCACTTGCTAAACCAATTGATTGGTTGGGGGCTTCACTAATAGGAAAAGAAGCAAGCTAATCCTTGAGGTAAGAATGAATTTTATGGCTTTTTGTTAATATTCTCAAATTACTTCTCTTCTCAACCCCTCTCAAGCTTGAGAAATTTCTAATTGGTTGTTTTAAATTCAAATCAAGCTTTCCCTAAGAATTTTGATGTGTAATCAAGAAAAAGTTAATCTTTATGCTTAATTAGAATGCTTTCTTATGTATATCTCTCTCTCCAAAAAGAATAGTCATTTCTATGGCTAATTCTTTAGCAAAAGGATGCTTCTCATTGATAAATTCTTAATTCAAAATCAAACTCTAAGCTTGTTAAGATAGAGAGTAGGAAAATGGTATTGCTTCTATGTTAACAAAATAATGGTAAATTCTTTTAGAATATTTATAAGTAGTTAAAAACTACTTTAATTGATTCTAAATGGGAAAGAGATAATCCTATCAATTCGGGAAAAGAGGAATAGTGGAGCTTAATCTAGTAGAAAAATCATAATTAAGTTTATGATTATAGTTAAAATTATGATTTAAATTCATAGTTTAGATTTAAGCTTACGAATAGATCTTCTATCATATTTGCATTGCAATGTTTTATTCTTTTAAGAAAAAAATGAAAATTATCAGTAAACAGCAGCAGCGAAGCTTTGGTAAAATTTTCAGAAAATAATACATATCTTATTTTTATGCATAATGCTAAAAGAGGACTTCCTACCATATTCTAGGATTGGACATCCTATGCAAAAAGAATGATTTTCATCATATTCATGGGAAATAAATTTTTAGTATTTATGCATAAATATTTATTTAAAAGAAAAGAGAAATTTTTGGTAAATTTATTTTATGCATAAGAAAATTTTAAATGATAAAAGAGGAATTCCCATGACATTTGGAATTCAATCATTTACATGCAAAAAGAGAGATTTTAAGCAGATTCAAAAAATAGATATTTGTATTTAATTGACAAGAAGAATTTTTATGATATTTTAAGTAGATTCAAAAAATAGATATTTGTATTTAATTGACAAGAAGAATTTTTATGATATTTTAAGTAGAGAAAGGTTTAAATTAAATTTTGGTGACAAAAGAGGAATTTTCACCATAATTCTACCTAGAAAATTAGGGCTGGTAATTAAATTGGTAGAAAGAATATTCTTAGATATTTTAGGTGGATAAATCACCAAATTGATATTTACCCAAAATTAGATTAATGGAATAAGAGTAGTTTTATAAAAACCTGATATTTTCATATTGAACCATTTCTTAATCTGTTATGGTTACTCATTACTAGGACACCCATGCGTATGTCAAGGAAGATACGGATGAACCGAAAGAATGACTTTTGTTAATGGAATTTTGATATTGGATCTCGTTGGTTGACCAGCTGGTCTTTGGAGAGTCCGGATGATATATTTTGTAAAACAATGGACTCAATATTTTGGAGGATTATGATCAGTAATACTATGATTTCATTAAAAGATTGTTTTAAAGACAACCAAATCTGTTAAAATGACAATTTCATATTGGGTGTGTAAGTGGTACGACTACCTTGAATTTTGCTTGAAACGTCAGCTAGGGGGCCTGGGAACTCTTTTCCTCGGTACCCGGGCAAAACATAACCAAAATTTTTATAAAGGAATCCCACCAATACAGTGGTTGGGTGGTTGGCTAATCCATGGGCGTTGGGGTTAGGTTGGATCGAGGGATTCCTGTGATACAAGTAGTTACGATTAGGTTACGTTAGTTAGATTAAGTCTTAGGAAGACCCTTGTTCTCTGGGAGGGAATCAGTGTGGCTGTGCCTTGTTAAAGGAGGAAAAAAACAGTGATTTTATGGATCAAGTGCAAGTATCTTCTTTGATCTGTCCATGTGACTTTCGGGTTCAGTCGGATCAGTTTGGATAGTTAAGACTTTGACTCGTTAGATCAATTCTCCCGTTAGATGATTTCCGTGGTGGAATCGCCCGTGCCTTCCGGGGCGAGGGAAGTTTTTTCGGGTTCGTCGGTTTTGGAGGAACCGCCAGGCTAGTCTCTTGTTCGGACATCCATGGGGGACAAGGCCCCGAGTGTGGATCCCTGCCCTGCGGGAGAGTTGACGCCGCTTTCGCCGCTAGCGCCCTTGGAGGGGGCATCACGAAGGGGGCAGGGGTCTCACAACTGGTATCAGTGCTTTGTTGAAAGCTAATAAGGAAAAATGAATTCTTATTAGAAATTTATAATAAAAACTCAGAAAGAGCATTTACGTATTGTATTTTCATTCCTTAAGCTTCATTAATAAAGATTTTTAATCAAAGAATTTGGTTTTATAGATGGAAGTTCCACACTCATCCGGTATTACCGATCTCACCCAATCGTAAGATATGACTGCTTTCGTCTACGAGCATCTCATCTCTTCCACTACAACTCGAATGAGCTGAGCCAGACTCGCAAGCCATTTCGAGGATTTATATTTCCTAGACCCAGTGGAGAGATGGTAGTACAAGTGGTTTGCAGGGCAGTATGTCCATGCCTCTTGCGACCGACGCGTGATGCTGAGGGAAAATATCTCATTGACCATGATTTGGATGAGGCTAAAAGTGATTCATGGTGTTATTTTATATCACCCTACGCCTCGAGATTTCAGACTTTCCTACCATATCTATAGACTTCTTAGCCGCTTTATTCCAAAGGAGACGATAGTAGCTCCCTTTTGGCAATGAGGGAATCTTTGTATTGGGGCATGTCTGAAGCCCAGTATCACCGTCTTATGCATGGAGGTTTTAACTTTTAGAGCTGAGATGCTCTATGTACATATTGCAACCTTTATATAAATAAAGAAATGTTTTGTGGAAAAATTCCCTCTTGTATAAGTGATTGTTTATTATATGACGAATTGAAAAAACAAGATCTGTTACTTGGACATATGTCATAAGTCTCCAATAAGATCGTTATCTTGTTTAAGAAATTATTTTCTGAACCTCTTAAGTCTTAGGATCTCATTGACGAAATCAATTTTTTTTAATTAATGTATCATTTTTGGCAGGAAGTGCTTAAACCCGACGTTCATAAGGCTCTTCATAGAACTCAGCCAGCACCCTTCAAAGGTGAAGGGGAGAATTTAGGTGAGGCTGTGGAGAAGGGTTGAAGCCATGGAGGAATATTTTGATGTCACTGGATACAACGAAAGGAGTAAAATGGCTCTCGCTAGGTTGAAGATTGTGGAAACAGCCAGGGTGGCATAGAGAAACCATTGCGACACTAACCATCTGGATAGGAATACCCAGTCTTGGAATGATCTCAAAGCCTATCTAAGGAAGAGATTTTGTCCCCCTGGATTTTTAGAAACCAAGATGAATGAATTCTTAGAGCTAAACCAGGGGAGCAATTCTATTGAAGAATATCACCAGGCATTTGCTCTTCTCCTCAAGTACTCACCATCGCTAGACGAAGAGCAACTTATGGCCAGGTTCATTCGGGGAATGAACGAACCTTTAGATACCCTGGTCAAGAATGCCAAGCTAGTTTCCATGGCTGAAGCTGTAAGAATGGCAAAGGACTTCGCCAAAGCCTTCATTGTTAAAGTCCCGCCAAAGCCAGCTCCCTCGTCCTTCAAGAGATTCCAGACACCGGGAAGTTCTTCCAACCTTCCGCCTCCAAAGAGACACCAAGGTCCCTACCAGAATCTGGAGTTAGGAAGTTTCAGTAATGAAGTAAGTCCTTTTCCTCGAATCTCTTTCTTACAAGAATGCAGAGGGAAGAGCTTTGAAGTGAGAACAGGTGCTTCGGATGTCAGGGGTTTGGGCCCCCAGCTCAAGGATTTCCCATCTCCTTCTGTGGGCCAAGGAAGCTAGGAGCCAGAGTTTAGAGACAGACTCCTTTGTATCGGTCCAATTAGGGTCTCTTGTCCCAAAATCAGGGCAACCCCAGAAGAGTGCTAGCTCAGCCTATAGCCTCCATACAAAGCAGTCTCTGAACTCCCTCCCAGAATTGGGGAAACCAAAGAGAGAGAGTTCCACCTCTAGACTGCAGCAACTAGACCCGTCACTATAGCTGAGAAAGTGGAGGAAGAAAAAGGACAGATCTATGCCGCAATTGAGCATCAGGGGAATAATCATCAATTTTCAATCCTCCAGACTCTAGGGTAAGCAATTCAAGCTTTTGATTGATTCAAGAAGTACTCATTCTTTTATTTCCCCAGGATGTCTGCGCAAGTTAGTCCTAAATCAAAAATCAGGGAAACCTATGCAAGTGGAATTGGCCAGTGGTAGGGAAAGATTCTTTTCACACACCTTGAGACATACCTTATTCAATTTAGTCTAGATGGGAACGTAACAACAGAGTGCCAGTTCAGAGTCCTACCCTTAGGAATCTATAATGGAATCCTTGGAATGGATTGACTCCATAAGAATCAGGCTGACACTCATTGTCACAATGGAACCATCTCTTTCCTTGACCTTCACGAGAATAAAGTTCAAGGAACTGGAATTTTCGGATCCCCAGTGCTGCAATTAGTCAAGGCTTCTAAATTGTTAACACTAGTTCTGTAATTGGACACTAAAGTGTCCTGAAAGTTAGCATTTTTCTTGAATTTTTGTGGGCAATCTATTAAGAGTTTTGAAATGCTTAACATCCACAGATGTTCCTCAAGACCCAAAAAAAATTAAGATTTTTTAAATTGCACTTTTCTTAGCTTTTGCAAGGCAATATTTTAATTTTCTTAGACACATACTGATAAAACGCATGATTTTTGCTGTTTTCAAAATAGTAGTAATTTGTACATAACTTTTAGAAGGGACATAGTTTGATCATGAAACTTGGCTTGATGGAAAGCCCATGATGTAAACTAAATCTTGGAATCATCAAACGATAATTATTGGATAAATTTTTGACTCGCTAATATTGAAATGATGTTTTTTATACAGGTGGAGCATGAATTTTTCTCCTTCCATATGCAAGCTAATAATGTAAAACTTGAGGTGCACCCATGTTATATAGGGTAAATACTACTTTGTTTTGAATTTTCCAAAACTTTAGAGCCACTTTTTGGGCCTCTTCTCATACATGGCCTTTTGCGCAACCTATTTTTAATACGTAAAATGTCTAATTATGAGCCTAATTTTGATTTTCATCAAAGGGGAAAGCTGTGTAAGTGCATTATTTGTTGTAACTATAGGTGTAGACTACTTGTGCAAGCATAGTTATGATTAGTTTTTGAAAAAAGATGATCAAATTTTGTATTTTTATTTTTTACAGTTTTTTTAGAACTAGGCGATAAGAACCTACTTAAGTGGAGGCTAAGTTAGTGTCATACACATCAAATTATGGCTTATTTATCTTATCTCAAGCATGAAAACCAATAATCAACATTCTCATTGATAGGGCTACAATTTTTTTTAGTGGCGTGATTGAGTTTTGATAATACGCGTTACTTTTGCTGATTTTATACAACTTTTTTGGAAAAAATTCTAGGAAAGGAAAATGATTTTTTTGGTGAACTTCTACCTCCTTGGACTGATGTATGCTATCAAAATATCTTGGAAAAAATGCTATTGATATCATTGGATTTTTTTTTTGAGAGAATGATGCTTGCATATTTGAAAAAATCTTGAAAAATCCTGAAAAATGTTCATTTTCAAGACATATGCTACTTTGTTGCTTATGTACTTCCAAATAAAAAGGCATTTTATATGTTTAGCATTTTTTACATAAGCATAGGGTTATGTTCTACATGCCCAATGAAGCATTTTGGTTTTTAAAGCCTACATTAGGAGTTTGATTTTTTTTTGCAACCCCCAAAAAAGGACACTCAAGTGTCCTGTTTTGGTACCAAACTAGTGTTAAAAGGGCTCAAAAAGAGATAAGCTATTTATGTTGTTAAGATGAATCCGGTAGATATAAAATGCAAGGCTAAAGAACTAGAGTGGTTAAGTGAGTATGCAGATGTGTTCCCAGAAGAGCTGACTGAGATGCCTACATCTCGCAAAGTAGATCATGAGATCGAGTTAACCCCCGGAGCTCAGCCAGTAGCCCAGCGTGTATACAAAATACCAATCTCCTTGAAGCCATAGAACTTAACGAGCAGTTAAGACAACTGCTAGAGCAAGGATTTGTCAGACCCAGTGTCTCACCTTGGGGTGCAGCCGTTCTCTTTCAAAAGAAGAAAGATGGAACGTTAAGACTCTATATTGACTACAGAGGATTGAATCAATTAACAATTAAAAATAAGTATCCTATCCCAAGGATTGATGAACTTCTAGATCGGTTAAGTGGGACCCAAATGTTCACAAAGATAAATCTCAAATCCGGGCACTACCTCATCAGAATCAAGGAATAGGACATCTTGGAGACACCATTCAATGCTTGCTATGGGCATTATGAGTTCACAGTCATGCCGTTTGGATTGACTAATGCCCCGGCGACGTTGAATCATCTTATGCAGGATATTCTTAGAGAATACTTGGATGATTTTGTACTTGTCTTCTTTGATGATATCTTGGTATACTCAAAGAATGCTGCAGATCATGAACATCATGTGCGCAAGGTTCTGGAAATCCTAAGGAAGCACCAACTGTTTGCAAAAAAGAGCAAGTGTTCTTTTTCAGTTGACCAAGTGGTGGAATACTTAGGATTCATAGTGTCTAAAAATGGGATTTCTCCTGATCCCGCAAAGATCCAAGCAGTCTTGTAGATTGGCCGGAACCCAAGACGATAAAGGAAGTCAGAGGATTCCTAGGATTAACTGGATGGTATAGGATCTTTATACCCGGGTATGCTCAGATAGCATCCCCTTTATCTAACCTTCTCAAGAAGAGTACCCTATTTCAGTGGACTGTAATGTGTCAGAGTGCCTTTGATAAGCTGAAGATAGCCTTAGTAACCAACCCGATCCTTAAATTGCCAGATTTTACCAAACCTTTTGAGGTAGTTACTTATGCCAGTGGGTTTGCATTAGGTGGTGCTCTTATGCAGGAAGGTCATGTAGTGGCCTATGAATCCAAAAAGCTCAGAACATATGAGAGAAATTATGCCATCCATGACTTGGAGTTACTCCCAATAGTTTACTCCCAAAATCTTGTCCAAATTCAGTCAAACTGAAGCTGGAAAATTCTAGAACCCAGTTGAACTCAGCAAGTGGCATCCCTCACCTATAAATAGACCCTCATTATTTTGTATTCTCATATTTGAGCTATACCATGCCAGTATTACATTAAAATAATCATATTTTCTATTATCCCTTAAAAATCCTCTACTTTTGGGGAGCTTGGAGCTTCTCTCTCTCTTCAACAACTCTTGGAGCTCTCTTCTCCACTTGCTAAACCAATTGATTGGTTGGGGGATTCACTAGTAGAAAAAGAAGCAAGCTAATCCTTGAGGTAAGAATGAATTTTATGGCTTTTTGTTAAGATTCTCAAATGACTTCTCTTCTCAACCCCTCTCAAGCTTGAGAAATTTCTAATTGGTTGTTTTAAATTCAAATCAAGCTTTCCCTAAGAATTTTAATGTGTAATCAAGAAAAAGTTAATCTTTATGCTTAATTAGAATGTTTTCTTATGTATATCTCTCTCTCCAAAAAGAATAGTCATTCCTATGGCTAATTCTTTAGCAAAAGGATGCTTCTCACATTGATAAATTCTTAATTCAAAATCAAACTCTAAGCTTGTTAAGCTAGAGAGTAAGAAAATGGTATTGCTTCTATGTTTAAAAAATAATGGTAAATTCTTTTAGAATATTTATAAGTAGTTAAAAACTACTTTAATTGATTCTAAATGGGAAAGAGATAATCCTATCAATTCGGGAAAAGAGGAATAGTGGAAATAGCTTAATCTAGTAGAAAAATCATAATTAAGTTTATGATTATAGTTAAAATTATGATTTAAATTCATAGTTTAGATTTAAGCTTACAAATAGATCTTCTATCATATTTGCATTACAATGTTTTATTCTTTTAAGAAAAAAAATGAAAATTATCAGTAATAGCAGCAGGCGAAGCTTTGGTAAAATTTTCAGAAAATAATACAGATCTTATTTTTATGCATGATGCTAAAAGAGGACTTCCTACCATATTCTAGGATTGAACATCCTATGCAAAAAGAATGATTTTCATCATATTCATGGGAAATAAAGTTTTAGTATTTATGTATAAATATTTAATTAAAAGAAAAGAGAAATTTTTGGTAAATTTATTTTATGCATAAGAAATTTTTAAATGGTAAAAGAGGAATTCCCATGACATTTGGAATTCAATCATTTAGATTCAAAAAGAGGGATTTTAAGCATATTGAAAAAAATGGATATTTGTATTTAATTTAAAAGAAGAATTTTTATGATATTTTAAGTAGAGAAAGGTTTAAATTAAATTTTGGTGACAAAAGAGGAGTTTTCACCATAATTCTACCTAAAAACTTAGGGTTGGTATATAAATTGGTAGAAAGAATATTCTTAGATATTTTAGGTGGATAAATCACCAAATTGATATTTACCCAAAATTAGATTAATGGAAGAAGAGTATTTTTATAAAAACCTGATATTCTCATATTGAACCATTTCTTAATCTATTATGGTTAGGAAGGAATGAAATTCATAAAGTTGGAATTTTCCTTACGGTTAGAAGTTCAGTAGATTTTTATCTGAAAAAAATCCTTAGGAATCAAAGTTAGAAGTAAACCGAATAATTTTGGTTAGACCACGATTGTGAGAGGGGCGGCCAGTAAACTACTTGCCCATCTTTGGAATCTGAATCAAGCAAAACCTCGTAACCAATTCCAATTCTTGACACAAAGAATACACTACCCTTGAATTAGCATAGTTTTCCATTAACCGAAATCACCAAGAATCTAGTTGTAAATTCAGTGAAATGATGGGTAGATTACCTTGATGAGCGATCAATGAGTCTCATTAAGAAAATCCAGATTATGGGAAAAGGGTTTTGTGGAACTAATCTCGAACCAGGAATTCTACTTGCATAGAACCTATGTTTTCTTTTAAAGGACCGTTTTACGCCAGAATGCTTGGAGGAAGCATTTGGTATGTGTTTAACTAAGGAGAGACTCCTTGTGCAACAGCTGGCAGGGAGTTGTCGAGGGACGTCGCTCGCGACAAAGCCTACCAAGGTCTTGACCAGCCTTGGTATGGTTAAAATGGTGCGCTTCCAGTACGATGGGCGAAGATCGACAAAGTAGTCCCTGAGTGAAGTGCTAGGAAACCTAAGTAGGATCCTAGAGGGTTCTGACCACGTGATGCACGGGCTCGCGGTTGCTAGGACACCCATGTGTACGTCGAGGAAGATACGGATGAACCGAAAGAATGACTTTTGTGAATGGAATTTTGATATTGGATCTCGTTGGTTGACTAGCTGGTCTTCAGCGGAGAGTCCGGATTGGAGAGTCCAGATGATATATTTTGTAAAACAATGGACTCAATATTTTGGAGGATTATGATCAGTAATACTATGATTTCATTGAAAGATTGTTTGAAAGACAGCCAAATCTGTTAAAATAGCAATTTCATATTGGGTGTGTTAGTGGTATGACTACCTTGAATTTTGCTTGAAACATGGGCTATGGGGCCTGGGAACTCTTTTCCTCGGTACCCGAGCAAAACATAACCAAATTTTTTATAAAGGAATCCCACCAATACAGTGGTTGGGCGGTTGGATAACCCATGGGCCGCGGTTGGGGTTAGGCTCTAGATCGGGGGATTCCTGCGATACAAATAGTTATGATTAGGTTACGTTAGTTAGATTAAGTCCTAGGAAGACCCTTGTTCTGTGGGAGGGAATCAGCGGCGGCTGTGCCTTCTTAAAGGAGGAAAAAAGTGGTGATCTCTTCTCTTTGATCTGACCATGTGACTTTTGGGTTTGGTCAGATCAGTTTGGATAGTTAAGACTTTGACTTGTTAGATCAATTCTCCATTAGATGATTTCCCTGGTTGAATTGCCCGTGCCTTCCGGGCGAGGGACGTTTTTTCGGGTTCGATTTCGGAGGAACCGCCGAGCTAGTCTCTTGTCCGGACATTCGTGGGGGCGAGGCCCAGAGTGTGGATCCTTGCCCCACGTGAGAGGTTGACGCCCCTTCCGCCGCTAGTGCCCTCGGAGGGGGCATCGCAGAGGGGGCGGGGATCTCACAGCAAATATATATATATATATATATATATATATATATCTAATTACTTTGAAATCTAATTAATCTTAGATTCTAATTTACCTCTAATTAGTGTTTACAATGTAGTTAGTGCTTATTAAGGCTTACAATGTAGTTAGTGCTTACTAGTTTATGCATATGAAATAATCTTGGGAAAGATGGGCTAAAGAGTCTAAATTGAGTGTGAAATTGAAATTGGCTCTCAACTTTGAGAGAGATGGGCTAAATTGACTTGGTGTGTAGATTGGCCAAATTTTAAAATTTGAGTTTCCCAAAATATTCAAATTTCCCCCCATCACTTTGAAATTTGAATTTCCTCCCAAAATTTGAATTTGTCATTCTCTTGTGTCAACAACCATGAATATTAGAATGGTCCTATGGCCAATCTCTGCATCTGCATGGTAAGAATGGCCATAGGTCCATTCTACCATGCACAATGTGCTTTACAATGGCCCTAGTTTCATTTTACCATGCATAATTTACTTTAAAGATTGGACCTAGGTCCATTCTAGCATCCATAATGGGGAATTTTAGGATGGCCCTAGAGCCAAGCTCTACATGTGCATGCATAAAATATCAGCCTTGTGCATGGTAGAATGTCCCTTGGGTCATTCTTGCAATAAAATGTATTTAAGAATGGCCCTAGGTCCTTTGTACCTACACAATGTGATTGAGAATGGCCATTCTCTGCTCCCTTGTGTCAACTCTTTTGTGTACTTTAGAATGGCCCTAGGACCATTCTCTACTCCCTTTTATCAACCCCCTATGGCCAATATCTACATATGCATGTGGAATAAATCAAGATTGACCATGGAAGAATGGCCCTAGGTCCAATCTCTACACATGCATGCATAATATAATGTTCTTGAAAGATTAAACCTAGGTCCATTCTACCATCCATGATGGTGAAATTTACGAAGGCCCTTGGGCCAATCTCGCTATTCTACTTTATAAAATATCAATATTATGCATGGTAGAATGGCCCTTGCACCATTCTTGTAGGCACAATGTGCTCTAGAGTGGCCTTGGGGCCATTCTACCTACACATTATGCTGGAGATTAGGCATGGGGCCATTCTACCTCTTGTATTAACAATGGGTAAATTTTAGAATGGTCCTATGGTCCCACGGGGCCATTCTACCTCTTGTATCAACAACAACGCCTGAATTTTAGAATGGTTCTATGCTCCTATGGCCATCTAGCTTGGCCCTAGGGCCATTCTACCATGCACAATTTTCTTGCAAGATTGGACCTAAGTCCATTCTAGCATCCATGATGGGGAATTTTAGGATGGTCCTAGGGCCAATCTCTACATGTGCATGCATAAAATATCAAGATTGTGTATTGTAAGATTCCTCCTCGGGCTGAATATTGATTAAGTCTCTACTTCAATCCCTTGTAATCATTCTATGTTTATGAATACAAGAAAATATGATTTTTCCTTATTTGGCCTAGTGAGATAAAAATTTCTAGAGAGTGGTAAATCAATATTGGGATATTTTTGGATAAATAAATTCTTCATATATCAAAAAAATGTTTCCCTGAAATAGAAAATCAAAATAGATTTTCCAAGGTGCAATTGGAATTAATTAAAAATGATTTAGAAGACCTTATCCTGAGGGTCAAGAGTTTTTGAAAATTTTGGATTAAGGTTCCTATGGACCAATAAGATTAATCCAAGTGTTGGGATAAGATAAATCCAAAGAATAAAAGAAAATACCCAAAAATGAGTAAATACCCACATAAGATGAAGAGTTGACTAAGTACTAGGTTTGTTAGTTAAAAATTATGAAGTATTCATAAAAAATGAGATATTTTGGAGTAATCATTCATTTTTGACACATGGGTAAGGAAATGGGGGCCCTTCAAGGAGGCGCCTATTTCACATGTGCGGATGAGTTTTAAACTCAAAAATAATAGGATATTTTTATCTCTCCTCTCTCCTAAATCAAACCAAATCAAAAAGGGAGCCAAACTGGTCTAAAACTTGTCCAAATTCAGCCAAACTGAAGCTGGAAAATTCTAGAACTCATTTGGACTCAGTTAGTGGCCTCCCTCACCTATAAATAGACCCTCATTCCTTTGTATTCTCATCTGTGAACTAAACTATGCCGGTATTACTCTAAGTTAAGCTTATTTTCTATTATCCTCTAAAATCCTCTACAAATTGAAGAGATTGGAGCTTCTCTCTCTCTTCAATCTTCCTTGGAGACTCCAACAACATACCAAACCAATTGATTGGTTGGGGGCCTCTACTGTGATCAAAGAATCAAGTAATTTAGGAGAGGTAAAGTGTGGGTTATTGTCTTCTTTTTCTTAAATCTCCAAATGTTTCTCTTCTCAACCCCTCTCAAGGTTGAGAAGCATTAATTTGAATGGATTTTGAATACTTTTGAAGTTTTTTAATGTATTATAATGAAGAAACACATAAACTTCCATTTATGCTTAATTTATAATGGTTTTTAAGCATTTCTCTCTCTCCCCCAAAGAATGGTCATTCCTATGACCTATTCTCAATTCGAATGAAGCTTCTCAGGAAGCATTTCTCTAATATAAAATTAATTTCTATGCTTGTCTAATTGGAGGCCAAAATAATGGCTTTTTAATACTTTTATGCTATTTAATTTATGGTAAAATTAAGAATCAATCCATAATTCGATAATGATCCAATTAGTGGTTATACTAATCACTTGAATAATATTAAACTTTATTCTTTCAAATTTTTTGAGAATTATCAGTAATAGAAGCGGGAGAGCTATGACAAAATTTATGTAAAATTAACACATAAATCATTTTCATTTATATTATGAAAAGAGGACTTCCTACCATATTCTAGGATTAATCATCCTAGATTAATTGAATGATTCTCATTATAATCATGGACAATTTAATTTTTATGTTTATGCATAAATAATAAATTAGAAAAAAGAGAAATTTCTAGTAATCCATTTTTTATGTTAAAAGAGTAATCCCCCATGACAATGGAAATCCATGTACTCCAGTGAAGTAAGAGAAAAATTGTGATGCTAAAATAATGCATATTTTATTTAAAAATTAAAGAAGGATTTTAGTTAACTTTATTTTTTTGCATCGATAAATTTTAAATGATGAAAGAGGAATTCCCACTATATTGGAATCCAAATATTTAAATGAGGAAAGTGTAATTCCTAGTGTAAAAGGAATTAATGGATATTTTTATTTAAAATTTAAGAGAAATTTTAGTTAAATTTATCTTTTTGTATAGATAAGATTAAATGATGAAAGAGGAACTCCCACCATATTGGAGTTCAAATGTTTAAATGAGAAAAGTGAAATTTTTAGCTTAATGGAATCAATGGATATTTTTATGTAATTTTTAAGAAGAATTTTAAGTAGATTTAATTCATGGTAAAAGAGGAATTCCCATGATAATTGGATTGCACTCATTGAAATGAGAAAAAGAACAATTTCAAGTTTATTAAAAAAAATAGGTATTGATATTTTAGTTAAAAGAAGAATTTTTATGATATTTGAGAAAAGATGGTTTTGAATGAAATTTCAGTGTCAAAAGATGAATTTCCAACCATAATTCTATCTAATTAATTAAGGCTGAGAAATTGTGGCGTAAAGAATATCTTTGGATATTTTAATTGGTAAAATCACTAAATTGATATTTTCCTTATAGAACTAAACCGAATGAATTTGGTTAGACTACGTGAGGGACAGACAGTAAACCTAATTGTCCTTCTCTCGATCTGAATCAGAAAAAAACTTCGTGACCAATTCCAGTTACTAAATCCAAAGAATACTAATCTAGTTTTTCCTTGACCAAACTCACCAAGAATCTAGTTGGACAAATGGACAAAATGATGGGTAGATTACCCTCATGAGAGATGAAGGATCCTCATGAGAAATCAAGGATCCTCATTATGAAACTGGGAATTATGGAAAAAGGGTTGTCAGAACCGATCTCAAACTGGAACTTTACTTGCATTGGAACCTCTGTTTTTTCATCCAAAGAATTGTTTTACGCCAGAATGCTGGAGGAAGCATTTGGCTTATGTTTTTCTAAGAGGAGGTTCGTTGTTGGAACAGCTGGCGGGAGTCATCAAGGGACGTTGCTCGCGGCAAAGCCTGCCCAGCCTCCTCGGTACGGTTAAAATGGTGCGCTTCCGGTACGATGGGCGAGGACCGATGAAGCGGTCCCTGAGTGAAGTGCTAGGACATCTAAGGAGGATCCTAGAGGGTTTTGACCAAGCGATGCATGGGCTCGTGGTTGCTAGGACACCCATGCGTACGTTGAGGAAGATTTCGGATGGACAAAAAGGAAAGATTTTTGAGAACCAAATTCTGATACTGAATCTCGTTGGTTGGCCAGCTGGTCTTCAACGGAGAGTTCAGAGGATACATTTTTGTAATACAATGGACTCAGAATGTTGGAAAATGATGATAAAAAATATTATGGTTTCTATTGAAGGATTGTTTTTAAAGCCTGGCCCAGTCAAATCTGTTATAAATGGCAATTTCATATTAGGTGTGTACGTGGTATGCCTACCTTGATTTTTGCATGAATCGCCGGCTAGGGGGCCTGGGAGCTATTTTCCTCGGTACCCTAGCAAAAACCCAACCAAATCTTTATAAAGGAATCCCACCAATTCAGTGGTCGGGTGGTTGGCTACGGGTGGTTGGCTAACCCATGGGCCAGATGGGCTGAATTGGAGGATTCCTGAGAAATAACTAGATACGATTAGTTACATTATTTGTTCTGTGGGAGGGGATCATCGGGCTGTGCCTCGTAAATGAGGAAAAAAGTAATAATTCCATGGACCAAGTGCAAGTCTCTTCTTGATCTGACCATGTGACTTCAGGTTTGGTCAGATCAGTTTATCTAGTTAAGACTTGACTCGTTAGAGTAATTTTCTTGCTAGAAGATTTTTCCCAATTGGCGGAATCGCTCGTGCCTTCTGGGCGAGGGGAGTCTTCCGGGCCCAGTCTCGGAGGGGCTGCCCAGGCTAGCCTCTCGTCCTAGACATCCATAGGAGAGGCCTCGAGTGTGTGGACCCCGCCCCACATGGGAGGCCGACGCCACTTCCACCACCCAGCAAGAGCCCCGGAGTAAGTACAGGACCTCACAGCTGGTATCAGAGCTTTGTTGAAAGGTAATAAGGATAAACAAATTCTTATCAGAAATTGATAATAAAAACTATAAAAAAAAGCATTTTCATAATGTATTTTCATTCCATAAGCTTCTTAAATGAAGAATTTTTAATCAAAGAAATTGTTTTCATAGATGGAAGTTCCGTACTTATCTGGTATTCCCGACCCACCTCACCCAGTCGTCGCAAGACATGACTGCGTTCGCCTTTGAGCATCTCATCTCTTCCACTGCAACTCGAACAAGCTGAGTCAGACTCGCAAGCCATTTCGAGGATTTATATTTTCCTGATCCAGCGGAGAGACGACAGCATAAGTGGTTTACAGGGCAGTATGTCCACGCCTCTTGTGACCGGCGTGCAATGCTGAGGCAAAACCTCTCATTGGCCATGAGTGTGATAAAGTTGAAAGTGGTACATGGTGTCATTCTATATCATTCAATGCCTCGGAATTTCAGACTCTCATGCCAAATCTATAGACTCCTTAGTCGCTTTATTCCTAAGGAGAAGATAATAGCTCCCTTGGCAGTAAGTGAACATTTGTATCAGGGCATGGCTATGGCCCAGTACTGCCGTCTTATGCGTCTCCCGAGGAGATTTTGATTTCTGGAGCCAAGTTGCTCTATGTACATATTGAAACTTTTATATAAATAAAGAAATATTTTCTAGAGAAAAATTCCCTGCTACTATATAAGTGATTGTTTATGGATGAACTGATAAAGAAAAATCTGTTATTGGACATATGTCATAGATCTCCACAATAAGATCATTTGTCTTGTTTAAGAAATTGTTTTCCGAACCTCTTAAGTCTTAGGATCTCGTAGACAATATCAAAAATAAAAATTTAATAATATATCATTTTTGGCAGAATCATGACACAAGGAAACCGTGGCCGTCAGCAGCCAGACCCTCTCTCTAAAGATGATGAGCTTGACCACCTTGATGTTCGCAAGCATCTTCATAGAACTCAGCCAGGACCCTTCAAAGGAGAAGGGGAGAACTTGGGCAAGGCTATGGAGAAATGGGTGGAAGCCATGGAAGAACATTTTGATGTCACCGGCTACAATGAGCAAAGAAAAATGACTCTCGCCAGGCTGAAGATAGTGGAAATAGCCAGGGTGGCATGGAGGAACCATTGTGACACCAACCGTCTGGACAAAAATACTCAGTCCTGGAACGACCTTAAAACCTATTTAAGGAAGAGATTTTGTCCCCCTGGATTTCTGGAAACCAAAATGAACGAATTCTTAGAGCTGAAGTAGGGGAGCAAAACCATCAAGGAATATCATCAGGCCTTCGCTCTTCTACTCAAATATTCACCATCTCTAGATGAAGAGCAAATCATGACCGGATTCATTCGGGGAATGAACAAACCCTTGGACACACTGGTCAAAAATGCCAAGCTAATGTCCATGCTTGAAGCTATTAGAATGGCGAAGGACTTTGCCAAAGCCTTCATCGTAAGAGTCCCGCCAAAGCCAGCTCCCTCATCCTTCAAAAGATTTCAGACTCCGAGAAGTTCTTTCAACTTTCCGCCTCCAAAGAGACACCAAGGTCCTAACCAGAATGAGAATGCAAAGGGAAGAACTTCGAAGAACTTCTAAGCGAGAACAAATGCTTCGGATGTCAGGGATTTGGGCACCAGCTTAAGGATTGCCCATCTCCTTCGGTGGGCCAAGGAAGCCAGGGTCCCAGAGTTCAGAGACCGACTCCTTCATTTTTGTCCAACCAAGGTCCCCCGTGGTGGCAGAATCAGGGTAACCCAAGAAGAATGCCAGCTCAGCCTGCAGGCTCCATGCAAAGCAGTTTTCGAACTCCCTCCCAGAATTGGAATAACCAAAGAGAGAGAGTTCCACCTTAGACTGCAGCAGCCAGAGCAGTCACCATAGCTGAGGAAGTGGGAGAAGAGAAAGGACAGATCTATGCAACAATTGAGCATCAGGGGAATAACCATCAATTCTCACTCTAGTAGAGTACCAGGGTAAGAAATTCAAGCTTTTGATTGATTCAGGCACAGTACTCATACTTTTATTTTCCCAGGATCTCTACGTAAATTAGTCCTAAATCAAAAATCAAGGAAACCTATGCAAGTAGAATTAGCTAGTGGGAAGATTCTTTTCACTCACCTTGAAACTGACCTTATTTAGCCTAGATGGGAACGTAAAAGAGTGCCAGTTTAGAGTCCTAGCCCTGGGAATATATGATGGAATCCTTGGAATGGATTGGCTCCAAAAGAATCAGGCTGACATTCATTGTCACAAAGGAACCATCTCTTTCCTTGACCTTTACGGGAGTAAAGTTCAAGGAATTTGGAATTTCCAAATCCCCAGTGCTACATTTAGTCAAGGCTTCCAAATTATTAAAAGGGCTTAGAAAGAAGCAAGCTATATATGTCATTAAAATGAATCCACCCCAGTAGACATAAAATGCAAGGCTAAAGAATCAGAGTGGTTAAGTGAGTATGCAGATGTGTTTCTTGAAGAACTGACTGAGATGGCTCCATCTCATGAAGTAGATCATGAGATCGAATTAACCCCCGGAGCTCAACCAGTAGCCCAGCGTGCATGCAAAATGCCAGTTCCCTGAAGCCATAGAACTTAAGCAACAGTTAAGACAACGAGTGTCTCACCTTGGGGTGCACTCGTTCTCTTTCAAAAGAAGAAAGATGGAACGTTAAGACTTTGTATTGACTATAGAGGATTGAATCAATTAACAATTAAGAATAAGTATCCTATTCCTAGGATTGATGAAATTTTGGATCGGTTAAGTGGGACCCAAATGTTCACAAAGATAGATCTCAAATCCGGTTACTACCAGATCAGAATCAAAGAGCAAGACATCCCAAAGACAGCATTCGATACTCGCTATGGGCATTATGAGTTCACAGTCATGCCGTTTGGATTGACTAATGCCCCGGCAACATTCAATCATCTTATGCTGTAGGAGGATATTCTCAGAGAATACTTGGATGATTTTGTTCTTGTCTTCTTTGATGATATCTTAGTACACTCAAAGAATGCTGCAGACCATGAAGATCATGTCCACAAAGTCCTGGAAATCCTAAGGAAACACCAACTCTTTGCAAAGAAGAGCAAGTGTTCCTTCTCTGTTGACCAGGTTGAATACTTGGGATTCATAGTGTCAAAGGATGGGATTTCTCTTGACCCCGCAAAGATCCAAGTAGTAGTTGAATGGCCAGAACCCAAGTCGGTAAAAGAAGTCAGAGGATTCCTACCGGATGGTATAGGATCTTTATACCTAGGTATGCTCAGATAGCATCCCCTTTGACTAACCTTCTCAAGAAAAGTACACTTTTTCAGTGGAAGAGTGCCTTTGACAAGCTAAAGATAGCCTTAGTAACCAACCTTGTTCTTAAATTACCAGATTTTACCAAACCCTTTGAGGTAGTTACTGATGCCAGTGGATTTGCCTTAGGCGGTGCTCTAATGGAGGAAGGTCATGCATTGGCCTATCAATCCCGAAAACTCAGAACACATGAGAGAAATTATGCCATCCATGACTTGGAGTTACTTTCAGTAGTGTATGCTTTGAAGTTGTGAAGACATTATCTTTTGGGACAAAGGTTCACCTTGATGACAGATCATCAAAGTCTAAAGTGGATCTTCACCCAAAGGGATCTCATGTGTCAAAGGAGATGGATGCAGACCCTGTAAGAATTTGATATTGAAATAAAGTATCGGCCGGGGAAAGAAAATGTGGTTGCAGATGCGCTTAGCAGAAAAGCCTCCTTGCTTGCAATTATAGTGGTTTCAAATCCATTGAAGCAAAGGAGAAATTCATGTAGGACAAATTCTTTGCCCCTATTGCTACCCTTCTGTTTGCAGGAAAGCAAGACTCCTCAGGAAATGAGTCGAGTTCTTGGGTACAAACTCGATGAAGGATGCATGTATTATAATAATCGGCTATGTATCCCCAATGATGTGGGAAGAAAGGGAAGAATTCTGAGAGAAGCCCATGATAGCCTGATAGCTGGACATCCAGGGTTTATAAAAACCTATATCTTTGTGAAGAAAAGCTTCTTTTGGCCAGGACTCAAAAAGGATGTACTTGATCATGTGCGGAAATGCTTGATGTGCCAAAGAGTCAAGGCAAAGAGAGTCAAGATGCCAGGGAAACTGCAACCTCTAAGTGGGAATGGATCAGTATGGACTTTGTCATTGGATTACCTTCAGTGTAATCAGGTTACAACTCCATTTTTGTGATAGTTGACAGGCTAACCAAAGTTGCCCATCTGATTCCAGTGAAAGAAACATACACTGCACTGGATGTTGCTAGAGTTTTCCTTAAGGAGATCTTCAGATTGCATGGTTTACCCAGGAAGATAGTAAGTGAGAGAGATCCCAAATTCACATCGAAATTATGGATTGTGTTCTTTGAAGCAGTAGGAACTTTCTTGGATCTCAGCACAGCCTATCACCTCGAACTGATGGCCAGACGGAAAGGGTGAATCAAGTAATTGAAGATATCCTTCGGTCATGCTGCAGAGCAAGGAACCCAAGAAGTGGTTAAGTCATCTGCATTTGGTCAAATTTGCTTACAATGCTTCTTATCATCATCGGAGCATTGTGATGAGTCCTTTCAAAGCTTTGTATGGACAAGATTGCATTACACCGTTGACTTGGTCTGACCCATTGATCAGATTCGAAATGTCCAGACAAATGCTTGACGACATGGACCATCAGATGCAATCAATCCGTAAAGATATAAAGGTAGCCCAAGATAGGCAAAAGTAGTATGCAGATAAACAGAGATCTGAGAGAGAGTTCAGAGAATCAGATATATGGTCTTCATTCGAGTACGACCAAAAAGAAGTTCCTTATCCTTAGGGAAGTACAAGAAGCTCTCTCCCAGATACTGTGGGCCGTATACTGTCATAAAGAAAGTGGGCGATCTAGCCTACAAACTTCTTTTGCCTCCCCATCTCAAGGTACATGATGTATTCCATGTCAGCCTGCTTAAGAAATATGTAACTAGCCTGAGTTACGTTCTTGATGATGAGCAATTGATCTCTTTCACTCAAGGCCAGATGGTACTCCAACCTGAGGAAATCCTTGACGTTCGGGAGAAGATTCTCAGGAGCAGAGTTCTCAGAGAAATCTTAGTAAAGTGGAAGTTCTTCCCTCTAGAAGACGCCACTTGGAAGAAAGAAGAACAGTTGGCGAAGGATTACCCCCACTTTGTGAGATGAGGACATCTCGCATTTTTCAACTGGGAGAGGATGTAAGATTCCTCCTTGGGCTGAATATTGATTAAGTCTCTACTTTAATCCCTTGTAATCATTCTATGTTTCTGAATACAAGAAAATATTATTTTTCCTTGTTTGGCCTAGTGAGATAAAAATTTCTAGAGAGTGGTAAATCAATATTGGGATATTTTTGGATAAATAAATTCTTCAGATATCAAAAAAATGTTTCCCTGAAACAAAAAATCGAAATAGATTTTCCAAGGTGCAATTGGAATTAATTAAAAATGATTTAGAAGACCTTATCCTAAGGGTCAAGATTTTTTGAAATTTTTGGATTAAGGTTCCTATGGACCAATAAGATTAATCCAAGTGTTGGGACAAGATAAATCCAAAGAATAAAAGAAAATACCCAAAAATGAGTAAATGCCTACCTAAGATGAAGAGTTGACTAAGTACTAGGTTTATTAGTTAAAAATTATGAAGTATTAATAAAAAAATGAGATATTTTGGAGTAATCATTCATTTTTGACACATGGGTAAGGAAATGGGGGCCCTTCAAGGAGGTGCCTATTTCACATGTGTGGATGAGTTTTAAACTAAAAAATATTAGGATATTTTTATCTCTCCTCTCTCCTAAATCAAACCAAATAAAAAAGGGAGCCAAACAGGTCCAAAACTTGTCCAAATTCAGCCAAACTGAAGCTGGAAAATTCTAGAACTCAGTTGGACTCAGTTAGTGGCCTCCCTCACCTATAAATAGACCCTCATTCCTTTGTATTCTCATCTGTGAACTAAACTATGTCGGTATTACTCTAAATTAAGCTTATTTTCTATTATCCTCTAAAAACCCTCTACAAATTGAAGAGATTGGAGATTCTCTCTCTCTTCAATCTTCCTTGGAGACTCCAACAACATACCAAACCAATTGATTGGTTGGGGGCCTCTACTGTGATCAAAGAATCAAGTAATTTAGGAGAGGTAAAGTGTGGGTTATTGTCTTCTTTTTCTTAAATCTCCAAATGTTTCTCTTCTCAACCCCTCTCAAGGTTGAGAAGCATTAATTTGAATGGCTTTTGAATACTATTGAAGTTCTTTAATGTATTGTAATGAAGAAGCACATAAATTTTCATTTATGCTTAATTTATTTCTCTCTCTCCCCCAAAGAATGGTCATTCCTATGACCTATTCTTAATTCAAATGAAGCTTCTCATGAAGCATTTCTCTAATCTAAAAGTAATTTCTATGCTTGTCTAATTGGAGGCCAAAATAATGGCTTTTTAATACTTTTATGCTATATAATTTATGGTAAAATTAAGAATCAATCCATAATTGAAAAATGATCCAATTAGTGGTTATTCTAATCACTTGAATAATACTAAACTTTATTCTTTCAAATTTATTGAGAATTATCAGTAATAGCAGCAGCGGAGCTATGGTAAAATTTCTGTAAAATTAACACATAAATCATTTTCATTTATATTATGAAAAGAGGACTTCCTATCATATTCTAGGATTAATCATCCTAGATTAATTGAATGATTCTCATTATAATCATGAAAAATTTAATTTTTATGTTTATGCATAAATAATAAATTAAGAAAAAGATAAATTTCTAGTAATCCATTTTTTATGTTAAAAGAGTAATCCCCACCATGACAATGGAAATCCATGTACTCCAATGAAGTAAGAGAAAAATTGTGATGCTAAAATAATGCATATTTTATTTAAAAATTAAAGAAGAATTTTAGTTAAATTTATCTTTTTGCAGAGATAAAGTTTAAATAATGAAAGAGAAATTTTCACTATATTGGAATCCAAATATTTAAATGAGGAAAGTGTAATTCCTAGAGTGTAAAGGAATTAATGGAGATTTTTATTTAAATTTTAAGAGAAAATTTAGTTAAATTTATCTTTTTGTATAGATAAGATTAAATGATGAAAGAGGAATTCCCACCATATTGGAGTTCAAATGTTTAAATGAGAAAAGTGGAATTTTTAGCTTAATGGAATTAATGGATATTACGTGGAGAGAGAGAGAGAGCCATGTAGCAAAAAGATTATCACATGATTTAGCTAAAATAAGACTTACAAAATGCTTGTAGGATTCCTCCCCAGCCCCTCAAGATGTCCAGTTTCTTTCCCTGTAATCAATCCCCTTTTCAGAATAATAAAAAATCTTATTTCTACTTGTTTTGGTCTAGAGAGAGAAAATGTTCTAGAGAGAGATAATTCAGTTTTTAGATATCTTTGGATGGAAAAATATCCCTTCTTATTAAAATAAAATTTCCCCAAACAGAAGTTTAAAAAGAAATTTCTAAGGTGCATTAGAAATAAATTATAATGTGCACAAAAGATCTTAGCCGAAGGGCCCCTGTTTTCAGAAAATTTTGGATTAAGGTCCAAACAAAGGTTTGACAGGCCAATGAGATTAATCCAAATGTAGGGAGGAGATAAATTTAAAAAAAAAACCCCCAAAAATGAGTATGTAAATTCCTCCCTAGCCTCTCAGGATGTCCAGTATCTTCCCCTGTAGTCAAATCCCTCTTCAAAAATATAAAAGATCTTGTTTCTACCTGTTTTGGCCTAGAGAGAGAAAATATTCTAGAGAGAGAATATTCAGATTTTGGATATTTTTGGATGGAAAAATATCTCTTTGTATTTAAATAAGCTCCCCCAAAACAGAAGTTCAAAAAGATTTTCAGAAGGTGCATTAGAAATCAAGTATAATCTGTTCAAGAGGCCTTATCCTAGAGGGGGTCAAGATTTTTTCGAAATTTTAAATTAAGGTTCCTATGGACCAATAAGATTCATCCCAATGTAGGGAGGAGATAAATGGAAGAATAAAAGGAAAATCCCCCAAAAATGAGTAAATACTCACATAAGATGAAGAGTTGACTAAGGACAAGGTTAATAGTTAAAAAAGAGAGATATTTAGAGGAAATGATGCATTTTTGACACCTTAGTATCAGGGAATTCTCCTCATGAAGGAGGCACCTATTTCACATGTGTGGGAGAGTTTTAAACTCCCAAATAATGAGATATTTTTATCTCTCCTCTCTCCTGTTTCAACTAGATTCAAAAAGTGGACTAAACTGACCCAAAAAAAATTTACCAAACTGATTTGGAAAATTCTAGAATTAGTTTGCTTGGTTAGAGGCTCACTTTTTCCTATTAATAGAAGCCTCCCTCTTTGTTGAAGCTTAATAGTGTTTTTTGCACAGTTACCTTGCTTCTCCCAAGAGCCAAAAACTGTGAATTTACTCATAACTCATTAGTTTTTGACCTTTCCCTCTTCTAAAGATTGGTGGCCACTCTTGTTTCAAACAAGAGTAGATCCCTCAAACCATCAAGCCAAAGGAAAGCTCTCAAATTCTCCTTGTAAGTTGGAGATTCTTCTCTTTTCTATTTCATTTTATGGTTTTTATGATTTTTGTCTTCTCTAAAATGAATATGATGTTATGCCTCATTGAAAAAAGGCATTCCCCTCTCTTCTTTTGTAAATCCAACCATTCTTTATCCTAGATGAATGATTGATGGATAAAATCAAGTTTTTCATAATATTTCTCTTAAATAAGTAGAAAATGCTTACATTAGAATGATTTAAATACTCTTGGTGAAATTCTAATTAATTTTAGAGAGTTAAAATTGAAAAATGGTCAGCCATACAAAGGAGGTTATGGCAAAATTTTCTAAAATTATGAAAAATAAGTTTTACTTTTTTTATTCAAAAATAGTAATTCCCATCCTATATGTATTCTTAAAGTGTTATTTTTCATCCTAGGTATAGAAAAATGCATACTAAAAATATTTTATTAAAAAAGTGTTACTTTTTTTAGAATTAAATTCTATGCATACAAGGAAGCATATTGAAATTGTTAATTTGATTATAAAAGTGTTATATTCATCATAAATGATTTTTATACATAAATGGATGCATAAAAGAAATTCTTTTATATTAAAAGTGTGATTTTCATCATAAATGGATTTTATGCATAAATTAGATGCATAAGAGAAATTCTTTTATTCTAAAAGTGTAATTCCTACTAAATTGGATTTATGCATGGAAAGATGCATAAAGAATTTATTTTAATCCAAAAGTGTTATTCTCATGAATTTTGATTTTATGCATAGAAAGATGCATAAAGAAATCTATTTTTATTTTAAAAGAGTTATTTTTATCAATTTTGATTTTATACATAGAAAGATGCATAAAGAAATCTATTTTTATTTCAAAAGAGTTATTTTCATCAATTTTATTTTTATGCATATATAAATGCATAAAGAATTTTTTATTTATTTCAAAAGAGTTATTTTCATCAATTTTTATTTTATGCATAGAAATATGCATAAAGAAATCTATTTTTATTTCAAAAGAGTTATTTTCATCAATTTTATTTTTATGCATAAATAAATGCATAAAGAATTTTATTTTTAATTCAAAAGAGTTATTGTCAATTTTGATTTTATACATAAATAGATGCATAAAGAATTTTATTTTTAATTCAAAAGAGTTATTTTCATCAATTTTGATTTTATGCATAGAAAGATGCATAAAAGATTTATTTGTTTTTCAAAAGTATTATTTTCATTGAAATTGAATTTATGCACAGATAGATGCATAAAAGATTTATTTTTTATTTTAAAAGTGTTATTCTCATTAAAATGGAATTTATGCATAGTAAAATGCACAAAAGTTTTTTTTAAATTCGAAAGTGTTATTTTCCTTAAAATTAAATTTATGCCTAAATAGATGCAGAAAAGGATTTTTATAAAAGAGTTATTCCTACTAAAGTTGTCTTTATACATAATTAGATGCGTAAAGAATCTTTATATAAAAAAAATTAGAATTCTCTTACATTCTATAAATAGATGTGATGAGATGTGATAGGAATCAGATAGATGTAAATGGATGGATGGAAGTAATATGAATCAGATAAATGTAAATGGATGAATGAATGTGATGTCCTGTGAATTAGGATGTGAATGAATGGAATAAGATGTGAAGGAATGTGATAGCATGTGAATCATGATATGAATGAATGATAAGGGATGTGAATAAATGACGGCATGTGAATCGGATGTGAATGGATGATGTGGTTTGATGTGTGAATGATGTAGATTAATGTGGATGGACGTATGGATGATGTGGTTTGATGTGTAAATGATGTAGATTGATGTGGATGGATGTATGGGTGTGGATGTGGATATGAAAATGGAATGTGGATGTATGTGAATGTGAATGTGGAATGTGGATATGAAAATGGAATGTGAATGTATGTGAATGTGAATGTGGATGTGGATGTGGATGTGGATGTAGATGTGTGATGTGGATGTGAATGTGGATGTGGATGTGGATGTGTGATGTGGATGTGAATGTGGATGTGGATGTGGATGTGTGAATGTGAATATGGATGTGGATGTGGATGTGGATGTGTGAATGTGTGAATGTGAATATGGATGTGGATGTATGAATGCGAATGCGGATGTGAATGTATGATATAGATGTATGGATGTGGATATGGATGTGGATGTATGAATGTGGATGTGGATGTGGATATAGACATGTATGTATGAATGCGGATGTGGAAGTGGATGTATGGATGTGGATGTACGAATGTGGATGTGTATGTGGAATAATGAATGCGAATGTGTATGTGAAATGATGTGATGTCGATATGAGTGAACGGATGAGATGTGATGACATGTGAATTGGGATGTGAATAAATGATATGTGATGTGAATGAATCTGATGTGATGAGATGGAAAATGATGTGATTGGATGAGAATGAGTACACATATGAATGGAATGTGGAATAAGTAATGTGGACTGATGAGGGATAATGTGGAAAGATGAGAGTTCATAATGTGGACTGATGAGAGATAATGTGGAATAAGTAATATGGACTGATGAGGGATAATGTGGAAAGATGAGAGTTCATTATAGAAATTGTATTTGTGACCTATTTATAAATAACTGTTTTATGTCAAGAATGTTGGGGAAGCATCTTGACCGTCTTGTGATTAAGGTCGTGGAGTCCTAACTAATAAAGTTGCAACAGCTGACGAAGATTCAACGGAGGATGTCTCACGTAGCATGGTCGGTCGAGGTCCAGCCTCGGTTCGTCGATTTAAATGGTGAGCTTCTGGTACGGTGGATGAGGGACCAAGGAAGCGACCTATGAGTGAAGCGCTAGGTGACCTGCAAAGGATCCTAGAGGGAGTGCTGACCATACAGTGCTCGGGCTTTGGATCGCCGAAGATACCCACACGTGCATCGGGGAAGATATTAGATCAAGGAGTAAGAGTTGTTTTCTGAATTCAGGTGTGGATCTGGTTGATTGACCTTGCTGGTCCTCAACGGATGAGTCCATGACTCTTTTATATGGATTTGTTGGTTGATCTTGCTGATCTTCCATAGAGATTCCATTTTGTTATGTAAATATATTGCCGATTACTATGAGCTAGGAACTATCAAAAATGCCCCTGAGTGAACAGGTGGTGAGCGTTCTGGTTGCCAATGATGCCATAAGTACAACGATGAAGGAATGATTGGAAATAAGGATTCAACCAGAGATTTTGAGGATTTTGATCAGTGACACAATGGTTTCATTAAAGGATTGTTTTAAAGATAGCTGATACTGAGAAAAAAAGTGATTTCATATTGGGTGTGTAAGTGGTGTGACTAGTTTTATGTTTGCATGAACATCCGGCTAGGGGGCTTGGGAACTCTTTTCCCTGGTATTGGGGACAAAACCTAACCAAATTCCTAATTGGATCCCATCACTACAGTGGTTGGGCGGTTAGCTAACCCATGGGACTGAGGGTGGTCTGATGGATCCGAATCGAGACTCAATTTCTGTTTAGTTCGATAGATGAAGTAAATTACGAACAAAAATTGTTCTATGGAAAAGAATCAACGGCTGAGCCTCTCAATGAGGAAAAAAGCGTTGGTCTCTATGATCCAAGTACAGTCTTTTTCCCTGATCTGCTGACTATGGGACTTACGGGTTCGGTCAGATGAGCTCAGTTAGTTAAGGCTTTTGACTACGTTAGGGAAAAGTTATCTTGGTGGAATTGCCCGTGCTTTCCGGGCAAAGGAAGTTTTTTCGGGTTCGGTCTTGGAAAAACCGATGGATTAGTCTCTTGTCCGGATATCTGTGGGCGAGGCCCCGAGTGTGGGACCCTGCCTCATGCAAGAAGTGCTACTTCCGTTTGCTAGCACCCCTGAATTTGTTGCGCGGTGGGGACAGGGATCTTACAGTTGGTATCAGAGCTATTTGGCTAATGAGGATCAATCGAGAAGCCAAATATATCAAAAATTTATCAAGAAGCACTAAAAGGGTGTAATTGTGTGATAAAATTCTTACAATTTGATATTCAAACTGAAATTCGTAAATTGGTAATTAGGTCTTCAGATGGAAGTACCGTAATTGTATGGAATCCCTGACTTGCTTGAGGCCTAGACATGATGGTATTTACCTTATAGTTCCAAGAACCATGACTATCCGTATATACCGAGGGTATAACTGTAGCTCTTTACTAGCAGTATATACGAGTAAATCTAAGACTTGAAATTATAAGCATTAATGCTATCTAGATGATGAATTTGAATGTGGTTGATATGATTTTCAAATTCTTGTTGAGAACTGATGAGTTGATTTGGATTTTGATTGAAAAATGATGATCCTTGAAATTTGGTTGAAGTGTAATAAGCTGAGCGAAACTGCAATGAGGATGAATGGGACGAGTCCCTGTGATGATGTTCTTAATTGGAATGATGTTAATGACTTCAACCAATCACTATGAGATTAGTGGATTGTGTTGGCAGACTGCTAGTGTTAACGTTTGTCCAGTTAATCAAGTTAAGGGATGATAAATTAAAAATCTAAAAAATTGAAATTCCCATGGAGGACTGTTCAGATGGAAAAAATTAGTCTGATGGACCATTATTGTGTTAAAGCTATGAATGAGATATTCTAAATGAATTGTTAATTGATAATGCATTCTATATGAGTATCTTTATCCCTTGATTCTATGGGGAGCCGACCTATTTAGAGAACCCCAGAATCAGTTGAATCAAAAATCGGATTGAATCATAAATAAAGAGACTTAACAAGAATTTTCGTATTTATAGGAACATGGATCGAGGTCGCGGTGGTAGAAATGTTAACCCCCAACTCGATGAAGAAGAGCTCAACCTAGATGTTCATAAAACTCTTCATAGTTCGCAGCCTAGACCTTTCAAGGGTGAAGGGGAAAACTTGGGCGAGGCTGTGGAGAAGTGGATCGAATCAATGGAAGAATACTTCGATGTCACTGGGTACAATGAGAAGAGCAAAATGGCTCTTGCAAGGCTGAAGATAGTGGAGATAGCTAGAGTGGCATGGAGAAACCACTGCGAGACAAACCATCTCGACCGAAATACTCAAACTTGGACTGATCTCAAAATTTACCTAAGGATGAGGTTCTATCCTCCTGGCTTTTTAGAAACAAAGATGAACGAATTCTTAGACTTAACCCAGGGGAGTAGAACTATTAAAGCATATCACCAAGCATTCGCCCTCCTCAGATACTCGCCTCCATTGGATGAAGAACAGCTGATGGCCAGGTTCATTCGGGGAATGAACGAGCCATTGGATACGTTAATCTCAAGAGAATGCCAAACCTATCTCAATGGCCGAAGCAGTAAGAATGGCGAAGGATTTCGCCAAAGTCTTTGATGTCAAAGTCCCGCCAAAGCCAGCACCATCACCTTTCAAAAGGTTTTTATTCCCAAAAGGTGATGCCAACCTTCCTCTGCCTAAGAGACATCAGGGTCAAACCCAGAATATGGGAAGTTCCACCAGAATGGAAGAAATGTCCTTTTCCCGAAACTCAATCCCCTGGATTTCAACTTTAAAAGTTCCACCCTTAAACAAGAGCGTGAAATGCTATAACTGCCAACGATTTGGACATCGCAGTATGGATTGCCCAACTCCTTTTTGATCAAGGTTTTCAGGGCAAGAAAATGAGGGATCAAGATTCCAGACTCCAGCCCCTTCCTTCCAGAGTAATCAAGGTTCTATCCGCCAAAATCAGGGAAATCCCAGAGGTAGACCCTCTATCCAACTTGCAGTTTCAATCCAAAGTAATGCAAGACCTCCAGCTCAGAATAGGGGAAGTCAAAGAGAGTTGTTCCCAAATCGGTTGTCCACTTCCAAGGCAGTAACGCTGGAAGTGATTGAAGAAGAAGAAGAAGATGAAAGAGATCATACTCGGACATCTCGCGTTGTAAGATTCCTCCCCAGCCTCTCAGGATGTCTAGTATCTTCCCCTGTAGTCAAATCCCTCTTCAGAAATATAAAAAATCTTGTTTCTACCTGTTTTGATCTAGAGAGAGAAAATGTTCTAGAGAGAGGATATTCAGATTTTGGATATTTTTGGATGGAAAAATATCTCTCTTTATATTTAAATAAGTTCCCCCGAAACAAAAGTTCAAAAAGATTTTCAGAAGGTGCATTAGAAATCAAGTATAATCTGTTCAAGAGGCCTTATCCTAGGGGGGGTCAAGATTTTTTTTGAAATTTTAAATTAAGGTTCCTATAGACCAATAAGATTTATCCAAATGTAGGGAGGAGATAAATGGAAGAATAAAAGGAAAATCTCCCAAAAATGAGTAAATACTCACATAAGATGAAGAGTTGACTAAGGACAAGGTTAATAGTTAAAAAAGAGAGATATTTAGAAAAAATGACGTATTTTTGACACCTCAGTATGGGGGAATTCCCCTCATGAAGGAGGCACCTATTTCACATGTGTGGGAGAGTTTTAACTCCCAAATAATGAGATATTTTTATCTCTCCTCTCTCCTGTTTCAACTAGATATTTTTATCTCTCCTGTTTCAACTAGATCCGAAAGTGGACTAAACTGACCCAAAAATGGTCAAAAATTGACCAAACTGATCTGGAAAATTCTAGAATCAGTTTGCTTGGTTAGAGGCTCACTTTTTCCTATAAATAGAAGCCTCCCCCTTTGTTGAAGCTTAACAGTGTTTTTTGCACTGTTACCCTGCTTCTCCCAAGAGCCAAAAACTGTGAATTTACTCATAATTCATTAGTTTTTGACCTTTCCCTCTTCTAAAGATTGGTGGCCACTCTTGTTTCAAACAAGAGTAGATCCCTCAACCATCAAGCCAAAGGAAAGCTCTCAAATTCTCCTTGTAAGTTGGAGATTCTTCTCTTTTCTATTTCATTTTATGGTTTTTATGATTTTTGTCTTCTCTAAAATGAATATGATGTTATGCCTCATTGAAAAAAGATATCCGTGGGTGAGGCCCCGAGTGTGGGACCTTGCCCCGTGCAAGAAGTGCTACTTCTGCTTTGCTAGCATTCTTGAATTTGTTGCGCGGTGGGGACAGGGATCTTATAGAGTAAGTGCTCACATAAGATGAAGAGTGGACCAAAGAAAAGAATTAAAAAACTAAATTTTGAAGTAGGAACCTTTTTCTCATCATTACCCCCAATTTTTAATCAATAAAATGAGATATTTTCATCTCTCCTTTCCCCTGTTTCAAATCTAGTTCCAAAAAGTAAGCTGAACTGACCCAAAAATGAACAAAAATTGACCAAACTGATTTAGAAAATTCTAGAATTAGTTTGCTTGGTTAGAGGCTCACTTTTTCCTATAAATAGAAGCCTCCCCCTTTGTAAAAGCTTAATGGTGTTTATGCACTGTTACTCTACTCCTGTCCCGAGCCATCTACATTGAATTTTTTAAATAATTCAATTGTTTTTGGCCTAATCCTCTCCAAAGTGAATTGGTGGTCACTATTGCTTCAAACAAGAGTAGAAGCATCAATCCCTCAAGCCAAAGGAGAGCTTATAAGCTCCATGTAAGCTAATTTTCTTACTTTGTTTACGAATTTTAATGAAAAACCTATGGTTTTCTTGATTTTATGTTTTTCAAATGATTGAATTAAATTCAAATGCTATGCCTTTGTTGATGAAAAGGCCACCCCCTTCTCTTCTTTACATTCCAACCTTTCTTAATCCTAGAAAGACTAACTAAGTGATTAATTAAACTCTTCTTATTGTTTACTCTCTTGAATTTAGAAAATTGTGTAGATTAGAGTTCTGTAATTCTAAATTGGGTTAATTAAGTTAAGTGAAGAAAGATAAAAATGAGAAATGGTCAGCCATACAAAGGAGGTTATGGCAAAATTTTCCATAAATTTGTGAAAAACAAAGTTTGTTTTTATGTTATTCCAAAAGAGTAATTTCCACCATTTTTGCATCTAAAAGAAATATTCTAATTACTCCATGTACATATTCACCTATGAATATGCATGGATATCACTAATATTAATTATTAAATTTGATTTCTATGAATAGAAAGATGTATAAAGGATTTTTTTTAATTACAAAAGTGTTATTCTCATTAAATTTGATTTCTATGCATTAATAGAAAGATGCATAAAGGAAAAAATTTTATTATAAAAGTGTTATTCTTATGAAATTTGATTTCTATGCATAGAAAGATGCATAAAGGAAATTTTTTTAATTATAAAGTGTTATTCTTATTAAATTTGATTTCTATGCATAGAAATATGCATAAAGAAAATTGTTTTATTATAAAAGTGTTATTCTTATTAAATTTGATTTCTATCCATAGAAAGATACATAAAGGATTTTTTTTTAATAAAAGTGTTATTCTTATTAAATTTGATTTCTATGCATAGAAAGATGCATAAAGGAAATTTTTTATTGTAAAAGTGTTATTCTTATTAAATTTGATTTCTATGCATAGAAAGATGCATAAAGGAATTTTTTTTAATTATAAAAGTGTTATTCTTATTAAATTTGAAAGATGCATAAAGAATTTCTTTTTATTTTAAAAGTGTTATTCCTATTAAATTTGATTTTATGCATAAAAGAATTTTTTAAATAAAAGTGTTATTCCCATTAAAGTTGATTTTTATGCATAAATAGATACATAAAGAATTTTATATCAAAATTAGAATTCTCTTAAATTCCATGTTTAAATTCTATGAGTATTGATAAATGAATAATTAAATACTCTAAGAGAGAAATTTCTATCGTTTTATATTCATACGGATTGTAAAAAGAAAATTTAGGAAATCTATCGAGATCGAAATATTCAGATAAATGATTAATTTATTCCTCATTGGAATTCATAACTAATTTAGAAATCAGTTAAGTGAATATTTAAAGAAAAAAATTCAGTAAAATAGTATAACTGAATTACCAAACCTTTTTGAGAAAGATAGTTCAGGAAAAATCTTATCTGACTCGAACCTTGAATTAGACTATGACCAAGACCAAACTCTTTTGTCAGTTTTGAGGAAAGAAGGTGTGACCACTTTAGAAAAATACACTCAAAACTCTCGCCAAATCTGAAACTAAGTTTGAGACCCTTCGAATTGATCTGTGGATCAAGGTTATAGAATTCAAGGAATTCTGGTATGAAATTCAGAATTCCGATCAAGAAGTTTTGGGGATATTGATTCAAGAAATACTCCTTGTATTCAAAAGAAAATCAAACTAAAAACTTGCTTAGAAACCCTGTTTTCTTAAAGGACTGTCTTACGCAAGAATGCTGGAGGAAGCATTTGGTATATGTTTTTCTGAGGGAAGTTTGGTTGCAACAGCTGGCGGGGAGTGTTCAAAGGATGGCTCATGCGGTCTTGACCAGCCTTGGTATGGTTGAAAAATGGTGTGCTTTCGGTACGATGGGCAAGGGCTGATGAAGCGGTCCCTGAGTAAAGTGCCAGGACACCTAAAGAGGATCCTGGGGGTTCTGACCAGGAGATGCATGGGCTCGCGGTGCCTATGACACCCATGCGTATGTCGTGGAAGATATGTATGATGGACAAAATGATTATTATAATCTGTTACTGGATCTCGTTGTGCTGACCAGTTGGTCTCAACGGAGAGTCCAGAGTGATACTGTTTTTTTGAGAAATAAGGGACTAGATGAAATTTTTGAGTTATGACATCTGTAACCAATAACTGTTTATCAATGGATTATTTTATATGTTAAATTTTTAAAGAGGAGTGTGTGTGTATGTGTATTCGAAAGCAAAAGTTAAGAAAGGCATTCAATTATGGGTGGGTGAGTAATTGTCTGGTTCTACCAATTCCAGTGGTTGGGTGGTGGCTAACCTATGGGCCGGATGGGCTGGAATTAGTGAAGTTTTAATAATTAAATTGAAATAATAGGAATAAGCTTAGAATTCAAGTAGTTAAATAAAAACCTGAAGAATTTCTCAAATGAGTAGATCAATGGCTGTGCTTGACTTTGGTTAAGTAAAAAAGCGTTGATTTCCTCAAATGATTAGATCAACGGCTGTGCCTGATTTTGGTTAGGAAAAAAGCGTTGAATTCTTCAAACTAAGTTAGTGATAGTTTTCCTTCTATGCGGTTTAATCAGGTGAAGGATAGTTTAGTCTCTTGACCCCGTTAAGAAAATCAAAAAGGTGGAATCATCCCCGTTTTTTGGGCAAGGAAAATTTTCCCAGTTTCGGTTTCGGAATGACCACCAGACTAGTCTCCTGTGCGGACATTCAAGGATGAGGCCCTGAGTGGGAAACCCTGCCCCGCGTAAGAGGAAGCTACTTCCGCTACTAGCAACCGGGAATCCGCCGGTGCGGGGAGGGGGTAGGGGGGTCTCACAGTTGGTATCAGAGCGCTGTTGTAAACTTATGAAAAAGTAGCAAAAATTGCCTAAAAATTTAAAGTAAATCTGGGAAAAAATGTTTTCACTACCTCAGGAAGAGGTTCTGTCCTCCAGGCTTCCTAGAAACCAAAATGAATGAGTTCTTGGAACTGAAGCAGGATAGCCGGATGATTGAAGAATACCATCAGGCATTTGCCCTTCTCCTCAAATATTCTCCACTTTCGGATGAAGAGCAGCTGATGGCCAGATTCATTCGAGGGATGAACGAGCCATTGGAAACTTTAGTGAAAAATGCCAAACTCGTCTCAATGGTAGAAGCTGTCAGAATGGCAAAGGACTTTGCCAAAGCATTTGTTGTTAAGGTCCCGCCGAAGCCTGCACCCTTAAACTTTCAAAGGTTCCAAACCCCCGGGAAGTGCTTCAAACTTTCCACCCCCAAAGAGGCAGCAAGGCCCTAATTAGAATCAAGATGCTGGGAAATTCAGAAGTGAAGGAAGACCCTTCCCTCAGAACACTTTCTCAGGAGCCCCACCTCTTTCAAGGATTCAGGACGGATGAGCTTAGAAGTGAGAACATGTGTTTTGGGTGTCAGGGTTTTAGTCACCAGCTTAAAGACTACCCGACTCTTGCCATGTCAATAGGACAGGGAAGTCAAGGACCCAAAGTGCAGAGACCAGCCCCTTCGTATCAGTCAAATCCACCGTCTCGCCAAAATCAGGGCAATCCCAGGAGGACTCCAAGTCAACCATCTGCCTCTGTTCAGAGTAATCTCAGAACTCCCTCCCAAAAATGGGGTAACCAACAAAGAGAAAGAGTTTCGCCCCAATTTGCAGTAGCCAGAGTACTTACGATAGCAAAAGTAGTGGAAGAGAAAAGAGGTCAGATTTATGCCGCGATTGAAAACCAAGGGCCAAATTGTCAATTCTCTGTCATCCATGCTCTAGCGGAGTATAAGGGTAAGCCATTTAAGCTTTTGATTGATTCAGGCAGTACTCATTCATTTATTTCCCCAGGATGCTTGCGTAACCTAGTCTTAGAATAGAATTCAGGGAAACCTATGCAAGTTAAATTGGCCAGTGGGAAGATTCTTTTCACTCACCACCCATGAGACAGATCGTATTTAGTTTAATCTAGATGGGAATGTAACTGACTGCTAGTTCAGAGTCTTACCTTTGGGAATTTTCGACGGAATCCTTGGAATGGATTGGCTCCACAAAAATCAAGCTGACATTCACTGTCACAATGGAACCATTTCCTTTCGTGACCTTCACAAGAACAAAGTTCAAGGAACTGGAATTTTTGGATCCCCAGATCTGCAATTAGTAAAAGCTTCTAGGTTATTGAAAGGACTTAGAAAGAAGTAGCTCATTTATGTTGTCAAAATTAATCCGGTAGACACAAAGTTAAAGGCTAAAGAACCAGAATGGTTTAGTGAGTATGAGAATTTATTCCCAACAGAGCTAACTGAGATGCCTCCCATTCAGAAAGTAGATCATGAGATAGAATTGACCCGTGGAGCTCAGCCAGTAGCCCAGCGCACATACAAAATGCTAGTCCTTGAAGCCATTGAACTCAAGGAACAGTTTGGGCAACTGTTAGAACAAGGGTTTGTAAGACCCAGTGTTTCACCTTGGGGAGCACCAGTTCTCTTTCAGAAAAAAGGATGGAATGTTAAGACTCTGTGTGGATTACAGAGGTCTCAATCAGCTGACACTTAAGAATAAGTATCCTATCCCCAAAATTGATGAGCTTCTGGACGGCTAAATGGAGCAGCCCAGATCTTCACAAAGATAGATCTCAAATCAAGGTATTACTAGATCAGGATTAATGATCAAGATATCCCGAAGACAACCATCAATACTTTCTATGGGCACTATGAATTTACTGTCATGCCATTTGGATTGACAAATGCCCCAGTACATTCACTCGCCTAATGCAAGACATTCTCAGAGAATACTTGGATAATTTTGTTCTTGTTTTCTTTGATGATATTTTGATTTACTCAAAGAATGCAGCTGACCATGAAGCTCATGTCCATAAAGTTCTTGAGATTCTAAGGAAGCACCAATGCTTTGCAAAAAAGAGAAAATGCACTTTCTCTATCAACCACGTTGAATACCTGGGTTTTCTGGTATCCAAAGATGGAATTTCTCCAAATTCCACAAAAGTCCAAGTAGTCATAGATTGGCCTGAACCAAAGACAGTGAAAGAAGTCAAGGGATTCTTGGGATTAACTGGTTGGTATAGAATTTTTATACCTAAGTATGATCTCATAGCTTTCCCCCTGACCAATCTTCTCAAGAAGAATACCCCATTTCAATGGTCTGCCAGGTGTCAGAGCGCTTTTGATAAGATGAAGATCGCCTTGGTAACCAATCCCATTCTGAAGTTGCCAAATTTCTCTCTACCCTTTGAGGTAGTAAAACTGATGCCAGTGAGCCAATCTCCACACATGCATGCATAACAAAGTGTGCTTGAAAGATTAGTTCTATATCCATGATGGTGAATTTTAAGAAGGCCCGTGGGCTAATCTCTCCATGTGCATGCATAAAATATCAAGATTTTGTATGCATAAAATTTCAAGATTGTGCATGGTAGAATGGCCCTTGGGCCATTCTTGTAGGTAAAATATGCTCTAGAGTGGCCTTGGGGGGCATTCTACCTACACATTGTGCTTGAGATTGGCCATGGGGCCATTCTACGTCTTCTTTCAACAACCAAAAATGAATTTTAGAATGATCCTATTCTCTTATGGCCATGTAGATTAGCCCTAGGGCCAATCTACCATGCTCCAATGTCCTTTAGAATGGCCCTAGGGTCATTGTACCATGCACAATTTGCTTGAAAGATTGGACCTAAGTCCTTTCTAGCATCCATGATGGGGAATTTTAGGATGGCCCTAGGGCTAATCTCTACATGTGCATGCATAAAATATCAAGATTTTTTATGTTTGTAGAATGTCCCTTGGGCCATTCTTGCGAGCACAATGTACTTTAGAATGGACCTAGGGCCATTATATCTACATAATGTGCTTGAGAATGGCCCTAGGGCCATTATATCTACATAATGTGCTTGAGAATGGCCCTAGGGCCATTCTACACTCCCTTGTATCAATTGTTGAGTGAATTTTAGAATGCTCCTTAAGCCAATCTCTTGAGAGAATGGCCCTAGGTATATTCTACCATCCATTATGTTCTCTAGAATGGCCCTAGGGCCATTATTTCAAGCACATTGTGCATGGTGGAATGGCCATAGGGCCATCATACCTCTTATTTCAACAGCGGATGAATTTTAGAATGGTATTATGGCTAATCTCCGAATGTGCATGGCAAGAATTGCCATAGGAACATTCTACTATGCACAATGTGTTTTAGAATAGCCCTAGAGCCATTCTACCATTCACAACTTGCTTGACAGATTTAACCTAGGTCAATTTTACCATCCATGATGGGGAATTTTAGGATGGCCCTAGGGCCAATCTCTACACATGCATGGATAATATAGTGTACTTGAAAGATTGGACCTATGTCCATACTAACATCCATGATGGTGAATTTTAGGAAGGCCCTTGGGCCAATCTCTCTATGTGCATGGTAGAATGGCCCTTGGACCGTTCTTGCAAAAGAAGAATGTACTTTAGAATGGCCCTAGGGTCATTTTAACTACATAATGTGCTTGCGAATGGCCCTAGGGCCATTCTCCACTCCCTTGTATCACCTACTGGTGGTAAATTTTAAAATGGTCCTTGGGCCAATATCTACGTGTACTTGCATAAAATATCAAAATTCTAGGATGTCAATAGTGCCAATCTCTACATCTGCATGCATAAAATATCAAGATTTTGCATGTTATTCTTACAAGCACAATGTGTTGGATAGGTGTCATCTCCAGATGGTGTCATGCTAGTGGCACACAATGTGTTGGATAGGTGTCATCTCCAGATGGTGTCATCTCCAGATGGTGTCATGCTAGTGGCACACTCTTTAGCCTCTAGGCATTTTTGGGATTTATAGCATTCATTTCTATTTTTTCCTATTTACACACTTTTTGGGTGGAGGAACTTTCCTATATATATGAGGCATTGTAGTTCATTTCTAATGAAGTTGGCTAGTGGTTCATTGATGAGTTCTTGAGTACATTGTCTCTTCTCTCATCTCTTCTTTCTCACACAATGTACTTCAAAATGGCCCTAGGGCCAATTTATCTATACAATGTAATTGAGAATGGCCCTAGGGCAGTTCTCCACTCTCTTGTATCAATTGTTCATAAATTTTAGAATGCTCCTTGGGCCAATATCTTTAGAGAATGGCACTAGGTCCATTCTTGTAACATACCCATCTTTATTAATTAAAAAATATCCCTGTAATAATAGATGAATTTATGAAGTTTTATGGTGTAAAAATTAGTGATTTTATTAAACAAGCCATTTCTACTTAGAATCTTCAAATTCCAAGTCCAAATTTGGAATCTCCGTGTGATTTTACCTTAATATAGGATTTTACAGCATCCAAAAAACGCACATCAGATCAAGCTTATTTGCAAATTTTAGTTATTTTTAGTTTAAAAAATGACGGCCTTTAAACCTTAATGAATGCACGTCCGGGTGTCCGATTGATGGACGGTCTGCACCCCAACAACCAAGGGAACATCTCGGACATTTTTGTTGGAAAAATAATTTCACCCCCCGGGCGCTCCAGCATGCAAATCGAGGCTAACACCCCAAATTTGGAGAACTCACCCCAAAAGGACCGTACACACTCACCAGGGCGCCCGTACAATGGCCGCATAAGGACCAAAGACCAAAGGCCCCAACCACCCACTGTATGGTCCACATATACCGCCATGTGGACATCCATGTTGCCTCTGACCAATAGGGTACATGCGTACCACACCTTTACCTATGCACCACCACCATACCTTTCCCCAGAGGCTCATGCAGACCAGTGACCAATACACTTTGATGGCACACCGTCCCTTTCAGCTAGCACCAACCATACCCTGCATCTATATTACCCCTGGGCACTCCATGCCCAGCTGCTCATTGCATAGAGCACACCCCTAAGCTGCACGCTACACGAGGCCATACCGACAGTCCATACCGCCATTCTCCGCGTGCATTCTATACTTGTTGTAGCCTTCCTCTCAGCATCCCCCCTAACCAACCAACTCTCAGATAAGCCCATTCTCAATCACCCCACCCTTGTGAGGAGAGGGTGTCCTTAACTCTTCTCCTGGGTGCTCCGACATGCAAATCGAGGCCGACGTCCCAAATTTGGAGACCTTGCCCCAAAAAGGACCGTACACACTCACCAGGGCACCTGTACAATGGCTATGTAAGGACTAAAGGACACCTGTACACACTCACCAGGGCACCTGTACAATGGCCATTGTATGGTCCACACATACCACCATGTGGACATCCATGCTACCTCTAACCAAAAGGGTATATGCGTACCACACCTTTGCCTGTGCAACACCACCATATCTTTTCCCAGGCTCATACAGACCAGTGAGACTGGTACACTTTGATGGCACACTGTCCCTTTCACCCGTACTTTACTCAGCACCACAATCGTACCCTGCATCTATATAAACCCCCGGGCACTTCATGCCCAACAGCTCATTGCGTAGAGCACACCCCCAGGCTGTATGCTACACAAGGTCGTACATCGACAGTCCATACCGCAATTCTCTGTGTGTATTCTGTACTTGCTGTACTTACAGATGTCCCTTTTGGCCTTCCTCTCAGCACCCCCTAACCAACCAACTCTCAGATAAGCCCATTCTCAATCACGACTTACAGCCCTCAATCTTTGCAAGCAAAACGTTTTTGCCTTTAGGACATCTCACAATTCTCTCCCCCCCATTTGTGTAGACTTTAGCAGCAAGAGGTTTTTGAGCTTAGAGGAGGTTCACACACAGCGATTTTTTGCTCATAGAGTGAGTAAACGATCTCAGAATTGAGATCCGACTAAAGCACTGTGATCGCAGCGTCGAGCACTATGAGGTGGTGATCAAGATGGCCCCATCCCAAAAATGCCAAAATGTCACCTCAGAAGAAGCACACAACAATAAAATTAGAGAAAATGCTCCTAATGCGGCTCCAATAGACCGCCAGGTTAGCTTGGTTATCATTTAAAAAGAGTTTTAAATTATTCTTTAATATTAGTATCAATAAATCAAGAAAGAAGATGTAAATTTTTCCATTGAAAAATGTTAGAAATTCTATGAAGCTATTATTTGAAGTGATGTATTTTGTAATCAATGGTTTGTATTGAAATTTCTATCTTTAAGAGAAAGAGTACATATATTTTTTTCTCCTGGCTTTGACGCTAACTCTGTTTTCGTGCTTGTGTAGCCAGGCGACATCGTTAGCAAAGCTCGGGATCAGCCCATGGTATCCCTCATACCATTGGGAGAATGAGGTTCGCTAATTGAGGTGAGTGATTGTGATGTTGTCTAGTTCTAAGGGCCCAGGCTAGTGTGGTGAATAAGCCCACCCTAGCACATAGACATCCCTCCGAGGGGCGGGAGAATCGAGCGACGGAGCCTGAGGGGGGCGACAGACCGACCTGAGTCCTCGTTATAGCGGCCGATGAGACGAGGTGTATAGTCCCGTAGGGTTTTTCCTAGCATGCAGAGGCTGGAAGGCCAAATTCTAGATCATCTCGGCAGTATAAAGGAAAAGAATAAGAGAGCCAGTTCGGCTTGTATGGAATTGATTCTTGTATAAACTTTTTTTTGTATATCTTATCTTTAGCATTATTATATTGTGGAAAGAGGTTGTTTTAATGAACCTTGTGAAAGGGCCCTAATTAAGGAACAAGTTTATTTATGTCAAACAGTGTGGTAGGTTTAATTAGAAAACAAATTGACGTGTGAGTAGGGTGGAAAGTGGGAGGATGGAATGCCCCCGATGGCACCATCCTACCTAACTAATCGGGTGGACCCGATTAGTTAGGTAGATTTCCAACACATTCAATGAAAGCCCTATGCTAGATAAATAGGTTCTCAAGAAACTCTATTCTAGAAGACTAGGCCAGCGGTTGTGCCTTGCATGGATAAGAAAAAAAGCATTGTCTCTAGGAATCAAGATTAGTAGTTGCCCAAATTATGATCAATTACCCTATGGGTGATTTTATTTTTAGAAGACCACGCTCCCCTTGCGGGATAGGACTAGGTATTACCTACAAATCATATCCTTGAATCTTTGCATGGTCAAGGTGTCGAGAAGTAGGAAATTTTCTCCAAGTTAAGACTTACTAGACTATCTTAAGTGTTTTGCCTATTTTGGAAGGGGAGAACCTTATAATTCTACCATCCTTTATGTTCTCTAGAATGGACCTAGGGCCATTCTTTCAAACACATTGTGCATGGTGGAATGGCCCTGGGCCATCATACCTCTTATGTCAATTTGCACATGCCTGGCAAGAATGGCCATAAGGCTATTCTACCATGCACAATGTTCTTTAGAATGGCCCTAGTGCCATTCTACCATTCACAACTTGCTTGAAAGATTGCATCTTGGTCCATTGTACCATCCACAATTTTAGGATGGCCCTAGGGCCAATCTCTACACATGTATCCATAATACAATGTGCTTGAAAGATTAGACCTATCTCCATACTAGCATCCATGATGGTGAATTTTAGGAAGGCCCTTATCCAATCTCTCCATGTGCATGCATAAATATCAAGATTGTGCATGGTAGAATGGCCCTTGGACCATTCTTGCAAAGCACAATGTACTTTAGAATAGTGGTAGGGCCATTCTATCTACACATTGCGCTTGATAGGGCCATTCTTCACTCCCTTGTATCAACTGTTGGGTAAATTTTATAAAGGTCCTTTGGGACAATCTCTAAATGTGCTTGCATAAAATTTTAAAATATTAAGACTTGCAAGAATGGTCTTGGCTCCGTTCTCCACTCCCATTGTGTCAACCGCACTGATAAATTTTAGAATGGTCCTTGGGGGCCAATCGCTTGAAAGAATGGTCCTAGGGCCATTCTATCATTGCAATCTTGAGAGAATGGCCCTAGGGAACACAAGAGAATATAGAGTGACCCTTGCAAGAGAATCTAGCTTGGCCATAGGGCCTATCCTTCCCAAGTTTTTCAATGGTTTTAATCTTAGGGCTGCCAAGCTCACCATGAACAGTTCTACATCATCTTTGCTGGTAGATTGGTCACATAGGGCCAAGCTACCATGAACAAAGCAACACCATCTTTGCTGGTAGATTGGTCCTAGGACCAGGCTACCAAAACAAAGATGATGTAGATTTGTTTATGGTAGATTGGTCCTAGGGCCAAGCTACCAACAAAGATGATGTAGATTTGTTTATGGTAGGTTGGTCCTAGGGCCAAGCTAGATTTTCTTGTGTGGGGTAGCTTGGTCCAAGTGTCACTCTAGATTCTCTTTTATTTTCTAGGGCCATTCTCTCAAGATTGCATGATAAAATGTCGGTAAGGCCATTCTCTCAAGAAATTGGCCCAAGAAAAAATCTAAAATTTACTAGGGGTTGACATAATGGGAGTGGAGAATTGTCCTTTTACCAATCGCTTGAGAGAATGAATCTAGGACCAATCTACCAGTCATGATGTGCTTTAGAATGGCCCTTGGGCCATTCTACCATCCACACAATGTGCTTTAGGATGGACATAGGGCCATTCTACCATGCACAATGTGACCTAGATCCATTCTACCATGCACAATGTGCTTTAGGATGGACCTAGGTCCATTCTACCATGCACAATGTGCTTTAGGATGGACATAGGGCCATTCTACCATGCACAATGTGACCTAGGTCCATTCTACCATGCACAACATGACCTAGGTCCATTTTAGCATCCAACATGATGCTAAGTGATGTAAACAAAGCAACAATCTTAAGCCCAAATTATCCCATAAGATAATATATGTGAGGGATCGCTAGCGTCCCATACTACCATGATACCACCCATACATACCTTATAAATTTGAAACTCCCTAGTATGCCATCTAAGAAAAATGAATAAAATCTTGTATAAAAGGAATAAGATGGCCTTATCCTAGACTTTCATATACTAAAATCTGTCTCTATATACCTGAGACTACATCAAGGAATAACTCTTTCCGAGTACATTATTAGAAAAGAATTTGAATTATTGGCACCTTTCTAATGATAGCTACCCAATAAACACAATAAAGTTAGGGTAGAAAAATAACTCACCTAGATACGAAAGCAACTAGGTATCCAAGTTGGAATATGTACAAAAGTACAAGCAATATACTCCAAAATTACGTGTAAAAAATGAAGGCAAATGCTACCTTCAAAGCACATGATATTATTGAAAAGATAAAAAAAGATCCTTATAAAACCATGGATAAAAGCATAGAAGCTTTTTGAATCCATGAAAACCATAGTTGATCATAACAATATACATGCCATCTAATGGTCATTAATCATGCCAAAAGAAGCATTAAAATTGGTGGCCAACTCATCAATCCGGAGTATATGAATGTGGTGTCATTCAAGCAAAAGTCCAAAGTAAGCAAGTGAAACACATGTGTGTAGCACTCATTAAAAAACCCCTAGACACAAGTGATCTAGGCAGAACCTGATGAGTCCAAATAAAACTTAGAAAACATCCAATAAAATCCACCAAAACAAACAGATCAACTAACCCATGATAGAATTTGTCTTAGGCTTTTTAAGAAATTAAGCACAGACCACACTTAAACAAGTGTAAAATAAATTATCATGGAAAAGTGTCAAAGGTGAAACACAGTTTGAACGCAAATTATAGCCATCAAAAGAAATTAAGGAACATGTCCAAAAACAATGGCTAAACAATGGTAAAAAATCATGAAAACATCATTTAGAATTAATCCAAACAAAAATAACTACTAATACAAGGTACAATCATATTAATAATATGCGAATAACCTACATCTATCTAATGTGAGCACGAGAAAATGTACTTCAACATTAAATAACCCTCAAAAATGTTAAATTCTCGAGAAAAAGAATTATCATGATTTTTTTCGTAATTTTTCCTAAATTTTTAGGACCTTAAAATTCGATAATTTTGAATTCCACCAAACCTATCCCATGGTATTCCAAAACTATATTTTTCCAGAAAATTTCTAGCAATTTAGATTTGCCAAAATACCATTGATATCTTAAAAATATCAATTTTTAGGATTTTTAAAAATAATTTCTAAAATATTCCTAATTTTTCCTGAGAATCCCATCATTCATGAAATTTTCGATTCCGCCCGACAATTCTCAAATCCAATGAAAATTTATAAAGGGCAAGAAATCCCATACGCTAGCGTATGGGCTTTCTTGCCCTTGGTGGGAAGGGGCTAAGACCCATACATCCTAGCGCATACAGGTGGTGAGATACATCCTAGACCCATACATCCTAGCGCATAGGGAGGCGATGCCTCATAGAGGCGAAGATGTGTTGTTAAGCCATGAGTGATAATGGATGCTGAATGGATAATTCGTGGAGTTTCTTTGTTGGGAGATTTATGGGAGAATAAGAAATGGACATGGGGAGAAAATTAGTTGCAGAAAATGCCTCTTAAACAGGGTTGTTTTTGTGTATTTCAAGTCTTCATTTTGGAAGGTATTTCTAGAGATTTTTGTATACCGTAATACCTAGCTATATGCCTTGATGTGAAGATAGTTGGAAGAGTCAGCCACCACGGGCTTTGGTGATGCATTACTCAGCTCGATGTCATTACAAAAGTCAACAGTTGACTGCAGATCCGCATGCTCATAGGCAAATTTGAGTGTTAATTTGGTTAACTCAGAGTGTTCTTTTATACATGTGAATGGATAGGCTGATGCACAGTTATATATACAGTTGATATAAGTGGCTACTGAGAGTTTGGTATACATTACTCACCTAAGAGAAGACTGTAAAGTCAAGGGCTTGCGTGTATTGTAGGGGCTTGCATAGTATGTGTGGGTCTTAGCTCCTTCCCACCAAGGGCAAGAAAGCCCATACGCTGGCGTATGGGCTTTCTTGCCCTTGGTGGGAAGGAGTTGGGACCCATACATCCTAGATCTCAAAGGCAGTAATGCTCTTCCATCTCGGCCTCCGTCTCCACTCTTGGGTGGTGAGATAAGACCTGGATCTGCCCCTAGCGATCTGCATGGCTGAGGGATTAGTGAATCTAGAGAAGTACAAGGCTGTTTAGTTTTGTCTGTGGGTCTTAGCTCCTTCCCACCAAGGGCAAGAAAGCCCATACGCCAACATATGGGCTTTATTGCCTTCCCTGTGCTCCATATGAGTTCATTATCATCAAAGGCGTGCATCAAGATGCACCGAAGGCTGCAGAGGCTACCATCCCCACATTGCAAGAGCAACTCGGAGATGTTGAGGCATGTGCAGCCTAGCCTCCATCCACTCCCTCGGCTCCCTCCTCCACCACATTAGTGTAGAAGGTGGATGCCTTAATGGACACAGCATCTCTCTCTTGTTGATGTAAGTGAAGAGTTTGATGTTCATACTCATTGTGGGTTGCCTCTTCTATTTACTAGCAACAAAAACCACGCGGATATTCAATGTCTAGTTTCAATTTTACTTGTAAATTTATGCATTGGCCAAGCACAAAATAGAAGCACAAAATACTAAGGGCATGGTTTCTTGCCCTTGGTGGCAAGTTGCTAAGGCCACAGACAATGAGACCTTAGCCCCTTGCCACTAATCTTATGATAGGTAAATTTATTAGGAGTAAGTAGAAGAGTTTAGGATGCTTGCCACAATGACCATAATCTTGATTACCTCATGGCCATTTTGTGGCCATGATATTAATTTTCTGAAATGTTAGGGAATAATCATGCCTCCACGAAAGAGACAACAAGCAAAAAAACATAGGGAGTTCGGGTCTCTTACAGTAAGATTTTACATTCAATTGTTGTAGCTTTGATTTCTTGATATTTTCGTGTGAACTAATGATTTAGAATTCAGCCAACGAGCAAGGAGAAAGGAGTGCGTGCATCTAGTCCTACAGCAGATGAGAGTGGCGGCGATGATTTCTCTCCTATCCAGGTTCTTGTTTGTATGCTTTTTCTAGGGTATATTTTATGTTACTGAGTTTGCCAGTTACTAAGTTCTATGTTTCAGATGTTGTTTGTTGTGTGTTTGATTAATGTCTTCCTAGTTTTCTAAAAGAAGACATAAAGAACAAGTATTGTCTCAACCCGCTAGCAGCACTATGCAGTCCATGTGTAGTGAGAAAGAAGAGGAAGGAGAAAATGAGGTGGTGGAAATTATGAAAGGTGGAGATGTATTGGCTAAATGCAGGGTTTTAGATGTTTCAAGGTGCCCACCCATTCCCCTTTGTAGGATGTTTCCATACCCTAGGGTTCGAGGTTTGAGAAGCGACACTTCGCTACTCAAAATAGCCTTAGAGAGTGAAACTTACTGTCCAGAGAATGGTATTTTCATTGTCTCTATTGTCTCCCCTTGTGGTGTTGCAATTCCGGTTTGTGATTCCGGTGACAAGTGAGATGAGGGCTTCATGGGATGCCCACTGGGTGGCAGGCTATAGATAAAGAGTTTGAGAATGAGTTGAGAACCAAGAAGGGGTTGTCTTTTCTTTCCAATAAAATGTTCTATGTGTGGGAGGGGAACCATCGCACAGTGGCTTGGATGGAGCTCATTACAGAGAAATATAAAGATGATAAAGAATGGCATTTGAGGGTCTTGAGCCACTGTTGTTGATCCAACTAGACTCAGTGAAGTCTCCTTGCTTGCTGGCTTTCTTCGCATGAATGAATAAGTTCCTCTCAAAACACAATGCGCATGTGATCCTTCTCATTAAATGCATTTGTATTAAATTTTTGTTTTTTTGGAAGCTTGAATGAGCATGCAGTCCTAGTGACAAATTTGAAGGATACATTGGTCAATGCTGCAAATATTTGTGAGTGTGACATTAAATCCTATTTGCGAGAGCAACCTGCTAATGTGGCTAAAACCTTGGAAGCCAAAAAGAAGCTTGAATCAAAGACTTCACCCCCATGGTATCCGCTGGCTAGAGAGGATTTGGCCCAGCTTGTTTACCAGGTAGATATATATTTGGGCTCTTTCTTGTTATGAGAGGATTAGAAAGTATGGTATGCAATGATTTCCCCAAAATTTTGTAGGTTGAGTTTCAAAAGGAAGTAAGGACCAAAGTAGCTGAAGTGACAAAAGGTCTAAGTACGGAGGAGAGGGCTTTAAAAGAAAAGGAGATCTCCACTGAGTTGCGACGAAAGTACACTGATCGTATGCAAAAAGTATTGCAATGTTTGATTTGTTTAAATTTATTATTGTTGTGTTTGTCTCCTACTAATATGAAATGGTTTTGGTGTATTTATTAGGTTTTGAATATTATTAATCCATCCCTTGGTAAGGAATGGAGAGAAACCTTGTTTTCTCTTCAATTTGATGGAACGGACACCATTGTGGGTATTGAAAAGTTGAATTTGATAGCAATCTCTTCTGTCAGTGTGGAGAAAAAGATAACTTGGTTGAGATTGCTTGAGAGTTCGAGATCTGTTCGCAATACCCATGGTATGCCATCAACAAACATAGAGTTCAGAGCGTATGAGTTTTTCACTTTTCTAGCTTTATCTCTATGCTTCACAGAAAAAAATTATCTTCGTTTTGCATGTTTTCGTGCCTTTCATTATTTCTATCATTGCAGGTGGTTGTCGAGGGAACTGTTGCTGGACATGATAGAAAAGAATGCACTTCGTTCTTTGGAGCAAGAGACGAGACGGTGTTCCATTGTGGAACACGGTGTCGGAGGATCATATTTGGCATGGGCTTGGAGTGGCAGCAGCTTGTTTGGGCGGACTCAGGATGGGTTGTTTGTCTTGCCTCCATTTCAGGTGATTCTTTCAGTCAGAAATATGTAAATAGAATTGTTAGGTACTTGTGAATAAGATTGTTAGGTAATTGTCAATGTTTAAAATGTATTTCTTTCTGTCAGGGAACTCTCCCTCGTGGGGGTGGAGAAATATGCCTCGCGGTGTGAGCTGGAGATTGTGCGTAGATTCATAGTTGAGGACTTAGCCTTCATGGATGAGGTTACGATTGAGGGTATTGCTGTAGAGGTATTTGATTGACACTTAGTTTTCTTGGTGCTTTGTTGTTCTTGATTAGTTTGTGACATGTCTCTATTTTTTGTCATTATTGTGCGACAGATGGATGCCTTCTACTTGTACATGCTACGACGTCGAGGCTACATGGCCTCTTTACGTCTTCAGGAGAGTGCCACATTATGACATGATCATGGTGTGCAGTTCTCGCGGCATGTCATTTGTCACTATTTGCCAGATACTGCGAGGGTACTGGAGGCTGGCGAGGAGGCATAAAAATATATCCTTCATCTTGCACCCTATTAAATAGATCTTGCAAATCCCGTTGTAATGCAAAATCATATTCATCGGAGTTTGTTTGCGGATGCCTCCCAAAGAGCTCCTGACAAGGGTCTAATAGCCAACACAAAGGGGGAAGAGTAGATAAAACTCTTACCCTCGTATCGCTTCCTATGATTCTCTTGCTTGCCGCTTAGCCCTTAGCATGAACTAGTCTCTGATACCATGAAAAGATGTAGGGGAGAAGGGAGCTTGAGCTCTTTCAAAGTACACACACACTCACAGAAACCCTAGAAGAGAACACACAAGGTGAGAGGCTACAAATTCTTCTTCTTCTTCACACAACAAAAGCGGTCTGTCTACAAAGAAGATAAAGTGACTAGAAGAGAACACACAAGGTGAGAGGCTGCAAATTCTTCTTCTTCTTCACACAACAAAAGCGGTCTGTCTACAAAGAAGATAAAGTGACTAGAAGAGAACACACAAGGTGAGAGGCTGCAAATTCTTCTTCTTCTTCACACAACAAAAGTGGTCTGTCTACAAAGAAGATAAAGTGACTAACACACATAATAGAGTATACACAAGCGGTCCATAATGTAAACATGCTAAGTGGAGTGGGTAGGTGTGGACTAGTCAGTGTATTCCAACTGTGTAGAATTTTTGGAAAAGATATGTTGGTGCCAGCTACCAAACCTGCCAGTGATGTAAATCTCGAATGGTCATATAGGCACCTCATGAGTGGTGTCAGCTCATGTTGAGCTTAACATCTCAACATAAAAGGCACTAGATAAATTTCTAAATACATCTTATGATGATATTAAATCCACTAATATTGGTTCTCTTCAAGTGTTGTAGCAACCAATGAAACTGGTAAAAGTGTGCCACCTTATCATGCTTTCACCCAAATGGACTTTTCCACTCTAATCCATAACAAATGGAGTTCAAAGATTATGTTTTTTGAAGACTTAGTCGATTACACTCTTAATTATAAATGTTGTTGTCTACTAACTCTTAACCTTCTCATTGCCTAGCTTTCTTTTCCTCTTCTTCTTCCTTTACCTTTACTCTTCCACTTCCTAGTGGTTGCGTTCAAACCAATAGGCATCATAGAGTTTACTAGAGAGAGAGAGAGAGAGAGAGAGAGAGAAGGGGGGGGATTAGACTACAAGAGTGTCTCACCCCATTGGTTGGCCAAAAAAATACACATATTATCACTTAATGATAGTAACTACTATATTAATAGAGTGTTGCTATGTGTGTCACATTCGTTAGGTGGTACACGAAATTCCAAGAAACTATAAAAGCTAGGGGCCACGAATGTCTCTTAGAGTGTCACCTTAGCCCTCGGGGGGTTCACCTAAAAATATGTAAGTATAGCACATGAGTTAATCAGGAGGTGTGTAATAATTAAAAAAAGTTACATAATTATATTTATAGGAGGGATTTTTTTAAACCAATTTTGGAAAAAAAACCATAAGTTTATGAAGAAAAAGGGGTCATTTTATTCATAAAAGTATCTAAGTGTAAGGGCTTTTTTAAATACCCCATGAACACACGTGATACATACATTTCTTAGAGGTAAACCCCCTGAGCCTTAGCCCCTTAGTGTTGTAGCATAAGTGTAGGTTTGATGCCTATTGTTAATTGAAAGGAATATAGTTCAAGAGAGTTGTTCTAATTATTTTCAACCTTGTGAGGGGCTCTTAGAGAGTGTCACCTTAGCCCCTTAGTGTTGTAGCACAGGTGTAGGTTTGATGCCTATTGTTAACTGGAAGAAATGTCAAGGAGAGTTGTTCTAATTATTTCAATCATATCCATCTATGGGTTTGATTGAAGGATGGTAATAATATGGGCATGCGATAGAGTGGCAAAACAAACATTTCATAAACTTTGGCAAATTGTTGTTACGTTATCAATTAGCTTGGTTGCATGTGATGGAGGAGGGTTTTCAAGTAGAACACAATTAGTTTTCGAGGTAATATATATAATTATTATTGATCCCACCGAAAAAAAAAAGTAATGGGAAGTGTTGTTCAAGTTTAACAACTAGATATAATGGAAAATGTAGAATGGGGTGGAATTTTTATGACACGGAAAAGCATGAAAGAAAGAAAACCACAACTCTTACATGACATGTAATGTAAATCCATTTTGTAATGGAAGCAAGATTCTCAATGTCCTTTTGCATTTCCATGTTGTAAATCCTTTTTTGTAAATTAATGCTTTATTGTGTATGTAAAATGAAAGTTTGTACTTTGAAATGGCTTAAAACATGGAACCTTGAAAATGCAAGGAAATTTTTGTGAATAATTTATAGTTTCCTCAATGAAAGGGCATGGGAACATGTGTTCCTTCTTTGAAGAAAAGTGACTTGTAATTTGTAAGTTGTCTTTCAAAAGGGGGAAAATTTGATAGTGCATGTCATTCAATCGATGATGGTGTTCCTATGCAAAGACATTGATAGACCACTCATGTGGTAAGTGGTGGTAATTATCAAATTCAAGGTATTCACGAAAGTCAAGGGGAAGTTCTTGTAGATTTAAGACATGGTAGATCTTTTAAGAGGAAGAGGGTAGTGGGTGTGTTGACCACTTGAGGTGAGGAGTGAGGAGGGTATCTTTTAGTTCAAGGACTAAAGGGATGTGATAGTAATGCCCAAATGTCCTTGTTGCCCTTAGCTTTAGCTTTTATCCTAGGAACCTAGGTTCTAAAAAGTTATATCATGGGAGTCAGGGCCATAGTACATACATTCATTTGAACTCACCCTCCACCATACCCCCACATCCCCACCACACAAAAAGAATCTTTTTGTGTGGTGGCATTGCCACCATAATTGAATTTAGCAATCGTAGTACCTACATATATTCTAAATGAGTTGAGAATATATGTTTGTCCACATTTCAACTTCACACACATTAAAATGTACATAGCGTTAGCCCAAATAAAGTACTTGTAAAGCCTAGGCTAGTGTTTTATATAGTACCAACCAAAAGAAAAGGGAATTATTCTGTTACAAACCTTTGGATTTTTTGGGCTTTTATGTAAGAATGATGCCCTTCATTTTTATAAATATATATTTTTATTTATTTCTATAAATAAATATATATATATAATATTCCCCCAAAAAATAATATTTAGATATATTATATATTGCATATTATATTTATTTCTATAAAAATTATAATTACATATATATACTCCCCCCCCAAAAAAAAAATAATGGATTTTTGCCCGCATAATTATTGAGCAGCTTGGATAATAATGGGCACTTTAGAATTAAATTGAGGTTAACAATAAATAATGATTCTCCTCTACTAAATGAAGCTTCAGAAAATAGTGGATTTTTAATTTTTTTTGGGGGGGGCGAACTTTAAAAGAGTACAACGAGCTTGCTCACTTTCAACACCAATGGATAACTCTTTAATATTAAATTGAGGTGAAGATGGATATGGGCACTTTACTAGTAAACCTTACAAGCACTTTAGTAGTATGTACAAGGAGCTTTCCACTATTACAAAAGCTATGAAAATAGTAGTACCAAAAATAGAATGGAGGAGGTAAATTGGGTAAAAAGGGTCATCTTTGCTATGTGTTAGGAGCTGAGGTATGATATGTTAGGAGTTGAGAATGTTGCTAAGACAACTTTTTAACTATTATAGGGGCTCCATATTTGGGCCTTGTGGTGATCATGAGCTGAGGAGAGTGCTTGTAGGAAGGGGATGGGCTGAAGGAGAACCTTGGGAGGAGGGTAGCTAGTACAAGTTTGGCCTCCATGACGGCAAAGCTCTGGCCAATGCAGTTGCGCGGCCCGTGCGCAAAGGGCAAGAAAGCCATGGGGTGCTTGGCTGCCTTGCTTATGCCCTCTGCAAATCGTTCCGGGTTGAAATCATACACTCCCTCCCCCCATAGCTCTGGGTCCAAGTGGATTGCTGTTATGGGTATCCAAAAACACATGCCCTTTTGCACAAATACATCTCCCACCCTCATGTCACACAATGCTGCCCTCACTATAGAGTTTGCAGGGGTGAAGAGCCTCAAGGTTTCATACAAAATCATCTCCACCTGCAAAACAGCCCCAATTGTAAACAAGGTCTCTCCTCCTGTGTTGACACACACATACTAAACAAGCTGCAAACATCCACATGCATGCAACCCAAATCGCATTTCCATGACACATCCACATACATGCAACCCAAATCACATACACATGAAACATCACATACATGGGAGCCCAAATCATACCATGGAACATTAACATACATGCAACCCTTGAAGATAAATCCACCATATCAGGCAGACATCCATATACATGGGAATTCAAAGTGAAATACCCACATGGTCCTTAATCATGCGATTCATGATTAAGAAAAGTGCACACATACGTCCTCCCTAAGATATTATAAGAAGACAGGGATAATGGACCTTACAATCTTCATCCTGCTGACTGATTCAGAATCTGGAAGCTTATCCTTGCAGATGTTTACAACTTCTGCTCGAGCTTTGTCTTGCCAATAAGTGTTGTAGGCCAGTGAGAGCAATGCCCATGTCAAAAGCTGGGCTGTGGTTTCATGGCCAGCAAAGAAGAAGGTTTTGCATTCATCCACGAGCTGCTGCATAGTAAGCTGAGGCTGCTGCTTGTCCTGCCCAATCCTCTCACTCTCACTTAACATCAAGCCAAGCAAGTCAGCCCCATAAGAGGTCTTCTTCCCGGCTTGCACTGCAGCCTTTCGGTCCTCAATTATCTCTCTGATTGACCTCTCCACAACCATCTTCATCTTTCTTAGCCTTATAAAAGCTGGTATTGGGACATACCTGCACATATAAGGCTAAGATTGCTTTAAAGCCCTAAACCCTCACACACTTCGATAATGGTTAGAAATTATGACTATAATAATTAATTAAGCTGATTTCAGTAATAATTAGAAGCCCAACTATAGAATACATCATCATGCTATTGATGCCTAATGAGAAGCAAGAGTTAAAAGTCTAATGAGCAGTAATTAAAGGCTAAGAGCATAGAGTTTGCTATTGATACCTATTGAGAAGCAAGAGTTAAAAGTCTAATGAGCAGTAATTAGAGCTAAGAGCATAGAGTTTAGCATACCGAATTCCAGGAAGGATCAATAAATGCCCATATTTGGAGACAAATTCCTTCAAATCTTCAATATGTTGGAAAACCTTTCTCCCTCTTTTGTAGCTACTGCCAAATTGTGTGTGAGCAATAATGTCTGCAGTAAGCTTTGTCATACTTTTTTCCATTTCGATCTCAGCGGTTTCATTACCATCTCCAATATTCTGGCACCATCCTTCCACCATGTTATGAATGATGGTCACCATAACTTGTGCAAAACCCTGCCATCGTGATAGACATCATAAATCCATCAGACATATAATGGATTAGATCATAGAGAATAACCAATTAGCTCTTCGATCATTAATGATAACCCATATAATTATACCTTAAGCTTATCGGAGTGGAAAGCAGGCCCAATGACTCTCCTTTCATGCGCCCATGTTTCCCCATTAGCCAGAACTAGTCCAATGCCAGTCACTGGCTCTAGAAAACGCTGCAGCAACGTCGGTTTACCCAGTGATAAAGTGTGCTTAGAAGACAGTATTTCTTTCAGAATCTCCATGTCTGTTGTGACTATGTTGGCATCAGGCCCCCACCAAATCAAGTGACGTTTGCCTGCACATAGAAATCACCATTCTGCCCTTAAATGCTTTGTGAGCATGTGCGCCCTGCTAATTATAAGCAGTTATGTGTCCTCATGCCCTAACACGTTCTTTGTGGGCATTGCTTAATGCCCTAACGTAAGCAAAGGTATCAAAATGGAGCTTACCATACAACTTGCTCCACAGCACATAGTCTGGCAAGAGGTGTTGCAGTGTGAGGTCGTGCCGGAAGGAATCCAGAGCGTCAGGAACGCTATCTCTCAGCCTTTTAATCTCCATCACGTTGCCCAATAGCATGAGCGGGTTTGGGCCCCGGATCCCTTGCTTCTGGGCTATCATTGCATGACGCTTGGGCGTCCACCACGCGAGATTGATGCACCGAGAACACATGGATATGAACCAGAGAAATGCCATGACAGATATTACCATGGGAGCCCAATTGGCCACTGGCTGGGAGGAAGGTAAAGAAGGGCTATCCATGAGTATCTGTGTCAAGCTAGCAGGACACAAAATTGGGCAGTTTCGATGGTCAGCTTATGTATTCTCCACTGCACGTGTATGTGCCAAATGGGGCTATGGAGGTGTAGAATTCCACAGAAGGCAACCGTTGAACTGTTTTAATGGAGTTCTTATGCGACTTGCAGACATACATGTGCGTGCCAAATATGGCTTGTACTCAGCAGATATTAATGTAGCAGTATGTGGCATGAAGGCTGCATGTAGATATGAGAATGAAGATACCCATCAGAACCAGCAGGAGTTATGCTTTTAGAACAGGCTCAATCATTAAATTCGGTATCTAGCACGCAATTATCCTCTAAGATGGGGGTGTGCAAAGTGGGGAATTATTGTGAACTAGATGAAAGGATGTGAGACTGATGTTGTACAGAGAGATGAACAGTTTCTAACAGAAAAATAAGAATGAAGATCAAATAAAATAAATTTGAAAGTTACGTATATTTGCAAAAGGATTTATGGTATGGCCACAAATATCTTTTCAGGTTCTATCAATATATCTCTGTTGCATTAACCCCACACACACACACACACACGAGAGAGAGAGAGAGAGAGAGAGAGAGAGAGAGAGAGAGAGAGAGAGAACGCCAAGGCACCAGAAGACAAGCTAAACGTGAGCAATGAGAATTAAACATGTAAACAATACGAGAGAGAGAGAGAGAGAAAGAGAGAGAGAGAGAGAGAGAGAGAGAGAGAGAGAGAATATCCATTATCGAGCTAGCCTAGAGAGAGAACTTATGAAACAAGCTAAGTTATCAGCTATGGCGGCTACCCAAAGGGAGTGCCTCAGTGCTCCACTACAATAATTGAAAAATGATTAACCTAACTTGCACACATAATCTTTTAAGAAATTTTCTGAGACATCATTGGCGGCTTTCCCGGGTTCAATCGGGGCGTCAAAATCTGTCACTATGTCGGGGGTTAATGGGGCATTTCGCCCTCTAATCACGTGCTTAATGGGACTTAGAGACGTGATTAGCGGTGTTGATACGCGCCTATTGTGCCGGCGCCGCGCCATAGATGAATCAGAAGCAATTATAAACGCACGTCGTTACGGCCGTGGAGGAGCTCCCGGGGCGCCACTTGGCTTGCTGCTAGGCCCTGCTGCGTCGGCCTTTGCAGTTGGCGCCGCCACCAGCTGGCTGCCACCCTGGAAAAGCCGTGTCCACCGCCGACTTTTGGCCCCTCCCTTTGACGTCCGCCCATGACCTTCTACCTGCCTGCCTTTGACGTCTATGTCGTATGCAGCTGTCAGGTTGGTCACGCAAAAGGAGAAAATTGGGAAAGTAGCGTCCACAAGCTGCATCACGTCCGCTTCTTTCTAGATGGCTTTTGAACCTTAGCTTCAAACACACACTTCGTCATACATCCCATATAGATCCATCCCATATTAGTTACATTAATATAAATATCTATACTTATATCTACATTAATATAAATACATATATATTTCCAAAGAAAAGAAGAATCCCACCACGCTCCATTTCAGAATGTCATCCTCTCACGACGAGGACGAATACATCCAAATGTATAACAACCAATGGCTCTGCACTGACAAGCTTTTCATGTGGGAAAGGATGTTCGAACTTCGGCCTGCTTAGCATGCTTCACATACTTTATGCATACCATCCATCCTAAACTTTGGCAAACTGCAACAATATTTTGGGCTTGCATAGACTTCAGTTGTTGTATATTCACATGACCAATGAACTTGTGCCACTTGTCAATATCTACAATGACGTCTATTCCATGCGCAAACACAGTTAACTTCACGTCGGGCTCATCATCATGGCCAACAAGGATCTCTTGAATCATATAAACACCACAAGCCCTATGTTAGATTCATTATCCACATATTGTGGTAGTGAAAATGTCCTACAATTATAGAAAAGGTGCAAGTTTGCAACACCCTTATAGCTCTTTGGGGAAGATAATCCCAACCACAACAATACAAATTATTGCTCATATTGTAGTGGTAAAACCTTCAAATCTGTTTCCAAGGTGCAGAGCCTTCAATGTAACAACCTTGTTTTGAATACTAATAACCAAACCATTAGCCACCCCTTGGGTGTTGAAATGTTAGAGATAGCTTCCTCCCAAGAGGCACCAAGCAACTAACCATTCCCTGGGTGTTGAAAGTTAAAACATTAGAGATGGCTTCCTCCCAAGAGGCTCCAAGAAACTAACCGAACCACTCCTTGGGGGTTGAAAATTGTTAGATTTAGCTACCTCTCACAAGAGGCACCAAGCTTTGGTCTCCGTTGTAAATCTTGTGGCATTGAGTGCATTTCCATCTTTGGTTTCCATGTAGCTTAACCTTCAAAAGAATGTCACTGTAAGGAAACTGTAAAGATCCCCATGCTTTCGAACATAAGGGCCTCAAACTGGAGAAAAAATCTCTATTATATCAAATCTTTACAACAATGATAACTTAAAGGGTATACCCTCTAACTTCCAAAAACAATGATAACTTCAAGGGTATACCCTCTAGCTTCCAAAAACATGTGTAAAAAATGATAACTTCAAGGGTATACCCTCTAGCTTCCAAAAACACATGTAAAAACATGGAAAAACTAGCACAACAATGAAACTTCATTATGGATTGGACTCCTAGCACTATTCACCCACTTGAACAAATTATATTTGTAACGTATAAAATTTATAAAATTCAAGACCTTCTATTTATATATTTTAGCTATATGAAATACTACTAAAAAATAAAAATGTAGAGTTTGGGGTTGCATGCTCTTTATGAAATATAAATATGAACACCTTTCTAAACTCTTGTCTCTAGAGGCTTTATTGTGATACATGAGATTTTTAAACTCGATAACACTATATTATGATAAATTTTTAAACAAGAAATTTTTCTCTTGTACCATTGAGTCATCTCCAGGCTAAGACAAAGCTATCTTTTTCTAATTCCACCTTTACTAATAGTCTTCAATTTTTAAAAACGGACCCTCACTTCTTAGCTTTTAAGGTTTCAAAATTGTTGAAAGTTTCCAAGGGGTTCAAGTCATCTCTCACACTACATTGATTAAAATGGATAATGATTGGTTTGTTTTCTATTAGCCATGTCAAATAGTGTCCTTCACCTAAAGAAATTCAAAACCATTTACACACTACACTGATTAAAATGGATAATGGTTTGTTTGTTTTCTATTAGCCATGTCAAATAGTGTCCTTCACCTAAAGAAATTCAAAAATCGTTTACACACTAGATTGCGTGCTATATTAAACTTTGAAACTTTTCAAAAGAACCTGCATTAGCAACATAGGAAAGGGTTAAAGTCACCTCTTATACTACTGATTAAAATGTGGATAATGATTGGTTTGGTTTCTATTAGCCTTGTCAAATAGTGTCCTTCCTTGGTTAGTACCTAAAGAAATTCAACTTGAAAATCTTCACACTTGATTACGTGTTATACTAAACCTTGAAACTTGTCAAAAGGACCTACATTAGAAATATAGTTCCAAGTGCCATAGAATTAGTAATGTTATGAACGATTGTGAAGACGGCACACTAGACTAGTTTTACATGTCATTCACAATCAAAATATATATTTTTAGCATTGACCTTTCCCTCGTTTGAGCATATAGTGCTCACTATTCATGTCTTCAAGGAAGGTAATTCATAGTGATTGGGATTTTGACAACTTAAGGACAATTAACAACATGAACAAGAATAAGGAAGGCCCAAAAGAATGAGTTTTAAACTAATCAATGCCCTTTACAGCGTGAGGAAATGTTTGTCTATTGAACTTTTATGGGTTAAGTGGTGGGGTTTCCATTGGAAGGGTTTCAAGGGGTTTGGCACATGCTCACACTCATGTGTGTGTGTGTGTGTGTGTGTGTTCACATGTATGTTAAAGCATATGCTTCTACATGGAGATTAATTAGGTTGGGCCTTGCCTTCTTGCATGTCTCCACCCTACCTAGAATTTTCCTCCTCCCTAATTGCATGTACATGGAGACCAGTTAGGTTGGGGTGTTGCACATTGATGTTAAAGCATGTGCTTCTACATGGAGATTAATTAGGTTGGGGCCTTGCGTTCTTGCATGTCTCCACCCTATCCAGAATTTTCATCCTCCCTAATTTCTTGTACATGGAGACCTGTTAGGTTGGGGTGTTGCCTTCTCAGTCTCCATCCTACATATGGAGAGACTAGTTAGATCAGGGCATTACCTTCATCCTACCTAAAATTTTCCTCCTCCCTATGTGGCAATCAAGTCCACCACATCTCCTTTTCATATGTTTCCATCTCTCTCCCCACCACTTCCTTCTCCTACAAGTATTTTCTTTCTTATCCTCCCCTTCTTTTCATATGTTTCTACTCCTTAGCTAGTTATAACCTCTCTCAAGATGTGGATGGTTGGGTAAGGGGAGAGCAAAAAGAAAATCAATGTTTGTATAAGGATTAAGGATAATGGGAATGGGTCAGCAATGGACGGAGGATGGAAAGGAAAGGCAAGATAGGGAAAGGGTGGTGGTGAAAGAAAAATGGGACTATGAAAAGGTGATGGGTGCCTAAGTGGGATAGTGATTGTTAGAGGAAGGGGAAGAGAAGGTTGATGTGAAAGTCATCTAAGAGGAGAATAAAGGGAAAGGGAGAATAAATGGGGAGGGTCTAATTGAGAGGAGGGGAAGGAGAGATGAAGAGAAATCACCAAGAAAGAGGAGGGGATGGAAAAGCAAAGAAGTTTTCAAAGAGAAGGAGGAGGTGGGTTGGCCCAGGAAGCATTTATTTTAGGTAAAGAATTAAAGCATGGCACATCTAGGGGCACCTAGAAGCAACATTAGGCTTCTAATTTGCGAGTTCTCAAGATATAATTTTTAATGAGGGTACATCAAGGCTAGTCAAATCAAAAGTGATGTATGCAATGTTAGAAGTTGATGCATACATAACATCAAAGGAGATTTCTCTAGGTAGAATTTCACGTAAGATTCTATGCAACGTAGATCCTATGCATCATGCCAACTAAAAAAATTATAAATCATTCTACAAGATATATTACTCTCTTCAAAATTGTTGAGCATGATTTTTTAAAACTATTTGAACTATAGGTGAAAGACTTCTACCAAAATAGGTTAAGCATGTGCATGCACAACACATGCATTTAGGCACACGAGACTACCCAGACACGTGTACATTGAAAATCATGTGCATGTACGTACATGTGTGTGTGTGTGTGTGTGTGTGTGTGTGTGTGTGTGTGTGTGTGAGAGAGAGAGAGAGAAGAGAGAGAGAGAGAGAGAGAGAGAGAGAGAGAATGTATAGAAGGCATGAATAATTTGACTAAGACTTCTACCAAAATAGGTTAAGCATGTGCATGCACAACACATGCATTTAGGCACACGAGACTACCCAGACACGTGTACATTGAAAATCATGTGCATGTACGTACATGTGTGTGTGTGTGTGTGTGTGTGTGTGTGTGTGTGTGTGAGAGAGAGAGAGAGAGAATGTATAGAAGGCATGAATAATTTGACTTGTATCATGTGCATGTACGTACATGTGTGTGTGTGTGTGTGTGTGTGTGTGTGTGAGAGAGAGAGAGAGAGAGAGAGAGAGAGAGAGAGAGAGAATGTATAGAAGGCATGAATAATTTGACTTGTACCATAAATGACAAATTTATGGGTTTAATAAATTATGGTAGGAGAAAATCAAACTTAAACAAAAGGATATGAAATACTAATAAACACAATTGCAAAGCTAAGATTTGGCTATGTTCCCCTACACAATGGCTATCTCTTTTAAAAACTAGGTCAAAAAACATGTTTGAGAATCTCACATGTAGAGGGTCTAGATAGTGAACTCTACATTTGTCTTCCAAACAAACACATTATTTATCCATAATTTCCCTCTTTAATATCAAAGGCCCAACATGTTCTAAGCTATGTGCTTGAATATCTCAAAATTAATGCAATGAAGGGCCTCATTGAGATATAGAATAGTTTCATCCCACGGGGCCTTGCGTCATAATTTAAATGCACTATCCATTACCAAGATTAATCAAAGCTCCAACTAGGCAAAACTATCATCTATATTGCACACCAATTACTTAATGGGGAGAGGTACATTATACTTGGATAATTTCATTAGATTTACTATTGTGTATTTTTTGTGTAGGGAGTAAACCCTACCATGCCTCTAGATCTTAGGATATTATTGTGGGAAGTAGAGTGTAGCAAGTTCTTATGTCTCCTTCTCCTATGTATTGCTCTCATTTGACTGTGTTTCTCACATGTCTCTACATGTAACCTATGTGTTAAAATCTAATTTATCATTATCTATATAAAATAAACCCTTTTCTCACATGTCTCCACATGTAACCTTTGTAATGGACTCTAGGCTAATCACAGTATCAAGTCATCTCTTTTCATTCTTGGTGATAGATCACAATTCCTAGTTACTCAAGAGTTCATTACTCGTTCCTTGACATTTAGTAAAACTAGATCTACATGTGTGAGATTAGCATGGCTCTTTGTAAGGATGGTAGGCACATATGAAGAAAACATCTATTAGATAAAAAAACATAAAAAGGAGGTGGTAACTTATCTATAAAGAGTCAAGTGTATGTCAAGCATGCTACCAACTCTGACCCCTTTGTGAAGAAAACATCTATTAGATAAAAAAACATAAAAAGGAGGTGGTAACTTATCTATAAAGAGTCAAGTGTATGTCAAGCATGCTACCAACTCTGACCCCTTTGTGACGTGACAACATCCATCTCTATATGGCTTGAGAAAGGTCCACCAAACCATAAAGGAAGCCCATGGAAGTCAAGAACTATAAAAAAGTGTGGACGTAAAATCTTTCTTTCTACATGGGAGAATGACACTTGTTAGTCATTTTTGGGATAAAATTATTACTTACGTGTGTGTGAGACACCTCCTAGAGAGTGGCAATGTGTTAAGTGTCTTGTCTATCTGTGAACCACCACTTAGAGGCATATCAAATAATATCTAGATATTTTTGAGTGCTTGACATAAGCAATGATGTCATTGGGACAACCTTTGTAACCTATAATGGTACATGTACTTCATTGAAGGAAATCAAGCAAACTATAAAATCATTGAGTTGTGTTCTCTAATCTCTCTCTAAGAGCTTTCTTCTCTCTCTATTTTTTGAACACACACTCCTATGTCAATGAATATCTTTCAACCTCCATAGCTTAGTACATTCAACAATTGGTATCAAAGCTCCAGGTTGATACTGCCTTGAGCATTAGCACTTATATGCACAATGCATCGCCTTAACATGTGCCAACTATATGCACAATGCATCGCCTTAACATTTGCCAGCAACTAGGTGCCTAGTGCAGTGCTGCTCCATTTTCTCTCCCACAATAGCTACTCACATTCTCTATTGACATCCGCTATTGTTCTACTCGACTAGTAGGGCTGACTAGTATGGCTATTTCTGACTGTTAACAGTACCTACTCCTGTACCTTGATTGTGGCAACTCTAAAGACACATAGATGCTATGTTTGGCACCTGTGGGGTTCAATGAAGAGCACTACCGGTGCAACATCTTTCTCCAATGTTGATACAACCATAAAGAAGATCCTATAACATAATAGAAGCTATTTAGATCAAAGAGGACATATTTCATCATTGCTCTCTTGGCTTGGGTGATAATTATTTTCATCACATTTCTCATCTAGAATCACCAGCTGTCTGCTTGGGCAAAACTTGATTTGATTTTTGGTTCTAGTGCTAACAATTTAAAGCTATCTTTGAAAATGACTTTCTTTGAGTTGCAACTAAAGATAAGAGAATCTCTTGCTACACATGTCAACAAAATGAGGAGTCTCATGGCTCAACTAGCTACATTTCAGTCTCTATAGTAACTATAGATGATGCCATGGCAGTGCTTCTCAAAGATGCATGGGGAGTATGACAAACTAGTGACCACCTTTAAGAACATTCCTAATTTACCTTGGAAGGAATCGTTAGTTCTTTATAGCAAAAAGAAAGAAATAAGAAAAAAAGGTCAGCAAAAGCTATCACAGAAGAACAAGGTTTTGTTGTAAAGTCCAAGGGCTCATATAAAGGTCAAGCCAAAGGTAAAGCTTGTAGATTATGTGAGAAAAGTAATCACTTTGAAAGGATTATTTTAGCCTAAATCCTTGTGGTATATGTGAGAAAAGCAATCATCTTGAAAAATATTTCTATTTAAATAAAAACACTGCTAATATTATTGAAGAGCCTTCCATACAGGAGACTAACTATTGTATTGATTGTTGGACTTTTTAAAGTCTAGTGTATGTGTTTTCTTCTTTTCTCTAACTTGATGTCTTGTATATCCTTAGCCTTGATACCCCATAACTGGCATGTGAAACTAGAGCCATGTGATTATCCTTGACCAGGAAAAGTGTTATGAGAAATCATGAGTCTAGCCTTTTATCCTTGACACAGTATGAAGTAATCCCTTGAGGGAGGTTTTGTTGGGATCAAGGTATTGCTTATGTGTGTGAACCACCTCCCAGAGAGTGGCAATGTGTAAGTGTCTTTTTTTGTGTGTGAACACCTCTTAGAGGGGTATCAAATCATATCTAGATATTTGTGTGTGCGTAACATAAGCAGTGATTCCATTGGGGAAACCTTTGCGTTGTCTTCTTTTGTAGGGCCTAATCCCTTATATGTCCTTACCCTTGGGACCCCATAATTCGCGTGTGAAACTAGAGCCATGTGATTTATCCTTGACCAAGAAAACAAACCATGAGCCTCGATTTATCCTTGATAGAGTATAAGGTAATCCCTTGAGGGAGGGTTTATTGGGATTAGGGTATTTCTTGTGTGTGTGTGAACCACTACCTAGAGAGTGGCAATGTGTAAGTGTCTTGTTTGTGTGTGAACCACCTCATAGAGGGGTATCAAATAATATCTAGATATTTGTGTGCCCTTGACATAAGTAGTGATACCATTGGGGAAGCCTTTGTAACCTATAAAGGTGCATGTACTTCATTGAAGAAATCAACTAAACTGTCACATTGTTGAGTTGTATACTCCACACTCTCTCTCTCTAAAAGCTATTTTCTCTTTATTCTCTCTCTATCTTTTTGAACACACTCCTATGTCATGAATATCTTTAAACCTCCATAGCTTAGGACATTTAACAATTATGTTTTGGCTATGCAAGAATTTGAGGATAAGTAAGATACAACATTGTCATCCATTTTTCTCTTTCCCTACCCATCATGGTTGTAACACCATGAAGGTCAAAAGTTTACATGACAACATTTTTTTAACTCATGTTATTTACATGTCGTCATCTCATCATTTTCTCTAAGAATAACATTCCTTCAATCGCTCTATCATGGTGGTTGGACATGATGGTCATGCATGGCCAATGGTCACCCAATTTTTTAGAAAGGGCTCTTGGCTTCCATAAAGCAACTTACAAATTATCATTAATTTACAAATGGTGTCCTCCTACCAACATTGACAAAAAAGCTAAGAATATTCCATTATGATGTGTGTGTGTGTGTGAGAGAGAGAGAGAGAGAGAGAGAGAGAGAGAGAGAGAGGGACAGGGAGAGAGATTGAGATTTTAATCATTATCATTCTTTGGTTGAAGCCATCATTTATAACAAAGCACATGCAATATTATATGACATCAAAATATGATTATTTTGATGTGGCTGACACATCCATCTTAGTCCTTGATGTGGCTACACGTCCATCTTAGCCCTTGATGTGGCTGACACATTTGACAAAATTTGTTTTGATTGACCCAATCCCCCTAATCAGTACAATGTCTTGTATTGGGTAGGACCAAAAACATGCTCCTAAGCACGACATGAAGGATGTGTGTAAAGGCCCAAATAATTGCTCACTCTAACAAGCCATAACTTGCGTGTGTAAAGGCCCTATGAACTGGAAGTCATAACTTATTTGAAATTCACCTTGGTATTGTCTGCATGCTATATTTTGTGTAAGGGCCATGCACTAGTTACAATAGTTTAGAAGTTAGCTCTGTCGTGTTGTGCAGTGCTCGAAAAAACTTGCACATTAAGTGTGTTTTGCACCAGCTGAAGCCAACTAAAAATCCAACTTAAATTTGACTTTGTCCTTAAGAAAACCGATGAAATTTTTACATTTATAGATATAAAACCAGAAAATCATAGGAGCTTGGTTGAAGAAAACGGGTTACAATCCAACCTTGTCCTTTTTCTCATTGGGGGGGGGGGGGGGGGGTTAAAGTGTGTGTTGGGCACTTGGGACTTGTGTTGATGAGGGGGGCAAATAAATAATAATAAAAATAGAACAGACGCAAATTCATGGTAGATTGCGCGCTCTTTCTATGTCTGTGTTTCTTTCTGTGGATGTCTTGTGTTGCGTGCGTGATATATAGTATAAACGTGGATGGTCCCAAGCTGAAGGCTACGCAGCAGTTGGCCAGCAGCGACAGACAGAAAGGCAATTGCGCGGGACGACTTCGTAGTCGACATGTCGAAACCAGAAGAAGACGTGTGCTCACGAGAGGAACGATGAAACCATCCACAGCACACTATAGGACAAACGTAGATGATAAGGATGATGTCCTCCACCTTGCCTGCCCATTGGCCCAACTTCCAAGCCCCATGAACTCTCCTTAGAGAGAGAGAGAGAGAGAGAGAATTGAGGATTGCCTTGGCCCAGAGTTTCCATGAGAAAAACTCCCAAAGCTTGTCAAAATTCACAACTTCCCATTGGCATGCATTAATCAAGAAATACAACAATACTTTTGACAAGCATTTTCACTACTTTATGAATTCATGTATCACTAGATTATGTACAAATGATCAGTTCATATCTTTGTTGTGTTGATGTAGCTACTTAGTTCTTACTCCAGATCAATGGTTAGAAAACTTAATTTTTGGAATTCCTCTTCATTAATCACTTGAAGTTACAAAATTGTATAAAATAGCCATACTTTTTGAAATTTTTACACTACTATTTCTTTGCTTCTTTTTTTTAAAACAAACACAATTCTATTAAAGAAGCTCTTAACTAGACATTTTGAATTCTCAACCAATTGAATGATAAGCAAATGCTACCCTTTCTAAAACATTAGTCCTCAACCAATTGAATGAATTCTCAACCAATTGAATGATAAGCAAATGCTACCCTTTCTAAAACATTAGTCCTGATAAATAGATAATGCAAAGGATCACACAACCTAAGGTAGCCCTCATTTCAATGGTGAGAGGTGAGAAACTTTATTGGAGTGTAAAAGACTAGTTACATGAGCAATACGATGTAAACAACTACTAAAACACAACATTTTATTAATGAGCAAATAAAAAAATAAACTATGCTTAAGTGCACTACAATATCTATTATCTATGGTTTCATGTACATGTACACCAAGGGCTTCTAATTTGCATGTGATTTTGGAAGATATGTGCACACATGCACACATATGTAGACTCATGTATGCTCCTTGGCAAGTTTGGCACACATACATGTGTATGTGTGTGTGTGTAATCACACACATGTGTATGCGTGTATAAAATATATATGCTTGTGCACACACACGCGCAAGCACTTATAGATGTATGTGCATAAATATGTCTATATATTATGTGTTTGTCTATGCTTGTGCATGTGCAAGCATCACACTTGCACGCTTAATGACACACACACTTACACACATGTATGTATGTAAGTACACACTTACACACTTACACACATGCATGTAAGTATATACACACACACACTTACACACATGTATGTATGTAAGTGCAGACGCACACACTTACACACATGCATGTAAGTATGCACCCCCCCCCCCCCCCCGATTTAGCTATTTGTCAAGGGTATGTCTAAATCACGAGAGAGAGAGAGAGAGAGAGAGAGAGAGAGAGAGAGAGAGAGAGAGAGAGAGAGAGAGAGAGAGAGAGAGAGAGAGAGAGAGAGAGAGCATGGAGGGACCCTTGTGGAAGCCCTTTGATCAAATGACTATGTAAGAGCCATGTATGTATGTAAGTACACACACATACATGCACACACACACACACACACACACACACACACACACACACACATGCACACACGTGTGCACGCACACATACACACACATGCACACACCAATTTCACTATTTGTAAAGGCAGTGTAAAAGCATGTGTGTGTGTGTGTGTGTGAGAGAGAGAGAGAGAGAGAGAGAGAGAGAGAGAGAGAGCCTTGTGAAAGCCCTATGATGATGTAGTGATTATGTAAGAGCTATTGAAGTCATATTTGAAAAGGTACCATATAGTGGGAAACGCATTTATGATTTCCATATGATCATAAGTTTGTAGTTTATATTTAAGATTTCGTGGGTATGAAATCTTTTGGCTTCAGATTTTCGGACCAAAAAAAAACCTTCATTTTTTTTAGCAAAACCATCAAAGTTGTGTGGCAATTATGTGCTAGTGTTTATCAAATGCTATCATAACATAATAATACTATTGGGCTTTGACGATTCAATGTAAAAGAAATTGAGTGCTACTAACTATTTGTTTGGTGTCTAGAAGGAAATTCATGTTTGAGAGAACCTTTAAGAGCATGTTCTTTGGGATACATTCCTATATAGTTGTAGTGAGATGCATAAGGCTTAATAAACTAAAGTTTCATATATAGTTCCACTGAGTTGCATAAAGCTTAAAAAACTAAAGTTTCTTAGTGGATTCGTTTTGGAAACATTCTTGCAATACAAAATTCACCTTTGAGAGAACCTTTAAGAGAATATTGTTTGGGATTCAATCCTATATGGTGTTTATCAGATGTTATCATATCACAATAATACTATTGAGCTTTGACAATCCAATGTAAAAGAAATTAAGTGTATTTTTATGGTTTCTAGAATGAAATTCACCTTTGAGAGAACCTTTAAGAGCATATTCTTTGGGATGAATTCCTATATAATTCTAGCGAGCTACATAAGACTTAAAAAACTAAAGTTTCCTAGTGGATCCATTTTGGAAACATTCTTGCAAAACAAAATTCACCTTTGAGAGAACCTTTATATGAGCATATTCTTTGGTATTCATTCCTATATAATTCTAGTGAGCAACATAAGGCTTAAAAAGTAAATTTTCCTAGTGGATCCATTTTGGAAACGTTCTTGAAAAACTCACTTATGAGCTTGACAAATCACCTTTATTAGGTACTTTCAATCTTTTCAAAACATCATATCGTGTAGTAAATGGGCCCTTCTCTTTTCTATAATAACTTTTTTATCTATTTTCTTCCTTGCTTTCCATGTTGCCCATTCAAATGGAAGAGTTTATCTTTGGTATGTATCTCATGTCATTTTTTTCCCCTCAAATATATAGTCATGAGATATAAAGCCAAATATATAGTCATTCAACATATTGAGACTTCCAAAAAGAAAATTGTCAAGTGATCTACATTAGCTATAGGTATATACTACTTTGTGGTGCGATAAGACAATGTTTCATAAGCATAATAAAATTTGCCTTTTATGTGTACAACTTTCTAAAATGTTCATTTGTTTGTATGTCTATAGCTTGAAACAGTGGACCGCCCCCCTATGCAAGATGAATATGATTTTGCCTTACAACGGGATTTGCAAGATCTATTTAATAGGGTGCAAGATGAAGGATATATTGTTATTAAGGGAGGAGATGCTTGGCAAGTACATTCCTAAACCCTAAACCTCTTTGTTTTTGCAAAATCGATTCTTGTTTGTGTTAGTTCTATTGTGTTTTAGGGTCATGTAACTAGAAACGGCGGCGCAAATGTCCATGCCAGTGGTAATGAAAATGTAAGAAGTGAAGGGGCTGGAGCTGCAAGAAGGAAAGTTAATAATCACACAGCATGAGATCTAGATAGCCCCAAGCTCCATAGGTTTTCATTACGCTTTATCTTGTATATGAGTTTTTTGGAATCATACACTTATTCACTACCAGATTCTCCTCCACACTCTAGAGACGTCTCTTAAAATATCGAGTAAAATCATCAATAGGCTCTAGTTTATGAGAAAGGTAAGAGGTAAGAGGTAAAATCATCAATAGGCTCTAGTTTATGAGAAAGGTAAGAGGTAGGAATGTATAAAGGCTTTCTATAAATAATCTCACATGTTGCATGTATCGCATAGCTGAATCAGTGTATTCCTATAAGTAAATTGAAGAAGATGAATGTTCTTATCCCAAATTCTAGGTTGGGATGAAACATTGGCTCTAAGTAATTCTAAAATCATACTATTAGTAACTTTTTGTTTATTCATTAGACTTTTAATGGAATACGATTCTGAAATCCAACTTAGCACCTAAGTTGTCAAAGAGTGTAGTCCAAAAAGAACTGCAAAACTTAGAATCACGATCAAACACAATACATGGGGGTAAGCCATGATGTACAAAGATTTTCTTGATAAAAAAGTGTGTGACTAATTTAGATGTCACTGTTTTCTTGCACAGGGAGTAAAGTAGGCTTATTTACCAAAGCCATCCACTATAGTCCAAAGCATGTCAATATGACTCACAATAGTAAAATGCCCACAATAAAGTCCATTCATATTTTCTCTCATGGTTTATCAGAATGGTTAAGGGAATAAATGGGCCTTTAGTCTTGCCTTTGTAGCTCTTGACAAGTCATGCACTCTAACAAATCTAGTTACATCTTTTTTATTGTAGGCCAAAAAATTTATATAGCCATAGCATGTAGCATGGAGGATGCCCCTCTATGATGATGTAAGAAGCCGTGGTACTAGGTCCAGGAGAGGGAGTGAGGAAGAGATCAAGCCATTTTGTGTGAGAGCATAGATATGGGTGGGAGAGAGAGAGAGAGAGAGAGAGAGAGAGAGAGAGAGAGAGAGAGAGAGAGAGAGAGAGAGAGAGAGAGAGAGAGAGAGAGAGATTACACAAGAGAGCCTTGGATTACACAACACAATGATGAATGAATTATGAGCATAAGACTTCTCCCATGTACAATGCTTTTATAACATCAAGGCCTCATCATTTGAACCTAAATAAGAGGGTTTTCCCACAACTAAGGAACCTTGACTAGACTCCAGATGAGCTCCAAAATACCCAACAAACCCCCTTCAGAGTGATGGTGGAATTGTATGCATAACCTTCAATAGTCCTATACTCCAACACAAGAAAAGAAACAAGACATAATCTTCCCCTCAAAGGCTAGTAAGCATGGCTCAGAGGTGAGTGAGCATGGCTCAAAAGGCTTGGAGGCTTAACAAGCATATTCTTTGTGACGAAAGACATAGGGGTCAACTCATATTTGCCAAGGGAGAAAGATAACCTACATCAACATATCAAAACATGCATGGTCTTTGTGAAAGATGCAAAGGTCAAGTCTTGCCTGAGGGACAAAGACAACCTAGATCGGCATAGCAAAACAACACCCCCTCGTTGCCCAAGGGGAAAAATGGAATGATGGAGAGGAGCCTTTTATATAAACAAGGTGTTACAGAATCCAAATGGATCCAAAGTATGTAACTTGGATTTTAGGGGACTAACTAGGAAAAGAACCCATGACTCATCATAAAATAGAAACTAAAAATTGAGAAAGATTTTCCCCTGGATATGCAAATGAAGATCCTTTTTCGACATCATTTCCACGCCAATGTAGCTTGTACTAATGCATAGTTTTTGAGGAAGATATCAATTGAAAAGCCCATGATCCTAAGGAAAATCCCAAAGTTGTAAACAATGGGTGCTATAGTGCTGTGGATCACATATGTTATGTCCAAAGATCCCATAAGTCATGCATGTGAAGGTGTTCGATATGAAGATCAAGTAAATTGCTTCATGAAGGAAGCATAAGATGTGGCCCAACAAGGTGTTACAAAATCCAAATGGATCGAAAGTATGTAACTTAGATTTTAGAGGACTACCTAAGCAAAGAACCCATGACTCATCATAAAATAGAAACTAAAAATTGAGAAAGATTTTCCCCTTGATGAATGAAGATCCTTTTTCGACATCATTTCCAAGGCAATGTAGCTTATACTGATGCATAGTTTTTGAGGAAGATACCAATTGAAAAGCCCATGATCCTAAGGAAAATCCCAAAGTTGTAAACAATGGGTGCGGTAGTGCTGTGGACATATGCTATGTCCAAAGATCCCATAAGTCATGCATGTGAAGGTGTTCGATATGAAGATCAAGCAAATTGCTTCATGAAGGAAGCATAAGATGTCGCCCATGTGGTTGGTTGTCGAAGAAACACTGGTTGAAACACATATTTATGTGGCTTGTCCCTCCTCTAACAATGAAAAAGCTTTTGATCCATTGATGTTATTACTAGAGGATCAGAGAAATAATGCACATGATGTACATGAACTTGATGTCATGTGTTTTGATAATTTACAACTTATCCATAGGTATGCTACTCTTGTATGACTCCATGATACGGATTTTTAGAGCAAGGCCTCTATTGATGACAATTTAGAAGGTAGCCATACACATGTGTGAAAAACACAAAACTAAATGAACTATTATGGTTGCAATTTTATGGCATCTTGTGCAAGAATATGAGAGGGAAATACATGGGGCATCATGTATGGAAGAGAGAGAGAGAGAGAGAGAGAGAGAGAGAGAGAGAGAGAGAGAGAGAGAGAGAGAGAGAGAGTGACATCACACAAGAGAAGAAGATTGCACAACACAATGATGAATAAATTATGACTTTCGCCATGTACAATGATTTTTTAGGCACCAAGGCCTTATCTTTTGACCCTGAATAAGAGGGATTCCTCCTGTAAAACAATTTGTCTAAATGGTCATGTGGTGAATATTTGTTTTTGGAAATGAAGATATCCTTCATTATAGGAGTACTCACTACTACCACCATTAGGCATCCAACTATTGTATATCATAGAGATCCAATGCTTCAAAAAATCTACATCCTACTCATAAGAATACTTCATGGCTTCAAAGGGAGAAATCTCTATGGTAGAGATATTATTGATGCTAGATCTCCTACTTAGAGCGTCAACCATTATGTTTTGCTTACCAAGTTGATATTGTATCATTGGCTAAAAACTATGAATAAAAAATGTCCATTTAATGTGTTTGCCTAAAATCAAGGATTGAGAGAGAAAGTGTCTATCTTGATTAGGAATTCAAAACCCATAAGATAATGTTTCCAAATCGTAAGAGCATGCACTACATCATTCAACTCTTTTTCATATATACTATAGTTGCACTCTATTAGTACTTGCAGCTCTCCTAACCTAAGGGATCCTACATAAGAACTACATGAGGACTAATCTAATCCCATGCCCACTTGAGTCAATAATAACTATAAATAATGGCCTAGAAAAGTCAAGAAGAAGTAACAGAAAGCCTGGAGTAAGAGTTTCTTTTAAAGCTTGAAAGGATTTATCATTGTCTACTATTGGTCCAATGAAATCCTTATTTAGGTATTTTTAGATGTGCAATGTATGTAAAGTTTTTTATCCCTCTAGCTTAGATATTTGGATCTACTAATGCTTCCTCCAAGCTAGGTAGCTCCTTTACTTTCATCATCTTAGCAACAATCAAGGTCATATTGATAATTTGAGAGGAAGCCCTCTTGTGCTCCTCTATTCTCTTAGATCTATGAATAACTATTGGCTCTTATGTGATTTCTAGGCAAAGCTTTCCCATCCAAAAGCTTCCTCACACATTAGGATATGGCCCCTTCTATGATGTTGTAAGATTCTCTCCTTCATAAATCCACCTCTCTTGTGGAGTTATTACTATCACTAGTGGAGTTATGTGTGCTGGGCTACAACTTCATTGAAGGATAGTTTCAAACAGAGCCTTGTTCTCCATATGAATTCGTCGAGTAGGTTCAAAGGGTGTTATTTTCATTAACACCTTGAACATAAGCTTTGGCTTGAGTAGAGGATTTCCGGCTCTTATTAAACCTTTGTACTTTGCAGTAGCAAACAAGGACTCAAGAATAGAATCATCAGTAAATGGCTCAAGTGAATCTTGTGGTAGAGTGTGACTAACCTCTTGAGTTGGCTATGGTGGAGACTAGTCAGGTGCCAGCAACTCCTCTCGGGGGCGAGAGTGTTAGTGGGAAATTCTAAGGGTTGAGAAAGAAGTCGAGAAAATATGCAGTCAGCCTGAGATTTGTCAATTGGTGGAGCACTTGGATAAGGATTAAGTAATTTACTGGTAACATTTGAGTATAGGGGTAAGTAGGATTAGGTGATGAACTTGATGCTTCTTCTTGACTCTCTCCTAAACTAGGGGGTGGGTGGCTGGGTTTGTGGAGCTTCATAAATTCTTGTAGCTCAGTGATATCCTCCGGAGATATATTAGGATACTCAATATGTGTTTTATCCAAATTATAAAGTACTGTGGTTAACATGGCTTCTAGATGTTTGTGTATATTTTGATATAATTTGAGAATACCAAAAGGATGATATAATGTGGACTCACATAGATTTAAATGTTGGTGAGTATTATATACCTCAAACCACCCATGGCTTATGATCAATTTATAGCTGTGGGCTACAACCTCATAGTTGGCCAGTGTTTCAGGAGTATCATCTGGAGAACAAACATGTCTAATTTATCGATGTTGTCTAGGATATTGGAGTTTTGTAGCACCCGACACCAACTACGAAGGTTGAGCCCCACAATGAGGTGCAAAGCATTAGTCTCATCAGACTAATGCTAATAGTCTCATTGAGTGCTCTTATTTTTTATGCATTTACTTTGTTGCTTTGTTCTTGTGGGCCTGTTGTAGTTAAAGCACTCTTTGTTCTTCTTCCTTCAAAGTTAAGGATAGTGAATTTAGTTATCCTTGTAGCTCTTTTTCCTTGGATTGGGCGGTGTGCTTTAGCTCCTATAGTTGTTGAGCCTGGATAGCTGCTTGTTCCTTGTCTAGTTGCTGAGCCTGGATAGCCGCTTGTTCCTTGTCTATGTTTTTGAGTACAAGAAAATATTATTTTTCCTTGTTTGGCCTAGTGAGATAAAAATTTCTAGAGTGGTAAATTAATATTGGGATATTTTTGGATAAATAAATTCTTCCGGGCTCGGTCTCGGAGGGACCGCCTGGGCTAGCCACTCATCTCAGACATCCAAGCAAGGCCCTGAGTGTGGATACTCGCCCCGCGTGGGAGGCCGACGCCACTTTCGCCACCGGGGCAGGTGCACCGCGGAGGAGGTGGGGACCTCACAACTGCTAGTATTAAAGCTTTGTTGAAAGCTAATAAGGATAAACGAGTTCTTATCAGAAATTGATAACAAAAACTCAGAAAAAGCATTTTTCATAATGTATTTTTATTCCGTAAGTCTCATTAAAGAATTTTTAATCAAAGAAATTATTTTTTAGATGGAAGTTCCATACTTATCTGGTATTCTCGACCTCACCCAATCACAAGACATGACTGCGTTTGCCTTCGAGCATCTCATCTCTTCCGCTGCCTGCAACAACTCGAACAAGCCAAGTCAGACTCGCACACCATTTTGAGGATTTATATTTTCCTAACCCAGCGGAGAGACGACAACATAAGTGGTTTGCAGGGCAGTATGTCCACGCCTCTTGCAACGAGCGTGCAATGCTGAGGCAGAACCTCTCATTGGCCATGATTTTGATGAAGATGAAAGTGGTACATGGTGTCATTTTATATCATTCAACGCCTCAGAATTTCAGACTTTCATGCCAAATCTACCAACTCCTTAGTCGCTTTATTCCTAAGGAGAAGATAATAGATTCCTTGGCAGTAAGAGAACGTTTGTATCAGGGCATGGCTATGGCCCAGTACCGCCATCTTATGCGTCTCCCGAGGAGATTCTGATTTCTAGAGCCGAGCTGCTCTATGTACATATTGCAACTTTTATATAAATAAAGAAATGTTTTCTAGAGAAAACTTCATGTTGTATAAGTGATTGTTTATGGACGAACTGATAGAGAAAAATTTGTTATCGAGACATATGTCATAGATCTCCAATAAGATCATTTATCTTGTTTAAGAAACTGTTTTTTGAATCCCTTAAGTCTTAGGATCTCGTGGATGATATCAAAATAAAAATTTAATAATATATCATTTTTGGCAGAATCATGAGACGAGGAAACCATGGCCGTCAGCCAAACCCTCTCTATGAAGATGATGAGCTTGACCCCGACATTCGCAAGGCTCTTCATAGAACTCAACCAGGACCCTTCAAAGAGGAAGGGGAGAACCTAGGCGAGGCTGTGGAAATGGGTAGAAGCTACTATGGAAGAATATTTTGACGTCACAAGCTATAATGAGCGGAGAAAAATGGCTCTTGCCAGGCTAAAAATAGTGGAAACAACTAGGGTAGCATGGAGGAACCATTGTGACACCAACCGCCTGGACATGAATACTCAATCCTGGAATGACCTTAAAACCTATTTGAGGAAGAGATTTTGTCCCCTGGGTTTTTGGAAACCAAAATGAATAAATTTTTAGAGCTAAATCAAGGGAGCAAAACCATCGAGGAATATCACCAGGCCTTTGTTCTTCTACTCAAATATTCACCACCTCTAGATGAAGAGCAACTCATGGGGGCCAGGTTCATTCGGGGAATGAACGAACCCTTGGACACACTGGTCAAGAATGCCAAACCAGTGTCCATGGTGCAGAAGCTATCAGAATGGCGAAGGACTTTGCCAAAGCGATCATCGTGAAAGTCCCGCCAAAGCCAATTCCCTCATGCTTTAAAAGATTTCAGACACCGGGAAGTTATTCCAACTTTTCACCTCCAAAGAGACACCAAGGTCCTAACCAGAATGTGGAGACGGGAAGCTTCAGAAATGAAGGAAGACCTTTCCCCAAAGTACATTCTCAAGAACTCCGACTCTCTCCAGAATGCAAAGGGAAGAGCTTTGAAGCGAGAACAGATGCTTCGGATGTCAGGGACTTGGGCACCAGCTCAAGGATTGCCCATCTCCTTTGGTGGGCTAAGGAAGCCAGGGTCCCAGAGTTCAGAGACCGACTCCTTCATTTCAGCCAATCAGGGTCCCCTGTGTAAGAATCAGGGTAACCCAAGAAGAGTGCCAGCTCAGCCTGCAGCCTCCATGCAAAGCAACCTCCGAACTCCCTCCTAGAATTGGATTAACCAAAGAGAGATTGGTATACTCAAAGAATACTACAGACCATGAAGATCATGTGCGCAAGGTCCTGGAAATCCTAAGGAAACACCAACTCTTTGCAAAGAAGAGCAAATGTTCTTTCTCTATTGACCAAGTGGAATACTTGGGATTCATAGTATCAAAGGATGGGATTTCTCTTGACCCCGCAAAAATCCAAGCAGTCATAGAATGGCCAGAACTCAAGTCAGTAAAGGAAGTCAGAGGATTCCTAGGGTTAACCAGATGGTATAGGATCTTTATACCTAGGTATGCTTAGATAGCATCCCCCTTAACTAACCTTCTCAAGAAGAGTACACTTTTTCAGTGGACTGCAATGTGTCAGAGTGCCTTTGACAAGCTAAAGACAGCCTTAGTAACCAACCCTGTCCTTAAATTGCCAGATTTTACCAAACCCTTTAAGGTAGTTTTACTGATGCGAGTGGGTTTGACTTAGGCGGTGCTCTGATGCAAGAAGGTCATGCAGTGGCCTATGAATCCAGAAAACTCAGAACACATGAGAGGAATTATGCCATCCTCCATGACTTGGAGTTACTCTCAGTAGTGTATGCTTTGAAGTTGTGGAGACATTATCTTTTGGGACAAAGGTTCACCTTGATGTGATAGATCATCAAAGTCTAAAGTGGATCTTCTCAACATGCGTCAAAGGAGATGGATGCAAACCTTGCAAGAATTTGATTTTGAAATAAAGTATCGGCCGGGGAAAGAAAATGTGGTTGCAGATGCACTCAGTAGAAAAGCCTCCTTTCTTGCAATAACAGTGGTGTCAAATCCATTGATCAATAAAGCAAAGGAGAAAATCTTGCAGGACAAATTCTTTGCCCCTATTACTACCCTTCTGATGTAGGAAAGCAAGACTCCTCAAGAAATGAGTCGAGTTCTTGGATACAAACTGGATGAAGGATGCATGTATTATAAGAATCGGCTATGTATCCCCAATGACGTGGGAATAAAGGGAAGAATTCTGAGAGAAGCCCATGATAGCCTGATAGCTGGACATCCAGGGTTTATAAAAACGTATATGTCTATGAAGAAAAGCTTCTTATGGGGCCAAGACTCAAAAAGGATGTACTTGATCATGGGCGAAAATGCTTGATGTGCCAAAGAGTCAAGATGCCAGGGAAGCTGTAGCCTCTAGATATTCCACAGATGAAGTGGGAATGCATCAGTATGGACTTTGTCACTGGATTACCTTCAGTGCCATCAGGTTACAACTCTATTTTTGTGGTAGTTGACAGGCTTACCAAAGTTGCCCATCTAATTTCAGTGAAAGAAACATACTCTGCAGTGGATGTTGCCAGAGTTTTCCTTAAGGAGATCTTCAGATTGCATGGTTTACCCAAGAGGATAGTAAGTGACAGAGATCCTAAATTCACATCAAAATTCTGGACTGCGTTCTTTGAAGCAGTAGGAACTTTCTTGGATCTCAGCACAGCCTATCACCCCGAAACTGATAGCCAGATAGAAAGGGTGAATCAGGTAATAGAAGATATCCTTTGGTCATGCTGCAGTGGCAGGGAACCCAAGAAGTGGTTAAGTCATTTGCATCTTGCTTACAATGCTTCTTATCATCGGAGCATTGGGATGAGTCCTTTCAAAGCTTTGTATGGACAAGATTGCCTTACACCATTGACTTGGTCTGACCCATTGATCAGAGTCGAAATGTCCAGACAAAGGCTTGATGACATGGACCAACAGATGCAATCAATCCGTAAATATATAAAGGTAGCCCAAGATAGACAAAGGCATTATGCAGATAAAAAGAGGTGAGAGAGAGAGTTTGAAGAGTCAGATATGGTCTTCATTCGATTATGACCAAAAAGAAGTTCCTTATCCTTAGGGAAGTACAAGAAGCTCTCTCCCAGATACTGTGGGCCATATGCTGTCATAAAGAAGTTGGTGATCTAGCCTACAAACTTCTTCTAGCTCCCCATCTCAAGGTACATGATGTATTCCATGTCAGTTTACTTAAGAAGTATGTACCTAGCCCGAGTCACGTGCTTGATGAGATGAACAATTGGTTTTTCAAGACTCTTCATTTCCTTGAACCACTCACCATGACTTGTCATGTGGTTCGAAGCACCTGAATCAACATACCATACATCATCCTTATATGCTGCTACATCATTTCCAGACATAGCATTAACCGCATGTTGCATAACAAACAACCTCTCATTATGCTCATTATTTGTGCTAGAGAACGCATAGTTGTTTTGCTGCACTTTTCCATTTTTGCATGTCACTCTGCTTCTTATAGAAATCTGCCTGCACATGTCCAGGCTTACCGTGATAAAAACAACCTTGTGTATCATTATGTTGCCTTTGCCAATTACTACGACCTCTTTGGCTCCCTCTACCTCTAAATTGGTCTCTTTCACCTGTGTGTTGTTGTTGCAAATCTTGGGATTGTTGCTACTGTGCTGACCATAATTCTGATTACCTGTTTGGCCACCACCTTGGCCACGTCCACGACTTCCTCTACCCTAAACTTGTATAGAAGGCCTAGTGCTCTAAACAGTTTTTGTTTTATGAAGACTATTGATCTTCACCCAAATTCTTATCTTCAATGATCAGCATTGACACGAAATTTGTGAAGTTGGGAATATTCTCTCGAGTCTGAATAGATGTCTTGAATGCCTTGCATTGTGGCCTGAGACCACGTAAACACATTTCCACCTTATCATCATCATCAAAATAGAAACACCAATTGATGCAAGGGATTCCACAATGCCTTTAATCTTCAAGGCACAATCATTCACAAACATATTTTTCTTCTCCATAGTATGAAGCTCATTCTTCAACTGAATCTTTCGTGCCTTGGTGTTAGTTTCTACAGCTTCACCAAGGTGTCCCCCATGCCTGCGTAGGTGACTTGGCATCTTGTATATGCCCAATCATGGTATCTTGTATACTAATAGAAAGCCAATACATGAATGTGATTTATGGCACCACACACTTCTCTACACCCCCCTTTTGATGCCGTATCTTTGGGCTACTTAAGGTGGTCGGATGTGAGTTACAAACATTGCCTCCCTGGGTGCTCAACTGGCTACTCTTGGGTGTTTACTCATATGGTGACCCCTCTTTTACAACAGATGGCTAGCGTAGTGGTGATGTTTATCTCATTGCTCTTTAGAAGAGCTAATCACTAGGGATCTCTTTGTACTTTGTGGTTGAAGTAGTCCCCATAAAGCTGCCTTTGCTTTTCTTCAATTTGTAATCTTCTTCTTTGTGCCCAAATTTGTTGCACTAGTTACACTTTGTCTTATCTTGGAACCTACATTCATTTTGAAAGTGTCCTTTCTTGCCCCACAATTGTGGCACTTCACATTGCCTTATTGAACAATGCATGCTCAACGGTGTTAGGATTGCTATGTAATCGCATTTACTTCTTACACAGACAATAATCAATTACGGGACTAGTTACCTTCATTCACAGCATACTTATCTTACAGATGGATAAAAGATTAAGTTAACAGCATCACAAAACACATTGAAGACAAGTATGGAAAAATTACACAGAACATTGCAACAGATTTCATTGATTGAAGAATTCCATTGATTCGTACATATAGTTACATCCATACATAGGAATAGTATCTGTGATCCGAATAGATACATCTACTAATGACATCCCTTGGAATCCCTACTGACTATTGCGCATAACAGTTTTGTGAGGTCCCTCTGCCCCCTCCGCGCACCAGACTCCCGGTAAGTAGCTGATAGTGGAAGCAGCCCCCTCATGCGCGGGGCAGGGTTTCTCACTCAGGGCCTCGTCCACGAATGTCCGGGCACGAGACTAGGCTGGGGGTCACTCCGAAAACCGAAATCGAGAAAATTTTCCATGCCCAAAAAGCGAGGACGATTCCACCCTTTTGAATTTTCTTAACGAAATTTTCTAACGAGATCAAAACCTAAACTATCCTTCACCTGAATAAACCAGATAGAAGGAAACTATCGCTGATATAATTTGATCATCTGAGCAATTAATGCTTTTTTCCTAATCAAGATCAGGCACACAGCTGTTGATCCTCTCAATAGAGAAATTTATCAGGGAATTAACTAACTACTCGAATCCTAGCGTAATCCTAAGATTTTTTAGTTTGATTATTAAAACTCCACTGATTCTAGCCTAACCCCATCCGGCCCATGGGTTAGCCACCACCCTACCATTGGAATCGGTAGAACCAAACAAGTACTCAACCACCCATAATTGAATGCCTTTCTTAACTTTAGCTTTAGAAAACAGGTACGCACACACTCCTCTTTAAAACTTTAATATAAAAATAATCCATTGACAAAACAGATATGGTCACAGATTTCATAACTCAAAATTGCCATTCAATCCCTTGTTTCACAAAAAGAGTACCTCTGGACTCTCCATTGGGACCAGCTGGTCGACAACGAGATCCAGTAAAAACAGATTACAATAATCATTGTGTCAACATTCATATATATACACGACATACGAATAGGTGTCCTAAGCACCGTGAGCCCGTGCATTGCCTGGTCAGAACCCTCCAGGATCCTCCTTAGGTGTCCTGGTACTTCACTCAGGGACCGCTTCATCGGCCCTCGCCCGTCGTACCGGAAGCACACCATTTTTCACCATACCCAGGCTGGTCAAGACCTGGGCAGGTTTTTGCCGCGTGAGCTATCCCTTGAGCACTCCCTGCCAGCTGTTGCAACCGAGCTTCCCTTAGATAAACACATATTCCAAATGCTCCCTCCAGCATTCTGGCGTAAGACAGTCCTTTAAGAAAACAGGGTTTCTATGCAAGTTTTTAGTTTTGATTTTGTTTTTGAAAACAATGGTTATATCTTAATTCCGTATCCCAATACTTCTAGATCACAGGTCTGGATTCCCAAGCAGAATTCCTTGAATTCTATAATCTTGATCCTCAGATCAAAATCAAAGGTCTCAACTTAGTTTCAAATTCGGTGGGTGATTTGAGTGCATTTTTCTTGAACTGGGCACACCATCATTGATTGAAACTGACAAAGGAATTAGGTCTTGGTCAAAAGTCTGAATCAGAGTTTGAGTCTGGAAAGGTTCTTCCTAAATTATCTTTCTCCAAAGGTAATATTTCAATTTCTCTTTTTCTAAATTTTGTTCATTGAATATTTGCTTACAGATTTCTATACTAAGCATGAATTTCCTAGGAGGAATAAAATAATCATTTATCTCGATCTCCGACTTTGATAGTTTATTTGAATTTTCTCATTCCCATCTTAGTGAATATGAAACGGTAGAATTTTCTCTCACATATTATCTACTTATTTATTTTTTCAAATTTTGTAAAAATTAACAGAGGATTAAAGAGAACCCTTATTTAATTATAAAAATTTTATATGCATCTAATTATGCATAAAATCCAGTTTTGATGAAAGTCACACTTTTATCATCATAAAAATCATTTATGATGAAAATCACTCTTTTAACATGAAATAATTTCTTTTATGCATACAAATCATTTATGATAAAAATCACTCTTTGAATATAAAAGAATTTCTTTTATGCATCCATTTATGCATAAAAATCATTTATGATGAAAATCACACTTTTGATATAAAAAAATCTTTTATGCATATATTTATGCATACAAATCATTTATGATGAAAATCACTCTTTTAAAATAAAAGAATTTCTTTTATGCGCATGAAAATCATTTATGATGAAAATCACACTTTTAATATATAAAAAAATCTTTTATGCATATATTTATACATACAAATCATTTATGATAAAAATCACTCTTTTAATATAAAAGAATTTCTTTTATGCATCCATTTATGCATAAAAATCATTTATGATGAAAATCACACTTTTAATATATAAAAAATCTTTTATGCATACAAATCATTTATGATGCAAATCACTCTTTTAATATAAAAGAATTGGAGAATTTGAGAGCTTTCCTTTGGCTTGATGGCTTGAGGGATCTACTCTTGTTTGAAACAAGAGTGGCCACCAATCTTTAGAAGAGGGAAGGTCAAAAACTAATGAGTTATGAAGAGTAAATTCACAATTTTTGGCTCTTGGGAGAAGTAGGGTAATAGTGCAAAAAAACTATTGAGCTTCAACAAAGGGGAAGGCTTCGATTTATAGGAAAAAGTGAGCTTCTAACCAAGCCAACTGATTCTAGAATATTCCAGATCAGTTTGGTCAATTTTTGACCATTTTTGGGTCAGTTTAGTCCACTTTTTGGATCTAGTTGAAACAAGAGAGAGGAGAGATAAAAATATCTCATTATTTGGGAGTTTAAAACTCTCCCACACATGTGAAATAGGTGCCTCCTTCATGAGGGGAATTCCCCCATACTGAGGTGTCAAAAATGCATCATTTCTTCTAAATATATCTCTTTTATAACTATTAACCTTGTCCTTAGTCAACTCTTCATCTTATGTGAGTATTTACTCATTTTTGGGGGATTTTTATTTTATTCTTTCATTTATCTCCTCCCTACATTTGGATGAATCTTATTGGTCCATAGGAACCTTAATTTAAAATTTCAAAAAAATCTTGCCCCCTAGGATAAGGCCTCTTGAACAGATTATACTTGATTTCTATGCACCTTCTGAAATTCTTTTTGAACTTCTATTTCGAGGGAGCTTATTTTAAAAAGAAGAGATATTTTTCTATCCAAAATAATTTAAAAACTGAATTACCACTCTCTAGAAGATTTTCTCTCTAGGCCAAAACTGATAGAAACAAGATCTTTTATATTTCTGAAGAGGGATTTGATTATAGGGGAAGATGCTGGACATCTTAAGAGGCTGGGGAGGAATCTTACATTCTCTGAAAAATGCGAGATGCCCTCATCTCGCAAATTGGGGGTAATTCCGCAACAAATCGGCTTCATTCTCCCAGGTGGCATCTTTAAAAGGATAGAACTTCCATTTTACCAATAATTCTCTGCGAATTCTGTTCGTGAGAATCTTTTCTTGAACATGAAGAATTTCTTCAGGTTGGAGTTCCATCTGCCCTTGGGTTGAAGAGGTTAGGATTTCATCATCAAGCACATGATTTGGGCTTGGCACATATTTCTTTAGAAGGTTTACATGAAATATATCATGAACTTTAACATGAGGAGGCAGAAGAAGCTCGTAGGCTAAGTCACCTACTTTCTTTGTAATTAGATATGGTCCACAATATCTAGGGGATAACTTCTTGTACTTCAAAAGAGATAGAGAACTTCTTTTGGGCCGCACTCTAATGAAGACCATATCTACTTCTTCAAACTTTCTGTCTATCCTCTTCTTATTTGCATATTTTTTCTGTCGATCCTGGGCAGCTTTAATATCTTTACGAATTGACAGCATCTGCTGCTCCATGTCGTCAAGCATCTGTTTGGACATCTCGACCCTAATCAATGGGTCAGACCAAGTTAATGGAGTTAAGCAATCTTGTCCATACAGAGCTTTAAAAGGGCTCATCCCAATACTTCTGTGATAAGAAGCATTGTAGGCAAACTCGACTAGGTGCAGATATCTTAGCCACTTCTTCGGTTCCCTGCCATAGCATGACCGAAGTATATCTTTGATTACTTGGTTTACCCTTTCAGTTTGACCATCGGTCTCAGGGTGATAAGCTGTACTAAGAAAGTTCCCACTGCTTCAAAAAATGCAATCTAGAACCTTGAAGTAAACTTGGGGTCTCGATCACTTACTATTCTCCTGGGTAGGCCATGCAATCTAAAGATTTCTTTGAGGAACACTCTAGCCACATCCACTACAATGTAGGTTTCTTTTACTGGAATCAGATGGGCAACTTTGGTTAGTCTGTCAACTACTACGAAAATGGAGTTGTAACCTGATTGCACTGAAGGTAATCCAGTAATAAAATCCATACTGATACATTCCCACTTCATCTGGGGATGTCCAATGGATGTAACTTCCCAGACATTTTTACTCTTTCAGCTTTGACTTTCTGGGATGTCAGACATTGACGTACATGATTCAATACATCCTTTTTCAGACCACGCCAAAAGAAGCTTTTCTTTACAGACACGTAGGTTTTGATGAAACCTGGATGTCCTGCTATAAGGCTGTCATGGGCTTCATTCAGAATTTGATCCTTGCTTCCCTCATCATTGGGAATGCATAGCCTAATGCCATCGTCCAGGCTGTACCCTTGAACTCTATTCAGCTCCTGTGGAGTTTTGCTTTCCTACATAAGTAGGGTAGCAATAGGGCCAAAGAATCTATCCTGCATGATCTTCTCTCTTGCTTCAATAATCAAAGGATTTGATACTACAGTAATTGCAAGCAAGGAGGCTTTTCTGCTGAGGGCATCTGCTACCACATTTTCTTTGCCTGGGCAGTACTTGATTTCAAAATCAAATTCCTGCAGGGTCTACATCCACCTTCTTTGGCGCATGTTGAGATCCTTCTGAGTGAAGATCCACTTTAAGCTCTGATGATCTGTCATCAAAGTGAATCTTTGTCCCAGTAGGTAATGTCTCCACAACTTTAGGGCATATACTACTGAAAGTAGTTCCAGGTCATGGACAGCATAATTCCTCTCATGCGTTTTGAGTTTTCGGGATTCATAGGCCACTGCATGACCTTCCTGCATGAGTGCACCTCCTAGGGCAAAACCACTTGCATCAGTTACTACCTCAAAGGGTAGAGAGAAATCTGGTAGCTTCAGAACGGGATTGGTTATCAAAAGCACTCTGGCACTTGGCAGACCATTGAAACGGAACATTCTTCTTGAGAAGATTAGTCAGGGGGGAAGTTATGAGAGCTTACTTTGGTATAAAAATTCTATACCAACCAGTCAATCCCAAGAATCCTCTGACTTCTTTCACTGTCTTTGGTTCAGGCCAATCTATGGCTGCTTGGACTTTTGCGGAATCTGGAGAAATTCCATCTTTGGATACCAGAAAGCCCAAGTATTCAACATGGTCGGCAGAGGAAGTGCATTTGCTCTTTTTTGCAAAGAGTTGGTGCTTCCTTAGAATCTCAAGAACTTTTCTGACATGAGCTTCATGGTCAGCTGCATTCTTTGAGTAAATCATAATATCATCAAAGAAAACAAGAACAAAATCATCCAAGTATTCTCTGAGAATGTCTTGCATTTGAATGTAGCTGGGGCATTTGTCAATCCAAACGGCATGATAGTGAATTCATAATGCCCATACCGAGTATTGATGGCTGTCTTCGGGATATCTTGCTCATTAATCCTGATCTGGTAATACCCTGATTTGAGATCTATCTTTGTGAAGATCTGGGCTCCACTTAGCCTGTCCAGAAGCTCATCAATTCTGGGAATAGGACACTTATTCTTAACTGCTAGCAGCTGATTTAGACCTCTGTAGTCCACACAGAGTCTAAGCGTTCCATCTTTCTTTTTCTGAAAGAGAACTCGTGCACCCCAAGGTGAAACTCTGGGTCTTACAAACCCTTGTTCTAACAGCTGTCTAAGCTGTTCCTTGAGTTTGATGGCTTCAGGAACTGGCATTTTGTACGTGCGCAGGGCTACTAGTTGAGCTCCATTTATGAATTTCTTTTATGCATCCATTTATGCATAAAATCATTTATGATGAAAATCACACTTTTAATATATAAAAAATCTTGTATGCATATATTTATGCATACAAATAATTTATGATGAAAATCACTCTTTTAATATAAAAGAATTTCTTTTATGCATCCATTTATGCATAAAAATCATTTATGATGAAAATCACACTTTTAATATAAAAAAAATCTTTTATGCATACAAATCATTTATGATGAAAATCACTCTTTTAATATAAAAGAATTTCTTTTATGCATCCATTTATGCATAAAAATCATTTATGATGAAAATCACACTTTTAATATAAAAAAATCTTTTATGCATACAAATAATTTATGATGAAAATCACACTTTTAATATAAAAAACTATTTTATGCATATATTTATGCATACAAATCATTTATGATGAAAATCACTCTTTTAATATAAAAGAATTTCTTTTATGCATCCATTTATGCTAAAAATATTTATGATGAAAATAACACTTTTATAATCAAAATAAAAATTTTCAATATGCTTCCTTCTATGCATAGAATTTAATTCTAAGAAGTAACACCTTTTTTTATAAAATATTTTATTTGTAAGCATTTTTCTATACCTAGGATGAAAAATAACACTTTAAGAATACATATACGATAGGAATTACTCTTTTTGAATAAAAAAAGTAAAACTTATTTTTCATAATTTTAGAAAATTTTGCCATAACCCTTTGTATGGCTGACCATTTTTCAATTTTTAACTCACTAAAATTAATTAGAAGTTCACCAAGAGTATTTAAATCATTCTAATGTAAACATTTTCTACTTATCAAAGAGAAACATTATGAAAAACTTGATTTTATCCATTAATCATTTATCTAGGATAAAGAATGGTTGGATTTACTAAAGAAGAGAGGAGAATGCCTTTTTTCAATGAGGTATAACATCATATTCATATTAGAGAAGACAAAAATCATAAAAAACCATAAAATAAAATAGAAAAGAGAAGAATCTCCAACTTACAAGGAGAATTTGAGATTCCTTTGTCTTGATGGTTTGAGGGATCTACTCGAAACAAGAGTGGCCACCAATCTTTAGAAGAGGGAAGGTCAAAAACTAATGAATTATGAGTAAATTTATATTTTTTGGCTCTTGGGAGAAGTAGGATAACAGTGCAAAAACACTATTGAGCTTCAACAAAGGGAAGGCTTCTATTTATAGGAAAAAGTGAGCTTCTAACCAAGCCAACTGATTCTAGAATTTTCCAGATCAATTTGGTCAATTTTTTACCATTTTTGGGTCAGTTTAGTCCACTTTTTGGATCTAGTTGAAACAGGAGAGAGGAGAGATAAAAATATCTCATTATTTGGGAGTTTAAAACTCTCCCACACATGTGAAATAGGCGCCTCCTTCATGAGGGTAATTCCCCCATACTGAGGTGTCAAAAATGCATCATTTCTTCTAAATATCTCTCTTTTATAACTATTATCCTTGTCCTTAGTCAACTCTTCATCTTATGTGAGTATTTACTCATTTTTGGGAGATTTTTGTTTTATTCTTCCATTTATCTCCTCCCTACATTTGGATGAATCTTATTGGTCCATAGGAACCTTAATTTAAAATTTTAAAAAAATCTTGACCCCTAGGATAAGGCCTCCTGAACAGATTATACTTGATTTCTAATGCACCTTCTGAAATTCTTTTTGAACTTTTGTTTCGAGGGAGCTTATTTTAATAAAAAGAGATATTTTTCTATCAAAAAATATTTAAAAACTGAATTCTCACTTTCTAGAAGATTTTCTCTCTCTAGGCGAAAACTGGTAGAAACAAGATCTTTTATATTTCTGAAGAGGGATTTGATTACAGGGGAAGATGCTGAACATCTTGAGAGGCTAGGGAGGAATCTTATACAAGTTTATCCAGTGCGGCTACAAGACTGCGGTTGCGGTGTGCGGTAAATGCCACAACACTTAGCACGCACGGTGGACTTGCGCGAACCCAAAAAAATGGCATTTGCCCTTGATAGAAGTTAAGTGCCTTATTCATCCAACCGCATCTGCATCCCTCTTAAGCTTCATCATCTGAATCCAAAGTTTCTACTTGTTGCAGCAGCTGCAGCATGCTCTCCCGTAGACTGTGGAACTCTGGCTCTATGTAATTCATCAATTTCCCGCACCGTGTTTGTGTATCTTTCTGTTACTACCGGCCGTGTTGCAGGCCACTGCATGCGAGGAATCCATTGTTACACATATTCATTCTGGCTGGCCCTTTGTTCTTCAGGTGTAGGTTCCCTAAGAATGACCCTTTCAACAGGAGGGGCTTGAAGCTGAGCAAAAGGTACATGTCGCTCAAAATTCTGGCTAAGATAGGAATCAGCTTCAGTCCAATACGGTGGTTGAGGGGGTAATGCTAGGGCAAATGAATGTCCCATGTGATCCAGCCAGAAACATATGCGCTGAATTTATTCCTTCTGCCTATTCACCATTGAAGAAGCTTTGTGCCTCTTAGCAATTTGCTCTGCCAAAGCACGGACTACGTCGTCATGTTCCCGGACCAGCTTGGCAATATCTACATCCGACCAAGCAGCAGTCGGAAGAACAAACTGCAAAGCAGAACCTTCTTCCATAGGAGCCTTACCCCTATCATTCTGTGTAATGAGCATAGAAACAATACTTACGTTGGAAACTTGAGATGGCTGTTGTTGGGAAACAGTGGCCTTCCACAAAGCAATTTGTTCTTCCCACACTGATGAGATACTTCAAAATTGAGCGTTAAAGCTAAGGATTCTAAATCTTCCATATTGATCTCAGGACATCCCTTGGATGCTGTTGTAAGTAATTAGCTAAGGCTTCATTAGTGTGGTGCCTGGCCAGTTCATCATTAATAGCTTTGCAAAAAACTTTCATGATTATCTCTTGTTGCCTCCTCACTTCTTTCAGCCTCCTGCAACCGCTCTAGCACAGAAATTCTCTTCTGAAGACCTGGAATCCTATTAGCTTCATGCAATAAATTATCATTTTGGGATTGAAGCCGCGCCACCTATGCTTCAAGAGTTGTTATGTGAGTAGCTTGGGCACTAGTTTGAGGAACATTGTGGTAGAAGTCTGCAGTATGCTGGAGTAACTGCAACTCTACCTCCATCTTGGCTGCAAGAAATGCCACCGTTTTGCGAGCAGCAATAGCTCCGTCTGCGAGCAAGTGCAGCTTCTTCTGAAGCTTCTGTTGAATGTATTCCACTGTGAGCTCCACCGTTGCATCCTGTAGAGCCACCATATCACCAACAGCTAATTGCCATAGCAAGGGAAATGATTGAGGGTGTACCTACACACGCTCCCAATGGAAGTTGGAGTAAAGGCGGATGCGCTTATCGGTGAGCCATGCATCAATAGCCGGCCACTCGAGATGAATGATCGGTGTGACCGGCAAGAACTACGCAAGAGAAGCAGTCATGGGGCTGCTGTAGAAGAAAAGAGCGCAAGGAAGAAAAGCAGAAGGCGAGCAGAAATATAAGAGCAAAAATAGAATGCCTTTCCACAAAAAGGAGGGAGTTTTTGCATGCAAAACAACGACCGCTTTTCGATGCATGAAGGCACCTAGAAAAAACCAAGAAAAGTGAATTGATGAAAGCTGTCCTTGATGTGGAGTGACTGAAACCATCATGAAAGAAAGTGTATTCTTCTCAGAAATTGAAAAAGGGCATTGAAGAGGAATCGCCGAAAAATAATGACGCATCCGAAACCCATTGACCAGAGAAGAAAGAACTTCCCCATGAAGATTTGTGAGGAAATAAGAAGTGGAACCGCAAGAAGCATACACCCAAAATGGCCCGGTCCACCGCACCTTCAGTTTTGAGGGTTTCTTGAACATGCATGAAGAAAACACCAGCACTAGTTGCCCTCTTTGGAAAAATTTCTTCGTCAAATGTTGATCCACTTGCCACTTTCTACGAGTTTGAATTTCTTGTGCCTAATAAAAGCTTTTCATCCTCTCTTCATCTAATTCCTGAATGACCTCCAGTCTGTATGCCAATGAATCCTCTGGCAGCAATCTGTCGTTCGGTAACCGCAAGGCATAAACTAGGAACCACAAATTCGACCGGTGTGATGGCCTCCATGCCAAAAGCAAGTTTGAATGGTGTCAACCCAGTTGCTACTTTAAACGCTGTGCGGTAAGCCCAAAGTGCCGTGGCAGCTTCACATCCCAATTTGTATGATGAAGATTGACCACTTTAGTCTCAAAATGTAGATTATCTGCTTATTGGAAGATTCCACTTGCCCATTGGCCTGAGGGTAATACGGGGACGATTTGCGATGCAGCACAAAGTAAAACCCCGTCATTCGTTTGATGACTTTATTAATAAAATGACTGCCCCGATCACTGACCAACTCCACTGGACAACCAAACATGGTAAAAACATCCTTAAAGAGACACTTTGCCACAGAGAGAGCAGTATTATCCCGCAAAGCCCATGCTTCTACCCACTTCATACAGTAGTCTGTGTGGCAGTAAGAATATACCTGTTTGTGGTTAGAGCCGCTGCGATTTGATTTGTTAACAATCCAAAAATGGGATTGATCATGGTGGTGAAGGATAATGATCAAGCATAGATTAAGGTGGATTAAACCACACTAAAAACTCCATGAGAGAGAGAGAGAGAGAGAGAGAGAGAGAGAGAGAGAGAGAGAGAGAGAGAGAGATTGCACACTCAACACTCAATTCTATTGCATATCACAAATGAACCATACAATGATATAGGCTTTCTAGCCTTATCCCACTTTACACATCATCATCCATAAGGCAACTCCTTTTCCACTCTTTTGGTCAACACTCACACACCATACAATATTACATGTGGCATTCTTATCTTGCAGCTCTAGGGTGCTTTCCCACATACACACAACACCACGATTACATCTCTCAACACCCCCTCTTAATCGAGGTGTTCCACAACTCACCCATCACCCATATTAATGTAGCATTGCACAACCGCAATCACTACCTCTCAACACTCCCCCTCAATAATACATTGGAGTGTCCATCAACCAAACATATGTGCACATGTCTACCATCTTAGACACCAAGTCCATTTTGAGCCGGCTCGCTCACAGCGGAACCACTGAGTCCGATTTGAACATAGAAGTTCGGGTGTGGGAATCAACCCGTGCGCATGCACCTCACACGTGCATCGCTCATGCACACATCACAACAACCATTTTGAGCTTCTCGGTGAGCTTGGGCAAGGCAACCCTCATACCAATGGGTGATTACAAAATTTTTCATTTTGAGCTTCAAGCTCGGGTATGGTTACCCATCTCATAATCATGGTGAGATGATTTTACAAACCTTTTTATACGCTATGCAGGGGCAGGGAACCTGTCTCAAAAAATAATGATCAACATCCACGGCTTTTGCCACCAAAGCCGATATTTGCCCGCTATTTCAGGACATTTGAGAGAGAGAAAAAATACAACTCATTTTGGCCGAAGCCGGACAGCGAACCCATGTGTGAACAGATATACATGGATATCTTATACAAACAAGGCAAACACATGCTGCATCTTTTATGCATGTGAACAAGGATTTAAGTGTTTATAAGGGCCTCTGTGAATGGAGGCTTAGTAAGGTAATTTTTTAAGACTTACTTTTGAACCTTATCCTTGCTCTCAAGAGGAGTGCAATAGTGAAGGGAGGTGGCCGCTTGCTGGCAGAGAAGTGAAGGGCTCACATTTTTTTATTTTTTTATTTATTTTTAATAGCCTTATCTTTTTTTTTTTTGGCGTTTTCTGTGATTTGGATGGACCTGCACTGCTCGCTCAATCAGTCCACTGCTGTGAGGCACCGTATAGATGCTGCAGAGCTGCGACTTGCTTCTTCTGAGCTCTACACCTTTCCGATGTAGCCTTTGCACAAGACCTGAACCTGTGGAGGTCGTGGTCACGTTCTGTGGAGTTGACCGCTTTTTCTTCCTCTCAACGCCCTCCTTGGGTGCTATTGCCTGCACAACAAGCTTCTTTCTCAGCCTTTAGCTTCTTGCATGTAGGCTTCTTCTTCCTAGCCTTGGTGGTCTCAAGCACCTTCTTGTCGATCCTGACTGCGCCGTGGTACTGTTGAGATATTGAGCTCACCTCTAGTGAGGCGATGGACACTGATGACCCGCCTGAGGGATAGGCCCCACACTTACACCACTGGCATGGTTGGTGAGATCATGGGTGATATGCGGCCAGTGGGATGACAGGCTGTGTGACAGCCATTCTAGAGGCTGGCATAGTTATAGCGCTGCTTATTTAGTTTGGTTCACACTATAGAGAACTCTAGTATGTATTTGGTTGAGTACTGTGACGTGAAAAATTGATATCTTTCATTGTCAATTTTGTGCATATTTTGATGGTTTCTCAATGGTAATAAGATGGAAGCTTGTCCAAGAAGATTGCGGCGCCCACAATGGAATAACGGCGTGGTGATGCGGCGGCTTGGCGGCTACCCCGATAACAGCATTCTATCTTCAAATATAATTGTTTTACTTGATTTAGGGTGCACACGTTGTAAATGCCACAAGTATGCTTGATAAATACTTTGGTATGGTAGATAAGCTAGTGATGTGGAAAATAAAAGTGGGCCTTCATGCTCACATGGATTTTTATTGTATTATTAATATGGTATTCACCATAACGCTACAAGTTGGGGAGTGTGGAAGGCATGTGGAGGAGTGTGTGTAGGTGCATAATTGGGCAAGATTCTTCTAGAATGCCTACATGAAAGAGGAGAATTCCGCCATGTGTAAGTGGGATCTCCACCTACATGCCACTTAGGCTTGGCTATTATCTCATCACACTCTCAAAGTCAAAAAGTCTTCAATTTAATAATCAATAGAAGACTTAGCCTAAGAGGACAATTGATGGTGACATCTACCCTTATGTCACTGAAAGGTTGAAGTTTTTTATGTTGTAATTTGTAACAATGAACACCATATTAGTGAATTTGGGAATTTCCCAATTCCCATTTTTGAATACTTAAAAAAGGGGGACATGGATAACATGTTTGTAAGTTTCTCAAAACCCTATCATATGACCTATTGTTGGAAAGCGCTTGAAAAATGGAATCTAAAGAGCTATAAAGCGCTCATTTTGGATTAGTGGTGTTCAAGTTATGGTTAATCCAAACTTTTGACCACGTGTCCCAAACTTGTGAGAAATTCCCATATTCCCCAATATGGTGTTAATGGAAGAGAGGGTGATTCTCCACCTATAAAAGGAGCCCTCCTCTCCCTTTCAAATCAAGGAATGAGCCTCCTCAATTGAGCATTTTGTGTCATTGCCATTCTCTTATCTTTCAAACCCTTATTCAAACACTCTCTTTACATGTGAATGTCTCATTTAGCATTAGCTCCTCATGCTTAACCCAATTTTGGACCTCTTTGATGATTCATGATAAGTGGGATAAGGAGTTATTATCTTGGTGGGCCTGTGACTTCTCAAGGTAGCCCTTGCCTTACTGCCACCCTCCTTTGGAGGTACCAATGGTTTTAGCGGTAATGAGTATGTGGAAAGACTTTGGGGACCATAGGTAAATCTTTATGATTGTCTGCTGAGCAATGTTAACCCTTACCCTCTAGCTTGAATCATGAAGGAGATGAAAGGCAAGAGGCTATGTGAAAATTGAGGTTTCATGCAAAGAGAGTGAAGTGCAGTTTTTGTGGTCCAATACCCAAATTTTAACCGGTAATTACTCATCACTCGGGTATTGGTTTTTAAAATTGATCATATGGCTAGGAAGCTCTTTCTATGCTCTTTCCACTCATGTAACTAATTTCTTAATCCCTTACTTCATTGATGATTAGAATTTCTCCCAAAGTTGCTAATTTTTAGGCGAATTTTGATAGTTTTATAGTCTTGTAGTAAAATGCTCATAACTTTTTGCTCGGTTGTCCGTTTTTGAAAGTTTTTATATGGGCACGAAGCTCTCTTCAAGCTCTACGCATCTCTCTAATACTCTCTTGCACAGCTTATATGGATTTAAAACTGCAATTCTCTATGTATCTCTGTTTTTATAGAATTTTAGCAGTTTTATAGTCTTGTAGTAAAATGCTCATAACTTTTCGCTCGGTTGCCCGATTTTGAAAGGTTTTATATAGACGCGAAGCTCTCTTCAAGCTCTACGCATCTATATAATCCTCTCTTACACAGCCTTTATGGATTTAAAACTGTAATTCCTTGTGTATCTCTGTTTTTATAGAGTTTTGGCCATTATTTCTTCTTAATCATGATTAATTTCTCCTAATCTCTTATCAAAAGGCCAATCCCATGTGTCTTATCCTCTTGTAAGTGATTGCTATATTCATTTTCTTTAATATGTTCCGTCCAAATCACCCAATTCGAATGGATGAACCTTACCAATATTCCCCGTATGTTTCCGTTCACATAATCGTGAGTCGGAAGATTTTCTTCCAACAAAGAATCGCCCTCTTGTTTGGAGCTGCAAGACTGGCAGAAATTCTTACTTCTCCGGAGCCTTTCATCTTTCCTTCCATGAATTATGATCTCACCTTTGATGTGTATATCTTTATCTTAACCTAGGGAGAGATAGGGAGGTGAGGAGGCTGTGAGGTTTCATTCAAATGTGTTTTTGATTCTAAGAAGTGACCAAAGTCCAAACCCCAACTTTGTGTCACATCTTTTGGTGGAGACGGTGGGCAGGTTTTACTTAGAATTATTCTATTTCAACCTCAAGGTCCCTCATGATTAAAGGAAAGTTATTTTGAAACAAGTAAATTTCCCTTGTTGCTACTCATCTTTGGGTTCTGCTCCACTCTTTCTCTGTCTCTCCGTCTCTTCCAATATGGTATCAGAGCTCGGTTAGGTGGGCTCTCTAGAGGAGCAGGAGGCGCCGAAGAACAAAAGTGCTGAAGTTTTTGAAGCGCTGAAGACTCTCCAATATTGCATCCTGTAAGGTATGTGTTGATTGGTTAAGCTTGTTGTTGCTCAAGCTTTGTTTTGTAGCTTGTTTGGGAGGATACAGGAGCTTCATTGAGCACATTAGAGTGCTTGGTTGTCATCAATTTGGAGCAACAATTGTAGCTTTAACACACGAATTGTCTGCGTGGATTTTGCTTGGAGAAAACAACACTTTGGCTACATGCATATACACTGTGGAAAGTGCTAGATAGCTGTGACATGCTACTACCTTGTTGAATACACATTTGTGAGCTGTAACATTAAGTTTCAGATCTGTGAATGGTCTAGAACTGCTGTAAACGTCAAAGAAAAGCATATATTTTGTCATCGTTGACACACAGGAGCTCTCTACTATACCCAAAAGGTAGCGTTGGAGCACAGGAATATGCAAAGCATTCATGCGTTGGATTTGTTGGCTTGAAGCAGAAATTTAATGCTGGAAATTGATGCAGTAACATTCTTTGGTTGGCTGCTAACAGTGAATGCAATCTTGACATGCATACAACATATCTGTGGTTGCCCATATGGTCATGTATTGAACCCAACACACAGCAGTGAATGTATGTTATGATTTGTGGACTTTGTAAAGCTAGATAAAGCTTGTTACGCTGATTATTTGCGGATTTCAATCTGTGAGCAAGGTTTTCTGATACTGGTACTTGCTGTTTATGCACTGATTTGTGCATGTATGGTTATGTGAGGAGGATTGCTACATGTACTAGCAGATGTCTATGATGTTGTGGAACATGTATGACATGCCTACAACTCAGCGTTGACACTGAATAAGCTGCTAGTCTCACTGACAGTTTACAGTTTACAGACTGCATGTATGTACTCTGATAGTAAGGTTGCAGGAGATAAAGTTGAAGCAACTACATAGCACATGTATTGACCATCGTACCTGCTGTGCAGGTGGGACTACTTATTTGTGGACTGTTTTGAGCTGCTGAAGGGTTGAAATACCCTGGTTTTGACAATGAACTTGTTGCAGAAAAACTGTCATAAATAGTTAAGGACTGCACTTGGTCAGTTATACTTGTTGGCTTGCAGGAAGTCAGACATACTCTACTGAACCATGGCTAATGCACACAGGGCACCGACAATATTACCCAGATCATTGGAGAGAAGCTGGATAATAAGAATTTTGCCTTGTGGAAGTTCAGGATGAAGATTTTTTTGGTTGGCAGAGGATATTGGGATCTATGTACAGGTGATGAAGTTGAACCTGAGATGGCTGAAAGACTAACACAAGATCAGCAAAGAGCTCATAAAGCAGTGGAGAGAGAGAGAGCATGCAAAGTGTTACACTGGTTTTCTTTATGTATATCTGATGCTATGGCAATACAAATCACGGGATGTGAGTCCCCAAAGGATGCTTTAGACATACTCATGAAGAACTATGGAAATGTAACACATGCAAGGAAGATTTAGCTAAAACAGCACTTCAACAACATGTCTAGAAGTGGCAAAAGCATCCAGGTTTATACGACACAAGTTAAGACCATAGCAGACCAGCTTGCCACCATTGGATCATAGGTATCTGAAGATGATATGATTGTTGTCACACTGAATGGACTTGGCAAGGAATACAAAGCATTCGATACATCTATTTCTGTTAGAGCTGAACCCCCTGACTAGGATGAGCTAGTTGCTTTGCTGTTGCATGAGGAGGTAAAGCTTGAATTGAATACAAGTTCTAGTGCATCTGAGAGTAGAGACACTATTTTGTACTCTAGCCAGCGTGGCAGAGGCGACAGAGGCTGTGGTTGGTTTTGAGGTCGTGGTGATACTCGAAACACCTATGGTCATAGCAAACAACAACAAAGTAATTGGTGTGATACAGATACACATAGCCAACATGGATTTGGCGGCTTTAGAGGCAGGGGGAGATCATCCCGTGGCAAAGGTGGTGGATCATGGCAGTCAAATGATCAATCCAACAGGGATAAGGACTGTCATTACTGTGGCAAATATGGGCACATTGGAAAGGATTGTTTCAAGAAGCAAAGAGATATGAAGACAAAGGGCAAACAGCATGGGCAACACTATGCATCTTCTAGCACTGCTCATGATGAACAGGTTGACAGATTGTTTGCCATGAAGCATGTGTCTAAGACAGAATAGAGATGAGAGATGGTACATTGACTTTGGGGCTTCTAATCACATGACACCCCATGGAGAGTGGTTTGATGAGTTGGTTGCAGGTTCACATGGTTATGCGTGTACTGGGGATGACACCCAGCATGATATTTAGCACACAGGAGTTGTTCCGTTGATGATGCCGAATGGTAAGAAGAAAAGCCTGCATGATGTACTGCATGTACTGTCAATAACCAAGAATCTTTTGTCTCTGGGATAGATGGCTGAACAAAATCTGCAGGTGAGATTCAATAAAGATGGATGCTTTATTGAAGAATATGGTAATGGCTGCAAATTAATTGCTAGAGGCAGAAGGGATGGCAGGATGTTCACCTTGGATGCATCCATTCCTGAACTTAAGGCAGCCATGTTTGCACATGATGAGGGTGCTATTCAGGATGTTGAGAGTTGGCACAAGAGGATTGGCCATGTAACATACCCATCTTCACTAATAAAGAAATGTCCATGTAATTATGAGTTTTTATGGTATAAAAATCAATGATTTTATTATTTGAGTGATTTCTACTTAGAATCTTCAAATTCTGAGCCCAAATTTGGAATCTGCGCACGATTTTATCCTAATATAGGATTTTATAGCATCCAAAAACGGACACCGGATCAAGCCTATACGCTAATTTCAATCATTTTAGTTAAAAATCAATGACCTTTAAACCTTAATAAATCCACGACCGGGCATCCGGTTGATGAACGGTCTAAACCCCTACGACCAGGAGAACCTCCCGGACAAAAAAAAAATTCGCCTCTGGGGCGGTCCGGCATGCAAATCGAGGCGGGCGTCCCAAATTTGGGTATCCCCCCCAAAATTTGGTCCGTACACACTTACTAGGGTGCCCGTACAATGGCTGCCCAAGAACCAAAGGACGGCTGCCCACTGTATGGTCCACGCGTACCCCTACGTGGACACCCATGCTGCCCCAGACCAGATAAGGTACATGCGTACCACTCCTTTCCCGGACAACCGACACCGTACCTTTCCCCTAGACCCATGCAGGCCACTGATCCATAGCCTTTGAAGGTACACTGTCCTTTCATCCTTGCTTTGCGTAGCGCCCGTACCCTCACCCCTCAGCTATATAAACCCCCGGGATGCTCCACAGACGGCACGCATTTTTTGTGTAGCGTATACCCTGTTGTACCGCCATCCGTACCGTCGTCCGTCCCTGTGTAGCGTACTTGCTGCAGTACAGCCTTGCAGCCACCCCTCTCACACCCCCTCATTTGACTCTTTTCAGATAAGCTAAAATTCCTCCATCCCCCTCTACCTTAGAGGTAGTGTCCTTAACTCTTCTTCCCCCCCATGTGAAGAGACTTCCAGCAGCCCCTCCAAGCCCTCTCCACGTTTTTGCCCTTAAGGACATCTCACAATCCCCCCCCATTTGCGTAGACTTTAATAAGGGTTTTTTTGCCTCAAGAAAGGGTTCGTGCGCCATATTCTTTAGCTCATACGGTGAGCAAACGAGTTCAGAATTCATATCCGACTGAAGCGTTTCGATCGCAACAGTGAGCTCTACAAGGCGATGCCTAAGATGGCCTCATCTCGGAGACGACAAAATATTGCCTCAAGAGGAGCACGTAACAACGAGATGGGGGAAGATGCACCCGCGGCTCCAGTCCTCCCTTTTCAAGCCCCTCAAGGAAACGGTGGCCAGGTTAGCTTGGTTAATTTCCCTCAACGAGATGGGGGAAGATGCGCCCAATGCGGCTCCAGTCCTCCCTTTTCAAGCCCCTCAAGGAAACAGTGGCCAGGTTAGCTTGGTTAATTTTCAAAAGAAGAGATTTTTCTTAAATTAGTGTTAATGAATGGTGTCTTTTCCTTTTAAAATGACGACATAAAAATTATATGAAGTTACGAATTATGTGATGTATTCGATAAATTGCATTGAAATTGTTATCTTCATGAATTGTGAATGCTATATTTAGCAAATTGCATTGAAGTTGTTATCTTTAGAATTCAAGATTTTTTTTTTGGCTTCAACGCTAACTCCGTTCCGTGCTTGTGTAGTCAGGCGGCGTCGTTTAGCAAAGCCCGGGAATGGCCCAAGGTATCCCTCATACCTTTGGGAGAATAAGGATCGCCCATTGAGGTGAGAGATTATGAGGCTGCCTAGTTCTGAGGGCCCAGGCTAGAGCGGTAAATAAGCCCACCCTAGTGTGCAGACATCCCTTTGAGGGGCGGGAGGATCGAGCGATGGAGCCAGAGAGGGCGACAGGCCGGCTTGAGTCCTCGCCAGCGGCGGCCGACGATGAGGTGTATGGTCCCGTAGGGTTTTGCCCAGCATGTAGAGGCTGGAAGGCCGAATTCTAGATCATCGGCGGCAGAATAAGAATAAGAGAGCCGGTTTGGCTTGTATGGAATTGGTTTTTGTATAAACTTTTTATATAATTACATCTTGTCTTTAGTATGATTGTCTTGTGTAAGAAGGCTGTTTTAATGAACCTTGTGAAAAAGGGCCTTAATTAAGGAATATGTTTATTTATGTCAAACAGTGTGGTAGGATTAATTAGAAAACAAATTGATGCGTGAGTAGGGTGGAAAGTGGGAGGATGGAATGCCCTGACGGCACCATCCTACGGACGGGTGGACCTGATTAGTCGGGTAGCTTTCCAATAGATTAAGTGAAAGCCCTACGTTAGATAGTTAGGTTCCTGGGCAACTCTATTCTAGAAGACTAGGCAAGCGGCTGTGCCTTGCATAAGATGAGGAAAAAAGCGTTATCTCTAGAAATCAAGTCTAGTAGTTGCCCAATTTATGATCAATTGCCCTATAGGTGATTTGATGTTTAGAAAATCACGCTCCCCCTGTGGGATAGAGCTAGGTCATACCTATGAATCGTATCCTTGAATCTCTACAGGGTCAAGGTGTCAATGAACAGGAAATTTTTCCCAAGATAAGACTTAAGTGTTTCTTCCATTTTAGAAGGGAGGAACCTTACAGGCCATGTCAATGTACAAAAGCTAAAATCTATGCAACAGAAGGAAGTGGTACTTGGATTGCCCAAATTCAAGTATAATGACTTTGGTCATGTATGTCCTGCATGATGTCAGTTTGAAAAGCAGGCAAGATTTCCCTTCATGAAGCATGTAAAGAATAGCTCGAGACCCTTACAGTTGGTGCACTCTGATGTTTGGGGTCCGTCGCATAATGCTTCGTTTGGAGAAGCTCGTTTACGATGTATCTTTCATTGATGATTTCAGTAGGTACACTTGGCTGTACATACTGAAGCATAAAGATGACGTGTTTGATGTCTTCAGAGACTTCAAACAGCATGCTAAAAATGAGTTGGATCCTAAAGCAATCAAAAGCGTATTTTTGGGTTATGCATAGGAGAGAAAAGCTTATAAATGCTATGTGTTGTTTACACATGAGACACTGATAAGCAGAGATGTTGTCTTTGATGAGTTAGCTTCTTGGTATGGGAATCCAGTTGTTGTGCCTACTGATGGATCAGCTAGCACAAGTAATGCTGAAAATAACCCTGCAGCAGTTAGTACATCCATGAGTGGTCAGCCAAGTGATGTATCATCTACAGTGAGTCCTTGGTCTGGTAGATTGCGGAATCGCAAACCGTCCCCACGGACACGGACATGTCAGTGAGGGGGAGATTGGATAAGGGAAAAGAAAAAATGTTTGAAGATGTAACAGGACCACTTATTGCAGGTTATGAGTCGTCCAACACTGATAGCTTGGACAGTGAGTTGGGGATTCCGTCTGTCATGACGCCAGGTGCTAGGCAAAATCATTATGTACCGCCTCATGAGAGGCAAGCTCAGAGTGAGCCACAGTTGAGGAGATCTGAGAGGGTCAGGAGACCCGTTGACAGGTACACTTACACTGATATATAACGCATCATTATGCTTACATGACGAAAGTGACAGGCTTTAAAGAATCCACTAAGTTTGATGAGGCAGTTGCAGATGAGAAGTGGTGTGCTGCCATGGATGAGGAGTATTTAGCTTTGGCTGAAAATGGAACATGGGATTTAGTGCAACTGCCTGATGGCAAAGTCCCCATTGGCTACAAATGGGTGTACAAGGTTAAGTGCAAATCAGCAGATGGGTCATTAGAGTGCTACAAGGCCAGGCTGGTTGCAAAAGGGTATGTGCATCAGTATGGTCTTGACTATGAGGAGATTTCAGCCCTGTAGCTAAAATGGCTATGATCAGAACTGTCATTGCATTGGCAGCAGCTAAAGGCTAGAAGTTATGGCAGATGGATGTGAAAAATGCCTTTCTGAATGGTGAGTTGCAAGAAGAGGTTTATATGGAGCAGCCTGAAGGCTATGTGTATCGGATTTTCCAGCACATGTATGCAGGCTGAAAAAGGCATTATATGGGCTGAAATAGGCACCCAGAGCATGGAATGCTCGAATTAGCAGCTATTTACAGCAACATGAGTTTAAGTTGGCTGATGCAGATCACAGTTTGTTTGTGAAGAAGACAAATCATGGCTGTGTATTTCTGGTTGTCTATGTCGATGACTTAATCATTACTGGAGATGATGAAAGCGGGATTGCTGAAATTAAATCATGTTTGCAGGCTGAATTCAAAGTCAAAGATCTTGGTGAGTTGAAATATTTTCTGGGAATTGAGGTAGTGTCGTCACCTCAAGGCATATGGTTGCTACAGAAGCAGTATGCTCATGACATGTTACAAAAGTATGGTATGGCTGAATGCAAGGCTATGGATACACCCCTAGAGCAAAATGTCAAGCTGGAGATTGATGTTGGGGCTGAAATAGAGAATGTAACCATGTATCGTCAGATGGTGGGCAGCTTGATTTACCTTACTATTACACATCCTGACTTGAGTTATGCTGTGGGGCTGATCAGTCAGTTCATGCAGAAGCCTCGCAAGCCACATTTGGATGGAGTCAGGAGAATCATGAGATATATAAAGGCTACGACAGATTATGGGCTGTTTTATGCATATGCGAAACCCCTTGACTTGACAGGGTATACTGACGCTGGACTGGGCTGGTTGTGCTATGACAGAAGGTCAACCAGTGGCTATGCATTTGGATTGGGCAGCAGCATGATCAGTTGGCAGAGTAAGAAACAACCTATAGTTGCATTGTCTAGTACAGAAGCTGAGTACCGTGTTGCAGCCTTATAGCGGCCTGTGAAGCTGTTTGGTTACAGAAGTTACTGAATGACTTTGGGATCCACTTGGACAGAAAAGTGAAGCTATATTGTGATAATATGAGCAGTGGTATGCTTGCAAGCAATCCCGTCTACCATGCGCAAGATCAAAACACATTGAAGTTCATTACCATTTCATCAAAGAAATGGTACTATAGCAGAACAGATTGACTTGCTGCATGTGAAGACTGAAGACCATGTATAGCGGACATCTTTACCAAATCACTTGGTAAAGATAAGTTCATCTATTTTAGGCAGCTACTTGGAGTGTTGTAGATGGTTTGAGCTTGAGGGGGAGTGTTGGAAGTCAAAGCTCTAGTTCCACCCTGCATGTGTTGTCTTTATGTTGTGTGATCATGACTGACACCACCTATAACTAGATATAGCTAGACATGTGTGTCGTAGTTAATAAGCCGATCACATCTAGATATTAGAAGCGTAGGTCTCTTTTATGTGTGTGAGTGTGAAAGTAATGGATAGAAGAAGGTGAGCCTGTAGGCTCTGGGTTCTGCTCCACTCTTTCTCTGTCTCTCCCTCTCTTCCAATAACCTACCTACTACTGACTTTCACTCTATATAGGTAGCTACCATTGTTAACATGGCAGCTATTGTTCCAAACCTGGTAGTTACCTTTCTGCCTTTAAAAGCCACCATTGTCAACCTGGTAGCTTCCACTCTTAACATGGTTGCTACCTTACCTAGCTGGTGGCTCTCACTCTATATAGGTAGCTACCACTCTTAACATGGTTGCTACCTTACCTAGCTGGTGGCTCTCACTCTATATAGGTAGCTACCACTGTTAACATGGCAGCTACTGTTCCAAAGCTGGTAGTTACTTTTCTGTCTTTAAAAGCCACCATTGTCAACCTGGTAGCTTCCACTCTTAACATGGTTGCTACCTTACCTAGCTGGTGGCTCTCACTCTATACATGTAGCTACCACTGTTAACATGGCAGCTACTGTTCCAAACCTGGTAGTTACCTTTCTGTCTTTAAAAGCCACCATTGTCAACCTGGTAGCTTCCACTCTTAACATGGTTGCTACCTTACCTAGCTGGTGGCTCTCACTCTATACAGGTAGCTACCACTGTTAACATGGCAGCTACTATTCCAAAGCTGGTAGTTACCTTTCTGTCTTTAAAAGCCACTATTGTCAACCTGGTAGCTTCCACTCTTAACATGATTACTACCTTACCTACCTGGTGGATTTCACTCTTAATAGATAGCTACCACTGTTAACATGGCTGCTCTACTGTTAACATGGCAGCTACTAATCCAAAGCTGGTAGTTACCTTTCTATCCCTAAAAGCCACCATTGTTCACCTAGTAGCTTCCACTCTTAACATGGTTGGTACCTTATCTACTTGGTGGTGCCCACTCTAACCAAATAGCTACCACTCTTAACATGGTTTGGTACCTTATCTACCTGGTGGTGCCCACTCTAACCAAATAGCTACCACTCTTAACACGGCAGCTATTGTTCCAAACCTTTAACCTAAAAGCTATTGTTTATTTTTGGCATGAAAAATTTCTAAATTACCAAGTTAGTTCTAATTCTTTGACTTCTATAAGCTATATATGTTGTTCATAGGCTGATTTATTATCCTGATTTATTGCAGGTAGAATTCTTTCTTGCTTTCAAACAGAGTCATCCAGAGGTATAGATTCACCAAAGAGCATTTGAAAAGCTGAAGCCTTATTTTGTACGCAAGCTTCGAGATCGGTACACTTGTGGTTGCATCACACATGTCCAGATGTCATTCTTACGAGATGCTATCAACCATTTACACCAAGCTGGTCCAGGTGTGCATGGAAAAGAGTGTATATGTCAATGTAACATTTGTGGTGTTGGAGAAAAATGCATAGCTCACACACAAACTTACTCAAGCCTTACAAATTTGTGGGAATCAATATTGTGTTTGTAGCCTAGCAATTCAGACTTCTTTGCTTTGAAGTGTTTGATGGGAGAGTGCCCATCTTGTGGACCCTCAAAGAAGCTATCGACATGTCCTATGGAGGAATCAAGTAGCGTACGCACAATAAAGGTGAAGATTTTTGAAGACATTCAAGTTGGTGAAACAGATTCTGGCAAGAAAAAGAAAAGAAAAGTTCTCTCCCACAAGGAGTTGCAACTTGGGGAACTATTTGACCTCTTTAGTGATCACTTACAAAAGTTCATAAAGCACAACTTTACTGCAGATGGCAAGCTGAGCAATTTAAAGAGTGTCTACGTGTATTTCGTGACGATGAGGTTGTTTCAATTGTAGACTTTGCTGAAAATTATACATTCAAAGAACAAAATGAGATTCAATCAATGCATTGGTTTTTTTGCCAAGTTACAATATTTGTCCATATCACATATGTGTAGATTGTAGGAAGTCTTCAAAAGTATTATCATTTTTACATTTCTGATGATAAAACTCATGATACTAGTGTTTCAAATTTAGTAGTGCAAAAACATTATAGCAGAAATTGAAAAACTTTACATTATACTAGTGTTTCAAATTTAGACTAAATGATACCTGTAATCAAGACAATAACTTATATATCTAGTCTACAGCTTTGCAAGAGTGCAAAAACGGCCATCGCATTATGTCAGCTAGAACACTTCACTCCATAATAAAAATTACATTTAGTTTATTGGGAACAAAATGGGCTGATCACAAGTCTCGCTATACTACAGTTCGTTCATATGTTCGTACATCCACCTCCTTCGCACAGCTATGCTGTCATCATCTTTCATGATTGGTAGTGGCGTATCTATAGTATAGGTGACGCGATCCTCGACACCAAGCCATGTATCAAGCCAGCCTCTGAGTACTGTCGTAAGATAAGCCTGCATTTCCCCAGGGTCTTGATCTTCCATTTTCTTTACTATACATGTGGTTCCTTGAGGATTCCATAAAGTTTTGTACTCGCTATCATCCACCATGATAGTGTTTGTTGGTGAATACTGAGGATAAGCCTCCCAAAACATGATCAACTTCTTATAAAACACTGGTTTCTTGGTAATTCTTTGGAACTTAGTCTCCTCTGTGCAAAACTCTTACGCAAGCATGCCTTTGAACCGGTGGACGTGAAAAGGCCTAGAGCACCTCAAAATTCTGTTTGCATTGACCTTGTTAGCACAAGTCCATATAAAAACATCAAAGCGTTCCAAGCACCGTTGCACAAACCTCTCAGCATCATGCTTTTGCCCTAACAGCTTCTTGCCACCCATATTTGTCACTTCAAGCATATTCCAATAGGCGGGGTTTATGCATATCTGCAGTCAACCGTTGTGAGTAGCACTCCATTGAGATCCAAAATTAAAGCTGGCCATAATTGAAATGAAGGGCTGGTTGGATCCTCCCAGGCACGATACATCTTTGCATTAGGATGTCTCACACTACCACCTGCAATCGATTCGATAACATCTCTCAGTTCAGTTCTCTAATTACTCTCATGCTTTTCAAACAATTCTGATGCTTTCTGATCAACAGCAATATGGGCACTTACATCACCCTCCACTAAAGCTGTGTCTTGTGCCTCATAATGCTCCTTGAACACATTATCCTCCTCTGTGACTTTATTACCATCCTGCACTGTATTAACATCGTGCACTTTTTCACCATCCTGCACTTTATTACCACCATCCTGCACTTTTTCACCATCATCTTGCACTTTATCACCACCATCTTGCTTTTTATCACCATCCTACACTTTATTTACACCATCATGCACTTTATCACTATCTTGCAGTGTATCACCATTCTGGCTTGTGAGGACATTACCAGATATTTCAGCTAGTCCATCCACACTGACAGTGTCTGCAATGATAAATTTCATACATTGGAAAAGAAATGAATGAAATACATAACAATGAGAGATATATAAGAAACAAAATAGTCGGACTCTTTTCATTCATTAAATAGAAAATGTCAACAATTTGGTTACAGAGCCAGAATGGCTATTGATGGGGCAAACCCAAAAAAGGGGTAGACATGCATTCATGGGGAGAACTAGCAGAATTTAGGGTTGCAATCTTTTTTTGACTTTGGCAGAAGCACCTTTTTGTCCCGATCCTTCAGAGATATTGGCAGGTTCCTCCTTGTCTGATTGATCATTTGTTATATTGGAAGCTTTATCTAGGTCCTTATTACTTGAAGTTGGAGGATGCTGGCTAGAAGATCCTCCTGCATGGAAAACAATCATTAGCAAGTGAAAACATATTAGTTTACATTCAATTATAAAAGTGAACACAACCTTTCGTTTTCCTTTTCTTCCCCTTTTCAACATTTTAAAGGCTTGTAGCACTGAAGGACTCTCTTCTTGATGATTCTCCTTGTCCATGTCACTATCTACAGGACTTTCTACACCCAAGTCCACAAGTTATCTCTCCTTGATAGTGTCATCCTTTGGATCAAGTTCCTTGTTTTTTCCAAGGAAATCTGTCACGGTCTCAAGTTCTGTGTCGAACTGTAAATTTTCTACATTACAACCTGGTGTTGAAAAAACTTCATCCATTGGTTGAATTTTTTTGGCATCCTCATTATCTCCAATAAATTCAATCATTAGAAAATATTTTCCCACCTTAGTAGACAGTAAACCATACCAAATTGAAAGTAAACCCTCACAACTTAACACAAGCTCTATCGATTCCAGGTACAAAAGTTACATACTAGAAGCTATCATACTTACCTTCAGACCTCCCAGCTTGCCTTGGAGGCCTTGGTTGCTTTCAGCATGCCTTAACATCTTGGTATCCCTTGGTAGCTTTTAGCATGGAAGACTCAAGCATATCTTGGTAGCTTTTAGGCACCCCTTGGTAGCTACCAGGCTTCCAAGGGTAGCAGTTAGGCTTCCAAAGGTAGCTACCAAGCTTCAAAGGGTAGCTATCAAGCTTTTAAGGATAGTTGAGAGGCTTCAAGGATAGTTACCAGGTACCTACCAGGCTTCCATGGGGAAGCTCTCAGGCTTTTAAGGGTAGCTGAAAAGATGGAAGGTGGCTACTAGGTAACTACCACGATTCCAAATGTAACTTTTAGGCTATTAAGGGTAGCTGACAGGATTTGAAGGTAGCTACCAAGCTTTCAAGGGTTAACACCAGTCTTCAAAGAGTAGCTATCAGGCTTCAAAGGGTAGCTATCAGGCTTTTAAGGGTAGCCGATAGCTTTTCCAGGTAGCTTTCAAGGGTTAACGCCAGTCTTCAAAGAGTAGCTATCAGGCTTCAAAGGGTAGCTATCAGGCTTTTAAGGGTAGCTGACAGCTTTTCCACTATACGAATCTAAGGGTTAATATCAGTCTTCAAAGGGTACCTACCTACGATCAGGCATCAAGGAGTAAATTCCTAACTAACTACACTGCTAGCTACCAGGACTATTGTGGTGGCTACCATGACTCTATTAGTAGCTACTAGATTCCTTGGTAGCTTCCATGCTATCCTTGAAAGCTTTCAGGCTTGCCTTGTTACTTTCAGGCTTTCCTTGGTAGCTTTGAGGCCTTAATTGGTCGTTTCCATGCTTTCAGTCAACGCTTTCAAGCTCGTCTTGGTAGTCAATGTCTTGGTAGTTATTACAAGGTTCATAGGTAGCTACTAGGTTTCCAAGGGTAGCTGTTAGGCTTTTAAGGGTAGATACCAGGTAGCCACCAGGCTTCAATGGAGTAGCTCTCAAGATTTTATAGGTAGCTACCAAGTAACTACCAGGATTTCAAGCCTATAAGGGTAGCTGATAGGCTTACCAGATAGCCACCAGGCTTCCAAGGGTTAATAGCAATCTTTAAAATGTAGCTACTAGGCATCAAAGGGTAATTTCCATGACTACACTGGGAGCTACCAGGACTCTATTGGTGGCTACCATGACTCTATTGGCAGCTACCAAGATTCCCTTGGTAGCTTCCATGCTGTACTTGAAAGCTTTCAGGCTTGCCTTGGTAGCTTCTAGGCTCTAGTTGGTCGTTTCCATGCTTTCATTCAAAGCTTGTAGCCTTGCCTTGATTAGCTGGCAGCAAAGTCTTGGTAGCTACCAGGATTTCAAGGGTAGATACGAGGTACCTACCAGGCTTCAATGAGGTACCTCTCAGACTATTAAGGATAGCTGACAAGCTTCAATGAGGTACCTCTCAGACTATCAAGGATAGCTGACAAGCTTCAATGAGGTACCTCTCAGACTATTAAGGATAGCTGATAAGCTTCAAGGGTAGGCAGCAAGAAAATACCAAGCTTCCTATGGTATTAGGCTCTTAAAGGTGGCTAAGAGGCTTCAAAACTAGCTAACACGTTTCCAAGGGTTAATACCAGTCTTCAAAGTAAAAGCTACTAGCAGCAGCCACACTAGACTGGTATCTACCAATCCAGGTAGGCACTCACAACTACCAAATAAGCAGTTACAATCACCAAAGGAATAGACCTGTACATGTACTCTTATTTGTGGTAGCTTCTAGGCTTATAATCTAGCTCTACCAGCCCATCAATGTAGCTCCCAAGAAGCATAAGATAGCTACCTTACTACCAGAATCAGCTGCCATGCTACTACAGATGACAACTCTAGGTGGTACCATTTATCCACATGCATCTTACCCTCACCCACCTTACAAAAAGGTACACAAAAAAAACCAATAAAATGAAGACAAGGGTTAGAGAGCATAACGGTATGGTACGTACCGTGGGAAAAGCACGATTTGGAAGCATGGAGGGTACTGTGCTTCGTGACTCCCTTGCATAACCAGGGGCATCAATGTGGCCAAGCATCACCAAAGACCTTGTAGCAAGCGAGATCATTTGCGTGCATCCCATAGCCATGCAAATCTCTTTGCTTGTAGCAAGGTGAGCAAAACAATAAATATGATAAGCATGACCACAAGGAAGTATAAACATGCAAAGACCATCTGCATCATACATGACCAATCCACAAGCAGAAAAAATATTGTATGCATGATAAGCCCAGATCTGCATGTGGTAATTTAGGTGTTGGCAAGGATAGGAACACTTTGTTCCTTCTTGCCTGCATGTCTTTCACAAAATCCACCTGAGCACGCACATGCATCTCTATTTGTTTTGCATTTTCTAGAAACTCTTGACTTTCATAACCCGCACTAGCAGGTACAGTACCCATAACAACTCCATCCATAGTTTGGATGGTCAGCGACACAATCTATCCACTTTCATCCTCAGCTCCTGTAACTTCCCAGCATCTGCTGGGTCTGACATAGTTTGGATGGTCAGCGACACAATCTGTCCACTTTCATCCTCAGCTCCTGTAACTTCCCAACATCTGCTGGGTCTGACACATTTTCAACCTTTTGCAACTCAGATTGTGCATCTTCCAACTGTCTTTTCAAACTACTAACCAAGAGTTGTGCCCCTTCATCTCGATGCATATCCGCTTTGTACTTGTCAACTTTTCTCGTAGCTTCGTTGAGCTGTGATGATGACAGGGCATGAGCATATTTCCTTTCAAGCACCTCAATTATTCCGTCCAACACAGCAATTGCCTCTGAGTCCACATGCATATTTTGTACTGTCTCCAATTGCTTAAGAGGCTTCACCTGTTCAAACCTGGAGGTATGCGGTGCAGAGGAAGCATGGAAAATAGACCATCGGTGCTTCTTTGCTTGTAGCTTCTTTGCATCCATAGCCGCTATCATGCTCTCAGAAAATAAAGCCCAATCGACTGGCCCTTTTGTACACTCATGCAGAAAACCTCTTGCAAATGCCTTGGTCACCTCCATCCCATAGTTGCTAGGAGGTTCTTGATATACCGAAGTAAAAAGGGTGTAGAACCTGGGCCACAACTCTAGCTTCAAAGTCCTGCATTTTACTTTATTGCCCCTTCTTGGCACCTCATCAAAACATGATAGCCAATCTGCATCTGTAAAATTAGCCTCACCCAATGTTCGTTCATCCACCCCAAAATTTGAAAGACCGTAGACTTCATGTGCTTGGGCTTTGGTCATACAGAAAACTGACTTTCTTTCAAATTGGACATATGGAGACATATGGAGGGTACCAACACGATTTTCCCTGCAACATTCCATAGCACAACCAGAATCAGTCCAACACACATTTATACTAGAATATTTTCATGTATAATCTGCTTGCTTTGGACATGCACCTTCCATATATATACATGAGGCTACAAGTATGCTTATGTTAACAATGCTTGTGCACATGTATAGAAAGTGTGGGAGTATCAAAGGTGTAGAAAATGTGTTCTCCAGTGTGTTGTCAGCATGCAATATGCAATGTAGTGTCACTAAAACTCAATAAAGCACTATTTCCCACAACTTTAATTTTTCAAGGGATGTTTTGGTATGCAACACACTTATTACAATACATGACAAGTGAGGAGTCATCATTGAAGCAAAAAATTTATTTTGTAAGGTATTCAATAGGGACATTGTTTCATGGATGACATTGTGAGCACACTCACTCCATTACCCTCTAGAACAGCATGGTAATACCCTAACATGCATGTGCAACACACCTCAAACACAAGGCTATAGTATGAAATGCTATGCTTGGGTCATATGTTGATAAAGGCCTAGCAAGCAAGGCAATGCAATCGTTTAGGCAAATGCATAGAGAAGAAGCAATGTTAAACCATCTAATGTTTGTATTTTCTCCTCAAGCATGTGGTGTTCTTGTTAATAAAGGAGGAGAAGAATCAACCAAGTCAACATCTCTAGAAATTGGAAGCTCTTTGCATGCAACAGCTTAACTAGCAGGCTTTTGCTTAGGGGCCCTTATGTTAACAATGCATGTGCACATAATAGAAAGTGTGGGAGTATCAAAGGTGTAGAAAATGTGTTCTCCCATGTGTTGTCAGCATCATGCAATATGCAATGTAGTGTCACTAAAACTCAACAAAGCACTATTGCCCACAAATTGAATTTTTCAAGGGATGTTTTGGTATGCAACACACTTATTACAATACACGACAAGTGAGGAGTCATCATTGAAGCAAAAAATTTGTTTTGTAAGGTATTCAATAGGGACATTGTTTCATGGATGACATTGTGAGCGCACTCACTCCATTACCCCCTGGAACAGCATGGTAATACCCTAGCATGCATGTGCAACACACCTCTAGAAAAATTCACACAAGCCAGGCACCTGAACAAAAATTGGCTGCACAACAACATGTGTAAAGATGCTCACCTCTGTGCTTGGAGTGGCAGCTGAGCCCAGTTGCATGTTGAACTTCTTGCTTGGTGTAGTAGGTGATTTGGGTGTAAGAGGATAATGCCCCTCTCTTATAGCTCCTTTGGCCTTTGCTGTAGCTGAGGAAGGAGAGGAGGAAGCTAGCACCCTGCGAGGATCTGGAGAAGATTCAAAGCCTGAGGGAGCAGGAGAAGAAGTGGGAGACGAAGTTCTGCCTGCAGCATTTCCCCTGTGTGTCCTGTTGTCTGACCTCCCTCTCAGCTACTTTCTTGTTGCTCTCAAGCTTCATGCTGGCAAGCTTCTCCCCTAGACGAGGGCCCCTGCTCTGCTACAACAACCGACGGGCACTCCTCATGATGGTTGCGAGTGGTGCAAAGGTAGTGCCCCCCCACTCCTTTGATTTTGCCGCAATCGAATAAATTAAAAAACTTATTGAAGTCTTTTAAAATTCCCAACATTCCTATGGCTACCAAACTAAGCTACCTCCGAGCTCCCAACCCTGAAATCTGGTAGCTAGTGTACCACCTATTCATGCATATACCCAAGAGTACACACAATATGAAAAGGTACTGTGACACGAAGTTGGGATTTGGACTTCGGTCACTTCTTAGAATCAAAAACACATTTGAATGAAACCTCACAGCCTCCTCACCTCCCTTTCTCTCCCTAGGTTAAGATCAGGGATTTCATTAACGTCTTCACAATTTCGTGATCACGTTAACAAAACCTATTGTTAACATATTAAAACTTGTGATCACATTGTATATTCACATAACCTGAGCAATGACCTGCCAGAACCCACTAGTCCCGTAACACCTCTGGGCTTTTGGTTTTCTCGGCGGGCCCGCTGGGAAAACTAATTATCCCGACGGGCTTGTCGGGAAAAAGAAGGAACACCAGCGGGGTACTATTCTGTATATAAACACTGCCCGACACCCATCGTACAACTTTTGGGGAGATAGTCCTTGTTTTGGGGGCGTGATATCTCTCCTCAAAGTACTTGTAGAGCTCTCGAGTTGCTAGAAGTGTCCTCTTGGGAAGAACGTCCTTATCTTAGGGGCTGTCGTCTTTCCTTGTAGGCACTCCTAAGGCTATTGAGCCACTCGTCCTTAGTTCTTTGAACTGGGGGCAGGGTGTGGTTCGTAGCTAATACTTGCGGAGATTTAGGGACAAATTTGGAGTCATTCAGCTTTGCATTTGAGCCACGTACGTAATCTACCTCATTCTCCTTTATGAATGGTTTGATGGAGCCAAGAGTCCTGCTTAGGGGCTTGTATTGGTTCTTGATACTTGATATAGTTTAGAGTAGACAAGGGTCTATTGTCCTATACTAGAGTATTGGGCAAGCATAGATCTTTGATTGTCTTTGTGAATGTTAGAGAAGGTCTATTGTCCTATACTAGAGTATTGGGCAAGCATAGATCTTTGATTGTGTAAAGTATCCTTAATTGGGTACAAAAGGCATCCTTCATTGGGGGTGCAATGTGCATGATAGTTTCGAAGTAGTTTTGTAGTAAGACTTTGCAAGATAGTTTGAAGTAGTTTTGTGTTATGTGATGATCTTTTGTATTTGTCAAGATAGTTTCGAAGTACTTTGTCTGCTAATGTATGTTTTGTAATACGTGAGTGATTTGTTATTTTTTCATTTGTGTATTCATTGTTATATGCTTGGTTGAATAGGTTATTTGTTGAGATGGAGGACAATGTTGGATCCAGTGATACCTCCAATAGAGTCCAAATTTCAAATAGCAGGAAAAAAAAGGCACCTGGGATAGAGTGGCAATATGCAATTAACGTTGGTGATTGATTCATAGATTGGGAGTGTAAGCTATGCCATGCAGTAAAATCAGGTGGGGCGCCTCGACTAAGAGAACACTTTTTAGGCGGACCGAAGAAAAAGTCATGTACCCACCCCTCTGCACCTATAGTGGCCAAACGCATAAGAGAAGAAATTCAAAAGAAAGATTCAAGAAAACATGACACTTCTACCGTTAATGTATCAAGGCAGCAAGAACACTGTTGTTCTAATCATCAAACTCCCGCTACATCGCCTACTTGTACCCCGAACGGCAATGTGCAACCAGAAAGTAATCTACCCAGTGCATCTTCCTGCAAGCGAAACTTTGACGTAGGAAATATACCCATGCGTCAAACTTCATTGCAAGAAAGCCTACGTCAAGGTCGACTCGATGAAGTAATCTACCCAGTGCATCTTCCTGCAAGCGAAACTTTGACGTAGGAAATATACCCATGCGTCAAACTTCATTGCAAGAAAGCCTACGTCAAGGTCAACTCGATGATGCACAACTCGCCCTTGCTGAAGCGATTTACTTTTCTGGGAGTGCTATGATGATGGTGGACAGTGAGCATTGGAAGAGAGCATGGAAGAAAATTGGTGAGTTTGGACCAGGGTTTTCACACACACACACACACACATAATGCTCACTAGCACACCGTAAAACGAAGGGCGGAGAGGACAATGTGGAGCGTAGGGGACGGCTCAACTAGGGTGTGCGCAGCTTAGAATGAGAAAGACTCATTGATTATAATTGAAACATGTTGTATATCCTATTTAGGATAGGCTTCAAGCACAATACTACAAGCATAAATGCATATGTCACATCATGCACTCTTATTCTCCATTTATTAGTTATATAAGATATTTGTATATCTACAATCTCTTCACAACCATCACCATACTAACTAACATTATATCAATTTTCAGGACATAACTATATTTTGTATTTAACATCACTAAAAGAAAAATTGTTTCTCATTTAAAAAATGTAGCAAAAATATTTAGGCAGGATTTTAACAAGTGTGCTTTGCATCATTCTTATGAATTGGGAAACTTAAGCATCAATACATAAGTAATATTTAAGGGTCAAGGTCTTATTGTCAGACGCAAATATCGCCTTCTTGAAGTCGATGATCAATGCAATAGCGTTTCCATCCCTCCTCAAGTGTTACTCTTGTGCGTGAATAAGACGAATGAACTATCCACTTTCCTTTAGAGGCATCAACAAGAGAGACAACGCATGGTCCCTTGGGCATGTGTTTGGCGAACTCGCGGGGGATGTCCTACAAAAGGAGGACACAAACATTAGAACAATGAAAACATAAACACTAGAGACAATGAACTACAGGAAGGGGAAAGGATTGATCGTGTAGCCCAAATGAAGAGAGAAGAAAGGCTACTTACAATGATGAAGGGCTTTCTGACGTTAGAAGCCTTTAGTTTTATGTAGCATAGGGGATGTCTTTTTGAGATGATGGGTGCCGTTGCCAACTCCGAGCTCTGAGCAACTTCTACACCTTCCTCCTTATGGGCGCTTGGATGGGAGGGTGGTCGTTTTTCTCTTGAGTTGTATTTTGCATTATGGGCTATTGTTGGATTGGAGAGTCGTGCTGGTCCTCTTAAGTTGTATATTGACGGCCGCATGCAGGTGGTGGCGTTATGAGGGGGTTGCCTGATCTGCACTAAGATTCGATGCTGGCTCACTATCTTCATCTTCACGATATCCCCCACTTGCAAATGAAGCTCCCACTGCTCGGATGTTTTAGCCCTACATTCCACACCTGCCCGGTCTCTTCCTCCAACTCAATGTCTCTGCCCACACCCAGATCCAGGCAAGCTTTAGTGACAGAGAGTTGCAACTGCTGCAAGACATCAAACATCATGACCTTAATGCAAGCAAAATGGAAGTGGAAAACTAGTCTGCAAAAATGGCAGCCGGAGGGTTTACCAAATAGGGCGCATTGTGAGACCCTCTTCTTGTGTCTGTTTGGGTCAGCACTTTTTCGAAACAGTAAGGAAATTCTCTCTTCTTTCCCGTAGAAGTTTGACACAACTTACCGACCAGAGACGGTGGCTTGTCAACGACAGTTGGGGGAAACTCAACGTCCGCCCATCGTCATCGCCGCGTACACAACTTTGGCCGGTTCAATTCAATGAGAAACTTCGCTCTTGTAAAAGGAAAGCCCACTCGAGTCTCGCACATCAGTAGGGGGCCCTAAAGTGGATAGTACTGGGAATGAGCTCTGTGGGCTTCCCAATGTGCATGGTAGCCCTTTGTATAGAGACAACTCAACTAAAACCTAAGCCTGACAATGTGATGTAGTAACTGCACAAGCACACACACTGAAATTTGAAGCCTCCACAGGGCATCAAAGCCCTTTAAACCTTAAAACCCACATGTGACATCACAGAAGAACCCATAACCCATTGCAGGCTTAGCCTTGAGTGGGAACATGGTCAACACTCCATGGGCAATGGGCATTACCGCCCGGGCATAAATAATCATTCGATCTAGATATTCATCAAAATATATTTTATTCATCCGAACTCGAATTATAATGGCTCGCACATGCCCCTGCACTCTCTTCTCGAAAAAATCATTCCCCTGTAGGCTGTCTCGTCGGAAAATTGTCAATCAAATCCTAGTGAGGACAAACCTTCAAATCACTCAAGGCTCCCAATCTCCGATCATCCCGAGATCCTGGTGGCCCTTGACCTTGTACACATTTCAGTAAATACAAACACCTTCACTTCAAATCTAAAAATTTTAAATTTTAAAAAATTTCAACTATAAAATTATGGTTTCTTTTTTCTATCTTCTATCTTCTATCTACATCTTAGAGAGAGCTTGCCACATGCCATCTCCCCAAATTGCCACACATGGTAGCTCGGGAGCCCTTGTTAGCTTGCCTCTTGCCTCGTTTGCTGGATCAAGATTGATGAGGATCATACTCCACCTCCTCCACGCTCCACCCATAAGACACCAATCATCATCATCATCATCCTACCTACAATAGTAGGCAGCTACACACATTCAGAACTCAGGCATGTCTATGTCTTGATATGGTCTCACCATCATCACTAACACCACTTTGACACTAGCAACTTACAGCATAGAGGGCCCACTAGCAATGGCACATACGGTCTACATATATGTATGTATACATATCTATATATATACACACATTATATATATCTATATACATATACATATATGTGTATATGTGTGTGTGTGTATGTATGTATGTATGCATATTATATATACACACATATATGTAATATATATGTGTATACATATATGTATATATATGTTTGTATATACATATGTACATACATACATACATACATACATACATACATATACATATATATATATATGTATGTATGTATGTATGTATGTTTATGTATGTATATACATAAACATACATATAATTCAAAAAACTTTGCATGCCTCATTGACACACACACACAATGCTCACTAGCACACCGTAAAACGAAGGGCGGAGAGAGAGTGTGAAGTGTATCATGAGAGAGAGAGAGGGGGGTAGGAAGAGAGAGAGATATTCATATTTTTCGAGTTACGAATCACGATATTATAAAATAAAACGTTTAGACAATATGATGTAAACTTTGATTCATGAAATACTCATGCCGCGTTAGCAACCAAGTATCGCATGGATCAAACACAATAAAAACAATACAAGTCAAATGAAACAAATTTACGACATTTTTTCGACCGCGTTAATGATTATATGCCGTAATATGTAAGCAAATTTATGACATTTTTTCGACCGCGTTAACGATCAAATGCCGCAATATGCAAAAAATAATTTATGCACTAGCGGACGACACCAACTTGTCGCGTTAACGACAAAATGCCGCCCGATTCTATGGAAATACGAATAGGATACGAACATACACTGGCCGCGTTACCGACCATATGTTGGCATTTGACAAAGGGAAGGGAAGGGAAGGTGACATCGCCATAACGATACTATGCTTGTCACGTTACCGACTAGTACCGCTACGGCGTGCCATACTTACCATAGGACACAGACTAGCCGCGTTACCAACTAAGTGCCCTAGGGTAAGCACCATTCCGAAGAATGGCCTTACACACACACCTATCGTGTGGCGGACCACCCACATCCTGCTGCGCATTGCGACAATGGGCGGCTGTCTGCACGAACACACACCCACACACACATCCCTCGTGTGGCGGACCACCCACATCCTGCCGCGCATTGCGACAGTGGGCGGCTGCCCGCACGAACACACACCCACACACACACACACACACACACACACACACAAGTTTCATTACCTGTGTATGCTGTCAGCAATGAACTCCCAAAGGGCCCCCCGGGCCCATATATATAGGAAATTGTACCCCGTCGGGCTGGATGACGACCCCGCCGAGACCCGCCGAGGTTTAGGTTTCCCCGGCGGGACCGCCGGGTATAGCAAAAGCCCGGCGGGATTTTATCCGGTTACCAGGTCACTTGCCACCGGCTTTTTTGAGAACATGTTAACATGTTAACATGTTAATAACATGTTAACACATGTTATTAACAAAAAAAAATTTGTGATCACGTGAATATAAAATCATTGGTTAAGATAAAGATATACACATCAAAGGTCAGATCATAATTCATGGAAGGAAAGATGAAAGACTCCGGAGAAGTAAGAATTTCTGCCAGTCTTGCAGCTCCAAACAAGAGGGCGATTCTTTGTTGGAAGAAAATCTTTCGACTCAGGATTATGTGAACGGAAACATACGGGGAATATTGGTAAGGTTCATCCGTTTCGAATTGGGCAATTTGGACGGAACGTATTAAAGAAAATGAATATAGCAATCACTTACAAGAGGATAAGACACATGGGATTGGCCTTTTGATAAGATATTAGGAGAAATTAATCATGATTAAGAAGAAATAATGGCCAAAACTCTATAAAAACAGAGATACACAAGAAATTACAGTTTTAAATCTATAAAGGCTGTGTAAGAGAGGATTATATAGATGCGTAGAGCTTGAAGAGAGCTTCGCGCCTATATAAAAACTTTCAAAATCGGGCAACCGAGCGAAAAGTTATGAGCATTTTACTACAAGACTATAAAACTGCTAAAATTCTATAAAAATAGAGATACATAGAGAATTGCAGGTTTAAATCCATATAAGCTATGAAAGAGAGTATTAGAGAGATGCGTAGAGCTTGAAGAGAGCTTCGCGCCCATATAAAAACCTTTCAAAAACGGACAACCGAGCGAAAAGTTATGAGCATTTTACTACAAGACTATAAAACTATCAAAATTAGTAACTTTGGGAGAAATTCTAATCATCAATGAAGTAAGGGATTAAGAAATTAGTTACATGAGTGGAAAGAGCATAGAAAGAGCTTCCTAGCCATATAATCAATTTTAAAAACCAATACCCGAGTGATGAGTAATTACTGGTTGAAATTTGGGTATTGGACCACAAAAACTGCACTTCTCTCTCTTTGCATGAAACCTCAATTTTCACATAGCCTCTTGCCTTTCATCTCCTTCATGATTCAAGCTAGACTCGTAAGGTTTAACATTGCTCAGCAGACAATCATAAAAATTTACCTATGGTCCCCAAAGTCTTTCCACATGCTCATTACCGCTAAAACCATTGGTACCTCCAAAGGAGGGCGGCAATAAGGCAAGGGCTACCTTGAGAAGTCACAGGCCCGCCAAGATAATAACTCCTTATCCCACTTATCATGAATCATCAAAGAGGTCCAAAATTGGGTTAAGTATGAGGAGCTAATGCTAAATGAGACATTCACATGTAAAGAGAGTGTTTGAATAAGGGTTTGAAAGATAAGAGAATGGCAATGACACAAAATGCTCAATTGAGGAGGCTCATTCCTTGATTTGAAAGGGAGAGGAGGGCTCCTTTTATAGGTGGAGAATCACCCTCTCTTCCATTGTTACAAATTACAACATAAAAAACTTCAACCCTTCAGTGACATAAGGGTAGATGTCACCATCATTTGTCCTCTTAGGCTAAGTCTTCTATTGATTATTAAATTGAAGACTTTTTGACTTTGAGAGTGTGATGAGATAATAGCCAAGCCTAAGTGGCATGTAGGTGGAGATCCCACTTACACATGGCGGAATTCTCCTCTTCCATGTAGGCATTCTAGAAGAATCTTGCCCAATTATGCACCTACACACACTCCTCCATATGCCTTCCACACTCCCCAACTTGTAGCCTTATGGTGAATACCATATTAATAATACAATAAAAATCCATGTGAGCATGAAGGCCCACTTTTATTTTCCACATCACTAGCCTATCTACCATACCAAAGTATTTATCAAGCATATTTGTGGCATTTACAATGTGTGCACCCTAAATCAAGTAAAACCATTATATTTGAAGATAGAATGCTGTTATCGGGGTAGCCGCCAAGCCGCCGCATCACCACGCCATTATTCCATTGTGGGCGCCGCAATCTTCTTGGACAAGCTTCCATCTTATTACCATTGAGAAACCATCAAAATATGCACAAAATTGACAATGAAAGATATCAAATTTTCACGTCACATCTTTCCCCCCCCAGCAGATCCTCCATGCTTGTCTGGGGGGTCTGCTTGCCATGGTGCTCGAGGGTAGAACATCTTTAGCCGGTACTCATTGGCACGTCCAGGAACCTCTTGGCCACTTGCATCCTCTAGAAGATAGGTGTTATTTTTGAATTTTTGCTTTATCCTGAAGGGACCTTCCCATCGTCGAAGAAGCTTCTTATCTAGTCGTTTCTCCACACGGCCATCATACCTCATGACTAAGCTCCCTTGCTTGAGTTCTGGTTTCTTCTTCTTCTTCGTGAGAGTGTCATGCCTTGCCTTGCACCGTTGTTGTGCAGCCTCCAAATTTTGAAGTGCCTGAAGTCGCCTCTCATCCAAGATCTCCAGTTGTGCTAGGTGTTGGGCATGTGTTTCTTCTTCATTATTCAAGCGTGCAAAAGATGTGCGAAGGCTTGTGATTTCCAATTCTATTGGCAAAATAGCCTCCACTCCATAAACTAACTGAAAAGGTATGAAACCAAGAGAGAGTTTGTGAGTTGTCCTATAGGCCCATAGGACCTCTGGCAAATGCACATCCCACTTTCTCTTCATAGTATCCACTAGCTTAGACAAAGATCCACAAAGCAGCCCATTAGTTTTTTCTACTAAACAATTACATTGGGGATAATAGGGAGTTGACATAGCATGCTTTATTTTTAATTTCTGCACCAAAGCTTCAATCAAGTCATTCCTGAAAGACCTCCCCCCATCTGTGAGGATTTCCAATGGACACCCAAATCGGGCACATATGTATTCCCTGAGAAAGGATGCCACAGCCACTGCTTTATTATTGACCATTGCCTTTGCTTCTACCCACCTTGTTGCATAATCTGTGGCCACCAATATGTAATACTTCCCATGTGAGGAACGATGAAGTGGACCCACAAAATCTAATCCCCACCTTTCAAATGGACCATATGCTGGGATGGGGTTTAAGGGTCCATGGAACCGATTGCTTATGCCCATATGCCTGGCATACTTCACAGCTTCTGCACCACTCATAGACATCTTTGCTGAGTCGAGGCCAATAATACCCTGTGTTAAGGATCCTCCGAGTTGTGCTAGCTGAGGCCCACTGGCTGAGGCCCAAGTGACCTGAACATTCATGACATAATTCCATAATCCTTTTAGATTCTTCCATGCTCACTACCCTCCTAAGAATCTTATCCTTACCTTGCTTGTAAAGAACATCCCCTAGAATTGTGTAAGGATGAGCTTTCTTGGTAAGCCTTTGTTTTTGTTGAGGATTCAATCCAGGAGGGAAGTATCCTGTATCTAAATAGTGTTGAACATCTTGGAGCTCAGGCCAACCTGTATCCATTAATGCAAGAGTAGCTACTTTGAAAGAAGCCAAGGTTTCATCAGCCTTTTGATTATCCTTCCTGTTAACATGCACAAATTTACAAAACTCAAAAGCTTCTTTCAACTCCATTGCCCTTTTATACAATTCTTGGAGATTAGGACTCCTTGCCTTATATTCTCCTTTCATTTGTCGGATGACCAATTGTGAATCCCCTTTAACCTCTACCTCTTTAATTTCATCTTTTATGCAATCTTCTAATCCCCAAATCAATGCATTGTACTCAGCCACATTATTTGATATAGCCTTTGGAAATTCCCTACCCTTGGCCCATACCTCTTTTCCTTTTAGATCAAATAAAACTATCCCCCTAGCCCCACATTGCCTGGAAGGGCTAACGGCTCCATCAAAATGCATAGTGAAAGCAGTTGGTGGCGTTTCCAAATCTTCATATACTTCTTCCTTTACTCCTGTTCCTTCTCTTCCTTCCTTGTAAGCAAAGCTGCTTTAGAGGCCCTAGTGATGTTTTCTGTAATAAAAGTGAAAGAGAATTCTTGAAGCTCGCAAATCCACTTTGCAAAATTCCCTCCTGCAGGATTGGGTTTGCGGACCAAGAATTGTAAAGAAGGTTGAGATGTGAGGAAGAAAAAAGGGCGAGGTAACAAGTATGACCTGAACTTCTTTATTGCAAAAACAAGAGACAAACCACCTTTCTCCATTTCACCATACCTCTCCTCGGCATCAGTGAGTTGTCGGCTTGCATAATACACTGGTTGCATACACCCTTGCTCTCCCTTTTGTAAGAGTATAGCACTCACTGAATGTGATGAGACACTTGGGTTCACATAAAAGTCATCCCCCCACCTAGGAGGCTGCACAATTGGACTTTGACTCATGCATTCCTTGAGCAAACAAAAAGATTGAATTTGATCGGGCCCCCATTGGAACGAAACATTCTTCTTTGTCAACAAATTTATAGGATACATCTTCTCAGAGAACATGTCAACAAAGCGTTGGTAGTACTTTGTTTTACCCAAAATCCTCCTTACCTCCCGTACATTGGTAGGTGGTGGGAGGGCCACAATTGCCTGCACCTTCTCAGGATCCATCTCTATGCATTCTTCTGAGATATGCCCCAAGAGAACCACCTTCCTTCGTGCCAAGCGGCATTTTCTAGGATTAAGACACCCTTTTGCATCATCAATACTTTGCAAGGCCAACCTCAACTTTTCCAAGTGATCCATGCGGCTTGAGTAAATGCAAAAATCATCCAGAAAGACCCTTATAAACTTCCCCAAGTAAGGTGCAAATACATGACTCATGAAGCGTTGAAAAGTTGCTGGTGCATTGGTCAAGCCAAATGGCATCACCCTATAGGCGTACACTCCCCAAGGGGTGATAAATGAGGTTTTCCTTTGATCTTCTTCACAAATCCGGATTTGAAAGTATCCAGAGTATCCATCACACACTGAATACAACTCATGACCTGCAACTTGATCCAAAATCTCATCCTGAAAGGGTAGAGGATAATAATCCCTCTTTGTGCATGCATTCAGAGGGCGAAAGTCCACACACACACGCCATTTTCCACCCTTTTTGGGAGTGACTACAACTGGGGAAATCCACTCTGAATTCTCTACTAGAAAAATAAATCCAGCTTCAAGCAAATTAGTTACCTCCTTCTTAAGCACCTCCGCTTGCACTACTCCCAAACGCCTTAGCCACTGTACCACTGATTTACTTTGGGGCTTGAGATCAATCTTGTGCTCTACTAGGGTAACTTGGCGTACTTGTGAGTAGCTGTTTGCAAAAAGGTTAGGAAATCCATCCAACATTTTTAAGTAATTCTCCCTTTCAGTACCTGCTATGGACTCATCAAGAAGAAGTTCATTTTGTTGGTGAAGACTAGTGAGGTCCACATCTCCTTTCTTGCACATGGTTGAAGAAGCTTCCCCTTCCAAGGCTCCATTGTCTTCAGCATTCCCTCGATCCCTTCCTAGGGAAAGACCAAATGCAACTCCCTCCACCTCTCCTTCTGAGATGGAATCCTCGGAGCTACCACTTGTCTCTTCTTCATCGGATGACTCTGACTCTGAACTTTCGGAAGTTGAAGGTTCACCTCTTACCACCTTCTTGCGACGACTCTTGATGTTGTAGTGGACCTTCTTATTCTCACCTTGTAGAATAAGATCACCTGTCTCCCACTTTTGAATTGCCTTCACTTGGCGAAGCCATGGCCTACCCAATATCAATGGGTAAGCCCTAGCATCAGGCTTTGTAGGAATGACCTGGAAAGTTGTAGGCACAGAAATACCACATACATCCACTCCCACATTCCTGACGACTACACTGGCTGCAGCAGTCTGAGGTGGAACTCTTTCTCTTTGGTTGCCCCAGTTCTGGGAAAGAGTTCTGAGGTTACTCTGGACATAGGCAGATGGTTGAGCTGGAGTTCTTCTGGGGTTTCCTTGGCTTGGGCAAGACAGACCCTGATTAGACTGGTATGAAGGGGTTGGTCTCTGAATTCGGGGTCGTTGACTTCCCTATCCCCTTGGCAGGAGTTGGGCAGTCTTTCAGTTGGTGACCAAAACCTTAGCATCCAAAACATTGGTTTTCACTTCTGAGTTCATCCTTCTGATTTCTTGAAAGGGGGGGGGGGCTCCTGAGAAAGTATTCTGGGGGAAGGGTCTTCCTTCACTTCGGAATCTTCCTGCATCTTGATTCTTATTCGGGCCTTGCTGCCTCTTCGAGGGTGGAAAGTTTGAAGTACTTCCCTGGGCTTGTAATCTTTTAAAGTTAGAGGGTGCAGGCTTTGGCGGGACCTTTACTACAAAGGCTTTGGCAAAATCTTTTGCCATTCTTACTGCTTCAGTCCACGGACACTGGCTTGGCATTTTTGACCAGTGTGTCCAAGGGTTCGTTCATTCCCCGAATGAACCTGGCCATGAGTTGTTCTTCATGTAGAGGTGGTGAATATTTGAGTAGAAGAGCAAAGGCCTGGTGATATTCCTCGATGGTTTTGCTCTCCTGCTTTAGCTCTAAGAATTCATTCATTTTGGTTTCCAAAAATCCAGGAGGACAAAATCTCTTTCTTAGATAGGTTTTTAGGTCGTTCCAGGACTGAGTATTTCTGTCCAGACGGTTGGTGTCACAGTGGTTCCTCCATGCTACCCTGGCTGTTTCCACTATTTTCAGCCGGGTAAGAGCCATTTTTCTCCGCTCATTGTAGCCTGTGATGTCAAAATATTCATCCATAGCTTCTACCCATTTCTCCACCACAGCCTCGCCTAGGTTCTCCCCTTCTCCTTTGAAGGGTCCTGACTGAGTCCTATGAAGAGCGAACATCAGGGTCAAGCTCGTTATCTTTAGAGAGAGGGTCTGGCTGACAGCACCACGGTTTCCTCGTCTTATGATTCTACCAAAAATTTATATATTATTGAATGTTTATTTTTTCATCATTCACGAGATCCTAAGACTTAAGAAGTTCGGAAAACAATTTCTTAAACAAGACAATGATCTTATTGGAGATCTATGACATATGTCCGATATAACAGATTTTTCTTTATCGGATCGTCCGTAAACAATCACTTATACAATAGGGAATTTTTCTCCAGAAAACATTTCTATATTTATATAAAAGTTACAATATGTACATAGAGCAGCTCGGTCCAGAATCACCGCCTCAGTTGTAATCGCATAAAGAAGCGAAACTGTGAAGAAGACATACCATGGTACACATGATTCATTACACAAAGAGGTCCTGTAATTCTATTTCTTGGAATAAAACGGCTAAGAAGTCTAAAAAATCGGCATGAAGTTCTGAAGTTCCTGGGTGAATGATCAAAGAGCTGAACATGCTGAACAAGCCCTAGTCTTATCAGAATCATGGCCAAGGAAATATTTTGCCTAAGCCTCTGACGCTGATTGGTACTGATATTAATACACCGTCCTCCATTGAACCACATATACTGACATCGCTCAAGAGGATCAGGAAAGTAAAGTCTTTCAAAATGGCGAGTGAGTCTCACTCTGCTCATTCGGGTCGTAGAGTTGACGAGGTGATCAAATGCAAAAGTTATCATATCTTGACTCTGAGAGAGTCTAGGAATTCGGGGTGTCCATCTATAAATTTCCAATTCAATTTATAAGTTTTCAATTTTTGAAGTTCATTCACACAGTATTAACAAGTGAAAAACATTTCTTTCCTAGATTTCTATTAAAAATTTAGGCAATGTCTGCTCTGATACCAACTGTGAGATCCCTCTGCCCCCTCCACCCACCGGCGGACTCTCGGTAGATAGCGGAAGCAGCCCCCTCATGCATGGGGCTAGTGGTGGTCACTCCGAAAACCAAAACCGGGAAAATTTCCCATGCCCGAAAAGCGGGGACGATTCCACCATTTTGAATTTTCTTAACGAATTTTTCTAACGAAATCAATTCTAAACTATCCTTCACCTGAATAAACCAGATAGAAGGAAACTATCACTGATATAATTTGATCATCTGAGTAATTTTAATGCTTCTTTCCTAATCAAGATCAGGCACAGCCGTTGATCCACTCAATTGAGAAATTTATCAGGGAACTAACTAGCTACTCGAATCCTAGCGTAATCCTAAGAGTTTTCAGTTTGATTATTAAAACTCCACTGATTCTAGCCTAACCCCATCCGGCCCATGGGTTAGCCACCTCCCTGCTGGAATCGGTAGATCCAAACAAGTACTCACGCACCCATAATTGAAATGCCTTTCTTAACTTAAGCTTTAGAAAACAGATACGCACACACTCCTCTTTAAAACTTTAGTATAAAAATAATCCATTGACAAAACAAATATGATCATAGGTTTCATAACTCAAAATTTCCATTCAATTCCTTGTTTCACAAAAACAGTACCACTCTGGACTCTCCGTTGTTGGGACCAGCTGGTCAGTAACAGATTACATTAATCATTTTGTCAATATACATATATATATCTTCCTCAACATACGTATGGGTGTCCGAAGCACCGCGAGCCTGTGCATCGCCTGGTCAGAACCCTCCAAGATCCTCCTTAGGTGTCCTGGTACTTCACTCACGGACCGCTTCGTCGGCCCTCGCCCATCGTATCGGAAGCACACCATTTTTCACCATACCCAGGCTGGTCAAGACCTGGGTAGGTTTTTGCCACGTGAGCTGTCCCTCGAACACTCCCCGCCAGCTGTTACAATTGAACTTCCCTTAGATAAACATATATGCCAAATGCTCCCTCCAACATTCTGGCGTAAGTCAGTCCAATAAGAAAATAGGGTTTCTATGCAAGTTTTTAGTTTTGATTTTGTTTGAAAACCATGAATAATCTTAAATCCGTATCTCAATACTTCTAGATCCAGGTCTGAATTCTAAACAGAATTCCTCGAATTCTATTAACTTGATCCTCATATCAAAATCAAAAATCTTAACTTAGTTTCAGATTCGGTGGGGGATTTGAGTACATTTTTCCTGAACTGGGCACATCGTCCTTGATTGAAACTGATGAAGGAATTAGGTCTTGGTCAATAGTCTGAATCAGAGTTTGGGTCTGGAAAGGTTCTTCCTAAACTATCTTTCTCGAAAGGTATTATTTCAATTTCTCTTTTTCTAAATTTTGTTCGACGAATATTTACTTACAGATTTCTAAAACATGAATTTCTTATGAGGAATAAAATAATCATTTATCTCGATCTCCGACTTCGATAGTTTAATTGAATTTTCTCATTACCATCTTAGTGAATATGAAACGGTAGCATTTCTTCTCACAGATTATCTACTTATTCATTTTTCTTATTTTTTTTGCAGAAATTAAACAGAGGATTAAGGAGAATCCTTATTTAATTATAAAGATTCTATATGCATCTATTTATGCATAAAATCTAATTCTCATGAATGTCACACTTTTATCATCATAAAAATCATTTATGATGAAAATCACTCTTTTAATATGAAAGAATTTCTTTTATGCATCCATTTATGCATAAAAACCATTTATGATGAAAATCACACTTTTAATATAAAAAAATATCTTTTATGCATATGTTTATGCATAAAAATTATTTATGATGAAAATCACACTTTTAATATTAAAAAAATCTTTTATGCATATGTTTATGCATAAAAATCATTTATGATGAAAATCACACTTTTTAATATAAAAAATATCTTTTATGCATATGTTTATGCATAAAAATCATTTATGATGAAAATCACACTTTTAGTATTAAAAAATATTCTTTTATGCATACCTTTATGCATAGAAATCAATAATGATAAAAGTAACACTTTTATAATTTAAAAAAATTCTTTTATGCATAGAAATCAATAATGATAAAAGTAACACTTTTATAATAAAAAAAATATTCTTTTATGCATACTTTTATGCATAGAAATCAATAATGATAAAAGTAAGTTACACTTTTATAATAAAATAAATATTCTTTTATACATACTTTTATGCATAGAAATTAATAATGATAAAAGTAACACTTTTATAATAAAAAAAATATTCTTTTATGCATACTTTTATACATAAAAATAAAAAATGATAAAAGTAATACTTTTATAATTAAAAAATTTGTTTATGCATACTTTTATGCATAGAAATCAATAATGATAAAAGTAACACTTTTATATAAAAACAATATTCTTTTATGCATACTTTTATGCATAAAAGTCAATAATGATAAAAGTAACACTTTTATAATAAAAAATATTCTTTTATGCATACTTTTATGCATAAAAATCAATAATGATAAAAGTAATACTTTTATAATAAAAAAATATTCTTTTATGCATACTTTTATGCATAGAAATAAATAATGATAAAAGTAACACTTTTATAATAAAACAAATATTCTTTTATGCATACTTTTATGCATAGAAATCAATAATGAAAAATTCTTTTATGCATACTTTTATGCATAAAAGTCAATATGATGAAAGTAACACTTTTATAATAAAAAAATATTCTTTTATGCATACTTTTATGCATAAAATACAACAAGATGAAAGTAACTCTTTTGTAATTAAAAAAATATACTTTTATGCATTATTTTATTCATAAAAATCCATAATGAAGAAAGTAACACTTTCATAATAAAAAAATTATCAATAAGTATCTTTCATAGAATTTAATTCTATTGAAAATCATTCTTTTATAAAAATTAATCAATATGCATCTTTCTATGCATGAATGAAAATGACACTTTTAGAATGCTCTATTGATGGGGATTACTCTTTTTGATTAATAAAAGATGAAATTTATTTCGCAAATTTTTAAAAAAATTCGCCATAACTTCCTTTGTATGGCTGACCATTTTTCAATTTTTAACTCACTAAAATTAATTAGAAGTTCACCAAGAGTATTTAAATCATTCTAGTGTAAACATTTTCTACTTATTTAAGAGAAAATCTTTCTATGCAAAAAATCAAAATTGATGAAAATAACTCTTTTGAATTAAAAATCAAATTCTTTTTGCATCGATTTATGCATAAAATCAAAATTGATGAAAATAACTCTTTTGAATTAAAAATAAAATTCTTTATGCATCTATTTATGCATAAAATCAAAATTGATGAAAATAACTTTTTTGAATTAAAAATAAAATTCTTTATGCATATTTCTATGCATAAAATAAAAATTGATAAGAATTACTCTTTTGGAATTAAAAAAAATTCTTTATGCATCTATTTATGCATAAAAATCATTTAGGATGAAAATCATACTTTTAATATAAAAAAATCTTTTATGTATATGTTTATGCATACAAATAATTTATGATGAAAATCACTCTTTTAATATAAAAGAATTTCTTTTATGCATAAAAATTATTTATGATAAAAATCACACTTTTAATATAAAAAAAATCTTTTATGCACATGTTTATGCATAAACATAGTTTATGATGAAAATCACTCTTTTAATATAAAAGAATTTTTTTTATGCATCCATTTATGCATAAAAATCGTTTATGATGAAAATCACTCTTTAATATAAAAATTTTATCTTTTATGCATATATTTATGCACACAAATCATTTATAATGCAAATCACTCTTTTAATATAAAAAAATATCTTTTATGCTCACAAATCATTTATGATGAAAATCACTCTTTTATGATCAAAATAAAAATTTCAATATGCTTCCTTCTATGCATAGAATTTCATTCTAAAGAAAGTAACACTTTTTAAATAAAATATTTTTAGTAAACATTTTTCTATACCTAGGATGAAAAATAACACTTTAAGAATACATATACGATGGGAATTACTCTTTTGAAATAAAAAAGTAAAACTTATTTTTCATAATTTTAGAAAATTTTGCCATAACCTCCTTTGTATGGCTTACCATTTTTCAATTTTTAACTCTCTAAAATTAATTAGAAGTTCACCAAGAGTATTTAAATCATTCTAATGTAAACATTTTCTACTTATCAAAGAGAAACATTATGAAAAGCTTGATTTTATCCATTAATCATTCATCTAGGATAAAGAATGGTTGGATTTACTAAAGAAGAGAGGGGAATGCATTTTTTCAATGAGGCATAACATCATATTCATTTTAGAGAAGGCAAAAATCATAAAGAACCATAAAATGAATAAAAAAGTGAAGAATCTCCAACTTACAAAGGAGAATTTGAGAGCTTTCCTTTGGCTTGATGGTTTGAGGGATCTACTCTTGTTTGAAACAAGAGTGGCCACCAATCTTTAGAAGAGGGAAGGTCAAAAACTAATGAATTATGAGTGAATTCAAAGTTTTTGGCTCTTGGGAGAAGTAGGGTAACAGTGCAAAAACACTATTAAGCTCCAACAAAGGGGAAGGCTTCTATTTATAGGAAAAAGTGAGCCTCTAACCAAGCAAACTGATTCTAGAATTTTCCAGATCAGTTTGGTCAATTTTTGACCATTTTTAGGTCAGTTTAGCCCACTTTTTGGATCTAGTTGAAACAGGAGAGAGGAGAAATAAAAATATCTCATTATTTGGGAGTTTAAAACTCTCCCACACATGTGAATTAGGCACCTCCTTCATGAGGGGAATTCCCCCATATACTGAGGTGTCAAAAATGCATCATTTCTTCTAAATATCTTTCTTTTTTAACTATTAACCTTGTCCGTAGTCAACTCTTCATCTTATGTGAGTATTTACTCATTTTTGGGGAGATTTTCTTTATTTCTTCCATTTATCTCCTCCATACATTTGGATGAATCTGATTGGCCCCTTAAAACCTTAATTTAAAAATTTTCAGAAAATCTGGACCCCTAGGATGTCTTTTGAACAGATTATAATTTATTTCAAATGCACCTTCTGAAAATCTTTTTGAACTTCTGTTTCGGGGGAACTTATTTAAATACAAAGAGATATTTTTCCATCCAAAAATATACAAAATCTGAATAATCTCTCTCTAGAATATTTTCTCTCTCTAGGCCAAAACAGGTAGAAACAAGATCTTTTATATTTCTGAAGAGGGTTTTGACTACAGGGGAAGATACTGGACATCTTGAGAGGCTGGGGAGGAATCTTACATGAAGCATGTCAATTTAGAAAGCAAACAAAGCATGTATTTCCACGTGATAGAAATGTGAGCAGAAATGCACTAGATGTTGTGCATTGAGATGTATGGGGTGTTGAAAGAACGGTAGAGGAGGAGGAGACACACACACAGGAGCAAACCCTAATGTATATTACAAACCCTAACCATAGAGGGAAAACATGTCCACTCTCACACAAAGCATAATGCACTACTCCATAATCCACACAACACACACTGAGTTGTGTCCACACTCTATTAACCCTAGCTAATGTCCACACACTATGACCAGCTGGACACGCGGTCATTTATGTCTCACACATGTTCCTACCTAATCTGCCAGCACATAGCATAGCTGGCTCACACTGACATCGAGCTTGAATCTCAACAGCCCCTCTCAAGCTCATGATGTACTGCCGATGAAGATGTAGATGAGCTTGGGATATCAAGACTCTCAACACTCCCCCTCAAGCTCATCCCATGTACTCCCAACATAGTCCGAAAGTACTCAAACTTCTCCCTACTAAGTGGCTTCGTGAAGATGTCTGCCACCTGCTCATCAGTCTTCACATACTAAAGATCAACTGTACCATCCAGCACCTTTTCTCTGACAAAGTGATAATGGACCTCTATGTGTTTGGTCCTCGCATGAAACACTGGATTCTTTGCCAACTGTATACTGCTCATGTTGTCACAATGAATGACAACTTTGCCTTCAATAGGCTCACATAAATCTGCCAAGAGACTCTTTAACCATATAGCCTCACAAGTAGCAATGGCTGCTCCTCTGTACTCAGCCTCTGTACTGGATAAAGCAACTGTAGGTTGCTTTTTGCTACTCCAACTCACCACAGCACTTCCAAGTGTAAAAGCATATCCACTAGTAGACCTCCTGTCATATGCGCTACCTGCCCAATCAGCATCTGTGTAGCCATGTATGTCCAAGCTTTTACCACTCTCATAGAATAAACCATAATGTGCTGTGGTTTTCACATATCTCATGATGCGTCTCACTGCATCCAAATGTGGTTTCCTAGGGCTCTGCATAAACTGGCTGACTAGCCCCACCGCATAACTCAAATCCGGGCGTGTGATAGTCATGTATATGAGACTACCAACCATCTTCCTGTACATAGAAGGATCATCCAATTCCTCGCCATAATCAGCCCGCAACTTCACATTTTGCTCCAATGGTGTACTCATAGGCTTACACCCTGTCATGCCATACTTTGCCAACATATCCAATGCATATTGGCGCTGTACTAACCAAGTACCTGCATGATCTTTCACCACTTCAATTCCAAGGAAGTATCTCAACTCACCAAGATCTTTCATGTCAAATTGCCCACTCAAAGCTTTCTTGACATGCATCACATCTGCACTATGATCACCTGTGAGTGATAATCAAATCATCCACATAGATGACTAGTAACACAATCCCATGCTCTGTCTTCTTCACATAGAGTGAAGAATCTGCTGTAGAAATCTGAAAACCAAGTGAGATAAGATATCTGCTTATCTTATCACTCCAAGCACGAGGTGCTTGCTTTAAACCATATAATGCCTTTTTCAACCTGCATACGTGAGTGGGATATCTAGGGTGTACATACCCTTCTGGCTGTGCCATGTATACTTCCTCTTGTAGATCTCCATTCAGAAATGCATTTTTAACATCCATCTGATGCATTTCCCAGCCATTAGCTGCAGCCATAGCAATGACTGCTCTCACTGTGCCCATCTTAGCCACTGGACTAAACGTCTCATCATAATCCAATCCTTGGGTCTGTGCATAACCCTTTGCTACCAATCTTGCTTTATGTCTCTCAATAGAACCATCAGATTTGCACTTCACTTTGTAAACCCATTTACATCCAATAACATTCTTGTCCTTTGGTAGTGCAACCAAGTCCCATGTATCATTATGGACCAATGCGTCCATCTCCACATCCATTGCTTTTTCCCATACATGCTCTCCAATAGCCTCTGTATAGCATGTAGGTTCCACATGCTTCACCATAGATGTCATGTATGCATAGTGCATAGCAAAATCTCTATATGTCAATCTGTCAACAGGATATCTGACTCTCTGGGATCTCCGCAATGCATGTGGGTCACTCTGTACACCTGTGACTCTAGCATGTGGTGGCACATATCTGTCCTGTCTAGCACCAGGTGTGCGTAAAACAGGTATGCCAAGCTCCTCATCCAAACTCTCAGAACTAGATGACTCATATCCTGTGATTCCAATTCCTTCGACTTTCTTCTTGCCTTTATCCATAGCACTACTCCCAGTGCTTACACTCTCATGCCTCAACCGTCTTGACCATGGACGTACACTGCTACTCTCAGCTTCTGCTGTTGGCCCAGACATAGTAGTAGAACTAGAACTTGCTTGTGATGGCAAGTTCACATGAACATTAGCCTCAAGTGACTCAATAACACCCTCATCTTTTGCTTTATACCAACTAGCAAGCTCATCAAACACCACATCACGTGAGATGACCACTTGTCTAGTTTGAGGGTTATAACATTTGTAGGCCTTTCGATCCTGTGCATATCCAACAAATATACATTTCTCTGCCTTAGGATCCAACTTCCTTCTTCTTTCATCAGGCACATGCACATAAGCTATGCATCCAAAAACTTTAAGATGTCCAATGTCTGGCCTGTAACCTGTGAGCCGCATCTCTGGCGTGCTTCCATGAATGGCTGCTGTAGGTGTTTTGTTCAATATATAAACTGCAATAGCATATGCTTCTGCCCAATAGTAATCTGGCATGCTCTTTTCATTAAGCATTGCCCTTGCCACTTCACATATAACTCTATTCTTCCTCTCAGCCACACCATTCTGCTGAGGTGTATACCTGCAAGTCAATTGTCTTCTTATTCCATGCTTCCTCAAGAAATGCTCAAAAGCCTTTGAGGTGTATTCACCACCTCCATCTGTCCTCAGACATTTAATCCAACAGCCATACTGCTTTTCTGCAAAAGCTTTGAAATCCATGAATTTTTCCAACACTTCACTCTTCTCTTTCAGAAAGTATATCCATGTCATCCTGCTAAAGTCATCAATGAATGTAACATAGTATAAACTGCCTTTGATAGATGGGTTTTGTGCAGGACCCCATACATCACTGTGTACTATCTCAAGTGGCCTGTTACTCATATTTCCTTCTCTAGGAAACCTCAACCTTGCCTGCTTCCCAAACTGACAGGCTTCACAAACATGCATATGTCCATCATATTTGAACCTAGGCAAACCATTGACAATGCCTCTTGTTTGCATGTTCTTTAATCTCTGTATATTGACATGTCCAATCCTCTTGTGCCACATATCAATGTCCTGTACCACATTCCTGCTCTTTGAGAACATGGCTGATTTTAGCTCAGGAATTCCAGCATCCAGCTTAAACAGTCTTCCTTCTTTCTTGCCTTTAGCAATCACTCTACATCCATGTTTGAAGTCTTCAACGAAGCATCCATGCTCATTGAATCTAACCTGTAATCCCTGTTCTACCATTTGACCAACTGAGGCCAAGCTTTTAGTGATCAAAGGCACATACAGCACATCTGACATAGACTTTGTCTGACCATTATGCATGACCAATGGTACACTTCCAACATGTGTAATGACATGCTGGGTATCATCACCTGTTTCCACATAGCCCTTTACATCCCCCTAGGCTTCATGTGCTCAAACCATTCTCCATGACACGTCATATGGTTTGATGCTCCTGAGTCCATATACCATGTATCATCATTCTCAGCATTTGTTGTCATAGAACCCACAACATGCTTCATGGCAAACAAATGATTTGCAGTTCCATCATTGCTACTTGATGCATAGTTACCACCATGTTGTGCATAGTTTCCACCATAATGACCACCACGTTGTGCTCTTCCCCCTCTCAAATCATTCTATTTGCGGAAACAATCTCTCGCCATATGACCATATTTGCCACAATAATGGCATTCCACATCTTGCATAGAATTTTGTTGGCCTTGCCAACGTCCTCGACCACGGGGGGTACCTCTGCCTCGCTGAGGTGCATATCCACGTCCACCTCGAGCACCATATGAAGGCTGAAAATTCTGTTGTGGAGGTCTATCCTGCCATCCACGACCATTACCACCACGTCCTCATGATGCGAATCTCCCCCTGCCTCTAAAACCTCTCTGCGAGTAGAAAGCCTGATTTCTGCCATCATCATGGCTAGAAGATGCATCCAAAAATGAATCACTGAGCTTGATTTCCTCAACCAATAAGAGTGAAACCAACTCATCGAAGTCAGGTAGACCTGTACTCCTCACTGAGATAGATGTATCAAAGGATTTGTATTCCTTGCCAAGACCACGCAAGGTAATATCCACCAAATCATCATCAGGCATGGGGGCATTTATTGTGGCCAAGGCATCTGCAAACTTCTTGATTTCTTGCACATAATCATGTATGCTCCTTTTATTCCTTTTTACATTGTGTATCTGCTGTCGTAATTGAGACTTGTGAGCACTCGTATCTGTATCAAACATCTTGACCAAAGTATCCCATGCATCTTTGGGATTCTCAGCATCCTGAATGTGTATGAGCATAGCATCAGAAATGCATATAGACAAATAATGCAGCATTTTGAATGCTCTCTCTGACCATTGCTTATGAGCAATAAGCTGCTGCTGTGTAGGTTGCCGAGGTAGCTCAGGCTCAGGCTTAGCACCTGTAATGAGATTCCAAAATCCTTTCCCTTTCAAGAAACTCTTTATCCTGTACTTCCATGCCTGGAAGTTCTTCCTATCCAGCTTTTCACCAACAATCTGAACTGGATTGTCCGACATGTTTGCTCAATGCATACACCTTCCGCACACTTCAAATCTGTAAATGAGCCTTCCTCAGCTCAACCACACTCCAATGAATGTTCCAGATACTCCAAGATAGCCAACAAACTCCAAATTTGATGTAGAAAATCAACCTGTAATCATCCAAGATGAACTGACTCACTCAGTGCGGGATACCCTGAATTGACACGCCTTCCAAGGCTCCAAATCACAACCAAGTCTAGGCAACTTGCATTGACACCTAATGAACCTCAATGTTGAGTATCAACTCCATCTGACATGTGTAATTATCAATTTTTGAAAACCCCTTTCTCTGTTTTTGGAAAAACCAGAAAAACCAGAAAAACCAGTAATGATTTGGCTCTAATTTCTTCAATATTTCACCAAATTGAGCAACCAGGCATTCATTGGCTTAGCAATAGTGTCCATCAACTCCATGTAAGATGAATTTGTCCAATTGTAAAACACCAAAGATTAATTGCTCGAGTAAAATGCTCTGTTTCTCTGCAACCAGTGGACAGCCTGTTTTAATCAGCTCATTCCCAGCTCAATTAAGCATCATTGACCAAACAAATCACATAGCCCTCTTCTCCAAAGTGTAAAGCATCCAATTGCTAAAGAAATTGTGGAAGATATCAAGCACCAAGTGAGAAATCAATCTCCTCGTAGTCAAAAAACCAGAAAACTGCCCTGTTTTCTCTGTATGGGCTGCGCCGCCTGCAAATCAGGGGTTTGGGAGTGGTTGTAAGGTTAATTGATGATGGATAATAGTCCCCAAGACACCTAGGCATATGTGTGACCCATCAATGCTTGTATTTTTGCAAAAAAACTCACTCCAAATGCTTCAAATTTGGGCTTCTTTTTCACTGTTTTGTGTGAGCTCAAAAAACCAGTAATTTCACTCAATTAAATGCATGTAAATTGCTCCAAATTTTGTTCAAGGCTTGCACATGGGTTGCCAATACATCCCTCTTTGTCAAATACATATGTCTTTTGCCAGAATCACGCGTATTTCCACCATACATCAATGTTCCCAAGCTTTAATGGAAAGCTTCAAAAACCAGAATTTTGCTTTGCTTTGATTTGCTCTAAAATGCTTTGCTTTTGCCTGTTTCACCTGCAATCCGCTCAAGTATGTTTAGAAGACCTTACCCGGTAGGCCAAGCTTTCAGATCTGATAAGATTCGGTGTGCTCCAAGCTTCACAGCTCCAATGGCAAGCTTCACAGCTTCTCTTCACAGCTTCTTCTTCCCTCTTCACTCACTCACTCATAAACCCTAATAAACAGCACAAGGCTCTGATACCATGTTGAAAGAACGGTAGAGGAGGAGGAGACACACACACAGGAGCAAACCCTAATGTATATTGCAAACCCTAACCATAGAGGGAAAACATGTCCACTCTCACACAAAGCATAATGCACTACTCCATAATCCACACAACACACACTGAGTTGTGTCCACACTCTACTAACCCTAGCTAATGTCCACACACTATGACCAGCTGGACACGCGGTCATTTATGTCTCACACATGTTCCTACCTAATCTGCCAGCACATAGCATAGCTGGCTCACACTGACATCGAGCTTGAATCTCAACATGGGGTCCTACGAAGACCATGTCTATGGGAGGCTGCAGATATTATGTGACATTTATTGATGACCACACAAGGAAAGTGTGGGTATACTTTATGAAGGAGAAGGGTGAGGTGTTCACTCATTTTCAAAATTTTAGAGCTATGGTTGAAAAGCAAACAGGGAAATATGTAAAGTGCCTAAGGTCAGATGGAGGGGGAGAGTACTTCTCCAATAAGTTCTCTGAATTTTTGAAGAAGAATGGTATTCGGAGATAATTTACATGCAGATACACTCCGCAACAAAATGGAGTTGTTGAGTGGAAAAATAGGCACATTGCTGAGATTGCGCGAGCATTGATGGGAGAGAAGAATATGCTGCATAGCTATTGGGCTGAGGTTGTTTCTACAGCACTTTACATCATGAACAGGACTCCAACTCCAGCCATACATGATGTAACTCCCAGAGGAGAGGTTTACTGGTGGTGGCAGAAAACCTGATTTGTCTCATCTGAAAGTCTTTGGATGCATTGCATATGTGCATGTGCCAAATGAGCTGAGAACGAAGCTAGATCCAAAAGCTAAAAAATGTGTGTTTATTGGGTATTCCCTTGAGAAAAAGGGATACATGTGTTATAACCCTGCTACACGTGAGTTGAGGGTAAGCAGGAATGTTGTTTTTTATGAGATGAGCAGCTGGTATGCTACTGAAAAAGAAGCTGTTGGGACTGATGTGAGTGGAAATGTGGTTGCATAGAATACAAGTCAGCAATCACAGTCTTTGAGTGGACTAGGAGAGTCCTCATCTAGTGGTTCAGTTGATAGACCATGGAGTGTTAGGCTACGTCATAATACCAGTCCTGCAAATGTGATTAGTACATCACATAAAGGCAAAGACAAAGTGGTTGAGCCCCGTAGTATGCGTGACATTTCTGCTGGGCATTCTCATGTTGATGGAGAGTCTAGTGGCTCTCAGAGATGAGCCTTGATGAGGATCTTGGGATACCAGCTATATGAGAACACCTAGTGTAAAGAAGGCTATGGAAGCCATGAATGCAAAGCTATAAAGATCTGGGAGAGTGAAGAATCCTGTGCAGAGGTTTACCTATGATGGTTATGTGGCATATCACTATGCATACATGGCAAAAGTTGTACAAGTTGTAGAGCCCACATGCATTGATGAGGCTATTGGAAATGTGTGTTGGGAGAAAGCTATGGATGAGGAGATGGATGCACTATATGGAAATGAGACTTGGGATTTAGTGCAATTGCCTGAAGGCAAGAAAGCCATTGGATGCAAGTGGGTGTACAAAGTAAAACATAATAGTGATGGAAGCATAAGCAGGTACAAGGCTAGATTGGTAGCCAAAGGATATGCGCAGACATATGGCATTGATTATGAGGAAACTTTCAGCCCAGTTGCCAAGATGGCAACAGTGAGAGTTGTGATAGCAGTGGTGCATCAAAGCAATGGTCTTTACATCATATGGATGTAAAGAATGCATTCTTGCATGGGGATTTGCAAGAAGAGGTGTATATGTTGCAACCACCTGGTTATGAGGATGTGAGTTACCCCGAGCATGTTTACAAGTTGAAGAAAGCCTTGTATGGCATAAAACAAGCACCAAGAGCATGGTTTGACAAGACTTTTGAATATCTTGTCACTATTGGCTTTCATGTAGCCAATGCAAATTTCTCACTGTATGTGAGACACGGTGATAGAGGGGTTGTGCTTGTTGTCATCTATGTAGATGACCTGATCATTACGGGGGACCATGATGCAGAGATCTTTGATGTAAAGATCTTGCTTAGACAGAAGTTTGAGATGAAGTATCTGGGGGAGCTCAGATATTTCTTGGGCATTGAGGTGACCACATGGTATTGGATTACTGCAAAGATAGTATGGCTTGGACATGTTGTCCAAGTATGGTATGATAGGCTGTAAGCCTACCTCAGTGCCATTGGATAAAAATGGCAAGTTGAGTGCAGATTCAAGAGAGATTTTGGAGGATCCTACTAATTATAGGAATCCATCAATCCAATCTAACCCCATCCAATCCCTTGGGTTAGCCAACCGCCCCCAACCACTATATTGATAGGATCCATTATGAAAATTTGGTTAAGTTTTGTCCCGTGGGTACCAGGGAAAAGAGTTCCCAGGCCCTTATCCGGCTCTCATGCAAAAATTAAATAGACACACCACCTATGCACCCAGTATGAAATTGTCTTTTCTTAGACTCAACTATTTCCAAATCAGCATTGCAATAAAACCATAGTGTTTCCATCATAATCCTCAGTGTTCCAGTTCCAGGATCCGATTCCAACTTTTCCACTTTCCAATCATGAAATCTAATTTCCAATCATTCCTTCCTCAGCGTACCTATGGCATCATACATCGGCAACAAGAATGCTCACCACCTAGTCAGTCCCTCTAGGCTCACCTAATACTTCACTCAGGGGCCTTTCAATAGTTCCTAGCCCATAGTACCCAAGAGTATAAATTATCAACATTTTTCCATAAAATCCATATGGACTCTTCATTGAAGATCAACAAGATCAACCAACAAGATCAACAAGATCAACAAGATCAACCAACAAGATCCATTTAAAAAGAACCATGAACTCATCCGTTTGAAGACCAGTAAAGCCAATCAACCAGATCCATGCCTGTGTTTAGAAAACAACTCCAACTCATTTTTTTCCTCGAGGCACGCGTGGGTATGCTGGGCGACCCACCGAGAACCGTATGGTCACCGCTTCCTTGGTCCCTTATCTATCGTACACCGGAAGCTCACCATTTTAACCAAACCGAGGCTACTCAAGGCCTCAGCTGATCTTGCCACGCAAGATATCCTTCTTTGACTCTCCAACTGTTGCAACATTTTCCACGTAGCTCCCCACGATCCCATTCCATAAGATAGTCAAAATGCTACCCCAACATTCTTGACATAAACCAATCTTTAAAAAACAGCTTTCATATGCAAATACAATTTCTAAACAAAATTCCTATCTTTCCATATTATTTCACATTATTCCTTATCATTTCTCATCATCCCTTATCTTTCAACATTATTCCACATCATTCCACATCAATTCACATCACCCCTCATCATTCCACATCAATCACATTATTTCCACATTCATTCACATCATCCCACATCTTTTTCACATTTATGCACATCATCCCACACATCACTCCACATCACTCCATATCAATCCTCATTAATCCACATCACTCCACACATCAATCCACATCAATCTCATCAATCCACATCACTCCACACATCAATCCACATCAATCTCATCAATCCCATCAATCCACATCAATCCACACAACATCCACATCAATCCACATATCAATTCACACATTCCGCATCCTTCCACATATCACACCACATCATTCCATACATCACCCACATACATCATTCCATACACCACATCATTCCATACATCACCCACATTATTCCACACATCACTACACATCACCCCACACATCACTCGACATCATTATACCTCAATCAAATTTTCACAACAAGATGGTCTCTTTTCCCTTTGAGCGAATGAGGTTTGATTATCAACTTTTCTTAATCTAGTTATCAGAATTTTTGTCCCACAATCAACCAAATTAAAAGTACAGTTACTCTACTTTTTATACTGACAAGACTTTCTAGGTCTCGACCATTACTTAGCTTAGTCAAAGGCAACTTTTTCTCGATTCAATTAAATCTAAATTTTCGTTCACTTTTAGATCCTCAATCCTTTCAAGAATTCCAGATTCCTTTCCCAGGGAATCTAGGAATAAATCAGTCACAATTTACATTTCATCCAACTAAGCATATTTCAGGTCTTTTTCTGGGAAATCCTTTTCCCATTCAGAATAATGTACCCAAGATTCTATTTTTTGAGAATCTAGACATATACTTCATAATTCCAAAAGTTAAATGTGTTCATATTTTTTTTAATTAAAATTTTTCCATGTTTTCTCGATGCACCCGTATGAAGATTTTCACATTCTTTTCTCTATTTTTCAAAAATAAAATATCATGAAATCCCTCTTTTAGCATAAAATACTTATGCACACCTACTAATCCATTTTTATCTAAATGAACTACTTTCATAATCATTTCCATAATTCTCATGAATTGAATGAATCTACAAAATTTATGCATAACCTTGTTTATTTTTCTAGTAAATGAATAATGCTCAAAACTCCACTTTTAGCATAAAATTTATTATGTGTAAATTCATTTCCTATAATGATAAAAATTTTGCCATAGTTTCCTCCCATTTTCTATGAAATGATAATGCTCAAAATTCCACTTTTAATATAAAAATTATTTATGCATAAATTTTATTTTCTAATGATAAAGATTTTACCATAACTTCCCCATATTTTCTATGAAATGAGAATGCTTAAAAGTCCACTTTGAGCATAAAAATTAACTTATGCATAAACCTTCATTTTTTAATGATAAAATTTTACCATGGATTCCCCGCATTTACTATAAAATGAGAATGCTCAAAATTACACTTTTAGCATAGAATTTAATACATGCATATACTCATATAAGACTTTTACCATAGCTTCCCCACATTTTCAGTGAAATGATAATGCTTAAAATTTCACTTTTAATATAAAGATTAGTTTATGCATAAACCTAAGCTTAAACATAAACATTAAGTCATCATGAATCAAGAAAAGCATGGTTTTAAGAGAAAACCTAGAAAATAAAATACTTCCCAAGCATGAGGGAGGTTAGGAAGAAGATTAACATTAAAAAGAGAGTAAACATCATTGTTTTAGGCTTTTGCTTGATTCTTTACCTTGCAAAAGTTGTCTAGCCCTGAAAGAAAAGGCTTAGCCACCAAGGGAAAGGGGTAATCTTCAAGAGAAGAAGAGGTTTAGCAAAGCACCAAAGCTTCACAATGGAGGGCCAATGAAGAGGGAAGAGGAAAATACACTAAATTAAAAATTACACTAGCAAAGAATTACTCTAAGATAAAAATACAAAGGAATAAGGGGTCTATTTACAGGTGAGGGAGGCCACCAACCAAGTCCAACTAGGATCTAGAGGCTTCCAACTTTAGTTTGATCCAATTTGGACAAGTTTTGGATAGTTAGGTCCACTTTTTTGATCTAGTTTGAAAGAGGTGAGAGGAGAGATGAAATATCTCATTTTTTGATTAAAAATTTGGGTTAATGATGGTGATTCTAGGCGCCTCCTTCATGAGCTCCACTCACTCTCATGAGGTGTCAAAATTCTATTTTTTTACTAACAAATCTCTAATTTTTTACTATTAAGTGCCAACTCTTCATCTTGTGTGAGGATTTACTCCTTTTTGGGGGTTTTTCTTTTATTCTTGCATTTTTCTTATTCCAACACTTGGATTAACCTCATTGGCCCTTTAGAACACTCTTTGGACCTTAATCCATAATTTTCTTAAAATGGGTACCCTTAGGCTAATGTGTCTAATGCACATATTTAATTAATTTCTAATGCATATTAGAAAACTCTTTTTAAACTTCTATTTTAGTGGAATTCATCTTAAATAAAAGGGATAACTTTATATCCAAAAATATCTCAAAACTGTATTATCTCTCTCTAGAATATTTTCTCTCTCTAGGCCAAAAACAAAGGAAAACAATGTTTTCTTGCATTTTGAAATAGAGGATGATTACAGGGGACTAAGAGGAGAACTGATACATCTTTTTGCAGCTAAGGAAGAATCTTACATCCATTCGAAAGGGGGGGAATGATTACAAAAGGTTGAAGGGGAGATTCTTATATCTCTACATTTCAAAAGCTGGAGGGAGGAATCTTACAGCGAATGACCTCAGTGCCCAAAAGTTATGCAATCTCCCAAATTCTTCATGTCAAACTTCCTTTTGAGAAGACTTTTCACATGCTCAATCTCTTCCAAGTTTTCACCCCTAATAATAAGCTCATCTACATAGATGGTGATGATCACAATACCCTTATCACTCTTGCACACATACAAAGAGTGATTTGCAGCTACCATATAAAAACCAATAGTGACAAGATACTCAGCAATCTTGTCATGCCATGCTCCTGGAGCTTGCTTCAACCCATACTAAGCCTTATGAAGCTTACATATACATACTACGGGTGACCTGTATCCTCAAAACTAGGTGGCTGATCCATATACACTTCTTCTTGCAAGTCACCATGCAAGAACACATTTTTTACATCCATTTGATGTAAAAACCAGCCTTTAGTTACAGCCACCACAATCACAGCTCTCATAGTTGCCATCTTTGCAAAACTAGGAAAAATGTCTCCTCATAATCAATGCCATGTGTCTGTGCATATCCTTTGGCTACAAACTTGGCCTTGTACCTACGTATGCTACCATCACTGTTATGTTTCACCTTATACACCCACTCACATCCAATTGCTTTCTTGCTTTTAGGCAATGCCACCAAGTCCCAAGTCTCATATCCATACAATGTAATCATTTCTTCATCCATGGCTTTCTCCCAATCAAAACTCCCAATCACTTCTTTAAAACATGTGGGTTTAACATCTTGCACAACTTTAGCCATATATGCATAATGATGAGAAACATAACCATCATATGTTAACCTATCAATAGGTTTTCTAAATCTCCATGACCTGCGTTGTCCATGTGTTAAATTTGCAGCAATGTGATGAGCTATGGTGGATCAAATGCAAGAATCAACATAATTAGCAAGTGATTAGATGATGATTAAGATAATATTAGTGAAAAATTAATCTAATATGATAATGTAGGCATGGATACTAAAAAACTAGCAATTTCTCATCAGGCCAATGCCTCAATTTATAGGTTTTACATCTACAAGATGCCAAGCATCTAATCCCATTGATTTCTCCTTTATTTGTGACACCTCTCCTACATCTGGGGGGCAGCGTTTCCTAGAATCTTTCCACACCCCTATATTCACTCATGCTACCCTTGATTCTCTCATCAGTAGATTCTTCTCACCTTTTCACTACTACCCACTTAATTACAGACTCGCTTTAACAGTCTCTTGCTAAAAGGGCTTGTTCTCACACACCCATTCACTTGCATATTTCAACACCTCCCCTCAAGTGAATAATTCTAGCACACCTAGACCCTATACCAAGTTTCCCTCTTACTTGGTAGCCTGCGAGACCAGTGTCTCAAGTCCCTAACTCATAGCCCTTGACACTCTCTCTCTATGTGTTCAAGGCTACTACAAGTGCCCGTGACCTTGACTAAAGTGCTCACACATACATCTACCACATGGCCTACATCGGTGGCTCAGAGGTAGTTTTACTTTGTGGTTGGGGGGCAGGTTACATTGGGTTATGGGGTTTCTCTCTCTTTCTCTCTTAGAAAAGATGTTCTAACTCCTCTACTTGAGGAGTCTCCATGAAGTTTGCCGATGTCGATCTTTCTTTATTTGGTCTGTTATAGCAGTCTCTAGCCATGTGTCCTGGCTTCCCACAGTTGTGGCAAGTGAAGGTCCTTCCTCCTCCCCTGCATCTTCCTCGTCCTCGTGCAAGGCCTTCTCTGGATGTAGAATGATTTCTCCTCTCCAGTTGTTGGGTCCAATCCTTTCTTCTCTTTGACCTTGTTCTCTTGCTCTAGTAGATCTCCTTCTATCTCATGCAGCTTCAAAACTAGTACATTCTTTAATGTTGCCAACAATGTTCTCATACTCTCCCTTGTCCACACTCTTCAGAAGCACTGCTAGTGCCTCGCTATCTTCTACTGCTTAATGCTTTTGTATTTGTTCAGGTGTGTGGTTAGAGGTTCACTTTCCTTCATGTCAATTTTATAGAATTGCATTAGTAGATTTAACTTTGAATTTTTTGCTTGAGTGCCAAATAATTTGTTAAATTCATTCCATGCATCTCTAGCTTGTTATATCCCTGCAATGTGGTGAATGATTTCATTATTTAAGCTAAGTGCAATGATTCCTAATGCTTTCTCATTTCTGCTCTTCCACTCATCCTTCCCATGCTCCTCTGGACATTCATCTCTTCCCTCAACTAGCCCCCCACAGATTCTTCCTCATGAGCAAATACATGGCCTTTGTTTGCCATGTATGGAACTGCTCCTTGTTAAATTTAGTTAATTCTTGTGCAGTGCTCATGGATGATGTGAAGGGGGTCTTACCTCTTGATCTAGTTCAAGATTCAAGGGCAGTGTCTACCCTTTTACAACTCGAATCTGGTGTTAAATGATAATTACAATAGATTTACAAGCATGAATACACCAAAAATTGCATAAAGCCAAGAGTAACTGATTTGTACTGAATGGTTGGGATATCAAACCATCTCCAAATTGCAATATAAAGTCATAGAGATGTGTATCACATACCCAATGGTAAATTTGACCATCAATTGTACCAAAATATAATGATTAGTGCTAATTAATCACTGATTATTGAAATTAATTTTCTATTTTGTGTGCAAAAAATAGAGTGTACGGGGAGGCTAGATCTAGTACCTTAGAGTTCAAATGAGCTCAAATCCTTTCAAAGACATCAATAGCAGTTAGTCTAGTAAAGGACAAGCCAAGAAACAAAAGATTTGATCAAACAATGAATGCTTAATCTCTGTTTTACCAAAGTCACTTGCAAATTTGATGCAAGGCTTGATGTAGCTTTTCCTTGATGAATTTCAATATTCTGAGGCCACCAACATGCTCAGAGCATCCAAAAAACCTTTGGGCTAGCTCCATTGCTCCCAATTCCAAGTAGTGAAGATAAATTTGAAGTTTTCCTCAAAAAAATAGGCGTTGGCGATTTCGTGAAAATATGTAGCATCTCCTGATGGTTTGACGTACTAAAGTGCCACGCCTAAGCATTGGAGTGTTGGAAAGAAGATGTGTGGGTTTTTTAAGAAATGGATGTGTATGGAGGGAGAGATCTAATCTCCAATGGAAGTGGGTACTGCAGAAATTGAAAAACAAGGCTTGTAAAGCTATTATCTCCTAATTAGTAATTAAGAGAGTGATTAAGATTAAAAACAATAGATGAATGCTAAGTTGGCTCTGATATCATATTAAATTTGCAGCAATATGATGAGCTATGTTGGATCAAATGCAAGAATCAACATAATTAGCAAGTGATTAGATGTGATTAAGACAAGATCAATGATGAGCAATTAATCTAATAGTATAATGTAGGCATGGATACTAAAAAACCAAAAATTTCTCATTAGTCCAATGCCTCAATTTATAGGTTTTACATCCACAAGATGCCAAGCATCTAATCCCACTGATTTCTCTTTGATTTGTGCCGCCTCCCCTACATTTGGGGGCACTTTTTCCTAGAATCTTTCCACACCCCTATATTCACTCATGCTACCCTTGATTCTCACCTCAATAGATTCTTCTCACCTTTTCACTACTACCCACTTAATTACAGACTCCCTTTTACAGTCTCTTGCTAAGGGCTTGTTCTCGTACATACCCATTCACTTGCATATTTCAACACCATGATCACTACTTGCTGGCATTTTTGCAACTTCTCGTGCCTTTCTTACACCAGGTGTTCTAATATCTGGAATCCCAAGTTCGTGACCTGTATCCTCAAAACCAAGTGGCTGATCCATATACACTTCTTCTTGCAAGTCACTATATGCACGAACACATTTTTTACATCCATTTGATGTAAAAACCAGCCTTTAGCTGCGGCCACCGTAATCACAACTCTCATAGTTATCGTTGCAACCAGGGAAAACATCTCCTTATAATCAATCCTATATATCTGTGCATATCCTTTGGCTACCAATCTAGCCTTATACCTACGTATGCTACCATCACTATTAAGTTTCACCTTATACACCCACTTACATCCAATAGCTTTCTTGCCTTCAGGAGAGACAATAGCACCAAATCCCAAGTCTTATTTCCATACAATGCAGCCATTTCATCATCCATGGCTTTCTCCCAATCCAAATTCAAAAAGCTTCTTCAAAACAGGTGGGTTCACATGGACATAGTTTTTGTAGGATCCCATACATCTGAATGCACAATATCTAGGGTATTCCTGCTCACATTTCTTTCATGTGGAAATACATGCTTTGTTTGCTTTCCAAATTGACATGCTTCACACACTTTCTACATACCATCAACCTTGAACTTACGCAGCCCTGTCATAATTGTTTTATTCTACATAGACTTCATTCTTTGCATGTCTACATGCCTAACTCCCTTATGCTAAATGCATGTATTTACAACAACTCTTGAACCATTTGTAAACATTATAGCACTCACTCCAAGCATATTTAAATTCAGTGTAAACATTTTGCCCACTATGTTGTCTTTTGCAATCAACCTGCACTTATCTTTAAAGTCTTCTACATAACAACTATCAGGGTTAAACTGCACCTGCAAACCCTTCTCAATCATCTAGCCAACAGAAACTAGATTCTTTGTAATATTTATAACATCAAGTACATCTGCAAGGTACTTCACCTTACCATGCTGCATAGACAATGGCACATCTCCAACATGGGAAATCGGATGAGCAGTGCCATCCCCTGTTTCAACAAAACCTGGTCTTTCAACACTCTTCATTTCCTTGAACCACTCACCATGACTTGTCATGTGGTTTGAAGCACCTGAATCTACATACCATACATCATCCTTACATGTATCTTCTATATCATTTCCAAACACAACATTAACTACATGTTATATAACAAACAGCCTCTCATTATCCTCATTATTTCTTTTAGAGGATGCATAGTTATTTTGCTGCACTTTTCCATTTTGCATGTCCTTCTACTTCTTGCTTGCACATGTCCAGGCTTACCACATAATAAAAATAGCCTTGTGTATCATTATGTTACCTTTTCCACTTACCACGATCTCTTTAACTCCCCCTGCCGCCGCAACACAAACTCAACAAAAATAGCACTCTTGTTTGACCTGCACAAACTATTATATTCTCTGTAGCGGTACTATACTTCACCCAAACTGTCACAACTAGTGACCTCAATTTGCATACATACACCCAATGTGGAAACTATAAGACCTCTTTGCAATACACACAATGTCTGCACAAATAATTGCTTTTCTTGGTTAATTCCATCATTCAACATCTTGTCTGCAACACAAACTCACCAAAAATAGTACTCTTGATTGACCTACACACAACTGTTGTATTCTCTACAATGGTACTATACTGCACTCAAACTATCACAACTACTGACCTTAATTTGCATACATACAACCAATGGCAACTGTAATACCTCTTTGCAGTACACATAGTGTCTACCCTTCTTGTAGTTTCAAAAACAAAAATCTGCAGACAATCAAAGCTTACTTGTAGTGCACGTGAACGCCTACAAACTGAAAAATGGAGTTCCAGATACGTCCGAAGCGTGTTTTTGGCTTGAAATTTTATCTGAAGGAAAATTTAGTTTCCCTAGAGTTCCACTCCCATGAAGACATATCCTCAATCACAGCTCGTTTTCCGGTGCCTCTCCCGAAGAGCTCCCGACAGGGGTGTAGTAGCCAACACAAAGGGGGAAGAGTAGATAAAGCTCTTACCCTCATACCGCTTCCTGTGCTTCTCTTACTTGCCACTTAGCTTTTTATCATGAACCAAGCTTTGATACCATGAAAAGATGTAGGGGAGAAGGTATGTTGAGCTCTTGAAAGCACACACACGCACAAACCCTAGAAGAGAATACAACAAGGTGAGAGGCTGAAATTGATCTTCTTTTTCTTCAACAAAACAGGTCTACTAAAGAGATAAAGTGACTAACACACATACTAGATTAAATACAAGTGGTCCATAATGTGAACATACTAAAGTGGAGTGGGTAGGTGTGGACAAGTTGGTGTAGTCCAACTATAGAATCTCTGGTGAAGATATGTTGGTGCAAGCTACCAAACCCACCGGTGATGTAAATGTTAAACGGTCATGCAGGTGCCTCGTGAGTGCCAGCTCATGTTAAGCTTGGCATCTCCATGACGTTGTCTCACTATGAAGGACATATGTTCCCAATCTTGTGTGTCATACATGACCTCTTCTTCATCCCAATACATATCCTTGTCCTCCATCATAGATTTATTTACCTTTTTTGGGTAAACACCCTTTTGGCATCCCTATAAGATGTATCCATAGATTTGAATGGTACTTGGTGGTGCTTTCCCATTAAATTGAGATGAACCGAAATGGAATGAATTTGGTCCCATATCCTTGAAGAGTGGTCTTCTAGCATCCAAGTCCGCTTTAGAGAGCCTTAATGTTGAAATCACGTGTAGTCTTCAAGGAAGCCTCTTGCCAAGCTTCCTTTCCTTCCCTATGGCTTTCAACATAAGTTTCTTGGAAGGTTTTCTTTACCAATGTCAACTTGATGCCCACTATTCCTTTCTTCATGATTGCCAACTCAGGAGGCAAAATCATGGGTTGCGAACCTCCTTTCCTCCATAACTCCCATCTTTGTGTGACCATGGTGTCAAACTTCGAGTTCAAAGTGTAGTTGATAGACTTCAAATTTTCCACCAATAGTTAAAGGAGGGCATCATTCCATGTGGGTTGCAAGGCTTGAGGGTTTGGCTTAGCACTCCTCTTTGAGGCTTGACCCATTGTGTCTTCCATATTGTCCATAGTGTCATGATCATCCATATCCCCACCATCCATTTTCCCCACCATCCATTTTCTCAATGGTCAATGACAACTTTCTCAGTCTCCTTTTTGGCTTGCCAGCCCCATGAGAATACAGTTTTTCCAAAAGTGGACGATAAAATAGAGTAGAGATGTGAGAATGAGGTGATCTAAGGCTTGTTAGAAAGCTCTTAAGATGACCTATCCATCTATGGAAAAATATTCAAAATTTGATGTGCCCTAGAATTCTTTGTTTTAGGGTTAACTGGGATATAGCTAAAAATGAAGATTTTCTCCTAAAATCCTCAAAACTTATCAAAATTGAAATATTCTTGGATTTTGAGAATTCTCTAGGAGTATACGAAACAATGGTATAAAGGGTTTGCCCTTGCCCTTGGTCAATGAGCAACCATTCTCTGTTTTGACTTTTAGGTCAAAGACAACCCTAGAGATTTGATCATCCAAATGACATTGGAATTGGTTGTCCTTTGGTTTGTTGGAGAGCCCAAAAGTTGTACAATCGTTCCACGATGTCAAATGCCTCAGACAGCTTGCTATTTTTGACTGGGCCAAAGATTGCCTTTCGGTAAAAGTTTGGCCATTTGAAGAGTCAAACAGTGGCCAATTTGACAAGTTGATGGCTTGATAGGAAGATCTAAGGGATTAATTTGAGAGTATGTAAATGCCAAAACCTCAATCCAACTGTGCACGGACTGAATTAGGGTTTTCAATTTTAGTAGAAATTATCAAAGTGACTCCAAATGGCTTCCAATTGTTTTCCAATTGCACTAGGTCATTCTCCCTTGCATCATAAGCATAATAAAAATTCCAAAGCACATCATTATCACCATATTTACCTTCAATCCCTTATGTGCATATAATCTTGGGAAAGGTTATACATGGTCGCCTTTGCACTTGGAACCAAATCTCAATTTTCCTAATGCAACTAATCCAATATCCAATCAATCACTTGCACTTTCCCGCATTGCATACATCATTTTGAATCACTTAATGAAACTTTTGACCAATCCAAGTGTCAATGTATCCACAAGATAGGCCCCATTTTCCTCATGCAAGTGTTCTTTAAAGTCTTCAAGTGTCGAAGGAGCGCGTTGATGCTTGTCAATCTCTCCAGCCAAGCACTTCCTACCCTCTTACCAAGTTTATATTGAAGGCAAGAGTTGTGACTAAGTCTTCATGCCAATGTACCTAATCCCCTCCCATATCGCTTTACCAAGTTCAATATATGCTCCCCTTGGTCTCTCCACCATATGCCAAGGTATCCTCACACACCACTAGTATGCTAGAAAAAGTAATGTGTAGTTTTGGTGTAGATGAATATCAATTCTAGCATTAGAGTTCTTATAATGAGTTTAGCATGATCTCATGCCACAATTTCATATCATTAATGAACTTATCATGGACTCATTTTTCCTTCCATTTTCCATACCAGCTCCTAGATATCAAAACCACAACCAACAACCACAACTCATGCCAAATATGATCATATTGTCATCAATTTCTTCATGCATATAAGCCTAACAACATTCCAAGGCATCCAATGACTATAGAACATCAAAGCTCTTCTAAGAGCCACTAGAGTCACCATCCACATATGAGGGATCTATTGAAATATCATGCAAAAAAGGCTTATTTACCTTTTCCTTCCCTTTGCGTTATACATGTGTACCTGCATCTATCTTCAACTTGCCTGACCATGGACTAACACTCGATCTAGTGCTAGAGGACTCTCTAGGTCCACTAAGCACCTGTGATTGTTGATGTACATGTGGTTGAGCATCATCATTTCTTACATCTACATCTTCTATTACCTTCATTACTGGTGCATATCAACTACTCATCCAAGATAACATCTCTACTTACTCGCATCTCACGAGAGGTAGGGTTATAACATCTATAATCTTTTTTTTTCCAAAGAATAAATAATAAAGATACATCTCTCCCTTTGCATCCAACTTTGTTCTCACTTCATTGGTGTTAAAAGACATGGTGTGAGATTAGCTATTTAATGAATCAAGTAATGCACAAGATCATCACATGAACAATCTCACACCATGAAAGTAACACATGCCACCACTTAGATGTTAATGAAGTGTAACCAATGAGTAATGGAGTATACTCAAGGTCACCACAAATGCATCACATAGACAAATATCAATGAAGAGCACAAAGAGGGAGTATTTCCAAAGAGGACCACATAGTATATTGATCACTAAGAAAGTACACAAAGTATGGGAACTATACTCTCCACTTAGCTATCTCTAGCTCTCTAATGTCTGAGTAGTAGCCCTTGGATTTATAGGCTCATGAGAGGAAGGTGCCTAGAGCCCTTGATTCTCTCTATCTTCCTATGATTTCTCACCTAACTCACCTAAAAGGCGATGCCCTAATTAAAGGAAGATAACTACCAGGCCTACACCCAATTACTCTAGTAATTTGAGACTTCTAACCTTCTAACGTGACTAGACCTACAGCCAATTACTCTAGTAATTTGAGCCTTCTAACCTTAGAACAAACCACTCTAAGTTATCACTAAGGAAACACACTAAGAATGGATGCTAGATCAAATATTTCTACTACCCTCCCTTGATCAAGAATCCATACCACGTAGGGTGTGCTTGGATCAACTCTATCACTAAGATTACAAATTTGCCTCACGGGCTATAAAATGTCATACAAACTGCTAAACTAATGAGTTGGAGAAGTTGGCCTCCTCCTTCTCTGGTTGCTTTGCGTTTCCCTTCTCTTTCTCCTCTTCATCATTCTTCCTCTTGAAGCAGTCCTTAATGATGTGGCCCTTCTTCTTGCAATAGTAGCAGGCTCGAGGAGCCTTGGTCTTCTTGTCCTTGACTATAGCTAAGTAGGCATGCTCCATTAGAACTAATGGGGTGAAGGAGTTGATGCTTTGGAAACCTCCATTGCGAGTTTCCTCTAGAATGAGGGAAGAGGTCACTGAGGTCAATGTATGATTGTTTTGATTGACTATGACCGAGACACACTGCTTATAGCAAGGAGGCATGCTAGAAAGAAACACAAAGATGGCATCCTCCTCCATCAATAGTCACACCTGCACCACTTAGTGGGTCAATCATACAATAGATGTCATTCACATGAGCAGCAATACTGGTTTTATCATACTTTTCCATCTGATAAAGCTTCTTCCTTAAGAAGAATCTAGCAGCTGCATTTGTTTACCCAAAGATAGACCTGATTCAAAGCCATGCTTCATTCGAAGTCTTTGGAGAACTGACTTGATGAATTCGGCTATCGAAAATCCCACAAATGATGCTCAAGAGACAATGCCTTTCAGTCTAAAGTGGTCAACTTAGAGATGAGATCTAGATCTCAACTTAGTCTTTTCTCAGTTCCATTTACCACTCCCCACATGTCTTTCTCAAGATTCAGACAAATTTGCATTTTAATGCACCAAGTGTGGTACTTGGATCCATCAAATTTGTTGGTTTTGTCAAACATTTTCCCCACCATATTTGCCATGGTACTCAACATGGCACTCACACACACAATGTTACACAAACAAGGAAGTCCTTTATAGTGTTAGGACTTTACAATGGAGCTTTCCACTAAGAAATCAAATCATTCAAGTAGCCCCTCACCAAAGAGATGTAAATGAATGCACATACACTCAGACCATTCTAGGGTTTTACAATGATGGTAGTATGAAGCTTTTGGTTTGCTCTTGGTGATTCTTTTTGACTCCTTTGAAAGTGCTATTTGTGCTTTAGTTTTGGTGTGTAGATACCTTAGCATTTGACTAACATCTCACACACTTGAAACCTTCAACTCTTTCACTAAGAAATGCAAAATGAGATGTGCTCTTTATAATGTACATGATGAGCTTCACAATATAGGAAATCCCACAAAGAATAATGGATCAAGGTTTTAAAATAAACCTTGTATCACAAAGGTTTAAGGATCAAGAACCACTAAGATGATCCCTTTTCTCGAGGAAAGAAAGGAGGCGATGTCCCTTGATTTATGCGCCAAAATCGACCTATCACCTCTCCGCACCGCACGGGAGAAGAGCTGCCTTGATTGTAGTGACAATGGTGCCCTTACTGTTGTTGTGAGTTTGAATCAGCGAGCTGAACTAACTCACACATAGCCCTTGGAGCTTGAGATGACTGCAGAATTGGCCATGGTTTAGCATACGTAGGGCAGCAGACGCGTGATCTCCTCTTCAAGGACGTGTTGGCCACCACCCAAGCTACAGTGTGATTGCACTCACCTCTGGTTAAGGTCTTCTCCACTGAGCTAAATAATAGAGCTCACAATGAGCTATCTGTTGAGTATATTCAACTCAACTCAGAGCTACGAAGGTGCTTTTGTTTTCATAGTTGGTCACCTTCACTGCTACTGCTCCTCAGAGTCAAAATGGCCGCCTTGCTCTCTTAGAGCACTACTCTAACCTTAGTATCATCATTGATATAGGTGATCTGGCCGGGCTCAAAAGAACTCACTGATTTCCTCAAAAGATTTCTTTGACAGGCTTAAGTGGGATATTGTAGAAATCTGCCACCTTTCTCTTTTCTCACACAGAAAACAAGGAGAGTCTCAATAGTTTCCCTCTCTCTCTCTCTCTCTCTCTCTCTCTCTCTCTAGAGTTACCACACAAGGAACTTACTTCCTCTCTTAATCTCTTAATTAGCACTAAGCTTGAGAACTAATGAAGATGGCATACAAGGGGTATTCCACAAAGTAATGAGAAGGGTACTCAATGAATTTTACACAAAGTCATGTTCACATTGAGGTTCACAACAAGGAGGATGAGAATGATGGATTTCTCCTTATTCCCAATGCATTAAATTAAGCAATGAAACTATTCCCTCCCTTAAACTAGTGTGTTCTACTCACAAAACAAGGTTCACATAGAAGATCACAAAGAGATTTGAATGTTGGCTCTCTTCATGCTCAACATGACACTCAATTGAAGCACGCAAATAACCCTCAAATGCAACAAATGCAACCAATGAGTCTCTCACCAAAAATGCCACTTAATGATAAGAGTAAATGCTTGTGACAAACCACACATACACCCACACACTTCTCACATAGAGAAATCTCCCGAGAAGGGTAGCTCTGATACCATGTTAAAAGACATGGTGTGATCTTAGCTATTCAATGACTCAAGTAATGCACAAGATCATCACATAAACAATCTCACACCATTAAAGGAACACATGCCACCACTTAGATGTTAATGAAGCGTAACCAATGAGCAATGGAGTATACTCAAGGTCACCACAAATGCATCACATAGACAAATGATACAATGAAGAGCACAAAGAAGGAGTATTTACACAAATGACCACTTAGTATATTGATCACTAAGCAACTACACAAAGTATGGGCACTATACTCTCCATTTAGCTATCTCTAGCTCTCTAATGTGTGAGTAGTAGCGCTTGGATTTATAGGCTCATGAGAGGAAGGCACCTAGAGCCCTTGATTGTCTCCACCTCCTTATGGTTTCTCACCTGCCTCACCTAAAAGGTGATGCCCCAATCAAAGGAAGATAACTACTAGATCTACAGCTTAACTAGTAACAATAATATTTCCGCACTACTTGATTAGGAGTTTGCATTGTGCGTAAATTTTAATTATTCTCCACAAGAACACCTTCTTGTTATACCATGTTGCCTTGTAAACCTTACAAGATGTTCAACATTTCCAATGCCTAGATGCATCCAGCATGTAGCCTCGACGCATCTTCATCAACATAATTCGAGGAAAGACTCTACATCATCGAGAAGGGGGGTATGTTAACCCTTACCGGAGGCCTCTATGGCATCGATATCGGCCACCATATCATTTTTACCTCCTTTGGGCCACAAGCCAGAACTCATTTGAAAGCTATGTATTGTATATTTTATGTGTGCTCACTGCTTGTCTATTAAAGGCATACCATGAGATCCTAGGTTGCAAGTACTAGCATTAGATTAGGTGTTTACACTAATTCGAGTGGCCAAAATAAGCCCGAGGACAAGATTTTTAACTTTGGCCGCCTGAGAGTGTGAACCCTAGAGGTCACTTACAAAACCTCAAATGTAACTCTCACCACTCATTCTTTTATGCATAAGCTAATAGAGTGCTCCTCTTCTCTACTCTCATATACTATTACTTACTTGCCTTGTGCTTGTTTGAACTCTTATGTGTGTTTGCATGCCTGTGTGGTGAGAGAGTGAGGGTGTCAGATAGATAGAGTGGTGAGGAGGGTCGAGCTTTCATAAGAGTGTGGTGGTGGCGATGGTAATGGTGGAGTTGAGATTTTGAGTACAGTTGTGTGGCAACATTGTCTCCTATGAGAATCCTACTTTGTCTATCAAAGTTGATATGCATCAACTTTAAGAAGAAGAAAATTTCTTGTATGGAAATTTGGTACATTGCATCAACTTTGCCACACAAAGTTGATGCTACGCATTGATTTGATGCACAACATCAATTTTGTGTGGTAAAGTTGATGCAATACATCAACTTTTACTTTTTAGGGCATGCTTATATGAGCACAAGATGGTTTTGGATAAAGCTGGCACACTATCAGGTTAAGCTACATGCATGTGTGGTGAGTTATTTCCATACCTAACCACATAAGAGCTATATCTGGAGGCATTGTCATGTGTCATACGGTTGGACTAATAATTTATAGGTGCCCAATAGGGTGCATAGCCAAGGTGTAAAGGGGGAGTGTGCCCTGTACTAGGGGGCCCGAGGGGCCATTATAGTAAAAGATCATTGATTTTTTCCACCTATCCCCACCAATGGTGTAATTAATGGGCATTTAGTGACCACCCCACGAGCCATAAAAGCATGCATGGTGGCTATATGGGATGACTAGTGTTTTAGGCCTAAAAAAACCATAGTTCTTACATGGTGGCTATATGGGATGACTAGTGTTTTAGGCCTAAAAAACCATAGTTCTTACACAAATTTTATCCACTACATCAACTTCTCCATGCAAACTCGATGTTGTGCATTGAATTAAACAAAAACTTGATGCACAACATTGAGTTTATGTGAATAAATTGATTTACTGCATCAATTGTACTCACATAAGTATGCTTGAAAAAGTGTTCATAATACAATAATTAAAATGTTACTTTTTTTATTAGTAAAATAGCCTTAAAACTACTCAAGTCCAAAAAAAACAATCACTTTCTCTTTGGGCACTTCATCTCTTACATAAATCTTTTTGCTATCCCTTTTTCTACATGACGGCAATCTCTATGCTTGATTTCATGCTACACGGCTTTTATATGTTGTCTATACCACACTGTTGACTACCAAAATCTATTAGCCACACCATATGTTTTTGGTGATGCATGTGTTGATGTGAATATGGGGAAAATAAATGACCGCCTTCATCTAAAGCGAGATCTTCTCCTGCATTCAAACTTTTGAGTTGCAAGTGGTTGTAGATCTTCTTTTGCATTAGTGAATGTATAACATCTAGGCCTTGCACTGACATGCTTTTAATGAGAGAAAGCATGTTTGGCCTACTTACCAAACTGGGATGCTTCACATAATTTATGCATACCATCAACCTTAAACTATGGAAAACCTACAACAATATTTCAGTCCTGCATAGACTTCAGTCACTGTATATTCACATGACTGTGCCATATGTCAATATCTATAATGACACCTATTCCATGTGCAAACATGGTGACCTTTACCTCAAGCATGTTCACATCCAAAGTAAGCATCCTACCATTTCTATTATCCTTTGTAACCAAGCGACACTGATTTTTAAAGTCTTCCACAAAACATCTTTGAGGATTAAACCTCACTTGCAAACCCTTCTCAACTATCTATCCAATAGAAACTAGGTTCTTTATACTATTTGGAACATGAAGTACATCTACCAAGTACTTTGTTTTTCCATCATGCATAGACAATGGAACTTTACCAACATGCGTAATGGGATGCATAGTATCATAACTTGTTTCTACATAACCTAGTTTTTGCATTTTTTGCATGTATCTAAACCACTCACCATGACTGGTCATGTGATTAGAGGCACCAAAATCCACATACCATATATCGTAAGATCTTGACACATCTTATTGTGGATCCAAGCATGCGCTGCATCACAAACAACTGCTCACTTCTATCATCATCCACCACCCAGTTTACTAGATGATACATAGTTTCCTTGCTCTGTAACTTTTCACTTTTAATGTCATTCTTCTTTTTATAGCAATCCTTTGCCATGTGCCCTAGTTTTCCATAATAATAATACTCTATTCTTATTTCACTTTAATTTCTTTGCCAATCACCTCAGCCTCTTTGGCTCCCCTTACCTTTACAATGGCCTCTTCCACCTATGTATAATTGCTGCTATTGCGAATCATTGGACTATTGTTTTACAAAATTTTCATTTCCTTGTTGGCCACCACCTTAGCCTTGATCATGACCTCTACCTCTACTTGAATTAGAGTATAAGGCATGTTCTGATGTGTTCTTTCTTTGTGAAAAAGAGTCCTCATCTAAATACTTCTCTTCTACGATTAGCATAGACACCAAGTCCTAAAAGTTGGGAATCATCATTTCTCAATCAGAATTCAAATCAATTCATCAGTTCTCAAACAGAATTGAAAATCATATCAACCACATTCGAAATCATCATCTGGATAGCATTAATTCTTATAATTTCAAGTCTTAGATTTACTCGTATATACTGCCGGTAAAGAGCTGCAGTTATACCCTCGGTATATACGGGTAGTCATGATACTTGGAACTATAAGGTAAATACCATCATGTCTAGGCCTCAAGCAAGTCAGGGTTCCATACAATTGCGGTACTTCCATCTGAAGACCCAATTACTAATTTATGAATTTTTAGTTTGAATGTCAAATTGAATGAATTATATCACACAATTACAACCTTTTTGTGCTTCTTGATAAATTTTTGACATATTTGGCTTCTCAATTGATCTTTATTAGCCAATTGGCTCTCATACCAATTGTGAGATCCCTGTCTCCACCACGCAACGGCGGATTCGGGGTGCTAGCAGCAGCGGAAGTAGCACATCTTGCGCGGGGTAAGGTCCCACACTCGGGGCCTCGCCCACGGATATTCGGACACGTGACTAATTCCTAGATTCTTCTAAACCGAACTCGAAAAAAACTTCTCTTGCCCGGAAAGCACGGGCGATTCCACCAGGATAACTTTTTTCTAACGTAGTCAAAAGCCTTACTTAACTGAACCGATCTGATCGAGCTCGTAATAAGTTCCATAGTCAGATCAAGGGACAGATTGCACTTGGATCATGGAGACCAATGCTTTTTTCCTGATTGAGAGGCATAGCCGTTGATTCTTTATCCATAGAACAATTTTTGTCCGGGATTTACTTCATCTATCAAACTAAACAGAAATTGAGTCTCAATTTACGGATCCATCAGTCCAGCCTAACCCCATCCAATCCCATGGGTTAGCCAACCGCCCAACCACTGTAGTGATGGGATCCAATTAGGAATTTGGTTAGGTTTTGTCCTGGGTACCAGGGAAAAGAGTTCCCAAGCCCCCTAGCTGGAAGTTCATGCAAACATAAACTAGTCACACCACTTACACACCCAATATGAAATTGCCTTTTTCTCAGCATCAGCTAACTTTAAAACAATCCTTTAATGAAACCATTATGTCACTGATCACTGTCCTCAAAATATGTGGTTAAATCCATATTTTCAATCATTCATTCATCGGTGTACTTATGGCATCATTGGTAACCAGAACGCTCACCACCTTTTCGATAGTTCCTAGCTCATAGTAAGCGGCAATATATTCACATTGAAATTTAGTTGAAATATAATAACTTGAGCAAAACCACAATGAGGATGAATGGGACGAGTCCCTGTGATGATATTCATAACTAGAATGATGATAATGATTTCAGCAAATCGCTATGAGATTAGTGGATTGTGCTGTCAAATTGCTACTGTTAACACTTGACACGGTAGATCAAGTTAAGGGATGACAAATTGAGAACTTGCTTGACTGAAATTTTCATGGAGGAATGTTCAGAAAGAAATTTTTCGATCTAATGGACCATTATCGTGTTAAAGATATGAATGATATGATCTGAATGAATTGTTATTTAATGATGAGTTCTATATAAGGGATATTTATCCCAGTATTCTGTTGGGTTGACCAGAATATAAGGAACCCCAGAATAAATTAGATCTTAAGAAAAAGAGTTATCCTCTACTTTGCGAGATGAGGACATCTCTCATTTTTTTAAAGTGGGATAGAATGTAAGATTCCTCCCCCAGCCTTCGAGGTATACAGGAGTAAGAACTTCCCTTTCTGATCTTATAATTATTCCCTCTCTAAAATAAAAGAAAGATTCTATTTAAGAAGGAAGACCCTTTCCCCAGAATATTTTCTCAGGAGCCCCACCTATTTTAAGGATTCAAAACGATGAGTTCAGAAGTGAGAACCGGTGTTTTGGATGCCAAGGTTTTGGTCATCAGTTAAAAGACTGCCCGAGTCCTGCCATGTCAAGGGCCCACAGGGAAGTCAAGAACCCCTAAATTCAGAGACCAATCCCTTCATACCAGTCTAATCAAGGTCCATCTTGCCCAAGCCAGGGTAACCCTAGAAGAACTCCAGCTCATCCATCTGCCTCTGTCCAGAATAACTTCAGAACTCCTTCCCAGAACTGGGGCAACCAAAGAGAAAGAATTTCACCTCAGACTGCAGCAGCCAAGGCAGTCGCAATTTCAGATGTAGTAGAAGAGAAAAAAGGACAAATCTATGCTACAATTGAAAACCAAGGGCCTAACTGACAATTCTCAGTCATCCATACTCCAGCAGAGTATCAGGGTAAACCAAGTAATCGAAGATATACTTCGGTCATGCTGTGGGGGGCAGGGAACCCAAGAAGTGGCTAAGCTATCTGCACCTAGTCGAGTTCACCTACAATGCTTCTTATCACAGAAGTATTGGGATGAGCCCTTTTAAAGCTCTGTATGGACAAGATTGCTTAACTCCATTAACTAGGTCCGACCCATTGATTAGGGTCATGATGTCCAGATAAATGCTTGACGACATGGAGCAACAGATGCAAGCAATTCATAAAGATATAAAAGCTGCCCAGGATCGACAGAAGCAGTATCCAGATAAGAAGAGGACAGTCATAGAATTAAAAGAAGCAGATATGGTCTTCATTCGAGTACGGCCCAAAAAAAAAGTTCTTTATCTCTTGGGAAGTATAAGAAGTTATCATAATTTTCTTTTATTATGAAAGTGTTACTTTCATCAAAATAGATTTTTTATGCATAAAGGAATAATTTTCTTTTATTATGAAAGTGTTACTTTCATCAAAATAGATTTTTATGCATAAAGGAATAATTTTCTTATGAAAGTGTTACTTTCATCAAAATAGATTTTTATGCATAAAAGAATAATTTTCTTTTATTATGAAAGTGTTACTTTCATCAAAATGGATTTTTAGGCATAAAAGATTATGTTTTTATTATAAAAGTGTTACTTTTATCATAATTGAATTTCATGCATAGAGGTATGCATAAAAGATTATTATTTTATTGTAAAAGTGTTACTTTCATCGTATTTGATTTTCATGCATAGAGGTATGCATAAAAGATTATTATTTTATTGTAAAAGTGTTATTTTTATCATATTTGATTTTCATGCATAAAGGTATACATAAAAGATTATTATTTTATTATAAAAAGTGTTACTTTTATCATATTTGATTTTCATGCATAAAGGTATGCATAAAAGATTATTTATTTATTGTAAAAGTGTTATTTTTATCATATTTGATTTTCATGCATATAAAGGTATGCATAAAAGATTATTATTTTATTATAAAAAGTGTTACTTTTATCATATTTGATTTTCATGCATAGAAGTATGCATAAAAGATTATTTTTTTATAAAAGTGTTACGTTCATCATAAATGATTTTATGCATAAATTAGATGCATAAAAGAAATTCTTTTATATTAAAAGTGTGGTTTTCATCATAAATAATTATATGCATAATCATATGCATAAAAGATATTTTTTTATATTAAAAGAGTGATTTTCATCATAAATGATTTTATGCATAAATAGGATGCATAAAAAAAATTCTTTTATTCTAAAAGTGTAATTCCTACTAAATTGGATTTATGCATGGAAAGATGCATAAAGAAATCTATTTTTAGTTCAAAAGAGTTATTTTCGTCAATTTTGATTTTATGCATAGGAAGATGCATAAAAGATTTGATTTTTATTTCGAAAGTGTTAGTCTCCTTAAAATGGAATTTATGCATAAATAAATACGTAAAGAAATCTTATATCGAAAATAAGAATTCTCTTGTATTCTATAAATAGATATGAGGATGTGAAACGAATCAATTAGATGAAAATGAATGAGGAATAGATGTAGTTATAGGTATGTGAAAGAAATGATGTAGATGATGTATGTGAAAGGAAAGATGTATGTGAAAATGGATGTATGAATGAGAACGCAGATGTGAATGTATGTGAAAATGGATGTATGAATGAGAACGCAGATGTGAATGTATGATGTGGATGTATGTATGTGAATATGGGTGTGTAAATGTGGATATGGATATGGATGTAAGAATGTGGATGTAGGTGAATGTGAATCTGGATGTGTGAATGAGGATATGGATGTATGGATGTGGATGTATGAATGAGAACGCGGATGTGAATGTATGATATGGATGTATGGATGTGAATGTGAATGTGGATGTATAAATATAGATGTGGATGTGAATGTGAATGTGGATGTGGATGTATAAATATAGATGTGGATGTGGATGTATAAATATGTATGGATGTGAATGTGAATGTGGATGCATAAATGTAGATATGGATGTGGATGTATGTGAATGTGAATGTGGATGTACGATAGTGGATGTGTATGTGAAATAATGAATGCAAAAATGTATGTGAATGGATATGAAGTCGATATATGAGCGAATGGATGAGATGAGATGTCATGTGAATCAGAATGTGAATGAATAATATAAGATCTGAACGAATGAGATATAATGAGAAATGGATGTGATGAGATGTAATGTAAATTAAGAAAGATAGGAATGGATGTTATGTAAAGTGAATGAATCCGATGTGATGGGATGGAAAATGATGTATCTGGTCAAGAATGGATACACATATGATTTGAAATTGGATTAAGTAATATGGATTGATATGGAATAATGTGGAATGATGAGAGTTCAATATAGAAACTGTATTTAAACTATTTGCAAATGATTGTTTTATGTCAAAGATGCTGGGAAAGCATTTTGACTGTCTTGAGTATGTGGTCGTAGAGACTTACCTGATAAAGTTGCAACAAGCTGACGGAGAGTCAATGGAGGACGTCTCGCATAGCAAGGTTGGTCGAGGTCTTGACTAGCCTTGGTTCGATTTAAATGGTGAGCTTCCGGTATGGTGGATGAGGGACCAAGGAAGCGGCCTATGAGTGAAGCACTAGGTGACCTACGAAGGATCCTAGAGGGTGCTGACCATACAGTGCTCGGGCTCTGGGTCACCAAAGATACCTACACGTGCATCGTGGAAGATATTGGAATAAGGAGTAAGAGTTGTTTTCTAAAATCGGGCATGGATCTGGTTGATTGACCTTGCTGGTCCTCCAACAGATGAGTCCATGGCTCTTTTATATGGATCTGTTGGTTGATCTTGCTGATCTTCCACAGAGATTCCATTCTGTTATGTGAATATATTGCCAGTTACTATGAGCTAGGAACTATCGAAAAGGCCCCTGAGTGAACAGGTGGTGAGCGTTCTGGTTACCAATGATGCCATAAGTACACCGATGAATGAATGATTGAAAATATGGATTTAACCACAGATTTTGAGGATAGTGATTAGTGACATAATGGTTTCATTAAAGGATTGTTTTAAAGTTAGCTGATGCTGAGAAAAAGGCAATTTCATATTGGGTGTGTAAGTGGTGTGACTAGTTTATGTTTGCATGAACTTCCGGTACCCGGGACAAAACCTAACCAAATTCCTAATTGGATCCCATCACTACAGTGGTTGGGCAGTTGGCTAACCCATGGGACTGGATGGGGTTAGGCTGGACTGATGGATCCGTAAATTGAGACTCAATTTCTATTTAGTTCGATAGATGAAGTAAATCCTAGACAAAAATTGTTCTATGGATAAAGAATCAACCGCTGTGCCTCTCAATGAGGAAAAAAGCGTTGGTCTCCATGATCCAAGTACAATCTGTCCCTTGATCTGACTATGGAGCTTACAAGTTCGATCAGATCGGTTCAATTAAGTAAGGCTTTTGACTATGTTAGGAAAAAGTTATCCTGGTGGAATCCCTCGTGCTTTCCAGGCAAGAGAAGTTCTTTCTGAGCTCGGTTTAGAAGAATCGAGGAATTAGTCACCTATCCAGATATCCATGGGCGAGGCCTCGAGTGTGGGACCCTACCCTGCACAAGATGTGCTACTTCCGCTGCTAGCACCCGAATCCATTGCGTGGTGATAGGGATCTCACAACAAGTCTAACAGCATAGCTTAATTCTGGCCTAGTAATGGTCATGTAGATCAAACTATCAACTGTGCGCATGTATGTAGTGGGGTCCTCCAAAAGGTCACCTATATTTGTGCAAAACTTGTATTCTGCTCCAATGGCACTCAAATAGGCTTATAGCCTATCATACCATACTTAGACAACATGTCCAAGCCATATTGCCTTTGCAACAATAACAAAATGTTATGAGGTGATCTCACCACCTCTATGCCGGAAAAATATCACAACTCACCCAAATCCTTCATCTCTCAAAATTTTGCTTCAAAACCCTCCTGACATCCTGTATGATGTCAACATCACTATCACCACTGATAATCACGTCATCCCCACATAGCTGAATACTAGCATGATCCCTCTATTTGTATTTTTCACATAAAGTGAAAAATATGCACTGGATATCTGAAATCCAATGGTAACAAGTTACTCCCCGATCTTGTTTAACCATGCTCTGGGTACTTGCTTCAAGCCATACAAGGCTTTGCATAACCTACACACAAAATCTGGATATGCATCACTCTCATAACCTGGTGGCTGCATGATGTAAACTTCTTCTTGCAAATCACCATGCAAGAAGACATTCTTTAAATCCATCTAATGTAAAGACCAACCCTTTACTGCATGATGTAAACTTCTTCTTGCAAATCACCATGCAAGAAGACATTCTTTAAATCCATCTAATGTAAAGACCAACCCTTTGCTGCAAAACCATAGCAATGACAACTCTCATAGTTGCCATTCTTGCAAACCAGGCTGAATGAATCTTCATAGTAAATGCCATAAGTCTCTACGCATAGCCTTTGGCACCAATCTTGCCTTATACCTACTCACTGAAACATCAACACTAAGCTTACTTTATACACAAACTTACATCCAATTGCCTTCTTTTCCTTAGGCAAAGGCACTAACTCCCATATTGCATTAGAATCCAATGCTGCCATCTCCCCATTCATGGCATCTTCCCATTTCTTATTTCCAAGTGCCTGCTCAAAACAAGTAGGCTCCAATTCATGTATTTCTTTAATCATGTAATCATAATGATGGACTGTATATCCATCATATCTCAACCTATCAACAGGGCACCTAACCCTCATAGACATGCGTACACTTGGATCACTACCACGTGTCCTGAAAACAACCCTCATTCTCCTTACACCACGAGTAACCATAGATGGAATGCCAAGCTCCTCATCAAGGCTCTGCTCAAAGCTACTAGAGTCACCATCCACATATGAGTGATAGATAAGGCACAAAAGGTTTATCTACTGTTTCCTTCCCTCTGCATGATACATGTGTACCTACATCTCTCCTCAACCTTCCTGACTATGGGCTAACATTGGATCCACTACTAGAGGACTCTCCAGGTCCACTAAGCACCTATGAAATTACTGCTCTACATGTGGGGCAACATCAGCACTACTTACATCTTTATCTTTTGTTGCCTTCACTAGTGGTGCATACTAGCTACTCATCTCGTTAAAGAAAATATCTTTGCTTACTCACATCTCTCACGAGTGTTAGGGTTATAACATCTATAACCTTTCTGATCCATAGCATAACCAATATAAAGATGCATTTCTCTCTGCCTTTGGATCCAAATTTGTTCTCACTTCCGTTTAGGAACATGCACATATGCAATACACCCAAACACTTTCAAGTGAGACACATCTGGTCTTATGCCTGTTAACTTTTGTTTAGGTGCCATACCATGAACATGTGTAGTGGATGTCCTGTTCATAATGTACATAGTAGTTGTTACTGCTTCTGCCCCAAAATAATGTGGCATATTCTTTTCAGCCATGAAGGTATGTGCCACTTCTGCAATGTGCCTATTTTTTCTTTCTGCAACACGATTATGTTCCGAAGTGTACCTACATATTGATTCCCTGCTTCCTCAAGAAATCACTAGACTCATTGGAGAAGTATTCCCCCCCACCATCTGATCTTAGGAATTTTATTTGCATGCCTTTTTCCTTCTCGACCAAGGGTTTAAATCTTTGAAAGTGAGCCAACACTTCACTTTTCTCCTTCATGAAGTAAACCCGCACTTTCCTATTGTGGTCATCAATGACTGTAACATAATACCTGCAACTTGCAATCATTGTAGTCTTGGTCGGTCCCTATACATTTGAATGTATGACATCTAATGGCCTTGCACTAACATGATTTTCATGTGGAAAATCATGTTTGGCCTGCTTAGCAAGATGGTATGCTTCACATAATTTGTGCATACCATCAACTTTAAACTTTGGCAAACTTGACAATATTTTGGGCCTGCGTAGACTTCAGTCGTTGTATATTCACATGACTAATGCGCTTGTGCCATATGTCAATATCTGCAATGACACCTGTTCTATGAGCAAACATGGCTGCCTTTACTTCAGGCATGTTCACATCCAAGGTAAACATCCTACCATTTTTGTTATCCTTTGCAACCAATTGATTTTGAAGTCTTCCACAAAACATCCTTGAGAGGATTAAACCTCACTTGCAGACCCTGCTCAACCATCTGTCCACCAACAGAAACCAGGTTCTTTGTAATATTTGGAACATGAAGTATATTTTTCAAGTATTTTATTTTGCCATCCTACATAGACAAGGGCACTTTACCAACATGTGCAATGGGATGCACAGTATCATTACCTATTTCTACATAACTTGGTTTTTCCATTTTTTACATGTCTCTAAACCACTAAGCATGACTGGTCATGTGGTTAGAGGCAATAGAATCCACATACCATGTATCTTGAGATCATAACACATCTCTTGTTATGGAACTGAGCATGTGCTATGCTCACTTCTATCATCACCTCCCTATTTACTAGATGATGCATAGTTGCCTTCTTGTTGCAACTTTCCACTTTTAATGTCATTTTTCTTTTTATAGTAGTACTTTGCCATGTACCCTGGTTTGCCACAATAATAGCACTCTATACTATTTGCATTCTGATTTCTTTGCCAACCACCTCGGCCTCTTTGGCTCCCCCTTCCTCTAGACTGGCCTCTTCCACCTGCGTATGATTGTTGTTGCTTCTGCGAATCATTGGACTGTTGTTGTCTAGAATTCTTATTTCCTTGTTGGCCACCACCTTGGCCTCAACCATGACCTCTACCTCTACCTCTACCTCTACCTAAAGTAGAATAAAAGGCCTATTCCGATGTGTTCTTGCTTTGTGAAGAAGAGTCCTCACCTAGTAACTTTTCTTCTATTATCAACATAGACACTAAGTCCCGAAGTTGGGAATATTCTCCTTGACTGCAATGGAGGTCATGAATGGCTTGCACTCTTTCCCAAGCCCATTCAAATAGACACTCACCAAATCATCATCTTCCATCGATACATTGATGTACCCAAGGGATTTAACAATGCCATTGACCTTTAGAGCATACTCATTGATAGACATGCTTTTCTTTTCCACAGTATGAAGCTCTTACTTTAGCTGCAATTTCATTACCTTTGTGTTGGTCTGGAACATCTTCGTGCTAGATGCTATCACGCAATTGTTGGAGTGTTGGCGTCTTGTATGTGTCCTATCATCGTATCTGTCACACTAATTAAAATCCAATACATGAATTTCCTTGTACCCTGGTTCCTTAAATGCCTTTATGTCTGCTAGAGTGGCATTCTTTCCAGACAACTCAGGAGGCTCCTCATTGTCTCCTTCGACATAGTCCCAAAATCCTTTACCCATAAGGAAATTAGTCATTCTAGACTTCCAAGCATAGAAATTGTTCTTGTCCAGCTTCTCACTTGATAATCTGATAGATTCCATCAAACATATTGTCCTTTGCAACAGTAAAAAATTTACAATAGACACTTTCTGTATGTAACCTGTAACATAGTAGTATCTTTTGTGACTACTGCACGGTATTTCAACATAACCTGTAGGTCACCAGATCTGACCAAAGTACATGTACATAAACCCAATGTCCACAATACATGTGAAAACACTGTCTGTACTTCCAAAATGCACTATTGCACTGTAAAAACTAGATTTTGACCAAAGACAATTCTCAATCAAAGCTTCTCGAAAGTGTCTACCTTGCAGTGACAAAATAGAGACCGAGACGTGCCTGAAACACAATTTTGGCTGCAAAACTTCAGTACAAAGTACCACACAGGCACCTCCAAGCCTGCAAAGATAACTCTTCAATTGGAGATGTGTAGCTCCCAGAGCTACCGAGGGGTGTTGTACCTAAACCAAGAAGGGAAAGAGCTGGTGATGCTCTTACCCATGTACCACTTCTTTGCTTGCTTGTTCTTTCCTCTTGCTTGTCTCCTTAACTCTCACATAAACCGGAGCTCTACTACCATAAAGAGAATGTGGGGGGCAGGGATTTCATTCACGTGATCACGTTAACCGCAAAGTGGTAATAACACTAGTTAATAACACTCTCACACACTTGTTAATATCATAGATATTCACACAACCGGGAGAAACTTGCTATCCCGGTTTTCCCGGCGGGCTACTAGCTTGGCCCGGCGGGCCACTATTTAGCCCGGCGGGCTACTTATCTAGCCCGGCGGGCCTTTTTTTGCGCCAAAAACTTTGCCGTTTTGGAGGGACCTATATAAAGGGTTTCCCCTCACTTCCAAATGTACTTTACCAAAGCACTTGGGTGGCTCACCTCATGCTAAAAGACACAAGAGGTGAGTATAAATATTCTGGATTTTTGTTTGAAGCTTGTTAATAATATTTTGTATTTTATAAGATTTTGATTGTAAATGGTTTATCGTATTTGTTACGTGGACTAGCAATGTCTCCTCTTGGGTGGTCTACTCGAGTGCCAATTGGTCTGGGTAGGAGCTTCCCTAGAGGAGGGTATAGGTGGTGAGATGTTCGGGACATCATCTCTATCTAGGGATGGATTGCCTCAAATGCATCTCACCAAACATTTGGTTTCTTTAGGTTGACTAGCAATACCTCCTCTTGGGTGGTCTACTCGAGTGCCATTTGGTCTGGGTAGAAGCTTCTCTAGAGGAGGATATAGGTGGTGAGATGTTCGGGACATCATCTCTATTTAGGGATGGATTGTCTCAAATGCATCTCACCAAACGTTTGATTTCTTTAGGTCGCCTAGCAATACCTCCTCTTGGGTGGTCTACTCGAGTGCCATTTGGTCTGGGTAGGAGCTTCTCTAGAGGAGGATATAGGTGGTGAGATGTTCGGGACATCATCTCTATTTAGGGATGGATTGCCTCAAATGCATCTCACCAAACGTTCGGTTGCATTGGCAAGAAGTGGGTTTTAGACTTTATAATTGCATATTTTAGTTTTACTCAAGCTGTTTTGGATCTCAAATCTTGCATGATTGTTGTTTAGGTGTTACAATGGTTGCTTCTAATTGCGGCACATCAACCCAACGAAGCAATAGACCATTAGAAACTAGTGGAGTTTCCTTGCAACGAGATATGACAGCACAAACTTTGAATGTTGCGTCTCAAAGTGGCAAGAGGAGGAGCGGAGGAAAATCACCGGGACCTGAATGGCAATTTGCTTCCAATCTTTCTAGATTTGTCGAATGGAAGTGTAATTTTTGTGGCTTGGTAAAATCTGGGGGTGCTTCCAGAATAAGGGAGCATTTGCTTGGCACTAGCACAAAAAATCCCGGAGGTAAATGCAAGGGTGCAGGAGCTGATGATGCTGCAAAGCGCCTTAGAGCTTTGATAAGTAAACAAGTATCACAAAACAAGAGGCCCAATCTCTGTGCAAGAAATCACCAATCGCCGAATTTGGCAGCATCAAGTGGAGGGATCTCCAACCAAGGAGTGACTCCAACACATACTACTTGCCAAAATGACACCCAAGGTCCAGATGTCTCAATACCGATGGATGCATCTCCTGAGTTTCAGGTGGGTATGTCTCGTACCAGACAAACTAATCTAGTTGACAGCTTTCGTGCCACTGCTTTACAGGATGCTCAACTTGCTTTAGCGAAAGCGATCTTCTTTACTGGTTCTTCATTGTCTATGGTCACGAAAGATTCATGGAAGATGGCTTGGAAGAAGATTGGAGAATATGGACCTGGGTTTTGTCCACCAACTTATCACCACATGCAAAATCAATTACTTGACAAGTGCTATGACAACACACGGGAAAGCGTTCAAAGACTCATAATTGACACCACAAATCAGTCTGGATGCACAATTGTCAGTGATGGTTGGTCGAATGCCCAAAGACGTCCATTGATAAATGTAATGTTGGTATGTCCTCGTGGGGAATGCTTTATCAAAGCCGTTGATAGCTCCGGGGAAATTAAATCTGGTCAATTTATTGCCGATATCATTGGTGATGCTATCGACCAAGTTGGGTCTGAAAATGTACTTCAAGTGATTATGGATAATGCAGCTAGTTGTCGAGCAGCAGGTCATATGTTGGAATCTCGATTTTCCAATATCTATACATTTGGTTGTAACACTCATAGCCTTAACTTGGTGTTACAAGATTGGTACAAAAATGCTGATACAGAGTGGTTCAAGGAGATTATCGATAGTGCAAGTAAGATTGTCAAATTTGTGCTCAAACGGCAACATGTTTTAGATATGTATCGTCAACGCATGGAAACTATGCTAAAGTTGCCTTGTGAAACCAGATTTTGCACTAATTTTTATATGCTTCAATCTCTCCTAAGAAATAGGAATGCAGTCATGGAAACCTTTGTGTGTGCTGGCTTCTCTGAGTGGGGGGTTGACCAGTCCGAAAAGGTTAAAGAAAAGGTGAGGTACATGCGATCTTTGATATCGGATCGTAGTTTATGGGAGGAAGCAGCAGATTGTTATCATGTTATGATGCCAGTTGGATTCTAGATTGCCAGCAGATTGTTATCATGTTATGATGCCAGTTATGCTTGCTTTGCGCCAGTTGGATTCTAGATTGCCAAATATCGGGAAGGTTTGGATGGCGTGGTGGTCCATTCAAGAAAGCCTCGCAAACCCAGAGGAGCCCACTAAAACTGTTGTCAAGCATTGGAGTCCTCCATTCACCAGAGCAAGGAGAAATATCTTGGCCAAGTATGTAAGCGCTCGGTGGGTAGGAGCACATAGTCCATTGCATAGTGTTGCATATTGTCTTGACCCAGAATACTGGCATATGGACGTGAATTCCCTAGATGAGGAGGTAATCGATGATTTCTATGATGTTGTGGAGCGATTTTATGAAGGTCCAAATGAGCAAGCAACAGCGGTAATTGAGCTAACCAAGTATAAATTGAAAGAAGGTAGATTTGCCTTGGAGTTTGTGCAAAAGCTTGCTAAGGAACAGCCTGCTTGGAAATGGTGGATGTTGAATGGGGGAAGTGTTCCAACTTTGCGACGCTTAGTTGTGAGAGTGCTTGCGCAATGTGCTTCAAATTCTAGTTCTGAACGTAATTGGAGCAGTTACAAGTATGTGCATTCTATTAGCAGAAATCGTTTATTGAGTGATAGAGCTGAGAAGTTGGTGTATATGTATTGTAATGATAAATTGGTGAAGTCAATTGAGTCAGATGATTACAACGAAGAGATGCCTAAGTGGACATATGACATTACTCAGGATGAGTATGATGCAGAAGAGAATGGAGATGTAGAGCCTAATGTCCCACATACGAGCGATAACTTGTGCTTTATTGAAGAGATAGAAGAAAACTAGCAACCCGATTTTGGTGTTAGTAAAGCCACCCGCAGACGCTCATCACGTTTGATGTAATCATGTTAGTTGACACACTCCAATGTAATCCGTCTTACAACAACTGGATATCAAACATGTTGGTGAACATTTTAGAGAGAATGGTTTTTAGTCATGTCATGTTAAACTTAGAATATGAAATCATGTTAGTTTTGACACACTCCAATGTAATCCGTCTTGCAACAACTGGATATCAAACATGTTGGTGATCAATTTAGAGAGTATGGTTTTTAGTCATGTCATGTTAAACTTAGAATACGAAATCATGTTAGTTGACACACTCCAATGTAATCCGTCTTGCAACAACTGGATATCAAACATGTTGGTGAACATTTTAGAGAGAATGGTTTTTAGTCATGTCATGTTAAACTTAGAATACGAAATCATGTTAGTTTTGACACACTCCAATGTAATCCGTCTTGCAACAACTGGATATCAAACATGTTGGTGATCAATTTAGAGAGTATGGTTTTTAGTCATGTCATGTTAAACTTAGAATACGAAATCATGTTAGTTGACACACTCCAATGTAATCCGTCTTGCAACAACTGGATATCAAACATGTTGGTGAACATTTTAGAGAGAATGGTTTTTAGTCATGTCATGTTAAACTTAGAATACGAAATCATGTTAGTTTTGACACACTCCAAAGTAATCTGTGTGCATGTGTTTGTGTGTGTGCGAGAGAGAGAGAGAGAGAGAGAGAGAGAGAGAGAGCATTGGAAATCTTTTGAACAAAGTTGCCGAATCTTGTTAAATTCCAGGGTTGCATTTAAGAGAGAGATAAGTTTAAATGCGGCTCTAACTCGTCCATGTGTCCTGCATTGGTCAACCGATCATAGTCGGCACCCAATTTAAAACATATATACAAATTTTTGTGAAATTCTTTGCCGCACAAAGCACACGTAGTACTGTTGACCATGTGTTGCAAAAGACAGGTCAAGTGGTACATGTGCCCACATGGGACAGTGTAGTGGCCAGACCATGAGTGAAAGAAACTATAACAAATAGGGCATGGTCCGCCACTTTCGTGCCCATGTAGAGGTGGTTGCTCCAAACTATTCAGGTGTTCAAATGCCGTCATAGGAGAGTTTGCATGGCCTTGCTCCTCCATTTGCGTTATGCATCTCTTCAAGAGCTTGTTCTCTCTTAGTATATCTCTAGCGCTTGAACTTTCAGGTGCTTGCCCGCGCTCTGGTGCTGCTTCCGTCTGTTGAGGGCCTTGGGTGCCTCTAATTTGGTTGATTTGAGTTTGAAGCTCATCAACTGTGTGATGAACTTCCATTGAGGCTCCAAGAATGGCCAGTTGCAACTCATCTCGAGGCATAGTGATTGACTCACTCCGAATGTCTTCCACATGTAGATGAGGAGGTCGAGAGCTAAAGTCTACAACTGAATTCTGCACAAATTGTGCATATAGCATTTTAGCAAACCAGAGGGGACAGTCACCGTGATGCATGGGTTGGGCCATGACATGGGCCATGACATCCACAAAAATGCGCTCTGCATGCTCGATAATTAAAGGAACACTACATTGTGTCAGCTTCAAGCGCCCTTTTTTTATGGCATCATTGGAGACGTCAGGCCAGATGCTCTTGACCATCTCTTTGGACACATTCTTGTTTACTTGGGCATACTGTAATCCATGGGCCGGTGCCCATTTGGAGGTGCGTCCGGCAATACGTGCCGCATCATTCACAGTGCCACTGCCCGAGATTTGCTTTAAGCGTTCAAATGCCTTCTTTGCGGCTTCATTATTATCAGCCATCTGAGAAAAAGTATGTACACTTTAAGTTTATAGAATCAATGTTAATTTAGGAATAGCTTTAAAGCTATTTTTAGATGTTAGGTATAAATTTATAAAATCAATGTTTATTTACTGCAAACTTGTTATTTTCAAATACTCAGAGAGAGAGAGAGAGAGAGAGAGAGAGAGAGAGAGAGAGAGAGAGAGAGAGAGAGAATTGGGATCAAAATAATATTTAACAATTGGGACCAAAATAGTGTCAGTCGATTAAAGGCAGGTCATGGAATAGATAGCCAACCAAAACATATCATTTACAAGAGGCTTTATAATAAGTGTGGTGTCATCTCAGATAGTGGACGTAAGCATGCAGCAGGTGACACTTCCAAATTCTTCAATTGCTCCTCAAAATCTGCCATGGTCTTCCTATCTTCCTTTGATGGCATCATATAGGCAGCCGTCCATTCCTTAATCAAATTTGTGTGGATGGCAGTTTTACCCACCCACGGCACTTTGGTCATTTCTGCAAACTCAGCACAAAATAATGTAAACTTTTCAATCACCCAAGCCAAGCAGAAGACATCTGATGCCTTGCTCCATGGACAAGGGGACCTTACATCTGCGAGCTCAGGGGCTCTCCAGGGGCGTTGATCGTGCTCTGCTTTGTTGGCGATATTTGTGGGTTTGAACTCAATCCCATCCCTCAATGCAAGACCCCAGTCAATGATGCCTACCCGTGGCACCCCTTCTTTGGTGAAATCTATCATTATATTCCAGGGGTGGCAATCATTGTGGATGATCCCTTCAGCATGTGCAAAGGCCATTGTATTCACAAGGGCAGAGATAAGCTCGGGAGCATGAAAAATCAAAGACTTGTATCGCTCCATTTCATGAGGAGCCACTTGTTTTTTCTTGTATCTGTTGCCTTTGCCTGCAGCAAGCATGGAACTGAGGGTCCCCTTAGGAGGCGGAACACACTCCATTATATCTCCAAGACTTCCCCCATTAAAGAGGGGGAAGAGCAGTATCCATGGCTCCTTCCTTGTGTGCCCAATGGCGCGCACTATGCCCCTGTGGGTTAGGTCGATTGAAGCCTCCTGAGCAAAAGACTTCAATTGAGCCCTTCGGCTACCAAGGAATTGCTTTGCACAATAAGAAATGCCTTCTGGAAACCAGGAGACACCTTGAATATGGCATTTATGTACAACGCCGTACGATCCAGAGCCCATCTTCTTTTCTGTGATGATGGCCTCTGCAGGCAACCCAATTGTCATGCTGCAGTTAGTATTATGCATTGTGCACTGCAAGTGGGTGCCTTTAGAGACCTCACGTGCACCAGATGATAAATCTTCTTGTTCATCAGCAGGCCGGTCCAGCTCTTTGCGAGCTCTCTTGCTCAGGATAGCTTGGGTGTCTATGGCCTTTGCACGCTTGGACCTCTCTTTCTCTACCTTCCATTTTGTGTGGAAGTGCTCCAGCTTGGATTCATTTGTTTCCGCTGGTCTGTCGTCACCTAGGTCAACAGCGCATCTAGGCATGTTGCCCACAATGCTAGTAACAAAATGCTTGATGGCTGCTCCATCAGCACCCACATGGATATTTTTCACTGCGCGGACAACCTCACCTAATATTTGCTCAAATCGATTCCTATCAGACACAATACCCTCGATGTGATTAGGTGACAAGCAACTAATGAGGGTAACGAGTTTGATACGAATTGATTTCTTGATTTCAGGAGTAAGTGCAAGCATCGCCATCAATCTGCACAATATAATTGACAAATAGTTGCAACATTTATAACCACAAAAAATGCTATTTGTAAGCTAACTAAGAGATTTCTACATCCAACACACTTATGACTCATGTCATGCAAACTAAATAATCACAGTCATCGTCAAAAACAAACACAAAACACAAGTTTACGACTTAACTTGACGTCAGCAGACCTAGTCAGTATACCGACCATCTGCAGATATCGCATTAAGATGAAAACTATGGCACAAGTTAAATGCTTTGACACATCGTCAGCAGACCTAGTCAGTATACCGACCATCTGCAGATGACTATCAAACCAAATAACAAAAACAAACTTCACCACATAGCTTGGTGTCAGCAGACCTAGTCAGTAAACCGACCATCTGCAGATACCGTACTAAGTAGCAAAGCATCACACATGTCAAATGCTACGAGCGCACATCAGCAGACCTAGCCAGTAAACCGGCCATCTGCAGCGGGCTCTCAAAGCATTTAACAAAAACAAAGCCGCATTGTAACTTGGTAACTGCAAACCTAGTCAGTAAACTGACCATTTGCAGATACCGTGCCACAACGAAAACTTCTACATAAGTTAAATATTAAGAGTGCACATCAGCAGACCTAGCCAATCGCTCGGCCATCTGCAGCGGGCCTCTTAACATTTAACGACACATGCACATGCATCACAAACAACGTTAAACTTAAGCGTATGTAAAAAATTAAATGACATCAACACTTTCAACTTAAAAATTACCTCAAATTGATCACACTAGCACCACTGACACCAAGTACAAGGAAGATTCTGTGAACAGTGACTCCCTGGACCACCCTTTTATACCACAATATAGCCCGCCGGGCCGGGAGTCGGACCCGACGGGCTTCTGCGCGCCCGGCGGGCCCGGCGGTCCAGACTTGTAGCCCGGCGGGCCATTTGTGGGTTACCAGGTCATCCCACCCTCTAGGATTTGAGAACTGTGAATTTTGTGAACATTGAGATTTGTGAACAATAGCTGTGATCACAAGAAAAAAGGCTGTGATCACGTGAATATGAAATCCCTGGTGGGGGGAGAGAGAGCTTGAGTTCCTTGCAAGTAAATACACACACACACACACAAGAGAGTGCAAAACATAAGAGAGAGAGAGCTTGAGTTCCTTGCAAGTAAACACACACACACAAGAGAGTGCAAAACACAAGAGAGAGATGGATGGCTGAATTTTCTTATTTCTTCTTCTCTTATCTACAACCATATAACTAAAAGATAAGACTACTTACATAAAGGGAAAGTACTCTTCTACAACATACAAAAAAGTAGTCGGTTTATAGTGTAAACCTGACTATATGAGCTGGTGCTATAACTATGCCTTAACTCTGGTACAACATACAAAAAAGTAGTCGGTTTATAGTGTAAACCTGACTATATGAGCTGGTGCTATAACTATGCCTTAACTCTGGTACTCCAAAGTGGCTATCACATAGCTTGTCATCCATTGGTGGCACATTAACCCTAATCGCACTAACCGTGCCAGTGACGTAAGTGTAGAAGCTATCACCCAAGCAGGTCATGAATGTCCGTGTAGCACTAGTAGTTGAGCTCGATATCTCAATACCCTTTAGGCATGTACTCTTATTGTTTATTTATATAGTTGTAGAGAAGAGAAGAGAAGAAGATAGAAGAAAATTCAACCATCCATCTCTCTCTCTTGTGTATTTCTCTCTTATGTGCATGTTTTTGCTTGCAAACAACAAGGAACTCAATCTCTCTCTTTCCCCCACATTCTCTCTATGGTATCAAAGCTCCAGTTCATGTGAGACCTAAGGAGGCAAAAAAGAGGTAAGAACAAGCAAGCAAAAAAGTTGTACACGAGAAAGAGCATCATCATCTCTTCCTCTTATTGGTTTAGGTGGTACAACACCCCCTTGGTAGCTCCAAGAGCTACATATCTCTGATTAAGGAGATGTCTTCACAGGTTTGGAGGTACCTGTGTGGTATGTAGTACTTTGAACTATAGTTTTACGTAGGAAGAATCTCATTTTAGATGCGTTTTGGTCTCTGTTTCATCACTACAAGGTATTTTTGGTAGTTTTGGAAAGTTTGGGTGGAGAACTCTCTCTGGATAAAATTTTGTTATTGTAGTGCAATAGTGCATTTTGGGAGTGCAGACATTGTTTGCACATGTATTGTTAATATTGGGTGTATGAACATGTACTCTGGTTAGACATACAGGTTGTGATGAAGTACCACTCCAGAGTAGCCACCACATAAAACACTGATGTGTTACAAGTTGCATACAAAAATTATTTGTTTACAATTTTCTAATTGTTTTGCAGGTAAAATTGTCTGACAGACTCAATCAAATTGTCAGTGAGAAGCTGGATAAGAAAAATTTCCACGCCTGGGAGTTCAGAATGATCAATTTCCTAATGGGTAAAGGATTTTGGGACTATGTCAAAGGTGACAATGAGGAGTCTATAGAGTTGTCTGAAGAGAAGGCCACTCCAGTAGATATAAAGGCATTCAAGAATTGTAATCAGGGTGCAAGGAAAGCCATGTATTGGCTTTTGATCAATGTAATAGACATAATGACTCCATAATGATAGGACACATCCAGGATGCCAACACTCCTTGCATGACAGAACCATGTGCAAATGTTCTAAACTAATACAAAGGCAAGGAAATTGTAGTTAAAACAAGAGTTGCATACAGTGGAAAAGAAAAGCATGTCTATCAATGAGTATGCTTTAAAGATCAAGGAAATTCTTAAATCCCTTCTTGGGTCTATCAATGTATCGAGGTGGAAGATGATGATTTGGTCAATTTCTATTTGAATGGGCTTAGCAAAGAGTACAAGCCATTCAAGACCTCTATTACAGTCAGAGAGAATAACAGAATGGAATCTTTGTGGAAGATCAACAAGATCAACCAACAAATCCATATAAAAGAGCCATGGACTCATCCCTCGCCGTTGAGGACCAGCAAGGTCAATCAACCAGATCCATGCCCGGTTTTAGAAAACAACTCTTACTCCTTATTCCAATATCTTCCACGACACACGTGTGGGTATCTTTGGCGACCCAGAGCCCGAGCACCGTATGGTCAGCACCCTCTAGGATCCTTCGGCGCTTCACTCATAGGCCGCTTCCTTGGTCCCTCATCCACCATACCGGAAGCTCACCATTTAAATCGAACCGAGACTGGTCAAGACCTCGGCCGACCTTGCTACGCGAGACGTCCTCCATTGACTCTCCGTCAGCTTGTTGCAACTTTATCAGGTAAGTCTCTACGACCACATACTCAAGACAGTCAAAATGCTTCCCCAGCATCTTTGACATAAAACAATCATTTGCAAACAATTTAAATACAGTTTCTATATTAAACTCTCGTCATTCCACATTATTCCATATCAATCCATATTACTTAATCCAATTCCAAATCATATGTGTATCCATTCTTGACCAGATACATCGTTTTCCATTCCATCACATCGAATTCATTCACTTCACATAACATCCATTCCTATCTTTCTTAATTTACATTACGTCTCATCACATCCATTTCTCATTATATCTCATTCGTTCAGATCTTATATTATTCATTCACATTCTGATTCACATGACATCTCATCTCATCCATTCGCTCATATATCGACTTCATATCCATTCACATACATTTTTACATTCATTATTCCACATACACATCCACATTCGTACATCCACATCCACATTCACATTCACATACATCCACATCCATATCGATATTTATACATCCACATCCACATTCACATTCACATCCATACATATTTATACATCCACATCCATATCTATATTTATACATCCACATCCATATCTATATTTATACATCCACATCCACATTCACATTCACATCCACATCTATATTTATACATCCACATTTACATTCACATCCATACATTCACATCCACATTCTCATTCATACATCCACATCCATACATCCATATCCTCATCCATATTCTCATTCATACATCCACATCCATACATCCATATCCACATCCATATCCTCATTCACACATCCAGATTCACATTCACCTACATCCACATTCTTACATCCATATCCATATCCACATTTACACACCCACATTCACATACATACATCCACATCATACATTCACATACATACATCCACATCATACATTCACATCCACGTTCTCATTCATACATCCATTTTCACATACATCTTTCCTTTCACATACATCATCTACATCATTTCTTTCATATACCTATAACTACATCTATTCCTCGTTCATTTTCATCTAATTGATTCGTTTCACATCCTCATATTTATTTATAGAATACAAGAGAATTCTTATTTTCGATATAAGAGTTCTTTACGCATTTATTTATACATAAATTTCATTTTAAGGAGACTAACACTTTCGAAATAAAAATCAATCTTTTATGCATCTTCCTATGCATAAAATCAAAATTGATGAAAATAACTCTTTTGAACTAAAGACCGTATTAGGTAAAGTGGGAAAAATCCCATTCCCACATTGAAAATTTTAATGCATTTAATCTAGAATCTACCTTCTTCAACCTAGTATAAAAAATTTAAAAATGGTTTGCTTTATCAAGTGATGCTAGATCGAACCTAGCTTGATCTTAGAAACAGAAAGGTTTCAAGATTTTTCAAATCCACCACTTGTATATTTTACAATTGAAGAGGATTTTTAGATCCACCACTTGGCCATTCTACAGTCCATAAGAACCCAAGATCAGATTCTACCATTTGGTCAACCTAGATCCCCGATTAAAAACAATGGTATAAGAGATTGTATATTGAGAGTCCCCTTAGAGTAGGATGCACTCTTCAATTTAAGACGTCATTGTAATGAACAAGACTAAATGAACAAGAATTTTAAAATTGACATGGTGAAGGTATCCTTATATACACAACCACTACAAATTAACATTATTAAGGGTAGAAAGAGTCTCCTTGGAGTAGGATGCACTTTGTCAAAATTACGATTATAAATTTTCATTTTGATGAAGCTAATTCTACTAAAGAAATAATAAAACTTTTGCATTAACAACCAAAAGATAAAAGGATAAAAGGAGTCCCCTTAAAGTAGGATGCACATTGTGGATGCATAAGAGGAGTCTCCTTAGACTAGGATGCACTCCATCTATTAATTTATTTAGTGTTAAAAATTGTTCAATGCATTGCAAAGATACACAATTGAACAGTCTGCTCCCAAAGTTAGCCAAATTACAAAGATCCTCTATATTTTGTTATAATAGAGACCATATTCAAAGACCATTTACATTCAATTATAAAATGAAGTAACAAAATGTGCTAGTATCATGGGGGTGTAATTTTGATTTTAAGGGGTTCTAGCTCCACCACATGGTAGAGCTAGAATTTTGAGCTAGCTCTACCATGTGGAGCTACAACACATTGAGGAGGATTTAAAGATTTTTAGATCCACCACTTGGCCATTCTACAGTCCATAAGAAACCAAGATATAACATTTGATTGATCTAGACCCCCAATTACAAACATTGATACAAGAGATTGTATATTGAGAGTCCCCTTAGAGTAGGATGCACTCTCCAATTTTAAAGCTTCATTGTAATGAACAAGACAAAATGAACAAGATTTTATAAATTCAGGTGGTGAAGGTATTATACTTATATATACAATCGCTACAAATTAACATTATTAAAGATATAAAGAGTCTCCTTGAGTAGGATGCACTTTGTCAAAATTATGGTTAAAAGATTTCATTTTGATGAAGCTTATTCTACTAAAGATTCCCCTTAAAGTATGATGCACTTTGTCAATAGATAAAAGGAGTCTCCTTAGAGTAGGATGCACTCCATCTACTACTCCATTATAATAAAACATTGTAAATGAAAATGAATTTATTTTTTTGTGTTAAAATATGTTCAATGCCTTGCAAAAGGCACACAATTGAACAGCCCACTCACGAAGATGGCCAGATTACAAAGACCCATTATATTTTATTATAATAGAGACCATTTACATTCAATTACAAAAGGGAGTAACAAAATGTACTAGTGTCATGGGGGTGTATTGGTTGAATGAGGTATTGAGCTTCTTTTTAAGCATGTTCATTTTGTGTACTCACAAGAAATCTTACACACTTAGATTATTCTCTCAATTATTAGCTTGATTATCATCTTGATTGTTGAACACGTTGTAGTAGCTATCATCGAGTTTCAATGTATTCTTGTTGTTGTACAAAACATGGAGACCCCAAAAGAAATGAACTTTTTTGAAGAAAACTCGTGTAGTTATTTATCTAAAATGGACAATGTAGCGAGATATTTGCCTTCTTGGTCATATTGAGGTGTCTAGCATGGCTAGCAGTCCAACGTCAATCACTCTCTTCACTTTAGATCTAGCACTTGTCTATTATAGAGCTGAAAAGGATTTCTTGATCCATGACTTATCCATTCTAGATCCTATTCCACCACTTGGACATTATAGAGCTAGACTTCAGTGGATGCAAGCTTCACCAAACGGTAGATCTAGACTCAAAATTCTAGTCGTATTGTATGAATTCCAAAGGTTTAGGTCTACCACACATGGATACTAGCTCCACCATGTGGTAAGGCCAAAATTCCATGAAGAGACCATGGCTGCTACCTCCACCACATGGTGGAGCTAAAGCTCAATAAGATACCACATGGTGAAGCTAGCTAGCTCCATGAAATTATACCGCTAGACTTCAATGGATGGTAGCTCCACCACATGGTAGATATAGACATAGAATGCTAGCTCTACCATGTGGAGCAAGAACGCATTGAAAGAACCAAGATCTACCATTTGTTCAATCTAGACCCCCAAGTAAAAACATTGATATAAGAGATTGTATATTGAGAGTCCCCTTAGAGTAGGATGCACTCTCCAATTTTAAGACTGCATTTCCATCCCATCACATCGGATTCATTCACTTCACATAACATCCATTCCTATCTTTCTTAATTTACATTATGTCTCATCACATCCATTTCTCATTATATCTCATTCGTTCAGATCTTATATTATTCATTCACATTCTGATTCACATGACATCTCATCTCATCCATTCGCTCATATATCGACTTCATATCCATTCACATACATTTTTGCATTGATTATTCCACATACACATCCACATTCACATACATCCACATTCACATTCACATCCACATTCACATTCACATACATCCACATCCATATCTATATTTATACATCCACATTCAAATTCACATCCATACATATTTATACATCCACATCGACATCTATATTTATACATCCACATCCACATTCACATTCACATCCACATCTATATTTATACATCCACATTCACATTCACATCCATACATTCACATCTGCGTTCTCATTCATACATCCACATCCATACATCCATATCCACATCCATATCCTCATTCACACATCCAGATTCACATTCACCTACATCCACATTCTTACATCCATATCCATATCCACATTTACACACCCACATTCACATACGTACATTCACATCATACATTCACATCCGCGTTCTCATTCATACAGCCATGGGGAGATTTTCAACAAACAATATGATAGCCAAAGTGTTAAAAAATATAATAAAATCAAGAACATCAACTAAAATGTAATGATACTCAATAATGAGAAAACTCATAATGATATAAACATCAAATAAGTACATCAGAATGAAAATGAGCTACCCCAGCTAGTCTGAGGTTAGTCATCACTGCCCAAAAATCTAAGTACAATGTAAGTGAGCTAACCTAGCTAGTCTGAGTTTAGTCACTATCAAGATAGAGATCTAGTCAGCAGCACCCTCTCTAGCTCTCAACTGCTCTAGAATGCTCTCATGGTCATCCACTCGAAGCCGAAAACGAGGGTGAGAACTGTGTTTTCGGCTCTGTACTCGAACAAGAGTGAGCCTGGTAGCAACCACTAGATGAGAGAACTGAAATGCCTCTAACTCCCACTTCCACTGCTGGAACTCAAGACCGATGAAGTCGAATCTGCTGGTAGAACCGGCCTACCACAATCATGCTATGGGCGTCATAAGAAAACCCATGATCATCCACTGTATCCTGGTCAAGCATGCACTTTGGCCTAGTGCAACTCATCAGATAGTAGTCTACTCCCTCGCTATTTCCCTCACTGGCAATAACAGCAAATACATCACCCTCCTGTAGCAAATCTGTCAGGTCATCATAACTGACCATGAACGCAGGACCTGTGTGCTCATCAGACACCACTGGATGTGAAGGATGCTCGGGGGAGAGGAATGTCTGTATCCATGCATCTGCCCATCCTCTCGAGGCACAATGTGACCAATCGCCATCCATACATGCTCCACAGAAGCATGCAAACCGTCGTGTGTAAATCGTGGGGGCCGCCATGCACGTGCTCCTGATGGAATGTAAGCCTAAGGTGCCAGGTACTGTGTCACAATCATGGGAGGCTCTACGGTCAATCGTGCCACCATCCACATGCCAAAAAAATCTCCTGACAATCCGAGCATCACGTTTGGGGTACGATGATGCTGCACTCCCACACAAATGTTGGGAGCACCACTCGACTACGTGGCCCGCATCTCTGAAGCGCTGAGCATCTTGTCGCAGCTGATGACGCCTCAAGGCACGTTTCACACACGCGCCTGCACCGTCATGCTCACCCTTCCCGTGACGAGTCTCAAAGAATGACCAAATCACTGGGATACTAGACTGCACATGCCACCTATAAATCCATAAAAGATAGTCTTAGTTATTGTTTTCTTTAAGATGTTCTAGTGAATTTAGTTTAATTGTAAATGTAAGAAAGCCATAAGTACAACCTGTAGAGCCAATAGAATTGACGTGATGACTTGAACTGTGCGCCACAACCATCCGACCAAACCCATCGCTGGACATGTCTGATCCCACAATCTCCTAAAAAATCGTCATGGAGACGAAAACAGTGTTGCACAAAATGTGCATCATGTGAACGATCATCACTAATATAGAAATGATACTCTCGAATAATGACACGGGTCTCGGGGGTACTCGCTATCCCATCTACATGAGCCTTTGCATGTCGATAGCTAATGTGGACCAAAATAGCAACCTGGTGAGGTAAGCAATACATACGTTTAGGACACAAAAAATCAATTAAGTAATGTAGCTCAAACATAAAACAAATATTACAAAATATAACCATTACCTGCTCTGAGAAGTAATACTCAGATTGTATCTCCTGAAAAGGTGTGAAAGTGTAGTTCTCTGCAAAATCAATCACAGAGATGACCACACCAATAGGAAACTCTGCTAGGCATGCTCGGAACTGACGATCCTGCCACTTGGCACAATGACTGTGCCGTATGTAGGGGTAGATCTGCTCCCTAAATGTGGCTGTGAAGTGACAACGTGGTGTATGTTTGTCCACGAGCTGCAACTTCCTGGACTGTCCACCACTCTGGAGCTGGTGTGTCACATACTCATAACGTTGCCATGCCACTATCTCTTGGTCACTTGCATCAAGATCTACCATCTGTAGATGTGCAAGTGAACCACATGATGTGCAATTGCTCTCCACACAAGGCATCCTATGGAACTGGGCATCCTCCGTGCGTGCACACAAAAGAGAGTGGATGAAATCACGTGGACTACGAGGCAACTCTCTATGCCCACTAAGAGAACGGAACACATCATAAAAAAGTTTGAACTCAACATGGTAGGGACAACAACATGTGGCACGCTGACGTGAGTACCTCACAAACCAAGGCTTACACCCCTCAAATGACCTTTGCCCAATTTTAAGCTCTGGATACGAAGCCACAAACTGAGAATACAACTCAGTTTGGGACATTTCAAGAAAGCAAGCACCGTGCTCAATGAACACTCCTCTTGTCACTCTCTTACGCAAAGCTTTCTTGAAAACTGGCGATGCACGACAATTCTCCTCCCAAAAACTTTCTATCAAGGTTCTAGTGGTTTCATCTAGTAGGCGATCATGCCTAGCTACACGACCACTACTCGCCCACATAGCACCAACCTCATTGGCATCTAAACTTTGTCGCCTAATAGACCCAACTCTAAGTGCATGTGGTGCTATGGAAAGGATGCGAGATGTGGCACTAACCTTACCCTTCATTTGGGAGCTACTTATGGCTGCCACAATAGCCCGTCGAGCAGCCAAAGCGTCCGCAGAGTTCCTCTTCTTGTTAACTATATAGGAATGACGAACACTTTGTAGCACCGCCATGCCAGCTCTCCTCTCTCTTCGACCTCCAATGTCGGAAAGCGCCCTGCAGTTGGCCATGTTGGGCAGATCAATCAAAGCATCAAGCACACATGCCTGTGATAAGAGTATTGATCCCTTGAGTTTTTAGATTGAAAGATTCAATATTTAATTTTCTAGAATTAAATTACTATTGATGACAGTCATAATAAATTTTCCAAAGTAAATCTACAAAAATCAAACCGTTAGATTTGTAATTTTATCTTATACCCACATTATACTAATCTTTCCCAATCTAATCATCACTAGATCCATACAATTTGAGCATTTTAAATGGTAGATGTGGTGGGAGGATAAAATAGTATGTTTTTTAACAATTCTAATATCTTTTAAATAATATAGAAAATAGTAGAACACATCAAAAATTACTCAATAAATCAAGTTAAGCTCTATGTTATTTGTATTTGTGATATGCAAAGTGGGAACATCGTATGAGTAATAATGTAAAAGTTATAGGCAATTTACTCACATTCACTATACCTGTCTAAACCTAGGACAGGGCCTGTATACAAACTTGGTTCCCAAAGAAAAGGGGATTTGCAATTATTGGATATTCGATCAAATTATAGTTTTAGGTGCCCAACTTTGCATATGATGTTTCATTAGAAGACCTTGAAGTGAAACTCCTTGGCTAACTATGAGAGATTGGCTATTCTTCTTGAAAAAATGCCTGTTTTTCAGCTAAAGCCAAGGGCGCCCACGACATGAAACTAGATAACCTCATCTTGCAACCACCCCAATATGGCTCAGGTAGGTTTGTTGCGCTGATCCAGAAGCATTAGCAATGCTCGAAATTTGGCCGCATAATCCTCTGTTGGCCTCTTCTTTTTTGAGTCAGCCTCTACAGCTTCTCTAGTACTTCTGTGATGGTTTTATCTCTCATGACTCTTTTTAGGAAAGCTTTATTTAATTCTTCAAATGTCTAGAAGTGCTCCATACCATATTGTACATACTACTTTGGGTGGCCTTGGCACCCAAAGTTGTCGCAAAGTACTCTGTCTTTTTTTGGCAATGGAGCTCGGGTGGCCAAGAATATGGTCTCAAAGGTGAAGATGTGAGCATCCAGATCCTCCTCACTCTTGCCCTTGAACTGCAGGTATTTAAGAGACATCTTTCCCATGGCTACTGGTTCTTCTTCTTCTTGATCTTCCTGCCTCCTATTTTGAAGCTCCTAGTCCTCTCCCTCTTGATTTCTCATAGGCTCCTGATTCTTCCATTCTTTCGGGTGTGGAATCCATTTAGGAAGTCTTCTTAGATGATGTGATCACCTTGCGGTTTTGGATTGTCTGCAATGGTACCTCATTGCTCTACTTGATCTTTCTTCATTCTCCATGCACTATCCATTGCACTCCTATGACTCCCTCGTGAGCATACCGACACAAGGGTGTGTGCACTTCATCTCTTGATCTATCTCAAGTAGAATTTCTATTCGGACTTGCTATCCAGGACTAACATTAGAACTAGCCTCTATCTTCCTACTCCCCTTCTTGGTGCACCAAATCCCAGAGTAGGATTGCCAAAAGTGTTGGTGTTTGGTCAAGACCCAAGACTTACGTGGTTCTTGACCACCTAGTTAGCTCTTGAAGAGCAATGACTAATGCAACTATGCCCAATGCGATAAGCCAATGCTGGCATGTGGCTACCATCTGCCTAAGCTTAAGGAGTTAGTCATGACTGCAAGCAGGTTGTTAGTTCCTAGGTCTATCATGATTCTGGACAAGCGTTCTTAACATCCATAGAGGAATGCACTTAATATGGCATGGATGTAGAATAGACAGAACTATGCACATTAGAATAAAGACAAGTTAGAGACCAATCCATGTGACATTCTTCAGTATTAGCTTGAACTCTCAAACAGTACACTACATTGGAAAAACTCTTACCTCATGAACTCTTATCTCCCTATCCTCAGTTCTCTATCCTCTAATCCACACATCAAGAATAATCCCCTTTGTCACTTACATCCGTCCGGGTACTATCTATGCATAAGCTTTATGCATACATGTATACATAGAGCTTATGCATAAGCTTACTGGATAAATGCACAAGCCTATGCATAAGGTTTATGTGTGCATGCTTGCATAAAGCACGTATGCATAAAGATTATGCATAGGCTTGTGCATTTAAAAAACACAAGTAAAGAATAAATCCCTGGCACCCAGAGGTGTAAGAAAAGCAAAGATTCAAGAGTTAAGGACTTACCTCTTATGCTTGCTCAAACCTTGCACGTGGTTGAGAGTTTGGAGAATGCTAAGATCCAAGCTTCCTTGCCAAAGATGCGGGCCACAAAAAAAAAGATTAGTAAAGCATTTATTTAATAACTTAAGTGAACTATTAAAGCATGCATACAAGAGAAAGAGAAGAGGTCGACATAAGGAAAAGAGAGAGAAAGCACATCGAGGTAACTCTCAAACCCTAAATAAAACATGTAATCATTTTGTTTTACTTGAGATTACCTTAAGCTTTCTTGTGATGCTTTTATGAAGAGAGGGTTTTCTTGCTTATAAAGAGAAAAGAGAGATTGTTTGTGAAAGGAGAAGAGTGTGAAGAGTGAGAAGTGATGAGAGCTTTGTAAGCCCTAAACAAAACATGTTATTAATTAGTTTATTTTCAATGAAAAGTCAAAAAAGACAAGAGCTTGAGATTACCTTAGCGCTTGTGATGATTGTGGAGATAGATCTTTGTTGCTTATGAAAGGAGAAGCGGGAGAAGAGTGAGAAGAGGGCTAAGACTCAAGAGGGTTTTCTTGTGAAGGGACATGAGGGAGAAGAGGTGAGGGCTTGTGAGGAAAAGGGCTTGTGAAGAGCTTGATAAGGGAAAGAAGGAGATCAAGGCAAGGTAAAAGAGCATGCCATAGCTAGGGTTTGGCAGGCAAGACTCAAGCTCCAAGGAGGAGATATTTTATGGAGAATAGATTGCACACCGCACGGGAAGGAGATATCCTAATTTTTTAAAAAAATCATAGTATGCAGCTATAACCTCATCCATAGCCTCGCGTATAGCCTTGGGTGGCTATAGGTGCATACATAGCTGTGCACTGGACTTGCACAACTTGTGCTACATTGGGTCCCCCTCTGACTACTCTCTCTCCTCTTCAAGTGGATATCATGCACGGCTATGCTCCCCTTCTCTTGTTGTGATGCCTTATGGACTCGCATTTCACCACTTTACAGTGGCTCACATTTACTAGAATCACATGTTTTTATGAAATAACTCAATAATGTTTTATTTGGCACACGAGCATGGATTTCAAATGGTGTGTGGAGAGCCTCATGTGCCTAAGTCAGGAATTGTAAGAAATTATTAAGTAAAGTTATGCTTAATTCTCTAATAATTATAAAGGACAAGAATTTTTCTTGGAAACTACTACTAATATAGATTATATGATATAAAAATCTTAATAAGACATGGGTAGGTATGTCCTTACAAGTCTTCAAGGCACGCGAGATGGCTAGTATAATTAGGTTCAACCTTAGACTTATGCTGATGTCCTGGTTGACTCACATCTCATGCTTATTATAGCTCACAATCATGTCTATTATAGCTCACACTCATGTTTCACGTCTATTATACGGCTCGTGTCATGGATTTCTTATTATAGCTCACAATTGTGTCTATTATAGCTCACACTCATGTTTTATGTCTATTATATAGCTCATGTCATGGATTTCCTATAAGTGATTGTGGACTCATGTCTCCTACTTGAGAGGTCTTTTTACCTAGTTTTTGAGATTTTTTATGGTTTCTTCGATTGATTAGGGAAAATTTAGATTCGTGACCCTAAATATCGATAGTTATACAATTAATTAAGTGTTTTTTAATTGTTGATTTAGATGCTCACCAATTTCAATAATGCATGAACAAAACTAAAGAAAAAATAACAATCACACCATACTCAACTCAATTGGTTTTTGGTTAATTTACGTGCCCTAAACTACCAATTTCAATAATGCATAAACAAAATCAAAGGAAATAATAATAATTGCATCCTAATCCACTTAATTAGAGCTTAAATCTTATGTTTTTAAGGTGATGATCACTCCTAATTACACTAGCTAAGCTACTTCTTGGCTTAATGCAATCAATCAAAGCCTCTCGTGCTCAAATTTAGTGCAAATCACTCACAAATCACTAATGACATCAAGGTTTTTCCTTCCAATCTAGTAAATAGAATGTCAATCTAAAACAAAACAAGCTCAAAATAATATAAAAATATAATAAATTGATCCCAATACGTTGGAATGGAAGAAATAATGGAGCTAAGGTTGAGGTGCCAAATATGTTCTCAGGACAAGAGCTTACCTTGGCCTATGAAGAAACAAGTGTCATTTTAGTACTTTGCTATAGAGCTACAAATGCAACTTCCTTTGTGGGTATGCTAGCTTGTCATTCGTCACTTCCTTGGTCTATTTTTAGATTGTCCTTCCATGGCAAACAAGTGTTGTTTAGTACTTTACTGTAGAGCTCACTTGTGGATAGCTAGGCCGTCCCTCATGTTCTCACTCTATTTGGCACATGGAAATCCCTCCATGACTATGGGGTATCAAGGTAAAGTTCTAATCACCTTGATGGAAGTGAGAAGAAGGTTGCCTACACTAAAATCAATCACATAAGTGTTGGGTCAATAGAGAGGAGAATATCATGCAAGAGAGATCCTATAATTAAATCTATCTAGCGAGCATCCATCAAGTAAGCAAGATTCAATAGACCACGAGCATAAGGGTTGAGAGAACAAGGGGAGATCACAAGTACTCTATTACAAAGGAATGAATATGTCTTGGTCAATGTCAAAATTTACTTATATATAAATGGCTAGTGTTCATGCTTGGCCAGCCAAAAGTTGGAAATGGTCTAGAGCTACTATTTCTATCCTTAAGCAAGTATAACATGAAGTATGTGACTTTCCCATTTGGCATTAAGCAACATAAGGTAATTCCACTTCATAAAATCCAATGTCGTCTTACAAGGCATAGGGGTTCATTATATCTGGGTAAGATGGTGCAATGCCTCTTACAGTAGGACATGCAAGCACAACCATGTTAACCGATGGAGTGGTTAACAAATCCTTAGTTATACACACCCTCCAGTTGTTTCATCCTTTTATGGGTGGTAAGAGCCACTTATCAAGTTGGTTGTTTCCATCTTAGTAACCCTGGTGCATTACCTTGTCAAACTATGCATATAACTTTATATTCATACTATTGCCACCATACCCTTACAAGTAGACTACTTACAATAACACCTTTATAAACTACCTTTTACAAGAAATTGATTCCTTACACTAGAAATCAACTACGAGCACAGAGCTGTGTAAATGTATATAATAGAAAGTCTAAATGGATTAGAATTACCAAACCTTATACACATCCTTGCTCTAAATAATAAAAATGGATAAAATGCAAAACCAAAAAACTGCCACATATTTCTCTCTCTCTCTCTCTCTCTCTCTCTCTCTCTCTCTCTCTCTCTCTCTCTCTCTCTCTCTCTCTCTCTCTCTCTCTCTCTCTCTCTCTCTCTCCCAAAAGTCACAAGTAGATATTGACGCCTACTTTAGCAAATGGCTCTGATGAATTCTCCCTCGTTTGATTAGATATTCATGTATGATGCACACCATGAAGAACAATCTTGAAGAAGATTAGATATTTATGTATAAGGCATACCTTAAGAGAAGAGTCATAAATTATATCCTCATTTTGAGAAACTGATATAAGTTCATAAGAAACAACCAAATAGACAAATAATTTTATATACTTGGTTAGCATGGTAATTTTACGTGTATGGATTAACTATCATTCAAAACACAAATCTAATGAATAGATTTGGAATATTGTGCTTTTAATGTTAGTATTTCAAAATAACCTCATCTCATGTGGTTTTGACATATTTCAAACAAACAAGTAAAAAGGTGTATCCTATGCATTATGTTTAAATATTCACAAAATAACTAATGACCTATAACACCTACTTCAAACACGTGTGGCCAAAATCATTACATCACTATGCACTCATAAAAATTCGATATTATGGATATCTATAGAAGAAATGTAGTCGCACTTTTAAGAGTGAAGGACCATGATGTGTATATTTAGAGTTATGGTAAAATGCCTCCTATTTCAAGGCAAAATAGAGTGTTTAACTAGTTACCATCCAGAAGAAGTATATAGATTTTGCCTGAAAACATAATCTCACATTTCCTCTTCAATCTCTTTTGTTTTTGGTATAGTAACAAGAACAATTAGTATTACTTCTCAAAAAATAACCTCATCTTCCATGGTTTGACACATGAATATTTCAAACAAACAAGTAAAACCCTATGCATTATCTTTAAATATTCACAAAATAACTAATGACCGATAGCACCTACTTCAAACATGTGTGGCAAGATGCATTACATCACTATGCACTCATAAAGATTTGATATTTTGGGTATCTATAGAAGAAGTATAATCGCACTTTTAAGAGTCAAGAGGCGTGATGTGTATGTTTAGAGTTGTGGTAAAATGCCACCTATTGAGCACCTATTTAAGGCAAAATAGAGTGTTCAACTAGTTACCATCACAAGGAGTATATCACTTTTGCATGAAAACATAGTATCACATTTCCTCTTCAATCTCTTTTGGTTTTGGTATAGTAATGAGAACCTCTAGTTTTAGTGCTTTTTTTGGTAAAATGTGCTCAAATACTTGTATATCAAAATCAGTACTATCTAGATATATTAAAGGAGAAAGGTCCACATATGATCTTTAAAAATCTCAAAATTAAGTACTTTTACTAAAGTGCAGGCATATATTGTTTTTTAAAAGGGATGTATTTGTGCTAACACTTTTAAAAAGGTGAATTGAAGAGGGTAGTGCTTTATTCAAAACCTTGTGGTTGAGAATATACATGTTGTAAGGCCCTTGATTTTGCAACCATAAAGTATGATGTGGGATTTTACACCACCAATGACCAAATCCTGGGACTAGGACAAGCCTTGATAGGTGGTCTATTTGGGAGGTTAGCACCCTAAAAAGGTACTTAATGGAGAGTTGAGTGTATGATGCCCCAAAAAAAAAAAGAAAGTTTGAGGATTCATTCATTTGATTATTACATGTTAGGTGCTAGATTTCGCAAATATTTTGGCATGCTGATAATGATGAGCATGGGTTGGGAGGCGTGTCACATGTAGGCTATGGATTCCTTTACTTTGTAGAGGCTAGGTTGCATTTTTTTAACCTAAAGAATAATTGATGGTTCACGTTGAAGATGCTTGAAGATGCTCATTTGGGGGGCTCAAAGTGATGTTAGTGTTGTTGAAAGAAGGCAAGCACAATGGGTATATTATATTGGCGTTGTATGCATGTACACTCAAATGCACAAAGAGCTAGAGCCTAGGCCTCGTTGAGGTTCAAGGAAGGAGAGAGAGAGAGAGAGAGAGTCAAATGCACAAAGAGCTAGAGCCTAGGCCTCTTTGAGGTTCAAGGAAAGAGAGAGAGAGAGAGAGAGAGAAGCATGTGGGGAGGAATATGGCCGAGTTTTGGCGGGCGTGGTGGTGTTTATCAACTCGGAATCCCAAATTGTCGTGTTTATTTTATAGAATTGGCGGCCCTTTGCGGTTGCCACACGCCAAAAAATGTAGGAGAAGACAAGCTGATGGGGAGCGTGCTGTGGGTATATAACAGTATGCTTGGTGTTGTCCATGATTGGGTCGCTTGTCTTTCTCCCTCGCTTGTGTGTGTGAATAAGTTGTTCTATTCTAGCGTGTGGAGCCTCCAAGGATCCCAACACGTTGATGCCTCTTGGTGGCTCCTTACGTGGCTTGCTAGCTAGCACCATATGGCATATGCCCACCAGGAGTGGCGCTTTGTGGGCCTTGGCACCGAAGGATTGTGTCATCCCCCTTCATTCTTGATTTGATCATATGTTCTAAAGACACATAACATCATTCCTTAGGAAAGGAATTATGAATAGACTTTCTTGATTTGACTCCTCATTTTGCTAGCTGTATTCATGTGTTCAGAATGGATCTCTCTCTCTCTCTCTCTCTTTCTCCCATACACACACACATATACACAAAATATGGGTTCCTACCTGAGAAATCCCATGTTCATGGTTCTATTCCTTGAACGCTCCTAATGGCGAGCCCAGTTCAAATCCTACTACATTTTGGTGCCATACTTTGGATCTTATGCAATTAATGCCTAGATATGATTTAATGTATGCATATAATCTCTCTCACTCTCTCTTCTTTCCCTCCACACACAAAATAAAAAAGAAGGAGAATAGGTTAGAAATGATTATTTAAGTGGCCAAAAGTTTTAAATGAATGGTGATTTGGATTGATTTTGACTAAGAGAGCCATTTTTCACGTGTCAAGCACTAAGCGAGTGCATAAGAAGACTCTTCTCTTAAAGACCAACATGACCTTCCAATCACTGTTAAAGCGACTGGAAGGTCATGGTTGCTTTCATCTTATAAATATAGATATCTTTGTTCCCAAAAACAAGAGACCAACATGAACTTCTTTGGAAAGGTTATATCATCATTATCATAGTCTTGTTAAACGTCCAATTGTATAGTATTCATTTATTTAAATATACTCTTGTAGAATATTCTAGGCTTATTCAATGTTTTAGGATATATACGAATACCTACATACGTTGTAAAAATAGAGTTATGAATAAAGTAGATGTTGCAATTTAAGCATTACTTGCTTAGTGAAAAACATGATGTATATTATAATATACACCATTTTGTAGTGGAATAAAGCAAGGATAGAATGGGACAAGTCAAGCCAAAATTATATACGTGAGAAGATTTCAAAAATCACTTACATATGGGGAAAATGATAAACACTATGGTAAATAGAGGATGCTTGATAAAACTTAGCACCCCTCTTTGCTAAATGTGCCATGAACCCCACTTTGATAAATGTACAATGAGCACAATTAAATATTAAAAAAGTTGAAATAGATGGAGCTAAAAATAAACGATTAAAATTTATATAGTTTGACAAAAAATTATTTTAACACTAAATTTACTATATGTATTGAAATGGAATGAAACATGTGGAAAAGACTTGGACACATATTTTTAATACAAATTTTACCATATATATTGAAATGGAATGTAATTGTTATATTTTTCTACATTCTTTATCTATTTTGATAAAATTTGGGATGCAAGTATAAAATCAAACCATTATCCAAAAAATACAAGACTAGTTAAAGTAGTGTACATTTTTGTTTGCTATAACATATGTGTTTATCCTTTTGTACTTCTTATCTTGTGATCACACCCCAAAAAAAAAAACCGCCACCTCTCTCTCTCTCTCTCTCTCTCTCTCTCTCTCTCTCCTACCCCTTTAAGGAAAATCTTCTCAAGCCGCAGTTGCCTGAAATTGGGAGGGTGTGAATGGCAAGTGCTCAAATGACCTTGGATAGGATTCAAATTCGCACCACGAGTTGCATCAAGCCATAACCTTTATTGTTTAGTCTAAGATTACCCTAGTTGGGTGATATGGTTGATTGGGTCTAAGATTACCCTAGTTGGGTGATATGGTTGATTGGGTCTAGTCAAAATTAATGTATATAGCCAACATAAACCAATCTAGCATATGAACGTCCCTATGCACTATATATTATGAGCGTTAAGATCTATTCATCATCTAAATTATAAATGAGTTTTAAGATAGTACCTTCAAATGATGAGTTTTCATCATCTAAATTTTAAACTAGTTTTAACATCTATCTTGTAGATGATGAGCGTTAAGATCTATTCATCATCTAAATTATAGATGTGCTTCACATCTTCCATTGTCCTTAAGATCATGAGTTTTAAGATCTACCTTTAGATGACGAGTTTAAAGATCTACCTTCACTAATCTATGCACCCTCCATTCATAATATGTCATAGAGTCCTCTATCTCAATGTCTTTCCAAATCATCATCTACCTCCCTCTTAGGAGCACATGGGTGGAAGCCAATAGTCATCACTTGTAACATTGATTTGCATCTCTAATTTAAAATTATTTTTCATCTATACTTGCTAAGTTCTTCATTGGTGAATATCTTGATATTTCTTTTACACAAATTTTCTATTTTCTAACATGTATCAAATCTTGGACTCTAAACAAGTAGTTGAGTGAAGAAAATTCAAAGAAAGGACCAATCTACGACAAATTCCTCTCAAGTATGACCACCATGATTTGGCAGTGAGAAGGAGTTGGATGTACCAATCACAATTTTGGAAGTTCAAAATGAAGATAAAGGCTTTTATGAGGTGTGGGAGCTGACAACTAGTAGGGTGGATGGATTAATTTCTATACCAAATTTTCCTCATTTAACTTAAATAATTGATACCCCTTTCTCTTTTTTTGGCCTGGAGGAGGAGACATCTTAATTCTTTGTCTTCTATTGTCACAAGTGCCAATGTTTCTTATGACTTTGCTTGAGCATATGTCTATGGCTACATAAGCCAGCCTAGTTTTAAGGAATCATTACGAGACGACTACTAAAAAAAGATTGCAAAACCTTGGGAATTAGCTAGCATTGGAGAAGTTTTGTGGTGGGAAATTAGTGGAGAAACTCACCACAAGGATAAAATATCTACACGATCAAATGGTGAAAATCGGGATCACAATGATGACCTAGGATTTTTCACATAGGTACATAAGGGTTCTAAACCCAAATTATGATGGCCTTGTCAATTTCACTCACCACTCTCAAGTCAAAAATTTATCTTTCAAGTTTGAGGATTTTTGTGCAATGTTTTAAAGGATGAGATGCATGAGAAGGTGATTTAAATGAGATGGAAATGGCATCTTTTGCTATGTGATAAAATAAGGTTAGCACAAGTAAGTTGTGGCATGAGAGATTTGGGAACCTAAGCTATGTAGAATTAAAAAGAAGTAAAACAATGAGATTATCTCATGAGAGATCTGGGTACCTAAGCTATATTTTAGAGTCAAAAGAGAAATAGAAAAAATGAGATAATGGCAAAGCTACCAACTTTTCCAAAGATGTCAAACTTATGTGAATCTTGTATTATCATACATAATCATTGTCCTTTATGTGTGGCGATCTCATCTTTATAAGGAACTATGAAAATAATATTTTATAGATGAACAAGACATCGAGGTGAGAGTTTAGAATGATTGATTGCATATTTGTTTAGAACTGAGCTCTAGGAAGAGCCGAATTATAATGTTGGGGAAATCTTAAAGGCATTTAATGTAAGTCAATGCACCCTTTATGGAGGTTGAACCAACAAAGCTATCTATAGGAGACACTTCTCCATTGGTGGATATAGACTAGTATATGAATCTTGTGGTGTTGGGGAGTATCATCTTCTTGTGCATGTGGCTAGAGACATTAGCTTTGTAGTTCTTTGTCTTGAGTACGTTCTCAAATAAGCCTCAAAAGAACCATTGGAAGGAAAAAATGGGGGTGTTAAAGTACATCAACAAGATACACATGAGGAATGGATCTCATTTACCTACATGTTGGGCAAGACCTTAGCTGAGTCATGTGACTATGATTGGGTAAGAGAGTGTGATAATAGGAGATCAATAACATGTTATTACTTGTCCCTCTCACGAGTAATAACATCATAATAGCATGTCCCTCTTATCTCTAGGGTTATATCGTACATCAAAAAAAAATCATCACTTGCTCTCACTTCTAGAACAATTTGACAAATGAGGATTTTGTGAGATATGGGTGCAATACATGAGTAACCAACAAATATATAGTGTGACAACCAAATTCACATGGCAGTTACAAAGAACTAAGTGTGTCTTGATCACATGAAGCATATCAGGACTTAATATCATTTTTTGTGAATGACCTCATCATGGATGGAGATATCAAGATGTTCTACTATTGTTTGATATAATGGATAATTATATAGATATCTTCAACAAGGCTTTTGGTAGAGATGTTTTGGAGTGGTAAAGTGGGAAGGTGTTGGAAGTCCATTATCCACCCTTGTCATGATTGATTGTACTGGTATCATGTATCATTAGGTCAATCCCATTTATAAATTATAGAAGATGTTGTCTCATAAATAGTAGCATGATCACCCAAGATACTCTAATGGAGGCCTACTCATCATTTACATTTCTACATAAATTAATAATATCATACTAATTAACTCACATCTATCATATGCTTATATAGAGTGATTTCCCTAGGGGGGATAATATACTCATATTAGTAGACCATACTAAAAGGACGGAGGGAGATCAAGATATTTCTAGGACACAATTATCCTTGGGTTGTGAGGCCCAAGCAAGTGTCCGAACTAAGGTCATCTGGTGGGCACTCGTTTGGGCCTCACAACCCAATGATAACTGTGTCCTAGAAGATCTCCTTTCATCCTTAGCATGGTCTACTAATATGAGTATATTATCTTCCTTTGGGAAATCACTCTATACCAAATGACCTCAGTAGGAGATTTACCTTCATTTAACTTTGTACCTTATTTTGCAATGCATATAGTCCTCCATTTCAGTGCCTTTTTAGAGAAGCGCAATATAAGCTATCTCACAATAGCAAATCATTTGTAACATTGGTTTGCATAAATAATTTTAGTGCCTTTTTAAAGTGCCATATAATCTCTCTCACAATAGCAAATAAGTTGTAGCATTAATTTGCATCAATAGTTGGAAATTATTCTTCATCTATTTTTGTTGAGTTCTTGTTGTGTGAAGGTCATGCTATTTATGTTAACATACAAATTGTATTTTCTTACACCATTTTCATAAGCCTTAACTCTTATGCAATAGATCTAGTAGTCTATCAGTAGAGAAAGGCTTATGCATTTGGTCTCCAAAATAAGTTTCATTTATAAGCCTTATGTATAAGAACTAATGCACAATGCTTATAAATGAAAGTTTATTCTAGAGACTTAATGCATAAGGGTTATTGCACAAGCCTATCATACATAAGGGCCTATAAATGAAACCTTATTCTAGAGATTTAATGCATAAGGCCTAATTCACAAGTTTTTCATGCATAAGGCTTCTCTTTAATACATAAGGCTTCAGTTTAATGCATTAGGATTATGAATGATCACTTAAGCATTATGCCTAATGCATAATGCATAAGGGCCTGTGAATCTTGGGGGGTGCACTATGAAGAAATCCTATGTATCACATGCATTCAAGGAGTATTTAAAAATCCCTTACACTTACATACTTTCGTGAATAAATGACCCCTTTTTCTTCATGAACCTACAATTTTGTTTCAAAATTGGTTTTAAAACCCCCTCCTGTACATGTAATTCTGTAACTTTTTTAAATTATTATACTTCTCTTGATGACGAACTCACATGCTACACTTACATATTTTTTAGGTGAAGCCCCTAGGTTATGAATAATCCCTTATGCATTTTGCCTAATGCATAATGCATAAGGGATTTTGCATAACCGTTTTGCATTTTTATGTGATGTGTATACCCTCATGCATTATGCCTAATGTGTAAGAGATTTTGAATTTTACATGATGTGTACACCCTTATGCAGATGCCTAATGTGTAAGGGATTTTGCATAAGCCTTTTGCAATTTACATGATGTTTAATATGATCTTTAAAAAATGGCTTGTTCACAATATTCTTATGCATTATGTTGATGAATAAGGTCTTTTGTGCAGCTCTTATAGACTTCTACATAGGATAAGAAAATGCCAAAGCACATTGAGGGTGCAATCTAAAAAGAAAATGAAGAGTGGATTCTTATCGACAGTAGTGAATGTAGAGGTCAACTTGATATGGAGTATCCCAAAGACCCCACAGAGTATTAAAAAATTAAAGAAAATTTACCACCTAACGTATAAAATGCATATGCATTAGCCATCATGTGTAAGAAGGAGAAGAAGAAGAAAAGGAAAAAAAGATAAAGAGGAAAAACAAGAAGAAGAAAAGATAAAGGGATTTGTTGCCTTCATCTTCTCATTGTTTTACATGGAATAAAAATATCCGATTCTTATTCCTCCTCCTCATCTTTTCCACATGGAAGAATTCTTCTTCTTCTTCCTGAAGATTTGAATGCTAATGTTAACGGGCAAGTGAGTGTTAAGCAGAGAATAAACATGAACAAGCTCAATTACAGAATTATAATCATGGAGGTAAACAACAAGAACAAGAACAAGAACAATTGCAATTGTAGTACTTCTAGAGTGTGTACAAGCATTAGGCTAACATTAGGTTATTTTGTAAACCCATATGCTTTCAGGGATTATTGTATTCCCTATTACTTCTATGCTTTTTTGAACCCTTATATATTAGCAATAAAGAGAAATATAGATATTTAGAGACAAGTAATCTAAAGTAATAGAGATAAAGAAATGGAAAATAGTCACCTTTTCTTGGGAGGAGGAAGTCCATACACGTTCGTTCAACCTTCATGATGATAGAGGGAGAAATTTGCAATAAGGGGAAAGAAAGAGACACAGAGAAACAGAGATATGAGATTTTGATCTCTATTATATTGCAACAAAGATTAAAACAATTTATTTTTCCCCCCCAAAAGGGTCCACCAAAACCAAATTAAGCACCACATATTTTTTTTCCCAAGTGCTAATATATACATTTATATTAGCACTATATAATAGCGTTTTGTAAAGCATTGAAAAAAAGCTACAAAATAGCACTACATATAGCTTGTTTAATTATATTGTATATACATACATATGTATATAGTAGCCTATTTAATTATATTGTATACACATGCTTACGTGTATAGTTTATATATATATATATATATATATATATATATATACATATACTGTGTGTGGGGGGGGGAGGGGAGAGAGAGAGAGAGAGAGAGAGAGGCGCACGGGGGAAGGAGGAGGGGGGAGGGAGGTAATACGTTGAAACATGGAGAGAGAATGCTCACCAAGACATCATTTTTCTTGCCAAGAAATGCTTGCCAAAAAATACATCCTCAATTGTTGTATTCTTTTTTGAAAGGGGGGTTACTATTTTAAAAGCCTACATAATACATGCCTCCACAAAGGTCTATATCTTGTGGCATTTACTATGTGAAATCCCCTCATAGCATGTGTGTTATGTGGGGTATTTAGAAAACCCCCTATTTAAAAATTTTTAAAACCTATATGCATCCCCCATGTAGATTTTGAGGTGATGAAAGAAGTACCCCTTATGTATGGATTTTTTTTTGCTTTTTGAATTAAGAAACCCATTACATATGTATATTTTCTGTAACTCCATAAGAAAATAAAACTCCTTCTGTTGAATGCACATTCTATCATACATATTGCTTAATGAACTCCCCTAGAGTTGCAATCCCTTTATCTTTGGCTCTTCCAAATGACCCTTCAATTTCATATGAGCTAACAAGCTTCTTTAATTCATAAACTTAAATAGTTTATACTCGTGCAAAATTTAATAGACTATAAGTGCACTTATGTAAAGTTTTTCTAAATGTTTGGACATATTAAACACCTCATTTTGAGCCCACATTGTTCTCAAGTAAACCTCCTCCTTGAAGTTTCAAAAGTTACCTTGCTCATGGCACCCAGTACACACTCGTAGCATTACAAGGAGTTCGAAAGTGAGCAATTTGTCCCACCTTCATTATAATCCTTTGGTGCCTAAGATGGGGTCACCTAGGAATACATAAACTAGCATATGAGATCAGCCACTTGTATTACTTTCAAGTTTACAAAATGGGCATACAAATAATGATAAAATACATAGAAATAGGTCTTAGAAGTGTTGTACAAAGGGTTTTCGTATAATAATTTCTAAACCCCATATAATACATAGTTAATGAGAGTGATGTCTACAAGAGAGCAAAAGTGGCATAGGACTAGACGGCTTCATCCTAGTTTATAAAAGAACCCCCCCCCCCCCCCCCCCCAAAAAAAAAACATCGTCAATTTTTATTCATAAAGGCCCAAGATCCCTTCCTTGATAAGAATGTATCTACATGCTACCAAGCTAGTCTTAAGATGAAATACAGTTTGGGAAGAAGCAGTTTCTATATCGAGTGGACTGTAGTGGCACCAACTATACACACATATGTATACATACACACCAACTATACACACACATACAGTTTGGCAACAACTATACAACACACGTATTATATACATACACACCAACTATACACACACATACAGTTTTGGCAAGAAGTAGTTTCTATATTAGTGGCACCAACAATACACACATTCCTAATTAATACACTTCATCAATATATAACCCTAATTGATAAATTAGTGTCGTGCAAGTTGACAGAAACGAAACGAATACTTGAGAGGTTTCGACAGAGGAGAAGACACAGGTGCAGCTATCAAAGCGTGGGTCAAAGCGTCATCAGCGCCCACCAGCACCACCCTGTATCTTATCAAATTCTCTCGGTGTCCCTTGCGTCGGCTGACCGCCCACTAAGAAGTTTCTGTTATATGGCGGCCTGTCTGAATGCGGGGTGTGTGTGTGTGTGTGTGTGGGGGGGGGGGGGGGGGGGACGGGCGAGGGCCTTGGCCGTCCCTTGTAGTACCTCCCTTCAAATGCTAACGATCACGCCAAAAAAAAGGTCCATTTGTTTCGTTGGCCTCTTTTGCCGCCATTACTGTGTCCGCCCTTCATTATCACAATAATCAGAGAGCTGCTTTAACTCTCGCATAATGCACATTAGGCTTAGGCTTCATCAACAAATAGCTCTTAATGCCCCACACTAATCCACAATTTAACTCCCTCTTCTACAATTACAGCTAGGCTCTACACTCGTTTAAGCATCAGAATTAGTGCCCTTCTTTTTCTTAATCCGCAAGCACTAGCCTTAAAGCCTCCTGTTTTCGAAAAGACGAGTGTACTTAAAAGCCCTAGTCCTTGATCCCTCGCTTGTAATAAACAATCATTAAGCCTAATCTTTGTCATGATTCAAGAAAGAAAAGTGGTACTTAGCGATCATTACATTTGACTACTTTCCAATGCCACCTTCTTTAAACTTGCCTTTAACCTCTTGTTCTAAGTGAAGCCCTTGCTTTTAACCTCTGATTCTAAGTTAATTTTCTGTAATTACGCTTAAAGATTAAGCAAGTACAACTAATGCACTACCTAAAGATTCCCATAAGTATTCCACTTCTTTAGTTAAAAACATACTTAATTTGTTTCTTTTGAGGAATCTCTCGTTAACCTTTTCATCACCTTTATATGCTCCAAGGGTTGAAGCAATGCAAATCTTAACTTGTGATGATAGATTGCAAGAAAATCTCTTCATTAACTAGCTGGTATACCACTACCACCCACCACCACCTTCTTGTGTTTTACCTCTCGAGCTCTCCATTGCAGGCAGCATAAAGGCTAGTAAAGCCGGCAATGGCTGAAGCAGTTGCCTCAACTCATCATCTATTCTCTCACTTTGCTTCTTCTTCTTCTTCTTCTTCTTCTTCGGCTTCTGCTACTGCCCAACAGCTCGTTTTTGATCCTTCTTTCTTCAAAGCCCCTGCAATCCCTCCTGCATTCATCTGGCCAGAGGCCGCCCAATCCCACATCAGTATGTTTATGAGAGAGCAGGCCATGGAAGTTCCCACCATAGACCTTGCACAATTCCGTATGAATGCCAACAGCATCAACATTGTGGCCCTTCAAGAGGTCGCCCAAGCCAGCAAGGACATTGGCTTCTTTCATGTGGTGAACCATGGGGTGCCTGAGGCCCTCATAGAGGCTGCTCATGCGAACACTCAGAGGTTCTTTGACCTCTCCCTGCCCACCAAGCAGAGGGCCAACAGGCTCCCTGGTGAGAGCTTTGGCTATGCCAGCAGCTTCACTGGTAGATTCTCATCAAGGCTGCCATGGAAAGAAACCTTCTCGCTCCAACCCTCACCTGTCTCCAACATCCCCACCTTATTTGAAAAAGTCCTTGAAGATCAACATGAAGAAAGCAGGTCATTTAATATCAACCGATGGTTTATACGTTAATCTTGATTAAGGCCTTGCTAATCGCACTTTGAATGCTACTTTCTCTTCTAATACCCAAAGTGCTCTGAATTGCTATGGTAATATGCTTCTTACTAAACAACAAAACAGAAATATGATGCCCCCACTACATTCTCAGTAATACATTTAGAAATAGAGGTTATGATAGCATGCTTCATGCTAAGTAAGCAAAATGGTGTCATCACATTCCTATTGCAGTTAAAGTATCGCTTGAAAGGATAAATGCTAGTGCTAAGCCTTTTTTTTTAAATAATTTAATGCATTCAAGTATGGTTCGTGCTAAGCAGGAAAAAGAAACTTCTATAATATTGCTTTATTACATCAATATGAAATTAGACGCTTTATTTAGGAGCAAGGCTAGAAGGCTTTCAATATAGCATATATACTGTTGCTGCTTATATTAAGCTTTACTCTTGGATCTATTTGGTTGATGATGATCTCAATTGTAAGCTTAATCCTAGTTTAAGCCGATTTGAATGCTGAGCTTCATCTTTTTGAATAAAGGGTTTATTATAAGTTGTAATTTGGCTGACCTTAATTTTCTTGAATGATGTAATGGGTCTCAAGGGTGACCAATGCTTATAACTCTTTAACTAATAGATCTAGAGAGTGGCAATGCTTATAGCTCTTTTACGTACTAAATTAGTGGGGTTTGATTCTGTTAATGTTTAGGCATTTTCTCTTACACTAAGGGATCCTTAAAGGTATTTTTTTCCGGTGATGGCGGATTGTCAAGATTTTTTTATCTATACTGATAGATGTTATAAATGCTTGTTTTGACAGCTTGGTGTATGAGAAGTACAGCGAGGCAATGATCAAGCTGGGATTAGAGATAATTGAGCTGCTAAGCCTTGGGCTAGGGCTAAAGAGGAGTGCATTAAGGAGATTCTTTGATGAGAATAGCTCCATTTTGAGGCTTAATTACTACCCACCTTGCCAGCAGCCTTCTCTCACATATGGGACAGGCCCTCACACAGACCCCACTGGTCTCACCATCTTGCACCAAGATGATGTCTCGGGACTCCAGGTCTTCCACAATGGGGATTGGTACACTGTCTCCCCACGCAAGGATGCATTTGTTGTCAACATAGGGGATACCCTCATGGTAATCTAAATACTTTATTATAGTATCCCCATGCATAATTTGTTGTAATATTAGTTGTCTAATTATACCCCATACATTTGTTGCAAAATTGATCATCGCCTCATACCCCATACAATACATTTGTTGCCAAACTGATTGTGTCAAATACTCCATTCAATTGTTGCAGTATATATTGCCTAATACCCCATGCATTTGTTGCTATAAAATTGATTGCCTAATATCCCATACATTTGTTCCAATCTTGATTGCCTAATACTTCATAGATTCCCTGTCAATCCTTGCTAAAAGAGAGGGTTTAGAAGGGGCTACCTCATACATTGATCAATGAGAAAACATTGCTTCTCTGCCTTATTTCTACATTCTATTCCTCATTTGTATCCATCATTTCCACTTGCTTATCACTCTCATCTACACATTGTAAATATAATTACTTTAGCTGCATTAGTTCCTAGCTTGCTAGAGTTAAATGCTGGAATACTTGCTTATCACTCTCATCTACACATTGTAAATATAATTACTTTAGCTGCATTAGTTCCTAGCTTGCTAGAGTTAAATGCTGGAATACTTGTTTTTTTTTAATGCGGGGGAGGTGTATACATGAATGAATTCATACGTAGCAAACGTTCACAGGGTATTTGTAAAACCCTTTACTTGACAGTCCTGAACCCCTTTAATTGACACCTCCTCTCTGCTTTTTAAATGAACACATTTTTTGGATTTTTTTTTGTCATTTTAAAGCCCCCTTTGTTTTGATCCAGGTGATAGCCCAACGATAAATTGTGTTGACTAATTAATCCTCTTGAAACCGGGCCATAATATCTATTACTTGCTAGACATAAACTGGTTTGCAGACCCAATTCTCTTAAAAACCCATAATATCTATTACTTGCTAGACATAAACTGGTTTGCAGACCCAATTCTCTTAAAAACCCATGATTTCTATTACTTCTTAGGTTAATTGGTCCACATTTTTTCATTTTTCGAGACGTGCATTATTGGGTGGCATTATTTCTCCCAAAAACCCATGCATGGTTGATTCAATCAACATGATTGATTGAGCCAGAGAAAAAAACTATTTAACAGTAAGAGGTACATGATATGATGTGATGAAATCCATTAATAAAGCAAGCTTGTGAAAGGTTTTATTGATGATAGTTTGTTGGTACGGAATGCTTGCAGGCTCTGACAAACGAGCGCTACAAGAGCTGCTTGCATAGAGCACTGGTGAACAACACAGTGGCGAGAAGGTCAATGGCGTTCTTCTTCAATCCGGGATTCAACACAGTGCTGTCTCCACCCGATGAGTTGATAGACGAGGCGAATCCAAGGGCATACAGGGAGTTCACATGGGCGAAGTTTCTCTTCTTTACGCAGTCCATACACAGGTCAGGAGTGAACACACTGCAGCACTTCAACAAGTGGCTAGCTGCTGAGACTTGACAAGCTGACAAGATTGACAAATGCGCGGGAACTGTACATATAATATAGCCATCCGCATCAAATTAGATAAGCGTTAAATTAATTAAGCCAAGGTTTATGTTACTTAAGCAATGGATTTTCCATACTGCAGCAGGCGGAGTGTCTCCCTCGCTTTCTCTATAGCTGTATAGAGAGAGCAAGCACTGGCTCCTTCATGAAAAACAGTGATATTAATATCATCATATTTCAATAAATTTGGGCGAAAAGACTGCAGGATTTTTCCTCTTTTTTCTGTGTGGTGAGAACTATAGTAATATGGTACTGATTTTAATTATTATCTTGTTTGTTGCCACCTTTCTGCAACGCACGATAATTAACAAGGGCGACGGCGCACAGCTTTTGTGGGCACCTTTCATTTTTCTTTAATCCGGAAAATTACATGGGTTGGCGCGTTTGTGCTCGACAAAATCTGGAAATTCGCCTTGCCGTCAGTACTTAACTTGCACCTTGTTTTCCAGCGATCGCCTCTACATTGCATATTCCTTACAATGCACGACTCGTTGTCGTGTACCCTGCTCTTGGGCTCCTCTAAAACCGACCATATCAAAATCCGCCATTTCCAGTTCTTACCCTAGGGCCAACAAAGAATTAGTGTGGTTAAGCTCCACTTATAGGATGCATGTCAAGATTCTACATTCTCCATTAAGTTTCACAATCAGTAAGCCAATTGATAGTTCATTTTTGAACTAGGGCAACAAATAAGTGGCTAAGTTTCACTCGAGGATGTGAAGATTCTAAATGGTGTCATTAAGTTTCACAATCAGCTCAACATTTTGAACACCTTAATGTGCGTGCGTGTGTGCATACGAGAGTGTTAGTGTGCATGCATGCATGCGAGATAGAGAGAGTGTGTGTGTGTATGTGAGAGAGAGAGAGAGTGTGTGTGTGTGTGTATGTGTGTGTGTGTGTGTGTATGTGTGTAAGAGAGAGAGAGAGAGAGAGAGAGTGTGTGTGTGTGTATGTGAGAGAGAGAGAGTGTGTGTGTGTGTGTCTGTGTGTGTAAGAGAGAGAGAGAGAGAGAGAGAGAGAGAGATAGTGAGCGAGGTGGTAATGATGTTAGTGAACTCTCTAGAGGCCAGATAAGGCCCATGCTATATCAAAATTATTATTATTTTCTATCCACTGGAAAAAAAAGGATGACAAACAAGCTCAACCGGTTTTTATTGAAAAAATCACTACGTTACAGGTTTAATTAGTAAAATTTTAAAAAAGTGCATCTTTAAATTCAAGACTAGACAAAATTATAACTGGTTTTTCTAAACTTGAGCCTTGAAAATTACACTAAAGGATAGTTTTTTTCTGTCTCTAGGCCTATGGGACCAAAACAATGTTGCGATTTATCGTAATCCTCAGTTGTTGGTTGGAGAATCACATTAAATGTAGATCTACTCAATGAGGATGTCTTACTATTTGCAAGCATCCAATCTTGTGGCATTGAGGATGTCTTAGACCTGAGACCCTTTTCTAGTGAGTACGACACGTTGTGGCTAACTATAATGCCTATGAAAGGCCAAGCAAATCTATCGAGAGTTGGTGTGGTGTTTTGCCCACTCTCCTGAGTCCCAAGGATCTATCTCTAGATAAAAGCCTCAGTAATGCATGAATTACTTAGATGGTCTATAACTAGGTGTTATCTCCCAATAATGTAACCATATTTTCCTTATGTACGTCATCCAACTAGACTACGTGAATTTTTTCTTATGTGTTTTTATAGGCGGGTACTTGCTTCCCATGCACAATGAAAGAGAGTGTGGTATATTCCTAGTGACTCTGTCACAAGATACTACATGGATATCTATATACCAAGGATCTTATGGGGCATGGTATCTATTTCTAGGGGGGGGAGGGGGGGAGGGGGGGAGAAAGGGAGAGAGAGAGGGGGGGGGAGGAGCCTTGTCCTTTCCCAAGTCCTAGTGCTAGAAAATCAAAGAGAACACATTTTGCATCATAAAGATGAGTACCAATATTTAAAATTATTGTCCTATGATGTGTGCTCCCTCGTTGTCTATTTCAGCAAAGCATGGGTGCATATAAGAGGCCATATACAAATATGTGATCGCTCGAATGTTGTAAAATCAAAGAGAAAATGTTTGCATCATAGAGATGAGTAATTTTCATACTTTCCTATAGAATAACAATATTTAAATTATGTTCCCTAGGCTATGTTCTCCATCATTATCTATTTTAACAATATTTAAATTATGTTCCCTAGGCTATGTTCTCCATCATTAGCAAAGCATGGGTGCATAGGGGGCTCACATACAAATATATGCTATATTACTCAAGGTCAAATTTATTTAAAAAATATCATGTATATATTTTATAAAACATTAAATAATT